>NC_086451.1:291412000-292149500 GCF_028390025.1 Pseudophryne corroboree
TGAAACCCAGCTGGAACAATATCGACAGGAGCTAATACGCTTCAAGAAGGATAAACTCCTTACAGTCCAGAGGGACTACCAGCAAAGGCAAGTTTATCTCTGGTTAGGAAGCACTAAACCGGGACAGGATCGGCAATACCCTAACCGTCGACACCAATCACGCCGACGGGCAATAGTCTGCTTAGAAGCAGGGGCGCCAACCTTGTTGGCTGCATACAGGACAAACAGTGCCTATGTTTTCCTAATTCGAGCCGTACTGGCTACATAAACTTTTAAGGCCCTGACCACATCAAGAGACTTGGAATCCTCCAAGTCCCCCGTAGCCACAGGCACCACAATAGGTTGGTTCATATGAAGCGATGAAACCACCTTAGGCAGAAATTGAGGACGAGTCCTCAACTCTGCTCTATCCACATGGAAAATCAGTTAGGGGCTCTTGTGAGACAAAGCCGCCAATTCGGACACCCGCCTCGCAGATGCCAAGGCCAACAACATGACCAATTTCCAAGTGAGAAATTTCAACTCAACTGTTTGAAGAGGTTCAAACCAGTGTGACTTAAGGAACTGTAACACCACGTTAAGGTCCCATGGTGCCACTGGGGGCACAAAAGGAGGCTGGATGTGCAGCACTCCCTTTACAAAAGTCTGGACTTCTGGGAGAGAAGCCAATTCCTTCTGAAAGAATATAGATAGGGCCGAAATCTGTACCTTAATGGAGCCTAACTTCAGGCCCATATCCACTCCTGTCTGTAGAAAGTGGAGAAAACGGTCCAGGTGGAAATCTTCCGTAGGATCATTCCTGGCTTCACACCAAGAAACATACTTCCTCCAGATACGGTGATAATGTTTCGCCGTCACCTCCTTCCTAGCCCTTATCAGAGTAGGAATGACTTCCTCCGGAAAACCTTTCCCAGCTAGGATTCGGCGTTCAACCGACATGCCGTCAAACGTAACCGCGGTAAGTATTGGAACACGCAGGGCCCCTGCTGCAACAGGTCCTCCCTGAGAGGAAGAGGCCATGGATCTTCTGTGAGCATCTCCTGAAGATCTGAATACCAGGCCCTTCGAGGCCAATCTGGAACAACGAGTATTGTCTGCACTCTTTTTCTTAATATGATTCTCAATATTTTGGAGATGAGAGGAAGAGGAGGGAATACATAGACCGACTGAAACACCCATGGTGTCACCAGGGTGTCTACCCAGTGATCGCAAAAACGCGCTATGGCGCGTATTTTACCCAGAAACAGCCGGCCGGGACTCACATTTAGAAGATGAGCGGGTCCCACAGGACGCGCTCATCTGAATGTGTTTGCATGTGTTAAGCCTGTCAGCGGAATGCAGGAGGTGACTGGCTGTTTCCTCAGCCAATCACCTCCTGTAGGCTCCATCCAATCACAGCCTGCAGCATCTCCCGCTTTGAATCCTGCTCCCCGCCAGCACATGAATCTGTGCTGCAGGGCTGACAGACTGGCCCCGCTCAGCCGGCTCCACCTCCGCTCTGCCGCCAGCACCCTCCTCTGCGACTGGGAGTACAGCTCCGGATCTGCCCGCCGCCACCCCCCTACCCGGGACCCGCTCAACGCCCCACCGAGACCCGACAACCACCTTCCAGCAGGAGCCGCCCGGGCTGCGCAGCTCCCGCTGTAGGTAAGCAGTAGACAGTGCTGCATCGCCCCGCTTCACCTGGAGTAGCTGGTGCAGATGCGGGATGTCCGGGGGCTGCAAGCTCCGTGTGTGCAATGTGAGGCCGCTCAGAGTGTCAGGGCCTCACTGACACCATTTTTATGACAGCGCAGTGAGTGCACTGGCACAAGTAGCCAGCCGGCGCCGCAGCATGAAGGAGCTATCTGTGAAATCGCAAGCAGAGGCTGGCAAGAAGGAGCTCCTCCGATCGCTTCCCCTGACGGGCTGGCCACTGCTAAATATACCAGTAATCAGTACAACTGTGCAGTGACACTGACTTTTTCCAATTGCACCTGGGGCTCCACTACTTTGACACAGTTGTAACTGATTATCGGTATATTTAGCAGTGGCCAGCCCGTCAGGGGAAGCGATTGGAGGAGCGCCTTCTTGCCAGAGAACAGCCTCTGCTTGCGATTTCACATAGAGCTCCTCCAGGCTGCGGCTACTACAGGCGCAGGCTGGCTACTTGTGCCAGTGCACTCACTGCACTGTGCTGTCAGAAAAAATGGTGAGTGTCAGTGAGTTGCTGCTGGGGGCGGAGCCACTTGTGTTAAACGGCCCCTTCGTGCAACTGGAGGTGATAAGTGGTTACTGCAATGTGCCTCAGTGCTCTACCAGGCGCATTGTGTGTAATAACGTGTTCTACCAGGCGCATTGTGTATAATAACGTGTTCTACCAGGCGCATTGTGTATAATAACGTGCTCTACCTGGCGCAATGTGTATAATAACGTGCTCTACCTGGCGCAATGTGTATAATAACGTGCTCTACCAGGCGCATTGTGTATAATAACGTGTTCTACCTGGTGCAATGTGTATATTAACGTGCTCTACCAGGCGCATTGTGTATAATAACGTGTTCTACCTGACGCAATGTGCATGGTAACTTGCTCTACCTAGCGGCAATGTGTATGATAACATGCTCTACCTGGCGCAATGTGTATGATAACGTGCTCTACCTAAGCGCAGTGTGTATAACGTGTAATACCTGGCGCACTGTGTATGATAACGTGCTCTACCTAGCGGCAATGTGTATGATAACGTGCTCTACCTGGCGCAGTGTGTATGATAATGTGCTCTATCTGGCGCAATGTGTATGATAACGTGTTCTACCTGGCGCAATGTGTATGATAACGTGCTCTACCTGGCGCAATGTGTATGATAACGTGCTCTACCTGGCATAATGTGCATAACGTTCTCTACCTGGTGCAAAGTGTATGACGTGCTGTACCTGGTGCAAAGTGTATGACGTGCTGTACCTGGAGCAAAGTGTATGACGTGATCTACCTGGATCAGTGTGCATAGGAGGTTCTACCTGGTGCAATGTGTATAAGCGCCACTACTGTGTGGTGTAATGTGAATTGACACTATTATGTGGTCACGCCCCTTCCCTATGAAGCCACGCCCCTAAAATTTTGCGGCACGCCTACGGCGCGCACTACCTATTCTTTATGGTCTAAGTCAGCCGTGGCCAACCTGTGGCTCTTGAGCCACATGTGGCTCTTTCTTTATTCAAATGTGGCTCCCGACACTCAGTCACCTGACCACAATAGATCCTGGAAACTGGTGCACTCCAACCAGACACACAGCAGCACTACGGCGACTGAAAACTGAGGGAGCCAGATACTGGGCTCTAGTGACATATGAGGGTGCTGGCAGGAGAGACACATTGGGGAGCTGGCTGGAGTGACACAGGAGGGTGCTGGCTGGAGTGACACATTGACACATGGGGGAGCAGGCTGGAGTGACACAGGAGGGTGCTGGCTGGAGTGACACATTGACACATGGGGGAGCTGACTGGAGTGATACAGGAGGGTGCTGGCAGGAGTGACACAGTGGGGAGCTGGCTGGAGTGACAAAGGAGAATTCTGGCAGGAGAGACACAATGGGGATCTGACTGGAGTGACACAGGAAGGTGCTGGCTGGAGTGACACATTGACACATGGGGGAGCAGGCTGGAGTGACACAGGAGGGTGCTGGCTGGAGTGACACATTGACACATGGGGGAGCTGACTGGAGTGATACAGGAGGGTGCTGGCAGGAGTGACACAGTGGGGAGCTGGCTGGAGTGACAAAGGAGAATTCTGGCAGGAGAGACACAATGGGGATCTGACTGGAGTGACACAGGAGGGTGCTGGCTGGAGTGACACATTGACACATGGGGGAGCAGGCTGGAGTGACACATGGAGGAGCTGAAGTGTATTATGTGAATAAGGCTTTTTCTATATATTTTATGTGGATCTGGATTTTATTATTTTATGTGGAAGTGTCTCTTTTTCAATGTATTTTATGTTGACTCTGGCTTTAAAATGTATTTTATGCGGATCTGGCATTTTTATTGTCCTTTATACCTGGGGTGTGACCTAGCAGGCACAAGGTCACACCCCATTTTTGCACACGCGCCCTCTGCTTGATGTCGGCTCTCTGACGTACCTAACAAGATTTTTTGGCTCTTTGTCTCTGACTGGTTGGCCACCCCTGGTCTAAGTGGTCTAACACCAATTCACTTTCTGCCTAAGGGCACCAAAATGTCTAGTTACAGCTCTGGTGCAGGGTGTCCTGCATGCTACACAGCCCAGAAGCACTGTAACCCCATCCCCCCATCTTGCAACACTTTTGTAGTGTCCAAACAAGATTAAAATTAATAAGAACCTTCATTCCGATGGGACCCAGAAAAAGACCGGTAGGACCCCAATTTTTAAAAGTGAAGGGTCCCTGGGACCCACTTTTTTTTGGGCTCAGCGCGATCACTGCTACCGCTACTGCCTGAGGGTGCCTTCACCTGGCACAATACCTCCGAAGCTTCTTGTTGAGGCGTGACGCCATCATGTCTATTTGAGGAAGTCCCCAAAGACTTGTTATCTCTGCAAAAACTTTTTGATGAAGTCCCCACTCTCCTGGATGGAGAATCGTGTCTGCTGAGGAAGTCTGCTTCCCAGTTGTCCACTCCCAGAATGAAGACTGCTGACAGAGCGCTTACGTGAATTTCCGCCCAGCGCAGAATCCTTGTGGCTTCCGCCATTGCCACTCTGCTCCTTGTCCCGCCTTGGCGGTTTACATGAGCCACGGCTGTGACGTCTGAATCAGAATCAGTAGGTCGCGAAGAAGATTCTCCGCTTGTCGTAGGCCGTTGTATATGGCCCTTAATTCCAGTATGTTGATGTGTAGACAAGCCGCCTGGCTTGGCCATGTTCCCTGAAAATGTCTTCCTTGTGTGACTGCTCCCCATCCTCGGAGGCTCGCGTCCGTGGTCATCAGAACCCAGTCTTGTATGCCGAACCTGCGACCCTCTAGAAGGTGAGCACTCTGCAGCTACCACAGGAGAGAGACCCTGGCCCTGGGGGACAGGCTTATTTTCTGATGAATTTGAAGATGGGACCCGGACCACTTGTCCAGAAGGTCCAACTGAAATGTCCTTGCATGAAACCTGCCAAAGGGGATGGCCTCGTAGGTCGCCACCATTTTCCCCAGTACACGAGTGCATTGATGGACCGACACCCTTTTCGGTTTTAACAGTTCTCTGACCATGTTCTGGAGTTCCTGGGCTTTTTCCATCGGGAGAAAAAGCCTCTTTTCTTCCGTGTCCAGAATCATGCCTAAGAAAGATAGCCGAGTCGTTGGAACCAACTGTGACTTTGTTAGATTTAGAATCCAGCCATGTTGCTGCAGCACTCTCAGGGAGAGCGACACGCTTTTCAGCAACTGATCTCTCGATCTCGCTTCTATCAGGAGATCGTCCAAGTACAGGATAATTGTGACTCCCTGCATGAGCACCATCATTTCCGCCATTACGTTGGTGAAAATCCTCGGGGCCGTGGAAAGCCCAAACGGCAACGTCTGAAACTGGTAATGACAGTCCTGAACAGCGAATCTCAGGTACGCCTGATGAGGGGGATATATGGGGACATGAAGGTATGCATCCTTTATGTCTAGTGAGACCATAAAATCCCCCCCTTCCAGGCTGGAGTTAACTGCCCGGAGCGATTCCATCTTGAATTTGAACTTTTTCAAGTACAGGTTTAGGGATTTTAGATTTAGAATGGGCCTGACTGAGCCATCCGGTTTCGGAACCACAAACAGGGTTGAATAGTACCCCTTCCCCTGTTGAACTAGGGGAACCTTGACAATCACTTGCTGTTGATACAGCTTTTGAATTGCAGCTAAACTATCTACCTCTCTGGGGGAGACGCCGGTAAAGCCGATTTGAAAAATCGTCACGGAGGCACCTCATCGAATTCCAGCTTGTATCCTTGGGATACAATTTCCATCGCCCAAGGATCCACGTCTGATTGAACCCAGACGTGGCTGAAGAGTCGTCGACGTGCTCCCATCGGGGCGGAGCCCCAGCGTCATGCGGGAGATTTAGTAGAAGCCGGGGAGGACTTCTGCTCCTGGGAACTAGCCGTAGCAGGCATTCTTTTCCCTCAACCCTTACCTCTGGCGAGGAAGGAAGAGCCCCGACCTCTTCTGGACTTATGCGACCGAAAGGACTGCATCTGATATTGTGGTGGTTTCTTTTGCTGTGGGGGAACATAAGGTAAAAAAGTAGATTTACCCGCGGTAGCTGTGGAAACCAGGTCCGCGAGACCTTCCCCAAATATAACCTCACCCTTGTAAGGCAAAACTTCCATATGGCTCTTTGAGTCTGCATCACCCGTCCATTGGCGGGTCCACAGGGCTCGCCTAGCAGAAATCGCCATGGCGTTGGCTCTCGAACCTAGCAACCCAATGTCTCTCTGAGCGTCTCTCATATTTAAGACTGCATCTGTAATGTGACCTAAGGTCAATAAAATGGTATCCCTATCTAGGGTATTAATGTCAGCTGACAAGGTATCTGCCCAAGCTGCTACAGCGCTACAAACCCAAGCCGACGCTATTGCCGGTCTGAGCAAGGCACCCGTATGTGTATAAATTGATTTTAAGGTAGTCTCCTGTCTGCGATCAGCAGGATCCTTGAGGGCCGCCGTGTCTGGACACAGTAGCTCCACCTTTTTGGACAAGCGCGTTAAAGCCTTGTCCACCTTGCGCGAGGATTCCCACCGTAACCTGTTTTGTGCAGGGAAAGGATACGCCATAAGAATTCTCTTGGGAATCTGCAGTTTCTTGTCTGGAGTTTCCCTAACTTATTCAAATAACTCGTTTAGCTCATGAGATGGGGGAAAGGTTACCTCAGGTTTCTTTTCCTTTAAACATGCATACCCTCGTGTCGGGGACAAAGGGGTCATCTGTGATATGCAAAATATCTTTTATTGCAATAATCGTATAATGAATACTTTTGCCCACCCTTGGGTGTAACCTCGCATCATCGTAGTCGACACTGGAGTCAGAATCCGTGTCGGTATCGGTGTCTGCTTCTTGGGACAGGGGATGTTTATGAGACCCTGAAGGGCCCTGTGATGCAGCCAAAGCCATGGATTGACACCCTGTTTTATCCCTGTACTCTGCTTTGTCCAATCTCTTATGTAATAAAGACACATTTGCATATAAACATTCCACATATCCAACCAATCGTGTCGGCGTTGCCGACGGAGACACCACAATCATCTGCTCCACCTCCTCCTTAGATGAGCCTTCCGCTTCAGACATGCCGACACACACGCACCGACACCCCCACACACTCAGGTATATATCTATATGGAGACAGTCCCCCAATAAGGCCCTTTGGAGAGACAGAGAGAGAGAGTATGCCAGCACACACCCAGCGCCACCGGACACTGGAATAAAATCCCAGTTAGTACAGCGCTTTTATACAAATATATACAAAAATACACTCACTGTGCCAATTAAATGTGCCTTCCCCCCCCCCCCCCCCCCCCCCTCTTTATTGCCCTCTGTAACCGTGTTCAGCAGGGGAGAGTCCGGGGAGCCAGCTTCTCTGCAGTGTGCTGGGGAGAAAATGGCGCTGGTTAGTGCTGGAGGAACAAGCTCCGCCCCCTCAGCGGCGGGCTTCGTTCCTGCTTAAATTTATACTGGCATTTTTTTTTAATATACCGCCTCCGCAGTATCTACCTATATGCCAGTGTCCCTTGAGGTTAATATTGCTGCCCAGGGCGCCCCCCCTGTGCCCTGCACCATTACAGTGCCCGCTGTGTGTGTATGTGTGGGAGCAATGGCGCGCAGCGTTACCTCAGTGAAGATCTGAAGTCTTCTGCCGCCTTTTGAAGTCTTCTTCTTTTCTTCTGAATACTCACCCGGCTTCTATCTTCCGGCTCTGTGAGGAGGACGGTGGCGCGGCTCCGGGACGAACGGCGAGTGTGAGACCTGCGTTCCGACCCTCTGGAGCTAATGGTGTCCAGTAGCCTAAGAAGCAGAGCCTATCATTTAAGTAGGTCTGCTTCTCTCCCCTCAGTCCCACGATGCAGGGAGCCTGTTGCCAGCAGCGCTCCCTGAAAATAAAAAACCTAACAAAAGTATTTTTCAGAGAAACTCAGGAGAGCTCCCCTGCAGTGCACCCAGTCTCCTCTGGGCACAGGATCTAACTGAGGTCTGGAGGAGGGGCATAGAGGGAGGAGCCAGTGCACTCCCATTCTAAAGACTTTTAGAGTGCCCATGTCTCCTGCGGAGCCTGTCTATACCCCATGGTCCTTACGGAGTCCCCAGCATCCTCTAGGACGTGTGTGTGTGTGTATGTGTGTATATATATATATATATATATATATATATATATATATATATATATATATATATATATATATATATATACATACACACACTATATATATATATATATATATATATATATATATATATATATATATATATATATAAACAAAACAGATACTCTCCCTTTTGCGCTAATAAACAGAAAGTGAGAAAGGATTGGGTTAAGGCTGCCAAATTCCACTAAGTCCCTTGTTAGGAGGGACTAAAAAGATACAAATATGTGCCAATAGAGGAATGGGCGCACTTGGGTTGTTTTTCCACCCAATATTCAACGGGGAAAAACAGCAGTCTCCCTAAGATATTTACTCCTAATTTGTGAGCATAAAACCACATTTAACATGTTCCATGTAAAATTTATTACAACATAAAAGCAATGATACAAAACGGTATAGTATCTCTTCTTGCAGATAACACCATATAGTACAGAGGACCAGTTGAAATAACTTTGATAGATTCCTCCTTCTCCTTTGACAATTCGGAGATTTGATGTTTTTTCTGGATTACTATATATATATATATATATATATATATATATATATATATATATATATATATATATATATATATATATATATATATATATATATATATATATTACACATTTGTTATGTTTTCCATTGATGCCTCTACAAGCAGGAATTCCTTTTAGCTGAAAAGGAATATTAAAGTCACTGTGTCTAGCTAATAATTGCCTTTGCATGGTTAGTGGGAATTACTCATTAAATTATTCTGCATTAAAGCAACAGGAAGTATTGTCATAGCAACTGGAAAGGTAATTTGGAAGTGCTACTGATCTGTATTCTGAAGAGATATCAGATATCTTCAAGTACTCTGAATTCTATAGTGTGTATGTATAGAAACATGTGGCTAAATGCAAACTTATATATATATATATATATATATATATATATATATATATATATATATATATATATATATATATATATATATATATATATATTTACATATATATTTACACAAACAGAAAATTCAGCACTCACCATGGTGGGTGCTGAATTTTCTGTTTGTATATATTTAAGTAGTTGGCCATGGGCTACATGCACCCCACCCTTTGAGTGGTGAGTGCAGACATTGGTTTTGTGTGTATATGTATGTATATGTGTGTGTGTATGTATATGTGTGTGTGTATGTATATGTATGTATATATATATATATATATATATATATATATATATATATATATATATATATATATATATAATATGTGTGTATATATATATGTATGTGTGTGTGTGTGTATGTATATATATATATATATATATATGTGTGTGTGTGTGTATGTATATATATATATATATATTATAGAGAGAGAGAGATTATTTACAAATTTGCCATGGGGGAGGTTCAAATAGGTATTTTTCTGCACTGATTGTGCTCTACTGTGCTTTGTTTAAATGCGTAAAAATGGCTAAACCTGACAAAATTTCTGGTCGTGATGTGAAAAGTGCTGTTTGGGCACTGTCTGAAATACCCTGTGGCAATTCTTGCACAAATGGAGCAACAATTGAATTGCTCCATTGGGTGCCCTCCAGTGAATCTCCCCCAATGTTCTTTAAATCTCTACTGCATTTTTATATGCTGTGTTCCCTGAGTATGCACTGACGGACCTTACCAGTGTTTAACACAACAAGATTAATGAAGTACAGTATGTAATTTGTTTTGGTGTGATTCTGCTCATGCACAGTACAGTTTTTTTTGTTTTTTTTTGTTTTTTGAGGGGGTGTGTGAAGGAGTTCTGCATGGGTTCAGTTATGTAGTGTCATTTAGTGCTAATGAAAAAGTAGCAGGTTTCAATAATACAGTAGCTATAAAAGGTATCTCCCTTTGGCATTTTATGTTCACACATTATGAAATCAAGGAAATGAGGAATTCTTACCAGTGACAAACGTTATATTCTGTAGTGTCCCAAGAGAGGTCAGGTTAAGCCGCTTAAAGCACTTAAATCTGACCAAAGTGTTGGGGGCCCAATGCAAAAAGTCCCCTTTGAGCACTTAAACTGGTAAATTTTCACTTATTTCTGCTCTCCACCCACCAGGGGCTATGAGCTGAATTGCAGGCACCGGCAGCTGAATGCGCCCAAACGGAGAAACAATTGAACAGCTCCTTTGGACACCACCTACTGGATGTTGGCAAGAAAACCATTTAATCATGCCCCATGGATCCTATTAAAGTTTGTCCTGCGCCCCCTGCTCATCTGTAGCAATGGACTTCTACCTGAGGAATTCAATTGTTGCTCCGTTCAGATGCTCATTACCAGTTAAGATAACGGACTGCTCAGAGTTTAGCTGTGCATAGCGGCTGAACCAGTCTAAAGCTCTTGAATGGGCATCCCAAAGTCTGGTTTTGGGTGCGCAAGCTACGGACCTTAACACTTTAAAAAAAAATATATATATATTTCTTTTTTTTTTAAACCTCGGATGCATGGTTTTTACTCCCTCCAATATGGTGCTAGTTGCATTCTTTTGCCTCTCCTGCTGGATTAAAATCCACTGGTATTATGATCAAGGTATTTTTCTGGTTGAGGCTGGGTTTCCTTCATGATCTGTCTATATCTTGGTCATTCCAACCCCATTAAACTAAGAAACATCCCTATAGTACTGTGCTACCAGATGTCTTTGTGATGCGTCTGCAATGAATATCTTTTTGCTACTCTTCTTCTGTAGGGGTGTTCTTCAGTATGCCGAATGTCGGGATCCCGGCACACAGTATACTGGCGCCGGAATTCTGACACCCGGCATACCGACAGATATTCTCCCTCGTGGGGGTCCACGACCCCTCTGGAGGGAGAATAAATAGCATAGCGCGCCACCGTGCCCGCAGCGTGGTGAGCGCAGCGAGCCCGCAAGGGTCTCCTTTGCGCTCGCCACGCTGTCTGTATGCTGGCGGTCAGGTTCCCGGTGCCGGTATGCTGGTCGCCGGGAGCCCGGCCGCCGGCATACCATACTACACCCTTCTGTAGAGCACTGATTTTATTTTTTAGGTACCCAAGCAATTGTCTCATTCATTTTTTTCCGTCTTTGCCATGGAAGCCATATTGTCTGTAAATATACCACCATTCAGACTGGATATTAAGTCTTATGTCGTCCGTTCCCCCCTGCCCCTGTTTTCAGTCCCCTTTTCTCTGGTTTTGTTTTGAATCCTCTTTGATCTTCGTGACAGAGCTTCTCTTTGGAAATGCACCTGTGGGAACTCTCGCTGACAGATGTATTTACTTTTACATTCTACTGAAACACTGTAATTGTACACTAGTGGACACCTATCAATTATGAGATCCCTGAAGGCAAGTGATTGCACCAGTGTTTTGTGGTATATATTTGGCAAAAGAGCTGATTTATGTATGGATTCTTTTTTATTTTATTTCATTTTAATAAATAAGAAATGTTTAGTTGTCGGTGTGCTTTATTTGTATTTTTTCTGTATTTCGCTTTGGTCGATGGTAAGAATTCCCATATAAAGGCATGTCATTTTTATTAAGCTGCTTTATGAAAGGGGAAAAGAAAAAAATATATATATTTTATCCATCTAAAAAAAGCCTGTTCTTTCGCTGTAGATTTACCAAGCCCACCAGCTGCTGATAGCTTTGTAGGGATTAGGATATTAATTAGGTAAAGCTTTTTATTGAAATTTTGTAACGAAAGTGCGACTGAAGTTCATGTGCTGGTTTACAGTCACCTGCGCATGTGTGAACTGGTACAGCAGGCTTACAGATGTTTCCAGGACTGGCTGGTAAGAACTTTCACTGTGCAGCCATTACCACCAGGTAGAAGAGTATAACTTGGCCATCCCAGCAATATGTTCTTTTAAACTGGGAGAATGCCAAAGAGCTTTTGTTGAAGTGATGATATCTTATTGTACATTTTAAGTAAAAAGGCAAAAAAAACCAAAACAACAAACATGGAAAAAATGACCTATGTAAATTCAGCTGTAGCAGCAATACTTATTTCCCTACTCCAGTTAGCCTTTTGATTGTACTATTTTATTTTATTATTTTCTTTTCTTTTCGTATAGCTAACAAAATGTGGACGTGTGTACTGTTGGTTCCTTGTGAGTCAGACATCAGGTACCTGAAGTTTCATTCTATGAGCTGATGGTTGCAGGGTTTTTTTTTTTTTTCTTTTTTTTTCTTTTCTTTTTTTTTCTTTTATGAGATAGATTAGGGATTAACATTCAGTCGGTCTCTATTTGTCTGGAAAATGAATTCTGTGAAAATGATAAAATTGGACAAGGCAACCTGCCACATTCTACAAAAAGAACCCTTCAGAATGCATTCTGGTAGGCTATATAAAATTCTTATGGGGGGTAAAAGGTGTCCCATACACGCTTATCCTTTACTGAATGTGCCTGGCATCCACCTCTCCAGAGAGTTTACGTAATGGATAATATAATTAGTTAGGACAGTATGTGATCACTTTTGTGCCTGGGGGGACTGAAGGAGTTGTTTAAGCTTTGATGTGTTTTCACTTGCCCATACACACTACAGGATTTTGAGCTCAAAGCTGCTCACTTTTGGCGTTTTGAGCTACTTTAAGCACAATCTGCTGGTGTGTAAGGGCGATGAGCACTGGCATCATTGCCAGTGCGGTGGGCAATTGTGTGTTTTGCACACAGTTTTGCCCACCTTATTCATCCATTATCACTCAGTGTGTACGGCGTGAGCGATGATGGATAAACTCATCGCACTTCGGCACCACCCTGCTACCTCCGCGGTTTCTCCCCAAGCCACTCGCTGAGCAGCAGCAGCCGGCGGCCCCGCCCTGCTCCCTCCCCGCACCACAACTCGTGGAGGAGCAGCAGTAGCACGATGAACAGGATAGAGTGCTGCTGTGACCAGGTATCCACTGGCCACCAATGATTACAGAATGTATACCAGCAATGTATGTGTTCTGGCACCACTGCCCACCAATGTTTATGTATAGTATATACATAATATATAAATTGCAGGCAGCAGAGTCCCCAATTTTACACATTATGGCAGCAGAGTCGTAAAATGGCCTCTGCTCCAACCCTTTAGGGTAGGGCCACACATAGTGGCCAAGCGGGTCAATTGGCCAAGAGGAGGGGTTTCTGTGCGCACTGATCCTGCTCTGCGGGATGCAGCAGAATAGGATCCGGCCACTGACTCAGGATTTCGATAGAGCACAGCCGCACTGTGTGAACATATACATTAAAATGTATGTGTTCTTATTGAAATCCCGCCGTCCTATCCGGCCTGACTGCAGCATGCTGCTGTTGGATCTGGCAATGGTGGAACTGCTGCACGTGTGTGGGCGCCTGCATAGGCGCCCATGTGCAGTCTCCTTCCGGCCAAACGGGTCCTGATGTACGGGACCCGCTTGGCCGCTCTGTGTGGCCCTACCCTTAGCGATGATGGCTGAAAGAATTCAAAAAGGAATCCCTTGGAATTCAAACTCAGACCATTATGTAAATAACCATTTCTAATGAAAGATTTTCAGCAAAGTCTTTTGCCTCCTGAAAATCTCTTGCTCATTGGGAAAATAGCTCAGTGTGTAAGCACTACTTTGGGTGAAAGATATAGAGATGTTGTCAAAGTCTTTTGAAATGAAAATCTCCTAGTGTGTATGGGCCTTTATTTACTGTCAGGGACCTGTAATTCCTGCCCTTTCCTGGGTCAACTAGGTGTAGAAGCATAGTTACTACCATCAGAAGCCTACACACAGCCTCAATGTGCTCATTGTATAGATTAGGGGTGGGTAACATGCGGCCCGCGATCCTGCCTGGCCCGCTGTGCCCCATCAGAGTGCAATGACAAGCGGCCCGACAGGCTGAGCCGCTTGTCAGTGCGCTACACTGCTCCCAGACGTGGCGTCACTGAGGAAATCCCGGTCACGTCACAGGGTCAGCTGACCGGGATTTCCTCTGTTATGCACTGGGCGGCTTGGGGGGGGGGGGGGGGGGGGGGCGGCAGTGAGCAGGAGCGAGCGGCCAGTGAGCAGGAGCGAGCAGAGGCCACAGCAGCAGTGACTCCGGGCAGCAGCGCGGATCATCGGACAGTGGGGATCGTCTGCTAGTGTGAAAAACGGGTAAACCCCCTGTCCAGCCAGCCCCTGGATCAGTGCTTAAGCTGCCCTATAGGGGTGGGGAGTTAAAAACTGCAATGTGGGTTTAGGGGAGGGTAGGAAAGGGGGGTAGGGACTGTCTGCCTTAATGTTTTTTTTTTTTTTTAAAAAGGGCACGCTGTCTGCCGTAATGTGTAAAAAGGGGACTCTGAGTATTTTGTGTGTGTCCCTCGAATATTCGCTGGAAGTGTTAAGTGGCCCCCCAGCTGAAATAATTGGCCACCCCTGGTATAGATGAATAAAAAATTTCCATTTCTGCCATAAATTCAAAAGTGCACTTAATATACGTACTAGGCATATATCTTATGGTGTTATTTCAGCAGGCTGTCCAATTTAGATTGCTTAGTGTGGTCTACCTTCTTTCTCAATTCCTGCCCAGTCAGAGGACAGATCTCTTCATAACAGGAAACCTTTCAACATTTCCATATTGCATAATAATGATGGATTGTCCAAAGAGTCACACGAAGATGTTTTAATCTGGTTTACAGTATTTTTGGTTCCTTAATGACCTACACAGGTATGGTTTATCATTGGGATCCTTTCCTTTGCTAGTCCTGTCTTAAGGTGCATACACACGGTAAGATTTTGACTAAGTTCCAATCTTGACTATGCAATTTCCCTTGATCTGCCCGGAACCACCTATTTTGACTATATTTACTTGCGATTTTGACTATATACAATATTAACTATACTAGAAACTAGATTGTACACAATAGAGTCAAAATTGCCTTACCTGCACAGTTTTTTTTCTTCTTCTTGCAATACAGACCCCACGGGAGCGCGCATCGGTATCTCAAGCTGTATAAACACGGTGCAATATGTGCTAACTTTTCTTACAATTTTGACTATACAGTCAAAATCATAGGCACACCGCTCCGTGTGTATGTACCTTTTTATACAGTGTACAGCACTCAATTGAAAGAGTGCAGTGGTCACAAGATAGTGCCTCACCATGGCTCAGACTCAGGGCCGGCTCCAAGCCTACTAGCACCTTGAGTGAGAAAATGTCAAAGCGCCCCCCCCCCCATGCGCACGCCGAAGGAGAACGCGCGCGCCTTGAAAAGTGGGCGCGGACTCACAATTTCATATAGTCGAACTATAAATAATTTTCACACCCCCTCTACGCACACAATTAGCATCCTTACACATAACAGCCACAGTAGTGTTCCTTACACATTATGTGTCCAGTATCGTGCCAAGTGCAGATACACATAATGTCTACAGTAGTGCAGTGCCAGCTACACAGGACTTGCCCCCCCCCCCCCCCCAGCAGTGCCAGCTACACAGGACTTGCCCCCCCCCCAGCAGTGCCAGCTACACAGGACTTGCCCCCCCCCCCCAGCAGTGCCAGCTACACAGGACATGCCCCCCCCCCCCCCCCCCCCCCCAGCAGTGTCGGCTACACAAAACATGCCCCCCCCCCCCCTCCCCAGCAGTGCCAGCTACACCGGACATGCCCTGCCCCCCCAGCAGTGCCAGCTGCTCTTTGAGTTGAAAAACCTGTTCCAGTGATGTGATGTGATGTTTGATTAATGGGAGCTCATGACCAATGAAAGATCACTGCTCTTAGTATGAAAAAGGTAATATATGACTGGATACATTGCATCATCTGGGTACAGGGGGGGTAATTCAGACCTGATTGTAGCAGCATATTTGTTAGCAGTTGGGCAAAACCATGTGCACTTCAGGTGTGGCAGATATAACATTTGCAGAGAGAGTTAGATTTGGGTGGGTTATTTTGTTTCTGTGCAGGATAAATACTGCCTGCTTTATTTTCTCTTACGTCCTAGAGGATGCTGGGGTCCACATTAGTACCATGGGGTATAGACTGGTCCACCAGGAGCCATTGGCACTTTAAGAGTTTGACAGTGTGGGCTGGCTCCTCCCTCTATGCTCCTCCTACCAGACTCTGTTTAGAGGAGCCGGTCACAGCTAGGGGAGCTCTACAGAGTTTCTCTAGTAAAGCTTCGTTTAGAGTTTATTATTTTATTTATTTTACAGGGAGGCTGCTGGCAACAGCCTCCCTGCTTCTTGGTACTAAGGGGTGGGGGGTGGAGTAGTGTCCGTCCTGCGTGGTCTGAGCCACAATCTCCTCTGACAGGACACTGAGCTCCTGAGGGGACAGATCGTTCCCCGCCACAGGGGATCGCTCACCCAGCAGCATGCTGCCACCCCCTTACAGAGCTGAAGAATTTGTGGCGAGTGAGTCAACGACCCCCCCCCCCCCCCAAGCAAGCGGGGGGCCGTTGTGAAGATGGCGGCATAAGGATAGGATCTCAGTATTAACTGCGTTTCGGAGGCTCAGCGGAACACAGTGCGGCGCTGTGAGGGGCGCCCTGAGCCAGCGCCTACACCTTACACTGGTCTCACAGCCTGTCGGGGTCCCCGGATCTCAGCCAGCACAAATCCTCAGGCCAGTATAATCCTATGAATAGCAGGAAGACAGCGCCATTTTGGGGGCGGAGCGTCTCAGAGCGGACCCAGCAGCGTCCAGCGCCATTTTCCTGACTGCACATCGCTGTCAATGAAGAGCAAGTCCCTCCACAGAATCTCCAGCTACCTATCACGGTACCAGGGGGTTGTAGAAGGGGGGGGGAGGCTACAAAACGACTGTGTAACCTATTAAGGTGCACAGTCAGCGCTGATAGGGGGTCTCCCTTTATTGTAAAAGTGCTGTATGTGGGTTGGCTCCAATCTCTGTGTCTCTCTTGCCATTCTTGAGGGTGAAACTGTCTGCCCTCCCCTGTGTGTGTGGAGTGTCTGTGGTCTCCATTAAGCAATGTCCAGGGACTCTGTGTCATATGCTGCAGAGGCTATGTCCTCTCAGGATGATCCCATTCCATGTAATCAGGATTGCACTGGTTTAGCACAGATTCCAGCAAGGGAGCCTGAGTGGTTATCCTCTATCAAATCTATGATTTCTTAGATTTCAAAAAGGGTTGCACAAAATGAATCTGCAACTCAGGCTTTACAGAACTCTATTTCAGTCTGGCCCAGTTCTGGTACATCTGGACTCCCCGTTGTATATTTACATAAACGTGCTCTTGCTCAGATCATGCAGGATGATACCGATTCTGATACTGCAGACGGTGACTGGGATGTGTTGCGGGGGGCTGCATCTCTTGCAAAAGGGGTGCAGTTGATGATAGAGGCTATTAGGGATGTGTTGAATATTGCTGATACAACACCCGAGCAGGTTGAGGAGGCTTTCTTCACTGAAAATAAGAGCCTCGCTAACCTTCCCTGCGTCAAAGGAGTAATGGGGCAGATGTATTAACCTGGAGAAGGCATAAGGAAGTGATAAACCAGTGATCTGTGCAAGGTGATAAATGCACCAGCCAATAAGATCCTAACTGTTAATTTACATATTGGAGCTGGTTGGCTGGTGCCTTTATCACTTTGCACATATTACTGCTTTATCACTTCCTTATGCCTTCTCCAGGTTAATACATCTGCCCCTAAATGCTATGTTTGAAAAGGCTTGGGAAAACCTGGATAAAAAATTCCAGATACCTAAAAGGGTTCTGGTAGCATTTCCTTTCCCGGTAGAGGATAGGAAAAAATGTGAAAACCCGCCTATTGTTGACGCGTCAGTATCCAGACTCTCAAAAAAGGTGGTTTTACCTGTTCCAGGATCTACCGCCTTGAAAGAGCCGGCTGATCGTAAAATTGATAATACACTTAAATCCATGTACATGGCTTCTGGGGCGATCCTACGTCCCACTATTGCCAGTGCTTGGTTTGCCAAAGCTATAGTAAAGTGGTCAGGCACGTTACTTGAGGACTTGGATACTATGGAGGAATGTGATGTTGGATTGTTTATACGTAACATTCAGGTTTCCGCAGGATTTCTGGTAGAATCCATGAAAGACCTGGGTTCCATGGGTGCAGGGATTTCCTCCATGTCTGTGTCAGCTCGTCGAGGACTGGTTGCGCCAGTGGTCTGCCGACGCGGAATCCAGGAGAAGTGTGGAGACCCTACCCTACACAGGTCAGGCTCTCTTTGGGGAAGCGTTATATGCGTGGCTCTCCACGGCTGGTAAGCCACCCTTTCTTCCCTCGGCTACACCTGCTCCGAAGAAACCCTTTTCTTCAGTTACGTCGCAGCCCTTTCGGTCTAACAAGCCCAGAAAGGCCAAGCCGTCCAACACCTTCTATCGGGGAGGTCGGCCCAAGTTCCAAGAAACCTGCGGCTTCAGGTTGCTAGGAACAGAAACCTGCTTCAGGTACACCAAAAGTCCTCTGCATGACTGTGGACTGCACGCCTCGGAGGTGGGGCCGGTGGGAGCGAGACTCGGACACTCTCAGTCATGTCTGGGTGTCCTCTGGCCTGGACCCCTGGGTGCAAGAGATTGTGTACCAGGGGTACAGGCTGGAATTTCAAAATCTCCCTCACCGATTTATTTTTTTTTTTTTCTTTTTTCCAGATCAGGCTTGCCAGCACTGCTGGCAGACAGGACTGTCCTGCAAGAAGCCGTCCAGAAGTTGGTGGAGGCACAGGTTATTGTACCAGTACCTCCTCATATGCAAAGCAAAGGTTACTATTCGAACTTTTTCGTGGTACCGAAACCGGGTGGTTTGGTCATGCCCATTCTGAACTTAAAATCACTAAACCCCTGTCTGAGGGAGTTCAAGTTCAAACTGGAGTCTCTAAGGGCAGTGATATCAGGTCTGGAGTAGAGGGAATTCCTAGTATCCCTGGATATCAAGGATGCGTACCTCCACATTCCGATTTGGCTGCCGCATCAAGCTTATCTTCGATTCGCATTGTTGGACTGTCACTTTCAGTTTCAGGCCCTCCCATTCGGGCTCTCCACAGCACCGAGGGTTTTCACCAAGGTGATGGCGGAAATGATGATTCTCCTCCGCAGACGGGGGTGAACATAATTCCGTATCTGGACGATCTGCTGATGAAGGCATCGTCCAAGGAGAAGCTATTACAGTCCATAACACTCACGACCCAGCTTCTCAGGGAACATGGATGGATCCTGAACCTTCCAAAATCACAATTGGAACCAACCAGGAGGTTGTCCTTTCTGGGAATGATCCTCGACATGGAGGTGCAGAGGGTGTTTCTCCCAGAGGAAAAGGCGTTGGTGATTCAAACGATGGTCCCGGATGTCCTGAAGCCATCCCGGGTGTCAGTTCATCAGTGCTTTCGCCTTCTGGTAAAGATGGTGGCCTCTTACGAGGCTCTGCAGTATGGGAGGTTTCACGCTCTGTCCTTCCAACTGGATCTCCTCGACAAGTGGTTGGGATCCCATCTACACATGCACCAGAGGATACGTCTATCGCCAAAGGCCAGGATTTCACTCCTCTGGTGGCTGCAATTACCTCACCTTCTGGAGGGCCGCAGGTTTGGGATTCAGGACTGGATCCTTCTAACCACTTATGCAAGTCTCCGGGGCTGGGTTGCAGTCACTCAAGGCGAAACCTTCCAAGGAAGGTGGTCAAGCCTGGAAGACGGCCTGCCGATAAACATTCTGGAACTAAGAGTTGTCTACAACGGTCTTCTCCAAGCGGCACATCTTCTGAGAAATCGGGCCATTCAAGTGCAGTCGGACAATGTGACAACGTTGGTTTACGTAAACCGACAGGGCGGAACGAAGAGCAGAGCTGCAATGTCAGAGGTAACAAGAATCACCCTTTGGGCAGAAAAGCACACGTTGGCGATGTCCGCAATCTTCATTCCGGGAGTAGACAACTGGGAAGCGGACTTCCTCAGCAGACATGATCTCCATCCAGGGGAGTGGGGCCTCCATCCAGATGTGTTAAAGGAAGTAACAGATCTTTGGGGCGTACCCCAGATCGACATGATGGCCTCTCGTCTCAACAAGAAGCTTCGGTGGTATTGTTTCAGGTCGAGGGACCCGCAAGCAGTGGCGGTGGACGCCCTAGTGACTCCGTGGGTGTTCCAGTCGGTGTACGTGTTTACTACCTCTTCCACTCATCCCAAGAGTTCTAAAGCTTGTAAGGAGAAGGGGGGTTCAAGTCATCCTCATTGCTCCGGACTGGCCAAGAAGGGCTTGGTACGCGGATCTTCTGGATCTACTGCAAGGAGAGCCGAGTCCTCTTTGGGAGGACCTGCTGCAGCAGGGGCTGTTCGCCTATCAAGACTTATCACGGCTACGTTTGACGGCATGGAGGTTGAACGCCAGATACTAGCTCGGAAGGGTATTCCGAACAAGGTTATTCCTACCCTGATACAGGCTAGGAAAGGAGTAACGTCTAGACATTACCATCGAATTTGGAAAAAATATGTATCTTGGTGTGAGTCCAGAAATTTCCTGCAGTGGTGTTTCAACTGGGACGGTTTCTTCTCTTCCTACAATTTGTTGTGGATATGAGCCTGAGGTTGGGATCTGTGAAGGTCCCAGATTTCGTCCCTATCCATTTTCTTCCAAAGACAATTGGCTGCCCTCACTGAGGTTCAGACCTTTTTGAAGGGAGTTCTGCACATCCAACCTCCCTTTGTACCACCTATGGCGCGTTGGTACCTTAACGTGGTGTTGCAGTTCCTCCAATCGGACTGGTTCGAGCCTCTACAGGAGGTTGAGGTCAAATTGCTTACGTGGAAGGCTGTCACGTTGTTGGCTTTAGTTTCTGCTAGACGTGTGTTGGAGTTGGGGGCTTTGTCCTGTAAAAGCTCATACTTTGATGTTCCACGAAGATAGAGCTGAGCTCTGGACACGTCGGCAGTCTCTTCCGAAGTTTGTGTTGGCATTTCATGTCAACCAACCTATTGTGGTGCCAGTGGCTACGGACTCCTCAATTTCATCAGTCCTTGGATTTTGTAAGGGCTCTGAAAATCTGTGTGAAGAGGACTGCTCGTCACAGGAAATTGGACTCTGTTTGTTTGTCCTGTATGATCCCAAGAAAATTGGGTGTCCTGCTTCTAAGCTGACGATCTCTCGCTGGATCTGGTTTACTATCCAGCATGCGTATTCTGCGGCAGGCTTGCCGTTTCCTACGTCTGTCAAGGCCCATTCTACTCGTAAGGTTGAGTCTTCCTGGGCGGCTGCCCGGGGTGTCTCGGCATTACAACTTTTGCCGAGCTGCAACTTGGTCTAGGTCGAACACGTTTGCAAAGTTCTACAAGTTCGATACCTTTGACTGAACTTCAGATCATCAAGAGGCCAATCGGTTTTGCAGGAGCCTCCGCGCTCTCCCTCCCGTTCTGGAGCTTTGGTACATCCCCATGGTACTAATGTGGACCCCAGCATCCTCTAGGACGTAAGAGAAAATAGGATTTTGGTTACCTACCCGTAAATCCTTTTCTCGTAGTCGGTAGAGGATGCTGGGCGCCCGCCCAGCGCTTCATTTTCCTGCAGTTGTTATCTGGTTCAGTACAAGTTTGTTTTTAGTTAAGTACTGCATTGTTACTTGGTAAGTTAATGTTTTCAGCGGTTGCTGAGTTTTCAGGCTATGTTAGCCTGATATGCCTTGTATGTGTGAGCTGGTATGAATGTCGCCACTATCTGTGTTAAATCCTTCTCTCGAAGATGTCCGTCTCCTCGGGCACAGTTTCTAGACTGAGTCTGGTAGGAGGGGCATAGAGGGAGGAGCCAGCCCACACACTCAAACTCTTAAAGTGCCATAGGCTCCTGGTGGGCTTGTCTATACCCCAGCATCCTCTACGGACTACGAGAAAAGGATTTACCGGTAGGTAACCAAAATCCTATTTTTACACTGCAATTCAGATTTCAGTTTGAACACACCCCACCCAAATCACACACACTCTGCACATGTTATATCTGCCCCCCTGCAGTGCACATGGTATTGCCCATCTGCTAACAAACTTGCTGCTTCGATCAGGTCTGAATTACCCCCAGAGTTGGGAAACACGTGACATTCATTGCTGTGGAGGAAGGTTTCCTATGTGAATGAACAAAGTCACCTCTTACTGTATATGCTTTACTAGGTGTACGGATTTCAAACACCTTAGTCACTGTACTATTCCAGAGTAAAGGTTAAGTATAGTGTCTTTGCTGCTAGTGGCAGTCAGAAGCAGCATGTCTGGTCTGTACAGGATGAAATCTGAGAGTTTGTAGAGCTGCAGATATTTACTCCACTCTAGGAACCGATTTTTATCTGATGAGAAATGTTTTGTACTGTGATATAAACACTTTTTAAGGGCGGTATCCCATTAGCCTCGATGCTATTGCGGCCATTAAAAACGGATGGATAGCATGACTGATGGTCCTTATTGTAACCAATTAGCGTCTGTTTTTAACACCCGAATTTGGACCCGCGATCACATGGAAACACATGGGATCAGGAATAAGTCCCCGATCCCATGTGTTATCGCGGTTCCAGCAGCTGCTTATTGGGGATTATGCTTTGGGTGCCTAAAGCACCCGAAACATAATCCCTGATGAGTGCCGGCATTGGGTCTAATAGGATAGAAAGTACTGTAAAGTACTGCTGCTGATTGTATACCGCCATTAATCTGTTAACAATCCTTAATCTTAGGGGTGAATTCAGTTGTTTTGGGCACCTGTAGCTCTTATCGAAAGTGAGGAGCTATATTCAGGTGTTTGGGCGACCAGCCCTGCACTGGTCACAGTGCCAAAATTGCAGGGCATTAGCCGGGTAAACTGGTAGATCGGTACTAAACTACAGTTAAGGCTTCCAAAAGCCAGGTACACGTCCATTAAGGTGCCCAAAAGTCCTACTCGGAAGCATGATGGCCACCCAAAACAATTGAACATATCCTTGCCACTATAGATGTGAGATGAGTGTTCAAAACAGTGAGGGGAATTCAGTTGTGTTTAGCGTGGCTATTGGCAGTGGGTGCCCGACGGAGATGTTCCAGCTTTTCAGGCATAATTTCTGCTCTCAGCCTCCTGAGGTGGCCAGCTGAAATCGGCGAAAAAGTGGTGCATATGGGCGCACTAAACAGGACTTTGCATGAATTTAGCCGCATTTTGCTTTTAAACAGTGCATTTGGGTGCTATAAGTAATTCAGTCTCGCCCGATCTGCAAAATAATTGAATTGCTCCATATGGTGCTCATTACTTAGCGCCACACTAAAAACAATTTAATTTTCAACTTAGAATGTGTTTTGTGTATAAAATCTAATTTTACTGAATGGATGACTAAAGACGTCCAGTGTTATAGTATGCGTTATCTAGGAAAGAAAGAAGCAAAATCCCCCAGTGCACTAAGGTCAGATGTAGCTGCTGCCTAAAAGTCTGTGGGGCCATTATTATATATGTTCAATAAATATATTGGGGTAAATTTACTAAGGTGGCAGGTGTGGTTTTTTTTGTTTTTTAGAACCGGTGATGTTGCCCATAGCAACCAATCAGATTATTTCTATTATCTTAGAGAAGCGGCTACATAAGTGTTAAGGAGAATCCGGTTGCTATGAGCAACATCACTTGTTAAAAAAACAAAACCTCCCACCTTAGTAAAAATTTACCCCATAACAAATATTTCACTTGCTAACTTGATACCTTTTGAGCTTTAGCATAGAACAGGGCTGGGTTGTAGAACCACATATAGCCAGCATGCCCTACCTCCCTCCGTTTCACTTGTCGGGTATGCTAAAATTGTGGCAGGGCATCCTAAGGTGCTTAATTCCACAACAGTCAGTGTGCCAGCAGCCAGACATTGCTTACCACTAGTATAGACTGTGTTACAGTGCTTGGCCCATATGCAGTAATACATTTGCTTGCTCTGAGCATGAGAGCCTATGGAATAGTCTTGCTTGCCTGCTCCTAATTCAGACAACATTGTGTTCTCCTCTCTACACGTGTTTGCTATGACTGAAGTGTTGCCTGCTTCAACCAGTTACAGGAAATTTGGTGATAATGCCTGAGCGGAGAGCCAGAGCACAATAGTATAAATCACTGCTTGCCAAATAATTCTAAAATCTAGGAGCCGGAATTAAATTGTAGGAGCCAGACCGCTGCGCCCCCCCCCCCCCCCCCAAAAAAAAACAAAAAAAACAAAAAACTATAACAAGACACACAACCCACAACACAATTAAACAAAACTGCAGCGACATTTACTGAGCAGTTTCCTCCCAGTCCCCTATGGCCACACAACCAGCCCTCCGCAGCCACCATGCTGTGCAGCTTCCCTCCCCCCTCCCCCTGGCAGCCACCATCCGAGGCCACACAACAAAGTGGATACCTCCAGGCCAACCACCACTCCACAGCCACCACCCGGTCAAACGATCCCCCCCTGCCCAGTCGCTACATCACTACTCCCTCCCTACAAAGCTGCAATCCCTGGCCATGCATAGACCCTCTTATCGGAGAGCTCTATGCAGCCAGAGTTTGGATACAGCAGACAGCACAGTTTGGGACGGCCAGGCACAGCAGTCAGCGCAGGCCGGGACGGACACTATGCATATGCGATCCCGTGCAGCCGCAATACAGGCACACCCACAAATCTCTGCTGGATCTGCTTCCTCGCATAATCTGGTAGCCAGGTAGCAATATCTAGGGGTCATGGTGACCTGGCCCCTGGGATTTGTGAAACCCTGGTGTAATTGCATGTAATGGCTGATGGCGCATTTAGTCCAATACTACAATTAGCATAATACTATGATGATCTTAATACCACTGTGACTGCATTTTCAAAAGGTAAAATAGCAGACTAGTGTCACAGTAGTATGTGCAAATTTTTTTCTGGTCTCGGAATTATAAAACAAAAGCACCAATACCTTTCTTGGGAAATAGCTGAATTACAAATATTATCTAAAGCTGAAACTATCCTTTATCTGAAAAGAAGACCTCATTACACTAATCTGGTTACAATTCTCTCCTGTTTTGACCTCTGTAAGAAAAGACCAGCTTTCTTTCAGAGAGGGCAAATCCGCAGCCCTCCGTGACTCATGTAATTTCCTGTTTTCTATATCAAAATACCTTTGCAATTTCCTTATGGTAATCCTTAATTTACATCAGTTTCTTTTATCATTCTAATCTGATACAGCAACTGTGTTACAGGAGTCCATTTATCACAAGTAAACATTTTAAATCCGAAGCTCCCAACGTTTGTTTCTTATTCAGGATTTGCACAGCTCACACACAATCCCGTTAAGTTGGCAGGTGCTTTCTCATTGTGGGTGTAAATGCATATGAGGTTTAGGGGTACATTTACTAAGCAGTGATAAGAGCGTAGAAGTGAGCCAGTGGAGATATTTCCCCATCAACCAATCAGCAGCTCTGTATCATTTTATAGTATGCAAATTATAGATGTTACTTCACTGCTGATTGGTTTATGGGGCAACTTCTCCACTGGCTCACTTAATGTACCCCATAGTCTCAGGATGGTAATGCGCTGTGCATTACCACACTCCAATTTGCCTCCGGCTGACTTTACACCCCTGAACAGATGTATACAGAACAAATCCTCAACATATATATATTTAAGAGAGTCCTGTTTAATACAGATTTCAGAGTTAATGTGATTCATAGTGTTTCTTTTGGTTTTCCCTCCCTAACAATAAATAGCCTTTCCGTATCCTCCCAACAGTTCCAGACTCTGGCTGCAGTTTGAATTTGAAGATATTAAGTAGGTACACGGCTTGCATAAATGACTGTAAACCTGCATGCATGAAATGACCCTGATGCATTGCCATTCATAGCTTGACACTGGCAGCCTGCAAAGCAGTGCTTCCTATCACTGCTGTCAGTAGGACACAATTGAACATCCAGTGCAGCTGGCATGTGCGCATTTTGTCTTTCCGTGCAATAGTTTTTAATGTATCTAAAATATTGGGAAATGTCATTGTCCAATAAAATGTAATACAGAACCAATCAGCTGGGTTGGAAATTTTTGAACATTCATTATTTTAATTATTTGTTTGATGCATGTGTTTGCCAATCATTCATTTATAAGCATAATCTTGCAACTGCGCATGAAAGAAAAGTGTGCCCATGTAGTTATTTTACCTTTTATAAACAGAATATACAGTACATTACAATAATGTAAAATAGTTTTCCCATTCCTGGCTTGTAGGGAACAATGGCATGCTTTAGTTACACTGTACTGCACTTTTATTCACAGTGTAACATTTTTGTTTCCATTTCTGAATGGTATATGTGACAAACTTTGCACATGCTTTCAGACTGTTGGAGGTAAGTTCATCACTGCAGTTTTCTCTTACGTCCTAGGGGATACTGGGAATCATTTAGTACCATGGGGTATAGACGGGTCCACTAGGAGCCATGGACACTTGAGAAGTTTGATTGTGTGTGCTGGCTCCTCCCTCTATGCCCTTCCTCCCAGACTCTGTTTATAAATTGTGCCCGGAGGAGCTAGTCACATCTCTGGAAGCTCCTGAAGAGTGTTTTGTATTTATTTTTAAAGTTTGTTATTTTAAGGCAGGACTGGATGGCACCAGCCTGCATGCTTTGTGGGACTTGGAAGGGGGTGGGGCTAAACCCCAACCCCACTAAGGGTTAATGGTCCCGTTCCCCGCTGACAGGACGCTAGCTCCTGAGGGAACTATTCGCAAACTCCACCACGGCGAGCGTACATTCCAGCAGCACGCCGCCATCCCTAATACCCTGAAGAATGAAGAGTGGTGAGTACTAAGCCGGCGTCCCGGTTAGTGGGTCGCCGGCCATTATGGCGGCATGAGGGTACGGAGACGCACAGCTTCTACACGGGGCGGACTGAGTCTCCTGACTAAGTACACTGTAGTGTACACAGTACACAGTACCCAGACTGGCACTACAGCCATAAAAGGGGAATGTCTCTATTTTATGCACTCTGACACATCAGCCAATATAAAGAAGAGCGCGCTCCATAGATGGGGCGGGGCTTCACTGAGTGGATCCAGCAGCTCACCAGCGCCATTTTCTCTACTGCAGCTGACACAGACGCTGATTGACAGGGAAGCGCAACTCCTCCGGAAAACCTCCAGTTTACCTTAGTGGTACCTGGGGGTTATAGCAGGGGGGAGTGATTTACTAGTGTACTAAGTCTCTAATCTAGGTACTTAGTCTGTGACCCGGCTAAGCTTGGCATTAGCGATAAGGGCGCCGTGTGCTGGTTCCATACTCTGTGCCTCTCTGGAAGGGATCTTTTGTGGGTTAATTGTGCTTTTAACCTTTTCCTGTGTGTGTGCTGTCACCACTGCAGTATGTCAAGCAAAGAGTGTGTTTCATGTAAGGCACAGTGTTCCTCTTCTCCAGGTGGTTCCGTAGTGTGTAGTCAGTGTAGTATCCTTTCCCAGGCTAGTAGGGCAGAACTAGCATGGCTGGACTCCATTAGGGGAATGATTTCCACCATTTATACAAAATTATCTCGTAATGAGAAAGAGACGCAATACTTAAAGCAGTCTATGGATGAGTTTATGAAAAACGACTCGGTACCCAGACCAGCGTCTCAGTAAATGTAGGTGGCCCATATACTACATTCTGACTCTGATGAAGGGTCAGAAAGGGAGGAAGGTGAGGTGGACACAAAGGTAGGGGAGGGTACTCTGTCACAGGGTGTTGAGGCTCTCATAGATGATATTAGAGAAGTTCAAAATATCCCTGATAAGGTGACAGAGGAGAGTGAGGAATCTTACTTTTAATATTACGAAAAAATCCTCAGCCACTTTTTCTGTGTCCAAGGAACTAAATACCCTGTTTGAAGAACCATGGGTTAATCCAGTTAAGACACTTCAAATTCCCAGGCGGTTGTTATCATCTTTTCCTTTTCTTCCTGAGGATAGGAAAAAATGGGAAAATCCACAGATAGTGGATGCGTCAGTCTCCAGGCTCTCATGTAAAATTGTACTACCTGTGCCTGGTGCAGCCTCCCTAAAAGATGCTGCTGATCGCAAGATTGAGACTACATTAAATCTTTGTATACTGCTGCCGGGGTGGCCCAGAGACCCACTATAGCATTTGGGTGGATTACACGAGCCATTGCTAAATGGTCAGGTAATTTAATTGAGGGGTTAGACACCTTACCTCAAGAGGAAATTATTTTGCTCCTGCAATATATACAAGACTCTGCAAACTTTATGGTGGAAGCCATAAAAGAAATAGGTTTGCTTAATGCACGCACTACAGCTATGGCAGTGTTGGCACGCAGAGGATTATGGCTACGTCAGTGGACTGCTGACTTGTACTCCAGGAAAGGAGTGGAAGGCCTGCCTTTCACAGGAGAGGCCTTATTTGGATATGAACTCGACAAATGGATCTCCCGAGCTACTACGGGTAAGTCCACATCCCTACCTTCTGCAGCTCCACCAGCAGAGAAGACCTACTCAGGACCTAATCTACAGTCCTTTCGGACTGCCAAGTTTAGGGGCAAGGCCAGAGGTTCTTCTACCGCCGCTAGAGGTAAACCATGCAAACCAGTGACTGCTGGTTCACAAGAACAGGGCTCAGGCTCCGCTTCCTCAAAACCTTCCACATGACAGTGGACCGTGATGCCTGGAAAACATGGGGTGGGAGCCTGGCTAAAATTCTTCAGTCACATCTGGACAGGATCGTGCCAGGATCCGTGGGTCATAAACCTTATATCCCAGGGCTACAGACTGGAGTTCAAGGAGCTCCCACCTCACAGATTCTTCAAATCAGGCGTACCAGTTTCACAAGAGGCGAGAGTGAACTTACACGATGCCATTCAAAAACTGTTAATGACCCAGGTCATTATTCCAGTTCCACCTCATCTACACAACAAGTTACTATTTCAGCTTTATAGTACCGAAACCAGACTGATCGGTAAGACCGATTCTGAACCTCAAGTCATTGAACCCGTACTTACGAGTGTTTAAATTCAAGATGGAGTCTCTGAGAGCAGTAATCTCCGGTCTGGAGGAGGAGGAATTCCTAGCATCTCTGGATGTCAAGGATGCGTATCTTCACATTTCGATCTGGTCGCCTCATCAGGCTTATCTACGGTTTGCACAAAATGGTAAGCTGCTCAATCAGATTGTGATGTCACTCAGGTGCTAAAAGGGAGGGGTAATTCTGTGTAGGAAAAAAACAATTTGTGTTCCCTAATGCACACCGAGTGAAAAATATTACTACATAATAGTCAGATAATACGGAGATCTTAGTTGCGTATATCTGCAGATATAGGGTTAAGCCCCCAGGCAGATCGACGAGGCTTCTCCGTCACTGGGGGTCCCTAATACTAAGTATGGGTCCGGGGTGCAGGACCCCATAACGTCGGCACAGGTCGGCTACCCCAGGTCAGCACTCAGGTGAGAATTAATAAGGGTTAATAAGAAGCACAGAAGTGCTATGTTAGTGGTGTGATTAAAATAATACAAAAATATATACAAAGTGATAGGGAAAATTATAAGTGTTAATAAAGTGTTAGGGTGTGCCGACCTGAAGCCGCCCAGCCATACCACCACAGGGGCCACCGCACCCCACACCATAAATAATTACAAATATGTCTGGGTTAATTCCCAGTGTAAGGCCACATGGTAATGGCTCCTACAGCATCTGAGAGCCAGCTTACCTGGAGATACCCCTAGCTTCTCCAATGGCAATACGGTTTGCACTGCAGGACTTGCCACTACCAGTTTCAGGCCCTGCCATTTGGTCTCTCCACGGCACCGAGGGTGTTCACCAAAGTGATTGCAGAGATGATGTTGCTCTGCAGACAGAGAGTGAACATAGTTCCGTACTTCTCATAAAGGCACCGTCCAGGGTACAGCGGTTGGAGAACATTGTCCCCTCAACCAGACTACTCCTGGATCATGGGTGGATTCTGAACCTGCCAAAATCTCACCTGGAACCAACGCAAAGCCTTCAGTTCCTGGGAATGATAGTGGGCACAGAGTCTCAGAAAGTATGTCTTCCCTTGGAAAAGGCAATGGAAATCCAGTCGATGGTTTGGGCCGTCTTGAAGCTGTCCTGAATCACAATGCATCTCTGTATACGCCTTCTGGGGCAAATAGTGGCTTGTTACGAAGCAATTCAGTATTGAAGGTTTAATGCGAGGCCCTTCCAGCTGGATCTGTTGGACAACTGTTTCTTCCGGATCGCATCTTCACATGCACCAGAGGATTTGTCTGTCACCAAAAGCCAGGATCTCTCTCCTGTGGTGGCTACAGACTTCTCACCTAGTCAAGGGTCGACTGTTCGGGATTCAGAATTGGATCCTGCTAACCACTGACGCAAGCCTCAGAGGTTGGGGAGCAGTCACCCAGGAGGTGCAGTTTCAGGGAAGGTGGTCAAAACAGGAAGTCGTCCTTCCAATTAACGTCCTGGAACTCAGGGCTATCTACAATGCCCTTCTGCAGCCCTCGTCTCCTTCAGAGTCAGGCCATTCAGGTCCAGTCGGACAATGTGACGGCGGTAATGTATATAAACAGACAGGGCGGAACGAAAAGCAGAGCCACAATGTCAGAGGTGTCAAGAATTCTACTCTAAGCGGAAAAACACGCCGTGGCGTTGTCTGTGATCTTTATTCCGGGAGTAGACAACTGGGAAGCAGACTTCCTCAGCAGACACGATCTGCACCCGAGGGAATGGGTCCTTCACCCGGAAATGTTCCGACGGTTGACACGTCGGTGGTGGTAGCCACAAATCGACATGATGGCCTCTCAACTCAACAAGAAGCTCAAGTGGTATTGTTCCAGGTCGAGGGACCCAAAGGCAGTGGCGGTAGACACCCTGACAACTCTGTGGGTCTACCAGATAGTGTACTTGTTTCCTCCCATTGCTCTGATCCCAAGAATTCTAAAAAGGGAAAAAGTTCAAGCAACCCTCATTGCTCCGGACTGGCCAAGAAGGGCTTGGTATGCGGATCTTCTCGAGATGCGGATCTTCTCGAGATGCTGATGGATGATCTGAGGGCTCTGCCTCTTCGAGAGGATCTTCCGCAACAGGGTCCGTTCGTCTATCAAGACTTACCACGGCTATGTTTGATGGCATGGAAGGTGAATGGCTGATTCTAGCCAGGAAAGGGATTCCTGACAAAGTCATCCCGACTATGATCCAAGCCAGGATGGGGGTAACGTCTAAACATTACCATCGTATCTGGAAGAAATATGTCTCTTGGTGTGAGAGCAGTCCATATTCTACGGTGGACGTTTCCTGCTTTTTGTGCAGTCGGGAGTGGATGTTGGCCTATGCCTAGGCTCCATAAAAGTCCAGAATTCGGCCTTGTCTATTTTCTTTCAGAAACAATTGGCTTCTCTCCCTGAGGTCCAGACGTTCTTGAAAGGTGTTCTGCACATCCAACCTCCCTTTGTGCCTCCCACGGCACCTTGGGATCTCAATTTGGTGCTGCAGTCCCTCCAATTGGAGTGGTTTGAACCGTTACAGGAGGTAGATTTAAAGTATCTTGCGTGGAAGACTGTCACACTGTTGGCCTTGGCTTCAGCAAGACGTGTTGGAGCTGGGGGCGTTGTCTCACAAGAGCCCCTACTTAATTTTCCATGAGGACAGAGCTGAACTCAGGACTCGTCGGCAATTTCTTCCTAAGGTGGTGTCTGCATTTCACATCAACCAGCCAATTGTTGTTCCGGCTATTACGGACGTCTCTGCTACTTCAAAGTCTTTTGGATGTTGTAAGGGCTTTGAAGGTCTATGTGAAGAGAACTGTTCATCACAGAAAATTGCACTCGCTGTTTGTTCTTTATGATCCCAATAAAATTGGGTGTCCTGTTTCAAAGCAGTCCATTGTGTGCTGGATCAGGCTCAGTATCCAGCATGCTTATTCCACGGCAGGTTTGCCGATTCCGAAATCTGCTCAAGCCCACTCTACTAGGTCGGTGGTTTCCACTTGGGTGGCTGCCCGGGGTGTCTCTGCTTTACAGCTCTGCCGCTCAGCTACTTGGTCGGGGTCGAACACGTTTGTTAAGTTTTACAAGTTCGATACCTCGGCCTCTGAGGACCTTCAGTTTGGTCAATCAGATCTGCAGGAACCTCCGCACTCTCTCCCACCTGGTTTGGGAGCTTTGGTGCTTTCCCATGGTACTAAATGGATTCCCAGTATCCCCTATGTACTGGTAGGTAATTAAAATCCTGTTTTTACACCGAAGTAAGAAGGTCTTTCTGCGTTCGTAGGATCATTTGAAAGATCAGAAAATACATCTTAAAAGTAGAATTTTTTTTTTACTGTTCTCCATAAGTAAAACCGGTTATTTCTCATAGCGGCATAAAATTTAGGAAGATAGTGTGCCATTATTCCCACATCCTATTGCATTCACTCTCTTAGCTGCACAGTGATTGTGGCTAGCCGGGTGGCATCATGCTCACCTGTAAACAGACAGTAATTGGGTCTCCCCCTGGATTTATGATGGTTAATTAGACAGATGTGAAAACTGATCTTGATGAGATCCCTATCCTCATGTTGTAAATACAACCTGGTGCATGCAGGAAGCAGCATTGTCATTGCCACGGGTTTTTATTATGTAGTCATTTGATTTTTATCTAGTAGTATCCCAGATCATTAATGCCATTGTGACCCTAGTGTTGAAGATGTGTTTAGAGTCTAACATACAGTAGGCTGTGTCTGATTGATAACATTTACATAAATGGCACGTTTCCCGATCGCGCCTATTAGTTTAGTCTGGTTTAACCTCTTTTATGCGGCTAAACCTGACACAAATGGGCGCAAAAAACGTGGTAGGGAGTATCAAATTAATATTCCCCACTGTGATCTCCCATCACTTTAGACGGGAGATCGGGGGCAATAACATTTGAATCCCCAACCTCCCCTAGAATTGCATTGTTTGCTACAAGTTCCATCACTCTTTCTATATGATTCCTACCGGTCCCACTTAATCTATTCAGTGATTGCGTTGTCTGGGAAGTGATGTTGGTTTGTATATGAGTAAAGTAAAATATAGTGTGACCAAGGTACAAGCACCCTTGTCATATCAAGCCTCTGTATCTTCCCTGTTGTTTTTTTGTAACCGTTCCTATGAATTTTTTGAGTCTCTCTACAGTGTTCAATGTCCAAAATTAACACTATGGGTGGTATTCAAATGATCACAAAAAGAACCAGCTAGCAATAGCGCCTAAGTAAATAAAGAAGTATTCCAATTCCCCCTGTGCGCTGCCGTACAGGCACTGTGTGTATGCCTTTAAATACTGCAAAGCAAATAGAAAAAAGAAAAGGCTGTGCTCATAGGAATGAGATCAGAGGACGTCTCCCGCTGCAAGTTGTCACTTGTTTCCAGTGCATCTGCCGCGTGCCCCTCTCCCCTGCCAGCATACGAGTGGGCACTTCAGTGGACCTCACCTGAGGACGCTCGGTGACGCCAGCCCACAGGAGAGGTAAAACTCATTGCACCTGCCACCTGCTCTGTTGATTGCCGGGACTTATACACTGCTCCTACATACAGTCTAGAGAGCGGAGCCCTCTTGCTACGAACAGTTATTTATTATACGAAAAGTATCTGTTTGGGACACATTGTAACTATTGAGAGTTACAATGGCAACAAGTGTATCTGAGGCGTCACACTGTATGTGGACATTATTGTGATTTAATTGCGTACGGTGACCCAGTGAACTTTCTATTATCTATACAATTTTGTATATTTTTATACATATTTTAAATGTGCTCTCTTTTGATGCTATTGTATTCAAATGTGAGCTTTTAATAAATATTTTAGAGATTGTATACTTCAGCTCTCCTTTATTTGTTAATTCTCATTCCTATTAGTGCAGCCTTTTCTTCGGTATTCAAATGATATATCACACTCAATCTCCTTTTGAAAGTGATCCCAGTTATTGTGCTTATCGCGCCCATAGTAATCTGGTTTAGCTGTGTAATGGGTTAGGGCGCCTTGCTACCCCAGGGGTAGCGAGCTGAAATGATATCACACATCAGCAGAAACAGAACGGGTGTGGAAAGAATTGAATACCACCCAATGTGTCCTAATGGCCTTAACGAGGGGATTGAAATTACCCCTTTCCCAAAGTAAAGACCATGTTTTCTTTTTCCTTTTCTACAAAAACATAATGGTTTTTCTATACACCATGCTCGTGAATACCAGCTATACTGTTGCATTGTTTTATCATATTGTTTTTGTATGTTTTACTGCAGAAATATGTAGATTTTACTTGTATATGATTGGTGGAATTGTACTATAAAGATAGGAATGTTGGTACGCTAAGGGCGTGGCCTAGCGTGTTGGTGATGTGAGGAGATCGGATAACTTGAATGTGGATATGGTACTGGAGATCTTTGCCTGGCAAATATTGCTCTAAAGGCAGGATAATTTACGATACACCTCAAGCTGATTACGCTGGCGGCGGTTTTAACAGCTGTATTTGGTACGTGATTTTAACGGTTTATTGTGTCTACCCATTAAAAATAAGGGATACCCGCACCATGTGTTTTCATTAATTTCAGAATGAAAAAAATAAAAAATATATAAATTTTCTCTATCAATATCGTGTATATACTGTGTGTGTGTGTGTGTGTATGTGTGTGTGTATATATATATATATATATATATATATATATACACACACACACACACACACACACACACACACACACACACACACACACACACGATGTACGTGTACCACTATCAATCCAGTTGTGAGAACGACTGTTTCAGGCCCCCAAGGGCATTCTTATTCATTTTGAGAGGTGTACAAAGGGTGTTGCATGGTGTCCCAGCATTGTATCTTACAATAAGAAACATCCTTTGATTACACCTGCTTAGGAAGGTGCATACAAAAATGTGAATTTGCTGCAAAAATAGATTGTGATTTAGAAATTGAATTGAATTGCAGAACTCGGTTATGCTCCTGTTAGCTATGATATTTATAATTGTCTACTGTTGGTGGTTTTCATAATGTAAATTCTTGTTTACTTGACCAGATTAACAGAAAAGGAAATATAACCTATGTGAATTCATAGGAAGGTAGTACATTCTATTTATCAGTGGATAAATGCATTTAAAACCTAGGGACATTTGATACCACACTTGTAATGAGGAGTACCCAACCACCACTGTGGATAGCTCTGGGACCTTTTGATCTTCATTCTTGTAGGTGCTTTGTGAACCCATAATATATAAAGTATTACATTTAAAGATAGATGATGTGCTCTGGCCTTCTGTTTCAGTGAAATATTAATTCCTCCTCATTTTGCATTGCAGATATTTCTCCTGGCATGTCCCCCATGTAAAGTTGCCACAATAGTATTCAGGTGGGTACTTTGCTTACTGACTTTGAAATATGGAAATTGTGTAATTGTAATCTTCCTTTTTCCCCTTTTTTACCAGCAAATTATAGTCTAAGTAATTATAGACCAGTAAGTCTTACATCTATAGTGGGGAAAGTACTGGAAGGTGTTTTAAGGGATAGAATACAGGCGTTCCTTGAAACCAGTAAAGTTATTAATAGGAACCAACATGGATTTGTGAAGGATAGATGATCTATGTCAAACATGACACATGATGTCAAACTAACTTATTAGGAAACAGTTAGTTCGAACCTAGATCAGGGTAAAGAAGTGGATGTAATCTTTTTAGACTTTGCTCAAACATTCGATACAGTACCCCACATGAGACTTATCTACAAATTAAGAGAACTTGGGCTAGGGAGCACAATATGCACTTGGGTTAGTAACTGGTTGAATATAAGGAAGCAGCGAGTGATGGTAAATGGAACTTTTTTGAGATGGACTGAAGTAATAAGTGCGTGCCACAAGGGTCTGTACTTGGACCACTATTGTACTACATTTTCATAAATGATCTAGAAGTAGGTCTAGAGAGCAGTGTAAATGTTTGCAGACGATACCAAACTGTGTAAGGTTATAAATTCGGAGGGGGATGCTGAGTCTCTTCAGCACAACTTATTTAAACTGTAAACATGGGCAGCAAAATGGAAAGTTCTATATAAACAAATATAAGGTAATGCACTTCGGTAGCAAGAACAAGAATACCACCTACATACTAAATGGGGAAGTACTATGGGATTCTGTACTGGAAAAAGATTTAGGTGTTCACATAGATCACAAACTCAACAGTAGTACCCAAAGTAGGAATGTAGCAAAAAAGGCAAACCAGGTATTAGCATGCATAAACCGTGGAATTGATGCAAGGGATGAGCGTGTTTATATTCCCATTATATAAATCACTAGTGAGGCCACATCTCAAACTGCACAGTTATGGGCACCATACTACAAAAAAAAAAGATCCTGGAACTAGAAAAGGTTCAGAAACATGCAACCAAATTGATTAAGGGGATGGAGACTCCAGAATACGAGGAAAGGCATGCTAGACTAGGCATGTTTACACTGGAAAAAAATGAGATTAAGAGGGGACATGATTCACATTTACAAATATATAAGGGGTCAATACACACAGCTAGCGGGGGATTTGTTTTTGGTAAGGTCATAACAAAGGACACCTGCTTAGGTTAGAGGAGAGGAGATTTTGCACACAGACGGAAAGGTTTCTTCACAGTAAGGACAATACTTATTTGGAATTCCTTTCCTGAAAAAGTAGTAATGGCGGACTCTGTCATTTACTTTTTAGAATGGGTTAGATAAATTCCTAATGGATAAGTATATACAGGGTTATGGTGGATAAATCATGTACTATAGTAATAAAAAACAAAGGCGTATTTTAGATAACCGCTAAACATTCAGTGTAGGAGAGCACTAACAGGTTGAACTCGATGGACAAATTGTCTTTTCTCTTACGTCCTAGTGGATACTTATGATCTGTACTTTAGTACCATGGGGTATAGGTCGGGTCCACTGGAGCCTGGAACTTTAAAACCTTTAGTTTGTGTGTGTGCTGGCTCCTTTCCTCTATGCCCCTCCTACCAGACTCTGTTTAGAAAAAATGTGCCCAAGGAGCCGGGTGCATTTCTCTGAAGCTCCAGACAGTTTCCTTTATTTTTATTTTAGTTATTTTTAGGTAGCCCTGGTTCTCAACCAGGCTACCTGCTTCGTGGGACTTAGAGGGGGGACCGAACCAACCTTCTGAGGGTTAATGGTTCGTAATCCCAGCTGACAGGACACTGAGCTCCTGAGTTGCTGATCACACATCGTTAGTATGTGTGCCCACGCTGGCAGCTAGCCGCCACCCTCTAACAGATGCCGAAGATCAAGGTGCGGTGAGTGTTACACCGGGGTCTCTGTTAGCGGGTCCCTGGTGCAATTTTGGCGGCATGTCGCGGGTCGCGAGCTGCATTGCCTGCCGCGGACAAACCTGGCTCTACCACAGTGCTCACTGTCAATCAAGGCTTTCTCCGGCAGGGTCCACAGGTTATCCACAGGATAACATTGGGATATGATGGAGCGACAGCGGATTGGCACCAAACAATCACAAGCTTTCTGGCCTCCCAGGATGCCACGGGCTCGTCCATATATTCCCGCCCACTGGCTCAGTCAAATCAGTTTTTTGTTTGGTGCGGCAGGAGCCGGACCATGGTCACAGGGCTGCTGTGTTTGGCAGCCCTAAGATTTATTATTTTATTTTTATAGTCTTACTACATTGTTTTGAGTGATCTTTCCTAACGGCGTCTTACACGCATATTGGAAAGGGTCGCAACAATGCTTACCCACGGTACAAGTGCTGTCTGTGTCGGATATACTAGCAGGTCCAGCAGACTCTACCAGGCTGTGGCCGGAGCACGGGGAGAAGGTAAGGCATCGGTTACGCTTAGAAGGGGAATACGGACACAGCCGCACTGGTTTGGGAGGAGACAATCAAACCGTAGCTGGCGCGGAGCCACCACGGGTGCTCCAGCACTAGGGCTTAGGAATCATAAGGCACCAGGATTAGTTTGAGGCTGCGATCCCTAGGGTTGATGTCAGCAGTGGGGAGTCAGATGCTCTCCTGGTCGCCCCTCCCCCAGTTCATGACCAGTTTCCGTGCGTCTCCCGCCATGAACTGATTGCCTCACTTCCGTCTCGGACGCTACCACGAGGGGTCTCGGTTGCACCATAGGCCGCTGCGTCTGTGTACACTAAGGTTTACCGCTAAGAGACCGGGTCACAGACATGAGCATCTCCATGCACTAGCGTTCACTGAGCGTCTGTGTCCACTAAAAGTTACCAGAGCGGCAGTGTACACTAGTATTGTCTGGATCCACTCAGCGTTCGCTAACGTATTGATCGATCCTGGGAGTGGGGCGAGTCTCCCTGTATCCCACTCTACGGAGTACTGGTTATACAGCACTAAATTTCTATCTACTTTTTGTCAGTATGAATAGTTAAGTTTAGTGCCTATTGCATATGAGTTTGTGTACATTACTGTGGTTTTTCTTCGCAATGCGTCTGAATACGTTAAATAACTGTATAGAACAGAATTCAGTAAATGTACTCCTACATACTTGAAATGTGTTCGTAGTTGATAATATGCTCATATGACTAATATAAACATGTGACTGACTGCTAGTGTGATTGCTGACTTTATATATGTTTGTCAGTGGTTTCTTCTGAGCCTCAATGCTGGTGCTTGGGTTGGGGTCAGATTGATCACTTTTATACAAGTAAAGTGATTACAGTCACAGATTGTGTAGTATACTGTGAAAAGCTGATTGTTTATCATGTCTAAGAGCGGTGACAAGGTTACATTAACACCAACACTCATAACATGTTTATCCTGCAAGGTGGGGTTATCAACTCAGCATCTGGCACATGATGGGTTATGTGAAAATTGTTTTGCGTTTCAGCAGATTGCAAGGCAGATCCCTGTTCAACGACAAATAGATCCACCTTGGGCTATGTTTGCACAAACCTTATCCAGTATAGCTGACAGGTTGGTCCCTACAGCTTTAACTTCAGGAATAGGGTACAATATTAACCCATACATGCAGCTCCCATCTTATGGTATAGCCCCAACAGCTTCTACAAATCAACAAAGCTGATAAACCAAGGGTAAATATATAATCAAATTCACAGGCTACACAGGATGATACATCAGATGAGGATAGCTCCATATACTGTACTTCACCATATGAAGAACAAGTGGAAGGTTTCAGCTCAGAGGATATAGCTGAGTTTATTGGAGCAATGAAGGCTATCCTGTCTCTAGAGGATTCAGCTGAGCCAATAATAAATACTAAGGCACCTGTGTTTAAACGTCCCAGAACAATTAGGGTTGAGTTGCCAGGGTCAGAGGAACTGACGGAAATTATGGAGGAAGCTTGGGCTACACCCAATAGGAAATATAGAATTCCAAAAAAATGGGATTCTTATTACCTTTTCCAACTGGGGAATGTTTAAAAAGAGAAGTGCCTCCTAAGGTAGGTACGCACGTCATTCGATCAGTGCGAAAATCTATTTTGTCTTTACCATCTACGTCATTAAACGATGTCACAGACAGAAGAGTGGATAGTTTTTTGAAAAACATTTTTTCTTTGTCAGGGGCAGTCATAAGGCCGGCTATGGCCTCAGCCTGGATGGCAAAAGCGGTAGTTGAATTGAACTGGAAAACGGACTCTCAGCACCTACTAGGGAGCATGAGTCCCATATAGCTCATATGAAACCGGCTGCGCTATTCTTAGAAGAAGTAGCAATGGATATGGGTACGATTGCTTCTAAAGCATCAGCCTTAACGGTAGCTGCTCGCAGAGCAATTTGGCTACGTATATGGAAAGCTGATTCAGAATCCAAGAAGGTTCTGGAAGCTTTGTCTTTTTGTTGGGAACATTCTTTATGGTAAGGAATTTACATATTCTGGAGTCAGAAGTAGAATCCAAGAAGGTCAGGTTTCCTGCCAGTTATAACCCTAAGCCTAAGGGTTCGGGGTTTCGGCCATTTCGGTGGCAAGGTAAAACAAAAGGTAAAAAATGAATCGAAGCAAACCCAGTACAATAAGTCTGGTAAAGCAAAGAAGCATTGGTTTAGCAGAGGTCCAGCTTCCAAACCAGAACAGAAACCATCAGCCTGATGGTGCGGGCCTCCACCTGGGGGACTCCAGGGTAGGAGGCCGACTTCTTCAGTTTGCACACATATGGCAGCAGTCGACAACAGATGCTTGGGTGCAAGAAGTGGTATCTCTGGGTTGTTTTCCCTTTCAAGAAGCAGCCTCCTCAAAGGGTTTTTTTTTTTTTTTTTTGCACCAGCCCGTCTCATATAGAGGCGAAGGCCAGGGCCCTGCAAGAAGCAGTTCAGAAATTGCTTCAGTCCGGGGTAATTATTACAACGGGGGCAGGGTTTTTACTCCAACCTATTTTTGGTCCAGAAGCCAAATGGATCATTTAGGCCAGGGGTGGGGAACCTCCGGCACGCGAATCCGTTTGCTCAGGCCCACCCGCTTCTGTCAGCGAGACACGCCGCCGCTCAGTCCGGCGGCAGCGTGTCTCAGCTGTCAGGACAGGGAGGAGAGCGCGGCTATGTCGGGTGGTTGCGGCGGCGTGAGTACTTCAAACCAGCCGCCGGTTCGTGAGCCAATCAGGAGCCGCAGCTGCCGGTCCGCGAGCTCTGATTGGCTCTCGCACCGGCGGCTGGTTTGAAGTCCTACACTCCGCCGCCACCCGACATAGCCGCGCTCTCCGCCCTGTCCACTCCTGACACATGAGTAACGCTGCCGAATGGAGCGGTAAGCAGCAGGGAGGGGGGATCTGTATACCTGGCACTGTGGGGGGGGCATCTGTATACCTGGCACTGTGGGGAAATTTGTATACCTGGCACTGTGGGGGACATCTGTATACCTGGCACTGTGGGGGGCATTTGTATACCTGGCACTGTGGGGGGCATTTGTATACCTGGCGCTGTGGGGGGCATTTGTATACCTGGCGCTGTGGGGGGCATTTGTATACCTGGCGCTGTGGGGGGCATTTGTATACCTGGCGCTGTGGGGGGCATTTGTATACCTGGCACTGTGGGGGGCATTTGTATACCTGGCACTGTGGGGGGCATTTGTATACCTGGCACTGTGGGGGGCATTTGTATACCTGGCACTGTGGGGGGCATTTGTATACCTGGCACTGTGGGGACATTTGTATACCTGGCACTGTGGGGGGGCATCTGTATACCTGGCACTGTGGGGGGGCATCTGTATACCTGGCACTGTGGGGGGGCATCTGTATACCTGGCACTGTGGGGGGGCATTTGTATACCTGGCACTGTGAGGGCAATTGTGGATCTGGCACTGCACTATTTGGGGCAGACCTACTGGGGGGCAGGGTAATTTTTTAAGTTGAGAATTTTTGTATGGCCCCTGAAGAATTTTATAAATATCCAAATGGCCCTCTGTAGAAAAAAGGTTCCCCACCCCTGATTTAGGCCCATTCTCAATCTCAAAATGTTAAACAAATACATTTGGGTCCCAAGGTTCCACATGGAGACGTTACGCTCCATAGTTTTGGCCATGGAACCGGGGGATTACATGGTATCTCTGTGTATATACAGGATGCTTACCTGCATGTGCCTATAGCATTGTCCCATCAGTGTTACCTCAGGTTCGCTATCCTCCAGCAACATTTTCAATTCCAGGCCTTACCCTTTGAGTTAGACACAGCCCCCAGAGTATTTACCAAGATCATGGTGGTTATGGCAGCTTATCTCCGCAAGCAGGGGATAAGGATTTTTCTCTGACGTCCTAGTGGATGCTGGGAACTCCGTAAGGACCATGGGGATTAGCGGGCTCCGAAGGAGGCTGGGCACTCTAGAAAGATTTGACTACCTGGTGTGCACTGGCTCCTCCCACTATGACCCTCCTCCAAGCCTCAGTTAGATTTTGTGCCCGGCCGAGGTTGGATGCACACTAGGGGCTCTCCTGAGCTCTTAGAAAGAAAGATAGACTTAGGTTTTTTATTTTCAGTGAGACCTGCTGGCAACAGGCTCACTGCAGCGAGGGACTAAGGGGAGAAGAAGCGAACTCGCCTGCTTGCAGCCGGATTGGGCTTCTTAGGCTACTGGACACAATTAGCTCCAGAGGGATCGACCGCAGGCCCAGTCCTTGGTGTTCGGTCCCGGAGCCGCGCCGCCGTCCCCCTTACAGAGCCAGAAGCAAGAAGAGGTCCGGAAAATCGGCGGCAGAAGACATCAGTCTTCTCCAAGGTAGCGCACAGCATTGCAGCTGTGCGCCATTGCTCCTCACACACACTTCACACTCCGGTCACTGAGGGTGCAGGGCGCTGGGGGGGGGGGGCGCCCTGAGAAGCAATTATAACACCTTGGCTGGCAAAAATACCACAATATATAGCCCTAGAGGCTATATATGTGGAAAATACCCCTGCCAGAATCCAGAAAAAAGCGGGAGAATAGGCTGCGGAAAAGGGGCGGGGCTATCTCCTGCAGCACACTGGCGCCATTTCTCCTTCACAGATCCACTGGAAGGAAGCTCCCTGGCTCTCCCCTGCAGTCTACACTACAGAAAAGGGTAAAAAAAAAAGAGAGGGGGGGCACTAAATTTAGGCGCTGTATAAATTATATAGAAAAAGCAGCTATAGGGGACATAACTCAGTTAGTCCCTGCATTATATAGCGCTCTGGTGTGTGCTGGCATACTCTCACTCTGTCCCCCCAAAGGGCTTTTGTGGGTCCTGTCCTCTGTTGGAGCATTCCTTGTGTGTGTGCGGTGTGTCGGTACGGCTGTGTCGACATGTTTGATGAGGATAATGATGTGGAGACGGAGCAGATGCCTTTAGAAGGGATGTCACCCCCTGCGGGGCAGACACCTGAGTGGTTGAGCTTATGGAAAGAAATGAGTGCACGTATAGACTCCTTACATAAGAAATTTGACGGCATGCCAAATGTGGGACAGCCGACTTCTCAGCTCGTGCCTGCCCAGGCGTCGCACAGGTCATCAGGGGCTCTAAAACGCCCGCTACCTCAGACCGCAGACCCAGATGTCGACACTGATACTGACACCAGTGTCGACGACGATGAGTCTAATCTGATGCCCACTAAGGCCATTCACTGCATGATTGAGGCAATGAAAGAGGTGTTACACATTTCTGATATAAATACAGGTACCACTAAAAAGGGTATTATGTTTGGGGAGAAAAAACTACCCGTAGTTTTTCCCCCATCAGATGAATTAAATGAAGTGTGTGAAGAAGCGTGGGCTTTCCCTGATAAAAAATTGGTAATTCCTAAGAAGGTACTAATGGCGTTCCCTTTCCCGCCAGAGGATAGGTCACGTTGGGAAACACCTCCTAGGGTGGATAAAGCGCTCACACGTTTGTCAAAAAAGGTGGCACTACCGTCTCCGGATACGGCCGCCCTCAAGGAACCTGCTGATAGAAAGCAGGAGGCGATCCTGAAGTCTGTATATACACACTCAGGCATTATACTTAGGCCAGCTATTGCGTCAGCTTGGATGTGCAGTGCTGCCGCTGCGTGGTCAGATAAACTGTCAGAAAATATTGACACATTAGACAGATACACGATCCTGTTAACCATAGACCATATAAAAGACTCAGTCTTATATATGAGAGATGCACAGAGGGAAATCTGCCGACTGGCATCTAAAGTTAGTGCATTGTCCATTTCTGCTAGGAGAGGCTTATGGACTCGCCAGTGGACAGGAGATGCAGATTCTAAAAGGCACATGGAAGTGTTGCCATATAAGGGTGAGGAATTATTTGGGGATGGTCTCTCGGACCTAGTTTCCACAGCAACGTCTGGGAAGTCGGCATTTTTACCCCATGTCCCCTCACAGCCTAAGAAGGCGCCGTTTTATCAGGTTCAGTCCTTTCGGACCCAGAAAAACAGGCGTGGAAAAGGCGGGTCTTTTCTATCCAGAGGCAGAGGTAGGGGATAAAGGCTGCAACAAACAGCAGGTTCCCAGGAGCAAAAGTCCTCCCCCGCTTCTTCTGCCAAGTCCGCCGCATGACGGTGGGGCTCCATAGGCGGAGCCTGGTACGGTGGTGGGCCGCCTCAAGAATTTCAGCTAACAGTGGGCTCGCTCACAGGTGGATCCCTGGATCCTTCAAATAGTATCTCAGGGGTACAAACTGGAATTCGAGGCGTCTCCACCCCACCGGTTCCTAAAATCTGCATTGCCGATTGCTCCCTCAGACAGGGAGGCGGTGCTAGCGGCAATTCACAAGCTGTATTCCCAGCAGGTGATAATCAAGGTACCCCTACTTCAACAAGGCCGGGGTTACTATTCCACACTATTTGTGGTACCGAAACCGGACGGTTCGGTGAGACCCATTTTAAATTTGAAATCCTTGAACACATACATAAAAAAATTCAAGTTCAAGATGGAATCGCTCAGGGCGGTTATTGCGAGCCTGGAAGAGGGGGATTACATGGTATCCCTGGACATCAAGGATGCTTACTTGCATGTCCCCATTTACCATCCTCACCAGGAGTACCTCAGATTTGTGGTACAGGATTGCCATTACCAATTCCAGACGCTGCCGTTTGGACTGTCCACGGCACCGAGGGTATTTACCAAGGTTATGGCGGAAATGATGATACTCCTTCGAAAAAAGGGAGTTTTAATTATCCCGTACTTGGACGATCTCCTAATAAAAGCAAGGTCCAAGGAACAGTTGTTGGTGGGAGTAGCACTATCTCAGAAGGTGCTGCACCAGCACGGCTGGATTCTGAATATCCCGAAGTCACAGCTGGTTCCGACGACACGACTACTGTTCCTGGGTATGATTCTGGATACAGTCCAGAAAAAAGTGTTTCTCCCGGAGGAGAAAGTCAGGGAGTTGTCATCTCTAGTCAGAGACCTCCTGAAACCAAAACAAGTATCAGTGCATCGCTGCACGCGGGTCCTGGGAAAGATGGTGGCTTCTTACGAAGCAATTCCCTTCGGCAGGTTCCATGCCAGAATCTCAGTGGGACCTGTTGGACCAGTGGTCCGGATCGCATCTTCAGATGCATCGCTTGATAACCCTGTCTCCAAGAAGCAGGGTGTCTCTACTGTGGTGGCTGCAGAGTGCCCATCTTCTAGAGGGCCGCAGGTTCGGCATACAGGACTGGGTCCTGGTGACCACGGATGCCAGCCTTCGAGGCTGGGGGGCAGTCACACAGGGAAGAAACTTCCAAGGACTATGGTCAAGTCAGGAGACTTCCCTTCACATAAATATTCTGGAACTAAGGGCCATCTACAATGCCCTAAGTCAAGCAAAATCCCTGCTCCTACACCAGCCGGTGCTGATCCAGTCAGACAACATCACGGCAGTCGCCCATGTAAATCGACATGGCGGCACAAGAAGCAGGATGGCGATGGCAGAAGCCACAAGAATTCTCCGATGGGCGGAGAATCATGTACTAGCACTGTCAGCAGTGTTCATTCCGGGAGTGGACAACTGGGAAGCAGACTTCCTCAGCAGACACGACCTCCACCCGGGAGAGTGGGGACTTCATCCAGAAGTCTTCCAGATGCTGGTAAACCGTTGGGATAAAACCACAGGTGGACATGATGGCGTCCCGCCTCAACAAAAAGTTAAAAAGATATTGCGCCAGGTCAAGGGACCCTCAGGCGGTAGCTGTGGACGCTCTAGTGACACCGTGGGTGTACCAGTCTGTTTATGTGTTCCCTCCTCTGCCTCTCATACCAAAGGTATTGAGAATAATAAGAAAGAGAGGAGTAAACACCATTCTCGTTGTTCCGGATTGGCCAAGACGAGCGTGGTACCCGGAACTTCAAGAGATGCTCTCAGAGGACCCGTGGCCTCTACCGCTCAGACAGGACCTGCTACAGCAGGGGCCCTGTCTGTTCCAAGACTTACCGCGGCTGCGTTTGACGGCATGGCGGTTGAACACCGGATCCAAAAATAAAAGGGTATTCCGGAAGAAGTCATTCCTACGCTTATTAAGGCCAGGAAAGATGTTACGGCAAAGCATTATCATCGCATATGGCGGAAATATGTTGCATGGTGCGAGGCCAAAAAGGCCCCAACAGAGGAATTTCAACTAGGTCGATTTCTGCATTTCCTGCAAGCAGGAGTGAATATGGGCCTAAAACTAGGCTCCATTAAAGTACAGATCTCGGCTCTGTCGATTTTCTTTCAAAAAGAACTAGCTTCAGTACCTGATGTTCAGACATTTGTGAAAGGAGTGCTGCATATTCAGCCCCCATTTGTGCCACCTGTGGCACCTTGGGATCTCAACGTGATGTTGAGTTTCTTAAAATCACATTGGTTTGAACCACTAAAAACCGTGGATCTGAAATATCTCACGTGGAAAGTGGTCATGTTATTGGCCTTGGCTTCAGCCAGGCGAGTGTCAGAATTGGCGGCTTTATCATGTAAAAGCCCTTATCTGATTTTCCATATGGATAGGGCAGAATTGAGGTCTCGTCCCCAATTTCTCCCTAAGGTGGTGTCAGCGTTTCACCTGAACCAGCCTATTGTGGTGCCTGCGGCTACTAAGGATTTGGAGGACTCCAAGTTGCTAGACGTTGTCAGGGCCCTGAAAATATGTTTCCAGGACGGCTGGAGTCAGAAAATCTGACTCGCTGTTTATCCTGTATGCACCCAACAAGCTGGGTGCTCCTGCTTCTAAGCAGTCTATTGCTCGCTGGATTTGTAGTACAATTCAGCTTGCACATTCTGTAGCAGGCCTGCCACAGCCAAAATCTGTGAATGCCCATTCCACAAGGAAGGTGGGCTCATCTTGGGCGGCTGCCCGAGGGGTCTCGGCTTTACAACTTTGCCGAGCAGCTACTTGGTCAGGGGAAAACACGTTTGCAAAATTCTACAAATTTGATACCCTGGCTGAGGAGGACCTGGAGTTCTCTCATTCGGTGCTGCAGAGTCATCCGCACTCTCCCGCCCGTTTGGGAGCTTTGGTATAATCCCCATGGTCCTTACGGAGTTCCCAGCATCCACTAGGACGTCAGAGAAAATAAGAATTTACTCACCGGTAATTCTATTTCTCGTAGTCCGTAGTGGATGCTGGGCGCCCATCCCAAGTGCGGATTGTCTGCAATACTTGTAAATAGTTATTGTTAACTAAAGGGTTATTGTTGAGCCATCTGTTGAGAGGCTCAGTTGTTTTCATACTGTAAAACTGGATATAGTATCACGAGTTGTACGGTGTGATTGGTGTGGCTGGTAAGAGTTTTACCCGGGATTCTAAATCCTTCCTTATTATGTCAGCTCGTCCGGGCACAGTGTCCTAACTGAGGCTTGGAGGAGGGTCATAGTGGGAGGAGCCAGTGCACACCAGGTAGTCATAAATCTTTCTAGAGTGCCCAGCCTCCTTCGGAGACCGCTAATCCCCATGGTCCTTACGGAGTTCCCAGCATCCACTACAGACTACGAGAAATAGAATTACCGGTGAGTAAATTCTTATTTTCCATACCTCTACGAACTTTTAATCCTGGCACAATCCCAGGAATTGCCATTATGCCATCTTCAACAGACAATAAGTTGTCTACAGAAACACGGATGGATCATAAATTGGGCAAAGTCGTCTCTGATTCCGTCACAACGGATGATTCACTTGGGGGCTGTATTGGATTCAAGTCTGCAGAAAATATTTTTACCTCTGGAAAAGATATCCAAGGTGCAGTTTGACTCAGGAATTGTTGCAGTCAATATCACTTCACGCAGCGATGCGAGTGATGGTGTTGATGGTGTCAACATTCGACATGGTGGAATATGCACAATTCCACTCAAGACCTCTGCAGCATCTGATTGTGGCCAGATGGAATGGAGTACATCAGACAATAAAGAAACAGATGATGATACTTCCAGTAAAGGTAAAAAGGTCATTAGCCTGGTGGCTACAGACATCCCATCTAGACAAGGGGAGACCCTTTTGGATATCAGATTGGGAGATCCTGACAATGGATGCCAGTCTACAGGGTCGGGAGCAGTGTCCGGAAAATTATGGCTCCATGGACAATGGACCACAGAAGAAAGTTGCCTGCCAATAAACCTGTTAGAACTTCAGACCATATACGTGGCACTGATTCAGGCAAAGGACATTCTGCAAGGAAAACCAGTCCAGATCCGCTCGGACAATGCAACGGCAGTAGCGTACCTCAACCATCAGGGACGAACTCGCAGCCAAAAAGCAATGAAGGAGGTAAGTCGCATACTAAAGTGGGCAGAACTCCATCTTCCAGCATTGTCCGCAGTGTTCATTCCAGGAGTCCTAAACTGGGAAGCGGACTTTCTCAGTCGACACACCATTCGTGCAACCGAATGGGCTCTACACCCGGAAGTATTTCAGACTTTAGTAGACAAGTGGGGGTTGCCAGAGATAGATCTCATGGCGTCCCAACAAAGTTCCAGCATACGGGTCAAGAACAAAGGACCCTGGAGTGATCCTTGTGGATGCACTGTCAGTGAAATGGGACTTTCATCTGGCATATCTGTTTCCTCTGATCACCCTGCTACCCAGGGTGGTGAAAATAAAGCAAGCAAGGGGTGCCGTGATTCTAATGGCTTCGGCTTGGCCCAGAAGGCATTGGTACATAGATCTGCAGAGAGTGTCGATGGATGCTCCAATTCTGCTCCCTCAACGTCTAGATTAGGGAGGCCTATCCCGGGCCGTTTTTTCAATCCCGGGATTCGGGATTGATAAACGGTCAGGGACCAGTGAAAGATGTAGGGAGCAGCGCTGGAGGGAGGGGGTAGGTAGCGGTGCGTGAGGTAGGGAGGGGGTAGGCATAGGTGAGCGCAGACACTGACAGGCGGGTGCCGCTCCGGACTCCCCCCGGCACGGCATTATAGTGTTCTCACCTCCCCTGTCCTGGATATAGACTGCTCACCTGGGCGGCCCAGGTAAGCAGTCTGTCCAGGACAGGGGAGGTGAGAGAACACTATAATGGGGGGGGGGGGGGGGGGGAGTCCGGAGCGGCACCCGCCTGTCAGTGTCTGCGCACACCTATGGGGGTAGGTAGCGGTGTGGGAGGGTGGGTGTAGGTAGTGGTGCGGGAGGGAGGGTGTAAGTAATAATACTTACTGTTAGGCGGGCGGCCGCCATGGACACACTGAACGCGGCGGCATTTCAAATGAAGCGCTGGCCGCCAGCCAACCAGAGCTGGCGGACCGGCAGCCAATCAGGGAAGCTGCCGCAGCAGTCGCTCCTGATTGGCTGCTGCGGCAGCTTCCCTGATTGGCTGCCGGTCCGCCAGCTCTGGTTGGCTGGCGGCCGGCGCTACTTTTGAATTGCCGCTGCGTTCAGCATGTCCATGGCTGCCGCCTGATAGTAAGTGTTATTACTTACACCCACCCGCCCTCCCGCGCCGCTTCCAACCCTCCCGCACATGCGCACTGTAATCCCTTGAATCCCGGGATTGGAGGCTCCAATCCTGGGATTCAAATCCCGGCATTTTTGGGCCCAAATCCCGGGATCCCGCCGATCCCGGGATTGGCCTCCCTAGTCAAGATCTACTAATGCAGGGTCCTTGTTTTCACAGGCATCTGGATCGTCTGTCTTTTGACACACCGGCTGTTGAAACCTGTATCCTGAAGTCAAGAGGTTTCTCACAACAGGTAATTCAAACTATATTCATTGGTGCAGTGAAAGAAGTATGGATCCAAGATCTTTTGGAGTATCCAGAATCTTAGATTTCCTTCAGGCAGGAATGGATAAGGGTTTGAAGGTGGCGTCCTTGAGAGTTCAGCATTGACTGTATGGTTTCAAAAGAAAATTGGCATTTTACAGGATGTGCATACTTTTTTCCAGGGAATGCTGCGCATTCAACCACCCTTTGTTCCTCCTGCAGTACCGTGGGATTTAAGTCAGGTCCTCAAAGCCCTTCAAGGGGCTCCGTTTGAACTACTTAATAAAGTGGATCTTAAATGGTTGACAGCTAAAGTACTCTTTCTACTGACTATGACATCAGCTAGAAGAGTATCAGATTTAGGAGCGCTGTCATGTAAGTCTCCTTTTCTGATTTTTTTTTCTTTCTCTGACGTCCTAGTGGATGCTGGGAACTCCGTAAGGACCATGGGGAATAGCGGGCTCCGAAGGAGGCTGGGCACTCTAGAAAGATTTCAGACTACCTGGTGTGCACTGGCTCCTCCCACCATGACCCTCCTCCAAGCCTCAGTTAGAATTCGTGCCCGGCCGAGGTTGGATGCACACTAGGGGCTCTCCTGAGCTCTTAGAAAGAATAGACTTAGGTTTTTTATTTTCAGTGAGACCTGCTGGCAACAGGCTCACTGCAGCGAGGGACTAAGGGGAGAAGAAGCGAACTCGCCTGCTTGCAGCCGGATTGGGCTTCTTAGGCTACTGGACACCATTAGCTCCAGAGGGATCGACCGCAGGCCCAGTCCTTGGTGTTCGGTCCCGGAGCCGCGCCGCCGTCTCCCTTACAGAGCCAGAAGCAAGAAGATGGTCCGGAAAATCGGCGGCATGAAGACTCTGTCTTCACCAAGGTAGCGCACAGCACTGCAGCTGTGCGCCATTGCTCCTCTCACACTTCACACTCCGGTCACTGAGGGTGCAGGGCGCTGGGGGGGGGGGGCGCCCTGAGGCAGCAATAATAACACCTTGGCTAAAATACCTCAATATATAACCCCAGAGGCTATATATGAGGTAAATACCCCTGCCAGAATTCCATAAAAAGCGGGAGAATAGGCTCCGCCCCTTTTTCGCGGCCTATCTCCTCAGCACACTGGCGCCATTTTTCCCTCACAGCTCGGCTGGAAGGAAGCTCCCTGGCTCTTCCCTGCAATATACAGTAACAGTAAGAGGGAAAAGAGAGGGGGGGCATTAAATTTGGCAGTATATATACATATATTATATGAAAAGCAGCTATTAGGGACATAACTCAGTTAGTCCCTGTATATATATAGCGCTCTGGTGTGTGCTGGCATACTCTCACTCTGTCCCCCCAAAGGGCTTTTTGTGGGTCCTGTCCTCTGTTGAGCATTCCCTGTGTGTGTGGGGTGTGTCGGTACGGCTGTGTCGACATGTTTGATGAGGATAATGAGGTGGAGGCGGAGCAGATGCATTTTGAAGGGACGTCACCCCCTGCGGGGCAGACACCCGAGTGGATGAACTTATGGAAAGAAATGAGTGCACGTATAGATTCTTTACATAAGAAATTTGACGACATGCCAAATGTGGGACAGCCGGGATCTCAGCTCGTGCCTGTCCAGGTGCCTCAGGGGTCGTCAGGGGCTCTAAAACGCCCGCTACCTCAGTTTGCAGACCCGGATGTCGACACGGATACTGATAACAGTGTCGACGACGATGAGTCAAACCTAATGCCTGTCAGGGCCATTCACTGCATGATTGAGGCAATGAAAGAGGTGTTAAACATTTCTGATTTACATCCAGGTACCACAAAAAAGGGTATTATGTTTGGGGAGAAAAAACTACCTGTAGTTTTTCCCCCATCAGATGAACTAAATGAAGTGTGTGAAGAAGCGTGGCTTTTCCCTGATAAAAAATTTGTAATTCCTAAGAAGGTACTAATGGCGTTCCCTTTCCCGCCAGAGGATAGGTCACGTTGGGAAACACCACCTAGGGTGGATAAAGCGCTCACACGTTTGTCAAAAAAGGTGGCACTACCCTCTCAGGATACGGCCGCCCTTAAGGAGCCTGCTGATAGAAAGCAGGAGGCAATCCTGAAGTCTGTATACACACACTCAGGCATTATACTTAGACCAGCTATTGCGTCAGCTTGGATGTGCAGTGCTGCCGCTGCATGGTCAGAAAAACTGTCAGAAAATATTGACACACTAGACAGAGACACTATTCTGCTAACGATTGACCATATAAAAGATTCAGTCTTATATATGAGAGATGCACAGAGGGAAATTTGCCGGCTGGCATCTAAAGTAAGTGCATTGTCTATCTCTGCTAGGAGATGCTTATGGACTCGTCAGTGGACGGGAGATGCAGATTCCAAGAGGCACATGGAAGTTTTGCCTTATAAAGGGGAGGAATTATTTGGGGATGGTCTCTCCGACCTAGTTTCCACAGCAACGTCTGGGAAGTCAGCATTTTTACCCCATGTTCCCTCACAGCGTAAGAAGGCGCCATTTTATCAGGTTCAGTCCTTTCGGACCCAGAAAAGCAAGCGTGGAAAAGGAGGGTCTTTTCTGTCTAGAGGCAGAGGTAGGGGAAAAAGGCTGCAACAGACAGCAGGTTCCCAGGAACAAAAGTCCTCCCCCGCTTCCTCTTCCAAGTCCGCCGCATGACGGTGGGGCTCCACAGGTGGAGCCAGGTACGGTGGGGGCCCGCCTCAGAAATTTCAGCGATCAGTGGGCTCGCTCACAGGTGGATCCCTGGATCCTTCAAGTAGTATCTCAGGGATACATGCTGGAATTCGAGGCGGCTCCACCCCACCGGTTCCTAAAATCTGCCTTGCCGATTGCTCCCTCAGACAGGGAGGCGGTGCTAGCGGCAATTCACAAGCTGTATTCCCAGCAGGTGATAATCAAGGTACCCCTACTTCAACAAGGCCGGGGTTACTATTCCACACTATTTGTGGTACCGAAGCCGGACGGTTCGGTGAGACCCATTTTAAATTTGAAATCCTTGAACATGTACATAAAAAAATTCAAGTTCAAGATGGAATCGCTCAGGGCGGTTATTGCAAGCCTGGACGAGGGGGATTACATGGTTTCCCTGGACATCAAGGATGCTTACCTGCATGTCCCCATTTACCATCCTCACCAGGAGTACCTCAGATTTGTGGTACAGGATTGCCATTACCAATTCCAGACGCTGCCGTTTGGACTCTCCACGGCACCAAGGGTATTTACCAAGGTTATGGCGGAAATGATGATACTCCTTCGAAGAAAGGGAGTTTTAATTATCCCGTACTTGGACGATCTCCTAATAAAGGCACGGTCCAAAGAACAGTTGTTGGTGGGAGTAGCACTATCTCAGGAAGTGCTGAACCAGCACGGCTGGATTCTGAATATCCCAAAGTCACAGCTGGTCCCGACGACACGTCTACTGTTCCTGGGGATGATTCTGGACACAGTCCAGAAAAAAGTGTTTCTCCCGGAGGAGAAAGCCAGGGAGTTGTCTTCTCTAGTCAGAGACCTCCTGAAACCAAAACAGGTATCACTACACGCGGGTCTTGGGAAAGATGGTAGCTTCTTACGAAGCAATTCCATTCGGCAGGTTCCATGCCAGAATCTTTCAGTGGGACCTGTTGGACAAGTGGTCCGGATCGCATCTTCAGATGCATCGCTTGATAACCCTGTCTGCAAGAACCAGGGTGTCTCTTCTGTGGTGGCTGCAGAGTGCTCATCTTCTGGAGGGTCGCAGATTCGGCATTCAGGACTGGGTCCTGGTGACCACGGATGCCAGCCTGCGAGGCTGGGGGGCAGTCACAAAGGGAAGAAACTTCCAAGGACTATGGACAAGTCAGGAGACTTCCCTTCACATAAATATTCTGGAACTAAGGGCCATCTACAATGCCCTAAGTCGAGCAAAATCCCTGCTCCTACACCAGCCGGTGCTGATCCAGTCAGACAACATCACGGCGGTCGCCCATGTGAATCGACAGGGCGGCACAAGAAGCAGGATGGCAATGACAGAAGCCACAAGAATTCTCCGATGGGCGGAAAATAATGTACTAGCACTGTCAGCAGTGTTCATTCCGGGAGTGGACAACTGGGAAGCAGACTTCCTCAGCAGACACGACCTCCACCCGGGAGAGTGGGGACTTCATCCAGAAGTCTTCCAAATGATTGTACATCAGTGGGGTCGTCCACAGGTGGACATGATGGCGTCCCGCCTAAACAAAAAACTAGAGAGGTATTGCGCCAGGTCAAGAGACCCTCAAGCGATAGCTGTGGACGCTCTGGTGACACCGTGGGTGTACCAGTCAGTTTATGTGTTCCCTCCGCTGCCTCTCATACCAAAGGTATTGAGAATAATAAGAAAGCGAGGAGTAAACACAATTCTCGTGGTTCCGGATTGGCCAAGAAGAACATGGTACCCGGAACTTCAAGAGATGATCTCAGAGGACACGTGGCCTCTGCCGCTAAGACAAGACCTGCTACAGCAGGGGCCCTGTCTGTTCCAAGACTTACCGCTACTGCGTTTGACGGCATGGCGGTTGAACGCCGGATCCTGAAAGAAAAGGGCATTCCGGAGGAAGTCATTCCTACGCTTATTAAAGCCAGGAAAGAGGTTACAGCAAATCATTATCACCGCATATGGCGGAAATATGTTGCATGGTGTGAGGCCGAAAAGGCCCCAACTGAGGAATTTCAACTAGGTCGATTTCTGCATTTCCTGCAAGCAGGAGTGAATATGGGCCTAAAACTGGGTTCCATTAAGGTACAGATCTCGGCTCTATCGATTTTCTTTCAGAAAGAACTAGCTTCAGTACCTGAAGTTCAGACATTTGTAAAGGGAGTGCTGCATATTCAGCCCCCATATGTGCCTCCTGTGGCACCTTGGGATCTCAACGTGGTGTTGAGTTTCTTAAAATCACATTGGTTTGAACCACTAAAAACCGTGGATCTGAAATATCTCACGTGGAAGGTGGTCATGTTATTGGCCTTGGCTTCTGCCAGGCGAGTATCAGAATTGGCGGTTTTGTCTTATAAAAGCCCTTATCTGATTTTCCATATGGATAGGGCAGAATTGAGGACTCGTCCCCAGTTTCTCCCTAAGGTGGTGTCAGCGTTTCATTTGAACCAGCCTATTGTGGTGCCTGCGGCCACTAGGGACTTGGAGGACTCCAAGTTGTTAGACGTGGTCAGGGCCCTGAAAATATATGTTTCCAGGACGGGTGGAGTCAGAAAATCTGACTCGCTGTTTATCCTATATGCACCCAACAAGCTGGGTGCTCCTGCTTCTAAGCAGACTATTGCTCGTTGGATTTGTAGTACAATTCAACTTGCACATTCTGTGGCAGGCCTGCCACAGCCAAAATCTGTCAATGCCCATTCCACAAGGAAGGTGGGCTCATCTTGGGCTGCTGCCCGAGGGGTCTAGGCTTCACAACTTTGCCGAGCTGCTACTTGGTCAGGGGCAAACACGTTTGCAAAATTCTATAAATTTGATACCCTGGCTGAGGAGGACCTGGAGTTCTTTCATTCGGTGTTGCAGAGTCATCCGCACTCTCCCGCCCGTTTGGGAGCTTTGGTATAATCCCCATGGTCCTTACGGAGTTCCCAGCATCCACTAGGACGTCAGAGAAAATAAGAATTTACTCACCGGTAATTCTATTTCTCGTAGTCCGTAGTGGATGCTGGGCGCCCATCCCAAGTGCGGTTTATCTGCAATACTTGTACATAGTTATTGTTAACTAAATCGGGTTATTGTTGAGCCATCTGTTGAGAGGCTCAGTTGTTTCATACTGTTAACTGGGTTTCATATCACGAGTTGTACGGTGTGATTGGTGTGGCTGGTATGAGTCTTACCCGGGATTCAAAATCCTTCCTTATTGTGTACGCTCGTCCGGGCACAGTATCCTAACTGAGGCTTGGAGGAGGGTCATGGTGGGAGGAGCCAGTGCACACCAGGTAGTCTGAAATCTTTCTAGAGCGCCCAGCCTCCTTCGGAGCCCGCTATTCCCCATGGTCCTTACGGAGTTCCCAGCATCCACTACGGACTACGAGAAATAGAATTACCGGTGAGTAAATTCTTATTTTTTATCCAGATAACCAGACTTAGTTCTGAGAACTGCTTTATCTTCCGAAGGTGGTCTTGAAGTTTCACCTTAACGAAGAAATTGTGGTCCCGGCTTTTCAGGTATCGGGACTTTCTGCGGGAGAAGCGTCGCTGGACGTAGTCCGTGCATTAAGAGTCTACGTAGATCGTACCAGTGCCATCAGAAAGACAGATTCTCTCTTCATTCTCTACGGATTTCACAAGAGGGGATGGCCTGCTACTAAACAGACGTTAGCAAGATGGCTTCAAATGACTATTTCAGAAGCATATTCTCGAGCTGATCTCCCTGTTCTGGCTAATGTCTCTGCTCACTCTACACGTAAGGTAGGTCCTTCATGGGCAGCACAACATGGTGCTTCAGCAGAACAGATATGTAAGGCAGCCGCATGGTCTTCCATTAACACATTCATTAGACATTATGCCTTGGATACCTTTTGCCTCTCATGATGCTGAATTCGGATTCTCCTGTCTAATCAGGAGCGTCCCCACCACTAAAAATTGCTTTGGGAAGTCCCAATGTTATCTTGTGGATAACCTGTGGACCCTGCCGGAGAAATATACGTTATGGTAAGAACTTACCGTTTATAACGGTATTTCTCCTATGTCCACAGGTTTCCACAGGGATCCCACCCTGATGCACCTGATTTGAGAATCTTTATACTCGCTAACCTCTTCCCTCTTGCATGGAAGGGTGTGCATGTGTGTCCTTCTTGCCTGAATAGGGTTCTACATAATGCTCCTGCCTAAATGCTTTGGAATACAACTGATTTGACTGAGCCAGTGGGTGGGAATATATGGACAAGCCCGTTGCATCCTGGGAGGCCAGAAAGCTTGTGATCGTTTGGTGCCAATCCGCTGTCGCTCCATCATATCCCAGTGTTATCCTGTGGAAACCTGTGGAGGAAGGAGAAATACCGTTATTAACGTTAAGTTCTTACCATAACGTGTATTTGTGTGTACTGTTATGGATTTGCTGTTTATTAACATGGCCAGTATAAAGAACAAACAGGGACTGCGCACCATTGCAAGGGGCGGTGCTTCCTGGAATGGGACCAGAGGCGGGAAGGCGACATTTCCTGCTGCTGCGGATCATCAAGGCTTCATGCACGCTGCTCCTCCGGGGACCCACGCTGTTAAACTTCTGTCCTGGTACCCAGGGGTCATAGCAGGGGAGAGCTCTCCAGCGGCAGCACTTAAATCAGGTTGTACACTTAAATTCACACACTGGGCTGTTGTGTTGGTGTGCTGGTCCGTGTTCCTCAGTGTCACTCCAGGGGCTCTCTAGGGTCTGTGTGGAGGTGTTTCAGTGATCTGCGCTGTATTTTCAGTTGTGTAAATATGTCTGTGGTCATGGTTCTGTGTACTGCTTGTAACTCTACCCCTCCATCAGCGTGGTCCCTTATGTGTGAACAATGCTCCTTATCTCCACAGGGACACAGTTCACAGGCACCTGACTGATTTGGAGAATTTTAAAAGCAGGATTCAGAATGTCCATTCAGAATTAGCTGCAGCTAGAAAGGAGAGACGGGTGTTGAAACAGTCTATTGATTGTATGGCTAAAGCAGCAGATACCAGAAAGGCTTCTCGGCCCCCTCTGTTGGTTTCACATAAGCGCTCACTGCCACAGGTGCTCCAATTTGATTCTGATCAGCCTGATGTGGATGATGATGATATGGGTGAGGACAGCTCTCTGTCCCCTGGGGTGGAGGCCCTCATTTTTGCTGTAAGAGAGGTTCTTCACATACCAGATCAGGAGGCAGAACCAGATGAGGAGTTGTACTTTTATTGTTAGACCAAAGACGTCGGCAACGTTTCCTGTGTCTAAAGAGCTAAACTTCCTGGCCAGGGAAGCATGGTTAAACCCAGATAAGAAATTTTAAAATTCCTACCTTTCCCCTCCCAGCTGAGGACAGGAAGGTGTGGGAAAAGACTAAGAAATTGGTACTGTCGGTGCCAGGGGCTATATCACTAAAAGAGTCGGCTGACCGTAAAATTGAGACCACTCTCAAGGCAATTTATATGGCAGCGGGCATTGCACAGTGCCCCGCAATAGTTTGTGGGCGGATTTCCAGGGCAATGGTCAAGTGGTCCGATAATAATATTAATGGATTAGACCATCTGCCCCAGGATGAGGTCATTACTCTGCGCAACACATAGAGGATGCTGCTAATTTTATGAGCGAGGCTATTAAGGAACTGTGTAAGATAAATGGCCACACTACTGCTATGGCTGTTTCAGCACGCAGAGCTCTGTGGTTACGTCAATGGTCAGCGGATGCTGATTCCAAAAAGGGTGTGGAAAATCTTCCCTTTACAGGTGATGCCTTGTTTTGGGACGAATTAAATAAATGGAGACCACCGGATTCCCCGCCGCTAAGCCTTCCACTTGACTCTTGGCCCCAGCGGCAATGCGACTTTCAGGTGGGTGCTCACCTTCAACACTTTGCCCACATGTGGGTAAAGTCCTGCCGGGATCCTTGGATGAGGGACCTCATTTCCCAGGGATATCGGCTGGAATTTCAAACACTCCCTCCTCACAGATTTTTCAAATCTGGCTTGCCAGTTTTACCCGCAGCAAGGGTTACCTTGCAAGAGGCTATTCAAAAAACTTTTGCGGACAGGGGTGGTGGTTCCAGTACCACCTCCGTTACGCAACAGGTTTTTACTTCAGTCTTTTTGTCATTCCGAAACCAGACGGTTTAGTGCGACCCATCTTAAACCTGAAGTCTCTAAACTCGTATCTGCGGGTGTTCAAATTCAAGATGGAATGATGATGCAACTGCGCATGATGGGAGTCAACATAGCCTTTATCAGGAGATCGTCCAAGTAGGGGACTATGTCCAGGGAGTGTCTTTTGCACAGCATCGATCTGTCGACTCGCCTGCTTACGGATCATGGGTGGATCCTAAACTTCCAGAAATCTCACCTGGAACTGACCCAGTGTCTCCAATTCCTGGGAATGATACTGGATACAGTGTCTCAAAAGGTGCTTCTTCCGATGGACAAGGCCTTGGCTATCCAGGCTTTAGTTTGCTCAGTGCTTCGTCCTTGCAGGCTGTCCATACATCTTTGCATATGTTTGCTGGGCAAGATGGTTGCTGCTTACGAGGCAATCCAATACGGCAAATTTTATGCCTGGCCATTTCAGCTGGATCTGCTGGACAAATGGTCAGGGTCTCAACTTCACATGCATTAAGTATATAAGTGAAAGGAGAAAATCAAATGGAGGAATAATAAGACTTAAGACAGAGAGTGGGCATTTGGTGGAGGGAGACAAGGCAATAGCAGATCACCTAAATAATTATTTTTGCTCAGTATTTACTACAGAAGAAGGGATGGGGCCACAGTTAAGTTGCAAGGACATTCATAAAAATAAGGTAGATAAAAATACATTTACAGAGGAGAAGGTCCTAAAAGAACTTTCAAAACTAAAAGTGGAAAAATCAATGGGACCAGATGGGATACACCCAAGGATACTCAAAGAGCTAAAAGATGTGCTGGTTACACCTTTAACAGAATTATTTAACCAGTCACTAAATACAGGTGCTATTCCAGAGGACTGGAAAAGAGCAAATGTAGTTCCACTGCACAAAAGTGGAAGCAAGGAAGAAGCAAGTAACTACAGACCAGTAAGCCTTACATCAGTAGTAGGGAAAGTAATGGAAAAACTATTAAAAGAAAGAGTAGTGGAATATCTTAAATCAAACAACTTACAGGATCCAAAACAGCATGGATTTACTGGTGGGAGATCATGGCAAACAAATCTTATTGACTTTTTTGACTCTGTGATGAAAATAATAGATCAAGGGGGAGCTGTAGATGTAGCATATCTAGACTTTAGTAAGGCATTTGACACTGTCCCACATCGCAGACTGCTAAATAAACTTGAAAGCCTGGGGGTGGATTATAAATCAGTTAAATGGATAAGAACCTGGTTGCAGGATAGGAAACAGACAGTCGTAGTTAATGGAGTGCAATCTATGGAGGGAAATGTTACCAGTGGAGTACCCCAGGGATCTGTACTTGGTCCAGTTCTCTTTAATATCTTTGTTGGTGACATTGCAGATGGTATTGTAGGGAAGATATGCCTTTTTGCAGATGATACAAAGATATGCAACAGGGTAGACACACAGGGAGGGGTCAAACAAATGATTAATGACCTAGGTAGGCTTGAGAAATGGTCAAGAACGTGGCAACTACAGTTTAATGCTAAAAAATGCAAAATCATGCACTTGGGTCTCAAAAACCCAAAGGCTAAGTATAGTATCAAGGGTACTATAATGGAAACTACTGAGGAGGAAAGAGATTTAGGAGTCACTATTTCAAGTGACTTGAAGGCAGGAAAGCAATGCAACAAAGCAATGAGAAAGGCAAGTCAGATGCTTGGTTGCATAGGGAGAGGAATCAGTAGCAGGAAAAAAGAAGTGATAATGCCACTGTATAGGTCATTGGTACGGCCCCATCTGGAATACTGTGTCCAGTTCTGGAGACCCTATCTCCAGAAGGATATAAATACATTAGAGAGTGTACAAAGAAGGGCAACTAAAATGGTGCATGGCCTACATCACAAAACTTACCCGGAAAGGCTAAAAGATCTTAACATGTATAGTTTGGAGGAGAGAAGGGAAAGGGGGGACATGAGAGAAACTTTCAAATATATCAAGGGTCTTAACAAAGTTCAGGAGGGAAACATTCTTCAAAGGAAAAGAAGTATTAGAACTCGAGGGCATACATTGAGACTGGAGGGGGGGAGGTTCAGGGGAAATTTAAGGAAAAATTACTTCACAGAAAGGGTAGTGGATAAGTGGAATAGCCTCCCATCAGAGGTGGTAGAGGTTAAGACTGTAGGGCAATTTAAACATGCTTGGGACAGGCATATGAATATCCTTACAAAGAATTAAGGTTAAAAAAGGGTTGAGATTGCCTAAAGGATAAAATAAAAAAGGGGCAGACTAGATGGGCCAAGTGGTTCTTATCTGCCGTCAAATTCTGTGTTTCTATGTTTCTATCAGGAAGTGACCTTATCTCCGAAAGCCAGGATTTCTCTATTATGGTGGCTACAAGTTCCTCACCTGGCAGTGGGCAGGAATTTCAATATCCAATCATGGATTCTACAGACAACGGATGCCAGCCTCCGGACTTGGGGGGCTGTGACCCAAGGGGCTCGGTTCCAGGGGATATGCTCAAGTCGGGAATCTGCTCTGCCGATAAATATCCTGGAACTCAGGGCAATTTACAATGCCCTTCTGCAAGCTTCCCATCTCCTGAGGGATCGGGCGATCCAGGTTCAATCGGACAATTCCGCGGCGGTGGCGTACATAAACCGACAAGGGGGAACAAGAAGCAGAGCAGCGATGCGAGAAGTGTCAAAAATCCTCCTCTGTGCAGAGGCCAACGCATGGGTTATCTCAGCCATCTTCATTCCGGGAGTGGACAACTGGGAAGCGGATTTCCTCAGCAGACACGACCTCCATCCTGGGGGAATGGGGTATACATCCATGGGTGTTTCAACAGTTAATTCACTGGTGGGATTGTCCGCAGATGGATCTGATGGCTTCTCGTCTCAACAAGAAGCTAGGCCGTTACTGTTCCAGAACGAGGGATCCACAGGCTGTAGTAGTGGACGCGCTGATGACACTGGATTTACCAGTTTGTGTACCTGTTCCCTCCTCTACCGCTAATCCCAAGGGTTCTAAGAAGAATAAGAAGGGAAAGCGTTCAGGCAATTCTAATTGCCCCGTATTGGCCTTGACGGGTGTGGTACTCGGACCTCCTATCCATGGCTCTGGAGGATCCCTGGCCTCTTCAACAAGGTCCGTTCGTCTGTCCAGACTTACAGCGGCTAAATTTGATGGCTTGGAAGTTGAGAGGGAGATTCTAGCAAGAAAAGGTCTTCCCTAACTGGTTATTTCCACCATGGTCCAGGCCAGGAAGATGGTTACGTCAAAACAGTATCATCGTATCTGGAAAAAGTATGTTTCCTGGTGTGAAAGTAGAAAAGTGTCTCCCGTGGAATTTCGAGTTGGTCGTTTACAACTTTTCCTACAAGCGGGAGTGGATATGGCCATATGTTTAGGCTCCATCAAAGTCCAGATTTCAGTGTTCTCTATTTTCTTCCAGAAACCACTTACCATGTTGCCGGAAGTACAAACTTTCCTAAAGGGAGTTCTTCAAATGCAACTGCCCTTAGTGCCTACCATGCCTCCGTGGGATCTTAATGTGGTTCTGTCCTATTTTCAATCAGACTGGTTTGAACCCTTACTTAGGGTGGAGTTAAAATTTCTCACCTGGGAAACGGTGATGTTGTTAGCATTGGTGTCTGACAGACGTATCTCTGAATTGGGGGCCTCATCCTGTAAGAGCCCTTTTTTGATTTTTCCTTAAGACAGGGCGGAACTCCGGGACCCGTCCTCCGTTTTTGCCGAAAGTGGTTTCAACTTTAAATGTCAACCAACCCATTGTGTTTCTGGTGTTGTCTGATGCTTGCATTGGGCCAAAGTCCTTGGATGTAGTGAGGGCTCTGAAGATTTATGTCAAGAGGATGTCTCGTCATCGGAAATCTGATTCGCTGTTTGTCCTTTATGATGCCACTAAGATTGGTCGTCCGGCTTCTAAGCAATCAATTGCTCGTTGGCTCAGGTTGACCATTCAGCAGGCCTATACTTCGGCAGCTCTGGTCTGTGGGCTCTTCTTGGGTGGCTGCCCGGGGTGTCTCTGCCTTACAGTTGTGTTGAGCTGCTACTTGTTCGGGTTTGAACACTTTTTTGTTAATTTCTATTGCGTCAACACCTTGGCCAAGGATGACCTATAGTCTGATCAGGCGGTTTTACAGGGGTCTCAGCATTGTCCCACCCGTTTGGGAGCTTTGGGACTTCCCCCATGGTACTGAAGTACAGATCCCCAGTATCCACTAGGACGTAAGAGAAAATAGGAATTTAATACCTACCGGTAATTCCTTTTTCTCCTAGTCCGTAGTGGATACTGGGCGCCCGCCTCAGTGCTTCGATTCCTGCTTACCTGAGTAGGTATTTGGTTGGCCCGCTGTTGCGGTCCCTTTATGTTGTTGGTATAGTTTGCTAGCCTGGTTAGGTTGGTGTTGCTTTCCTCTGTTCTGGTAAGCGCCCTCCTTTTTCGGTTCTGGTTGTGTGTTGGCTTAGTGCCTCATCGCTGTTGTATCTGTTTTCTTCTCTCATGGTATGTCCGTCTACTCGGGCTCCAGTGGACCTAATTTATAGCCCATGGTACTAAAGTACAGATCCCCAGTATCCACTACGGACTAGGAGAAAAGCAATTACTGGTAGGTATTCCTATTTTTTTCAACCTCAGAAATGTTTCCCTTTTAGCATGGCCCTAGGAACTGCATGCTGGATCAATTTTTCCCAGGGCTTCTGCATTTCTGTGAAATGGCTCCCAGCTAATTCAACTCAATTATATGCTAAGCAGACAAATATGTTTGTCAGATGGGGGCATCCTGTTTGCAGCTTCTTGTTGGTTGACAAATGTATTACCTTTTGTGCTGTACGGGATGCATTCAATATCACTGCTGTCGGTATCCTGGCGTCTGGATACAGACTCCTAATCTCACTCTTGGGGTGTCCATGACACCACTGGAGGGAGAATAAATAGCATGGCCACAGTGCCTGGCAGCATGGCACGCACAGCAAGCCTGCAAGGGGCTCTTTTCCGCCCGCCCCGCTGCCGATATTCTGGCGCCCGGCATCCCGCAGTCGGGATGACAGGCGCTGTTATAGTGATACCAACCTGTGCTGTAATGCCAGAACACTGGAGCTACTGGAAGAAACTGTCTCTGCATGCAGTTCCTGGGCTTGCCAAGGGAGAGGAGCAACGCTGTTGTTTCTTAATTTTTCACATGGAAGTGTTAGCAAGAAAATATTAGAAAGTCACTTACTTTTGTAAGTTAAGTGACGGTTCTCCCTTTTAATGGTATTCACCATAGCTAAAACTTGTAAACCAAAAAGGACTTTGTTCTTAAATCTAAGTAGTTTAATGTGAATTTCTAATTATTTAAAAGAAACATTTTAATGCCAGCGTTAATATATGTACTGCGGACGCAAGGCGCATCTTATTACCATATAAGATAAGTGTGCTGAACATCGCAACACTATGTCCCTTAAGAGAAAGCAAGCAGTCGCACACATTGTAAGCTGAGGTCCAACGCTCAGAGATGTATATATTTGATATTAAAAGCGGTATGCATACAAAATAACATATGTACAGTATATCATTAGGTATAACATGTATAAATATGGTTACAGAGTTAGTTATAAAAGAAGCAGTTACATAAAAATCAGTTACAGCCAGTATACGTCACCCCATGCTCCGTGAACAGTCGTCTCCATTTTAGAATCTGCACCAACAGAGCTTCCTGGGTGAGGGGAAATACCTATATACTGTGTGCTGGGGGAGGTACATGTCTGGGGCTGAGTCTTCTGCTATTGGTCCAGAGGAGGGAGGTTTCTCATTCATGATGTGTTATTGGTCCGTTCATATGCAAGCAACGTCCAGTTTGAAGATGCAGTTACAGGGGTTAGCCACTGGTTTCCTGCACACATGCTTTCTTCAGGAAGTTCTTTGTTCCCATAAGAGTGAATTTAGATTTCATACATTTAATCATAACTAATCGTTGCAATGTGCTACAATTTACCCATAGCTATCAAAGTAATACACACATTCTCCTGATCATTTTGACACTAAGCATGATTTAATTAACTTGTTCCGATCCGGTAATACATATATATCTGATGTTACACTCTTATATAAATACATTATAATGTCTGGTGCTTGACATGTTTTGTCTGTGTAATTTGTGTTGTATGAAATGTGTTGAATATATCTTTGTGGGTTGTCTGTGTGAATGCGTATCCTACCGTATATCCTGTGCACGCTGCGCGTATGCGCACGAACAGAGACCTCTCTGTTTGGAGTTTGTAAGTTGTGTGTATGTAATATTTTTGACTTCGACATTAAATATAAACCTAAAAATTTAATTAACGAGGATGACATACAGTGCATTTAAACTGCCATTTTAAATACCAGAGTGATTCATCACAAACTTATTTAATTTACATTTAAAATAAGATTATACACTTTAATGCACTATTTTGTTATCGGCTGATAAGCAAGGCTGGTGTTGTAAAAGAGAGCATCCTGACAACAATTACTGTGATCTTTTAAGAAGGTGATGAAAGTAATTGTTAGCATCCAGAGCACTAAATCACCCTTTGACTGGTATATTACTCACGTGTAGGACCAATATTTTCGGCTACATTCAGGCTTCTCACTCTTTGGTGCGTTCTTGTCTGCCCCTGGTGGAAACCCTGCTTTGTCTTCATCAGAAGTCAGCTGCAGCTGGAACACTTATAAAATGAAGATCTGTAGATCAGTATGACAAATGTTATAGTACCCAAAGTAGTTTTAGCGAAACAGGTGAGCCTTGATGCAGGTTTTTTTCTCTTTATTTCTGTGATAAAACTGTATTTCTCTAACGTCCTAAGTGGATGCTGGGGACTCCGTCAGGACCATGGGGAATAGCGGCTCCGCAGGAGACAGGGCACAAAAATAAAGCTTTAGGATCAGGTGGTGTGCACTGGCTCCTCCCCCTATGACCCTCCTCCAAGCCTCAGTTAGGTTTTTGTGCCCGTCCGAGCAGGGTGCAATCTAGGTGGCTCTCTTAAAGAGCTGCTTAGAAAAAGTTTTTTAGGTTTTTTATTTTCAGTGAGTCCTGCTGGCAACAGGCTCACTGCATCGAGGGACTTAGGGGAGAGAATTTCAACTCACCTGCGTGCAGGATGGATTGGATTCTTAGGCTACTGGACACCATTAGCTCCAGAGGGAGTCGGAACACAGGTCTCGCCCTGGGGTTCGTCCTGGAGCCGCGCCGCCGACCCCCCTTACAGATGCTGAAGATTGAAGGTCCGGAAACAGGCGGCAGAAGGCTTTTCAGTCTTCATGAAGGTAGCGCACAGCACTGCAGCTGTGCGCCATTGTTGTCACACACTTCACACCAAGCGGTCACGGAGGGTGCAGGGCGCTGCTGGGGGCGCCCTGGGCAGCAATATTTTATTACCTTAAGGCAAAAGAATACATCACATATAGCCATTAAGGCTATATGTATGTATTTAACCCATGCCACTTATCTAAATCCACGGGAGGAAAGCCCGCCGAAATAGGGGGCGGGGCTTATTCTCCTCAGCACACAGCGCCATTTTCCTGCTCAGCTCCGCTGTGAGGAAGGCTCCCAGGACTCTCCCCTGCACTGCACTACAGAAACAGGGTAAAACAGAGAGGGGGGGCATTTTTTGGCGATATACTGGATATATTTAAGCTGCTATAAGGAACAACACTTATATAAGGTTGTTCCCATATATATTATGGCGCTTGGGTGTGTGCTGGCAAACTCTCCCTCTGTCTCCCCAAAGGGCTAGTGGGGTCCTGTCTTCGATAAGAGCATTCCCTGTGTGTCTGCTGTGTGTCGGTATGTGTGTGTCGACATGTATGAGGACGATGTTGGCGTGGAGGCAGAGCAATTGCCGATAATGGTGATGTCACCCCCCAGGGAGTCGACACCGGAATGGATGGCTTTGTTTATGGAATTACGTGATAATGTCAGCACATTACAAAAATCAGTTGACGACATGAGACGGCCGGCAAACCAGTTAGTACCTGCCCAGGCGTCTCAGACACCGTCAGGGGCTGTAAAGCGCCCTTTACCTCAGTCGGTCGACACAGACCCAGACACAGACACTGAATCTAGTGTCGACGGTGATGAAACAAACGTATTTTCAAGTAGGGCCACACGTTATATGATCACGGCAATGAAGGAGGCTTTGCATATCTCTGATGCTGCAAGTACCACAAAAAGGGGTATTATGTGGGGGGTGAAAAAACTACCTGTAGTTTTTCCTGAATCAGAGGAATTAAATGATGTATGTGATGAAGCGTGGTTTAACCCAGATAGAAAAATGCTAATTTCAAAAAAGTTATTAGCATTATACCCTTTCCCGCCAGAGGTTAGGGCGCGCTGGGAAACACCCCCTAGGGTGGATAAGGCGCTCACACGCTTATCAAAACAAGTGGCGTTACCGTCTCCGGATACGGCCGCCCTCAAGGATCCAGCAGATAGGAGACTGGAAACTACCCTAAAAAGTATATACACACATACTGGTGTTATACTGCGACCGGCCATCGCCTCAGCCTGGATGTGCAGTGCTGGGGTCGTCTGGTTGGATTCCCTGACTGAAAATATTGATACCCTGGATAGGGACAGTATTTTATTGACTATAGAGCAATTAAAGGATGCTTTCCTTTATATGCGAGATGCGCAGAGAGATATTTGCACTCTGGCATCGAGAGTAAATGCGATGTCCATATCTGCCAGAAGGAGTTTATGGACGCGACAGTGGTCAGGTGATGCGGATTCCAAACGACATATGGAAGTATTGCCGTATAAAGGGGAGGAATTATTTGGCGTCGGTCTATCGGATCTGGTGGCCACGGCAACTGCCGGAAAATCCACCTTTTTACCTCAGACCCCCTCCCAACAGAAAAAGACACTGTCTTTTCAGCCGCAGTCCTTTCGGTCCTATAAGAACAAGCGGACAAAAGGACAGTCATATCTGCCTAGGGGCAGAGGAAGGGGTAAGAGAGGGCAGCAAGCAGCCCCTGACCAGGAACAGAAGCCCTCCCAGGGTTCTGCAAAGCCCTCAGCATGACGCTGGGGCCTTACAAGCGGACTCGGGAACGGTGGGGGGTCGACTCAAGAATTTCAGCGCACAGTGGGCTTGCTCACAGGTGGACCCCTGGATTCTGCAGGTAGTATCTCAGGGTTACAGGTTGGAATTCGAGAAGTCTCCCCCTCGCCGGTTCCTAAAGTCTGCTTTGCCAACGTCTCCCTCAGACAGGGAGACGGTATTGGAAGCCATTCACAAGCTGTTTGTTCAGCAGGTGATAGTCAAGGTACCCCTCCTACAACAGGGAAAGGGGTATTACTCCACGCTATTTGTGGTACCGAAGCCGGACGGCTCGGTAAGACCTATTCTAAATCTGAAATCTTTGAACCTGTACATACAAAAATTCAAGTTCAAGATGGAGTCACTCAGAGCAGTGATAGCGAATCTGGAAGAAGGGGACTTTATGGTGTCCCTGGACATAAAGGATGCTTACCTGCATGTCCCAATTTGCCCTTCACATCAAGGGTACCTTAGGTTCGTGGTGCAAAACTGTCATTATCAGTTTCAGACGCTGCCGTTTGGATTGTCCACGGCACCTCGGGTCTTTACCAAGGTAATGGCCGAAATGATGATTCTTCTGCGAAGAAGAGGCGTATTAATTATCCCTTACTTGGACGATCTCCTGATAAGGGCAAGGTCCAGAGAACAGCTGGAGGATGGAGTAGCACTAACCCAAGTAGTGCTGCAACAACACGGGTGGATTCTGAATTTTCCAAAATCTCAGTTGACCCCGACAACACGTCTGCTGTTCCTGGGAATGATTCTGGACACGGTTCAGAAAAAGGTGTTTCTTCCGGAGGAGAAAGCCAGGGAGTTATCCGAACTTGTCAGGAACCTCCTAAAACCAGGGACAGTGTCTGTACATCAATGCACAAGAGTCCTGGGAAAGATGGTGGCTTCTTACGCAGCGATTCCATTCGGCAGATTCCACGCACGAACTTTTCAGTGGGATCTGCTGGACAAATGGTCCGGATCGCATCTGCAGATGCATCAGCGGATAACCTTATCGCCACGGACAAGGGTGTCTCTTCTGTGGTGGTTGCAGAGTGCTCATCTGTTAGAGGGCCGCAGATTCGGCATACAGGACTGGGTCCTGGTGACCACGGATGCCAGTCTGAGAGGCTGGGGAGCGGTCACACAAGGAAGAAACTTCCAGGGAGTATGGTCAAGCCTGGAGATGTCTCTTCACATAAATATACTGGAGCTAAGAGCGATTTACAATGCTCCAAGTCTGGCAAAACCCCTGCTTCAGGGTCAGCCGGTGTTGATCCAGTCGGACAACATCACGGCAGTCGCCCACGTAAACAGACAGGGCGGCACAAGAAGCAGGACAGCAATGGCAGAAGCTGCAAGGATTCTTCGCTGGGCCGAAGATCATGTGATAGCACTGTCAGCAGTATTCATTCCGGGAGTGGACAACTGGGAAGCAGACTTCCTCAGCAGACACGATCTACACCCGGGAGAGTGGGGACTTCATCCAGAAGTCTTCCACATGATTGTGAACCGTTGGGAAAAACCAATGGTGGATATGATGGCGTCCCGCCTCAACAAAAAACTGGACAGGTATTGCGCCAGGTCAAGAGATCCTCAGGCAATAGCTGTGGACGCTCTGGTAACACCGTGGGTGTTCCAGTCAGTGTATGTGTTCCCTCCTCTGCCTCTCATACCAAAAGTACTGAGAATTATACGGCAGAAGGGAGTAAGAACGATACTAGTGGCTCCGGATTGGCCAAGAAGAACTTGGTACCCGGAACTTCAAGAGATGCTCACGGAGGATCCGTGGCCTCTACCTCTAAGATGGGACCTGCTTCAGCAGGGACCGTGTCTATTCCAAGACTTACCGCGGCTGCGTTTGACGGCATGGCGGTTGAACGCCGAATTCTAAAGGAAAAAGGCATTCCGGAAGAGGTCATTCCTACACTGGTAAAAGCCAGGAAGGAGGTGACTGCACAACATTATCACCGCATTTGGAGAAAATATGTTGCGTGGTGTGAGGCCAGGAAGGCCCCCACGGAGGAATTTCAACTGGGTCGATTCCTACATTTCCTGCAAACAGGATTGTCTATGGGCCTCAAATTGGGGTCCATTAAGGTTCAAATTTCGGCCCTGTCGATTTTCTTCCAGAAAGAATTGGCTTCAGTTCCTGAAGTCCAGACTTTTGTAAAAGGAGTACTACATATACAGCCCCCGGTTGTGCCCCCAGTGGCACCGTGGGATCTTAATGTAGTCTTGGATTTTCTCAAATCCCATTGGTTTGAGCCGCTCAAATCGGTGGAGCTGAAGTATCTCACATGGAAAGTAACCATGCTACTGGCCCTGGCTTCAGCCAGGAGAGTATCAGAATTGGCGGCTTTATCATATAAGAGCCCATATCTGATTTTCCATACGGACAGGGCAGAACTGCGGACGCGTCCTCATTTTCTGCCTAAGGTGGTGTCAGCGTTTCACCTGAACCAGCCTATTGTGGTGCCTGCGGCTACTAACGAGTTGGAGGATTCCAAGTTGTTGGACGTGGTCCGGGCATTGAAAATATATATTTCAAGAACGGCGGGAGTCAGAAAGTCTGACTCACTGCTTATATTGTATGCACCCAACAAGATGGGTGCTCCTGCTTCTAAGCAGACGATTGCTCGTTGGATTTGTAGCACAATTCAACTTGCACATTCTGTGGCAGGCTTGCCACAACCTAAATCTGTCAAGGCCCATTCCACAAGGAAAGTGGGCTCATCCTGGGCGGCTGCCCGGGGAGTCTCGGCATTACAACTCTGCCGAGCTGCTACTTGGTCAGGGGTAAATACGTTTGCAAAATTCTACAAATTTGATACCCTGGCTGAGGAGGACCTTGAGTTCTCTCATTCGGTGCTGCAGAGTCATCCGCACTCTCCCGCCCGTTTGGGAGCTTTGGTATAATCCCCATGGTCCTGACGGAGTCCCCAGCATCCACTTAGGACGTTAGAGAAAATAAGAATTTACTTACCGATAATTCTATTTCTCGTAGTCCGTAGTGGATGCTGGGCGCCCATCCCAAGTGCGGATTGTCTGCAATACTTGTACATAGTTATTGTTACAAAAAAATCGGGTTGTTATTTGTTGTGAGCCGTCTGTTCAGAGGCTCCTACGTTTGTCATACTGTTAACTGGGTTCAGATCACAAGTTATACGGTGTGATTGGTGTGGCTGGTATGAGTCTTACCCGGGGTTCAATATCCTTCCTTATTGTGTACGCTCGTCCGGGCACAGTATCCTAACTGAGGCTTGGAGGAGGGTCATAGGGGGAGGAGCCAGTGCACACCACCTGATCCTAAAGCTTTATTTTTGTGCCCTGTCTCCTGCGGAGCCGCTATTCCCCATGGTCCTGACGGAGTCCCCAGCATCCACTACGGACTACGAGAAATAGAATTATCGGTAAGTAAATTCTTATTTTCTAATTTATTGATCATTTAGTAACCTTCTTGTGAATGCTGCCCAGAGCATAACAGATGCAGTATAAAATGACTGTTAAGTGCAATCTATAACACAGTAATCAATGTAGCGTGAGACACTGAGCTTAGAACAAACTAGTTAAATTTGGTGCAGGTGCCTGCAAATGTATTATCTGTATCTGAGGAATTTTCTTGCATAAGTAACATGGCTGCACGCCTCTTGCTAGCCTTATACCATTGTTTTTTAACCGCTGTGCCACGGCACACTGGTGTGCCGCCAACGGTTGTCATATGTGCCGCCGCCAGAGATGCCTGCTACCCAGACCAGTCTGCTGCCGTCTGCACTGTGTACACTGACGTGCTCGCTGAACAGCTGCCTGAGCTGCCCAATAGTGATACTATATGCTTACAATATCACTATCTGGCCGTGCAGGCAGCTCTTCCGCAGCCCGGCCAGGGACCCCCGCGATGTGGTGCGACTCGTAGGTCATATACACCACGTCGCCATCCTGCCCGTGCTGCTCCGCTCCTCACTGCTCCCACCGCTGAGGGGGAAAAAAAACATTAAAAGGTTTGGACCTGTGTGTGTTTTTTATTTATTTATTTTTTTACTGTAAGCCAGTGCTTTTTCACTATGGCAGAGAGTGTGTGTGCGTGGTGGCATTACTACAGGGGGACAGTGTGTGTGTGGTGGCATTACTACAGGGGAACAGTGTGTGTGTGCAGTGGCATTACTACAGGGGGACAGTGTGTGTGTGTGTGGTGGCATTACTACAGGGGGACAGTGTGTGTGTGGTGGCATTACTACAGGGGGACAGTGTGTGTGTGGTGGCATTACTACAGGGGGACTGTGTGTGTGTTGGCATTACTATGGGGACAGTGTGTGTGTGGTGGCATTACTACAGGGGGGCAGTGTGTGGTGGCATTACTACAGGGGGACAGTGTGTGTGGTGGCATTACTACAGGGGGACAGTGTGTGGTGGCATTACTACAGGGGGACAGTGTGTGTGTGTGGTGGCATTACTACAGGGGGACAGTGTGTGTGTGTGGTGGCATTACTACAGGGGGACAGTGTGTGTGGTGGTATTACTACAGGGGGACAGTGTGTGTGTGTGGTGGCATTACTACAGGGGGACAGTGTGTGTGTGTGGTGGCATTACTACAGGGGGACAGTGTGTGTGTGGTGGCATTACTACAGGGGGACAGTGTGTGTGGTGGCATTGCTACAGGGGGACAGTGTGTGTGTGGTGGCATTACTACAGGGGGACAGTGTGTGTGTGTGGTGGCATTACTACAGGGGGACAGTGTGTGTGTGGTGGCATTACTATGGGGACAGTGTGTGTGTGGTGGCATTACTACAGGCGGGCAGTGTGTGTGGTGGCATTACTACAGGGGGACAGTGTGTGTGTGGTGGCATTACTACAGGGGGACTGTGTGTGTGGTGGCATTACTATGGGGACAGTGTGTGTGTGGTGGCATTACTACAGGGGGGCAGTGTGTGTGGTGGCATTACTACAGGCGGAGAGTGTGTGTGTGGTGGCATTACTACAGGGGGACAGTGTGTGTGTGGTGGCATTACTACAGGGGGACTGTGTGTGTGTGGTGGCATTACTACAGGGGGACTGTGTGTGTGTGTGGTGGCATTACTACAGGGGGACTGTGTGTGTGGTGGCATTACTACAGGGGGACAGTGTGTGTGTGGTGGCATTACTACAGGGGGACAGTGTGTGTGGTGGCATTACTACAGGGGGACAGTGTGTGTGTGGTGGCATTACTACAGGGGGACAGTGTGTGTGTGGTGGCATTACTATGGGGACAGTGTGTGTGTGGTGGCATTACTACATGGGGACAGTGTGTGTGTGTGGTGGCATTACTATGGGGACAGTGTGTGTGTGTGTGGTGGCATTACTATGGGGACAGTGTGTGTGTGTGTGGTGGCATTACTACAGGGGGGCAGTGTGTGTGGTGGCATTACTACATGGGGACAGTGTGTGTGGTGGCATTACAACAGGGGGACAGTGTGTGTGGGGGCATTACTACAGGGGGACAGTGTGTGTGTGTGGTGGCATTACTACAGGGGGACAGTGTGTGTGTGGTGGCATTACTACAGGAGGACAGTGTGTGTGGTGGCATTACTACAGGGGGACAGTGTGTGTGTGGTGGCATTACTACAGGGGGACAGTGTGTGTGTGGTGGCATTACTACAGGGGGACAGTGTGTGTGTGTGGTGGCATTACTACAGGGGGACAGTGTGTGTGTTGGCATTACTATGGGGACATTGTGTGTGTGGTGGCATTACTACAGGGGGGCAGTGTGTGTGGTGGCATTACTACATGGGGACAGTGTGTGGTGGCATTACTACATGGGGACAGTGTGTGTGGTGGCATTACTACAGGGGGACAGTGTGTGTGGTGGCATTACTACAGGGGGACTGTGTGTGTGTGTGGTGGCATTACTACAGGGGGACAGTGTGTGTAGTGGCATTACTACAGGGGAACTGTGTGTGTGTGGTGGCATCACTACAGGGGAACTGTGTGTGTGTGGTGGCATTACTACAGGGGGACAGTGTGTGTGTGTGTGGTGGCATTACTACAGGGGGACAGTGTGTGTGTGTGGTGGCATTACTACAGGGGGACAGTGTGTGTGGTGGCATTACTACAGGGGAACTGTGTGTGTGTGGTGGCATCACTACAGGGGAACTGTGTGTGTGTGGTGGCATTACTACAGGGGGACAGTGTGTGTGTGTGTGGTGGCATTACTACAGGGGGACAGTGTGTGTGTGGTGGCATTACTACAGGGGGACAGTGTGTGTGTGGTGGCATTACTACAGGGGGACAGTGTGTGTGTGTGTGTGTGTGTGTGTGTGTGGTGGCATTACTACAGGGGGACAGTGTGTGTGTGTGGTGGCATTACTACAGGGGGACAGTGTGTGTGTGTGGTGGCATTACTACAGGGGGACAGTGTGTGTGGTGGCATTACTACAGGGGGACAGTGTGTGTGGTGGCATTACTACAGGGGGACAGTGTGTGTGGTGGCATTACTACAGGGGGGCTGTGTGTGTGGTGGCATTACTACAGGGGGGCAGTGTGTTTGGTGGCATTACTATGGGTGGCAATGTATGGAATTACTATTGCAGACAGTAGGGGGGAATTCAGATGTTTGACAAGTCAGTTGGGTGTCTGTTTTTTCCTGTCTATTAGATAGGGAAAAAAAACACACCCAACCGACTTTTCAAACATTTGAATTCCCCCCAGTGTGTCTAATTACTGTTGGGGCCAATGTATTATTTTAATTACTGTTGGGGACAATATGTGTGTTTCTCCCCTTGGGGCCAATATAGGTTTGTTTTATTTCCCTGTGTGTTTGTTTTTCCGTGGGGTTCTGATGGTGTGCCTTTGGCAATTTTCAGATCTTGTTCGATGTGCCGTGAACTGAAAAAGGTTGAAAATCACTGCCTTATACCCTCTGCACATAAGCAGGATACCCGCTGGCATTCATATTAAGCATCAGTGCATTTCTGCTTCATGGTCGTACATGTGATGATAACAAGCGGTTGTGGTGGTATCACTAGGGAATTCTTCATTGACTCCAATGCATTCACGCATGCAGTGCCTTAATACAATGGCAAATCATAGAATCTCCTGGCCACCAATGCTTTATGGGATTATTGGAACTAAATAATATTTTTATTTACGGTATATAGCATTTTTATCCTAGTAAGACTCATCAAAACACTTTACATTTGAATATGGAAAACACATAATACAAAATAAGCACAGTACAGCAAAGAACAGTAAGTTGTTTTGTTATAAGAAAATATTGGGTCATTAAGTGATGACCCGTCATTGGTAGAAAATGGAACCGCGATAACACGTGGGATTGGGAATAAGTCCCCGATACCATGTGTTATCGCAGACTGCTTATTGTAGGTCATGCTTCGTGTGACTGGGGCACCCAAAGCATAATCCCCGATAAGTACCGGCATCAGGGGGCTGAAAGCGTAGCATCGGATATAGTAGGATAGCCCTCGGCGATACAATTTCCCGTGGTCATTGACCATGGGTAATTGGATACCCCCCTCTGAGTATTCTTGTGTCTTTAGGTTGTGCTTGAACATTTCTAGAATCGGATAATAGTGGACGGTGCAAGGTAGCAAACTCTAGATAGTAGGAGCTGCAAAGCTTTTTAGCTTTTGTCTCCAATGAAGTATGGGAGATTCTAGGGAATTAGAAGATGCTTCAATTACCCAGGACCCCAGTCGAATAGGGATATATGTCAATAAGGCAATCAAAAAGATTTGCCATTTTCCATGCAGCCAGCGAAGGGAATGGAGAACCATTGTTATGATGCAGGTACAGGTTTGGTTAGTTAACACTGGCTGCAGGGGAACATCTTTTTCTGGAAGACACTAGTATAGGGCATTGCATTAGTTCAAGCATGAGGACACAGATGCATGTTTGATTGTAGGAATATTTTCTGAGCGAATCACATGCTGGATTCAGGCTGTGTTCTAAAGATTTGATAATGGATGAAAACTTTTGTTTAAATGTCAACCCACAATCCAGTACAACACCAATAATCTGCTCATGATCAGAGTTTTGTAGCTCGGAACTCTTAAACTTAATCCCAGTTGGTTGGCCCAGCTGAAATCTTATTATTTGACATTGAGCTCCTATCATTAGGCCGGGTACACACTACAACGGTATCTGCAGGATTGTTGTTGCTGGGCAAATAGGAATGACATATCGTGCAGTGTGCACCCTCTGTTGCACGTTGCTGCAGATCATTAACGATATCTTCTGATTGACCGTGCAGCGTATTCGACCAGAAGATATCGTTAACAACGCCATACTGCTAAATGTAGCATGACATGTTACATCGTCCTGTTATATCACTACATGGTACACTGAGTATGCACAGTATGATATGTCGGCACGTTGGCTGGCATATCGGCTGGGGGTATGTACCCGACCTAAGAATCTGTTTTATAGGGATTAGTTCTCACAGTTGGCACACACCTAGTCATAAAGACACTTTCTGTGACCTGACAGTGAGAACATTTTTTAACCATCTAATGCCACTTTCAGATCGCAAACCCAGGTCAAACCCGGCTTTTGTAACCGGGTCCAAGCAGGCTCAGACCCTTTCACATTGCAGTTTCGACCCGGGTTATTCTCAGGTTGGTGCCTTTCACACTGAACCCAGGTCACACATGTTAAAAACTGTGAGATTTAAAATGGACTTTTCTGGCTCACATTGATGAGGTTCCAAAGGAAATAAAAGGAGGGGCTGGTGACTGCTCTGAGCAGACACACAAACAGCCAATCGGCCCCTTTTTCTGAGACCTGGGCTGAATATCCAGAGTCAGAGGCTTTCATACTGCACAATGACCTGGGTCCAATGTGTGTTTAACCCTTCTTTTAACTCTAGTTGAAATGGCATGTTGCTCGATCTGGGTTATTCACTTTGGTACTTTCACACTGCACCTCGACCTGGGTCAACCCGGCAATAACCTGGGTTATTTTGGCGATTTGAAAGGGGTATAAGATTAAACAATCATTAGGCACATGTCCTAGGGTTGTTTCACTACTGTGCCTTCTCTTGTGGAATGTTTCATAAATGTTATGGGTTGACAGCTGGGTTGCAACTACTTTATCAATTAACCTTCCCTAAAAAATGGAAACTAATTGGTTCAATTGTTATACCAATTTATGTCCTTTAAGCACTGTGGAATATATGTCCGTTTATATAAGTAACTGTTATATAAATGCTTTTAATAGTGTTACAAATGCTGGGAAAAATGTATTTTGAAACAAATGGATAATGAGCCCTTTGTGGCCAACAAGCCACATCAGTTGTATTCTATTTGCCTTTGTACTGGGATACACATGGGAGATTCTGTTTGATTGTGGTATCTGAGGTTGCAGTTACAACCACTCGGTGCTATGACCTCCCTCTGCAGTGGTTTCAGAAGTTAAAAAATACTGTTGATATTTACAGGGGGTACACACGGGGAGATGTATCACAGAATCGCACATCTCTCAGCACAAAGTGCTATGTGTGCTCTGAGTGAGGTGGGGGGCGCTCACTTCACCCACCGGTGAAGTGAACGATCTGAGTAGATTGGCCTGCATGCAGGCCAGTCTATAGTCGGCAATTGCGCCGCGCATTGCTATCGCTATAGGGCATACACACGGAGCGTTGTGTGCTTCTGACTAGATTGCTTAGAATTTAAGCACATTTTGCTACGTGTGTACCTCTCTTTACTTTGATGCAACTTCTTATTTCTGCCCTATTCCCTTTCCATACAACTGTTTAGTGATATCACTTTTGGTATGGAAAGGAACACTAGGGTAATAAGTAGTAGCATCCTATTTAGTAAATTGTATGGATCGCAAATAATACCTTTGGAATTCTGTAACTGAGACCTTTTTATCCTATGCGTGTTATATTCTCCTTGGTTTCTAATTGATTTATAGTTTATAGAAGAGATTCTGATTGTCCTGTGTAAACTAATTTTGTTGTAATATTTTTTTTTTTTTTGAAGGTTGCAGATGCATATGCTAAATGGGGCCCTTCTTGCTTTGGTGTTTCCAGTGCTGAACACACGATTGGTATGTAACCAGTGTTTATTACTCCTATTTTCTCCTAGTTTTTGTGTTTTTACTAATTTTGGCCCAAATTCAATTAGCCCCTGTAAGTTAACGGTACGTGAAAAAGGGTGGTATCCTCAGAAGTCATCGCCTGAGAGTAATCAATTTCAGCCTTTCTTCTCTTACGTTCTAGAGGATGCTGGGGACTCCAAAAGGACCATGGGGTATAGACGGATCCGCAGGAGCTTGGGCACACTATAAAGACTTAAACTGGGTGTGAACTGGCTCCTCCCTCTATGCCCCTCCCCCAGACCTCAGTTAGACTTTGTGCCCAGGAGTGAATGGACACACACTAGGGGAGCTCTCCTGAGTTTCTCTGAAAGACTTTGTTAGGTTTTTTATTTTCAGGTAGACCTGCTGGCTACAGGCTTCCTGCAGCGTGGGAGTGAAGGGAGAGAAGCAGGACCTACTTCTTAGTTCAAAGGCTCTGCTTCTCGGCTACTGGACACCATTAGCTCCAGAAGGTTCGATCACTTGGTGCGCCTAGCTGCTTGTTCCCGGAGCCACGCCGTCACCCCCCTCACAGAAGCCAGAAAAAAGAAGCCGGGCGAGTATGTGAAGAACAGAAGACTTCAGACGGCAGAAGACTTCAGTAACGGAGGTACAGCGGTCGCGCTGCGCTCCATTCTCCCGCACACCAACAGCACTCTCAGGGTGCAGGGTGCTGGGGGGGGAGCGCCCTGGGCAGCAAGTAACTGTTTTCTGGAAAGGGCTGGCAGTGAAAGTTTTTTTTGTTTGTTTTTGTTTTTTTTCTCATACCCCCGCCAGCAACAGTGCGTTGCGCGCCTTTGATCTCCCGCCGCCGGCTTCCACGGGTGCAGGGCGCCGGGGGGGGGGGAGGGAGCGCCCTGGGCAGCAAGGTACAGGTTTCTTATTTCTATTAGCGCTGTACGGTAGTGAGGGGCCGGGGCTCCGTGTCCCGGACCCCGCCGGTGGCTTACAGCGCACTACGCGCCATTTCCCCAGCGCCGCCGGCTTCCATGGGTGCAGGGCGCTGGGGGGGGGGGTGAGCGCCCTGAGCGGCAGTTACTGAGTGGGGAGAAGAGGTGCAAACGATCCCCGGACGCCGCGGCCGTTACCCCTGCCATTTGCTGCCTGCGGGCACGCTGCGCGCCGGTGCGCCCACACGCTAAAGGGCTTGCTTGGGTGCGGGGCAGCATTAGTTTCATATGATATAGTGTGTTTACACTATATATGGTGCCAGACCTGTAAATCTGGGATATAAGGAGCTATAGCGCGCCGAGGGGGGCGGGGCTTAGCTCTCACACAAATAGGGTCAGCGCCATTTTTTCCCCTGTCCCCGCCAAGATGTATGTATTGCACAAACAAGGGGGGGGGGGGGGGCACTGTGGTTTAGTGTTATATACTCGTATATAACACTAGTTGACTTAGGATTGGGCATGCAATCATTCTTGTGTGTAGTTTTTGTGTGCTCCCTGTCAAAAATACCCAGTTTAGTACACTTGTGTCGACAGGCGTGAGTGTTCGGTTATAAACCCATATGGGTTCACTGTCGGCATCGCCGACGCACGTGGGTACTTGCTACAAATAAGAAGTATATATTTATGGGGGACACAATGGTATGTGGGTGATTCTGTCGGCACCAACTGTTGTCACCGGGGGTAACTGGACATGCTGTATATGACTTATACCGGTGTATATAAAGTTGTACGTTACTTCCCTCGGACCCCTTGGGGTCGCAAGACGGTAATTTTCCCTGGTTACTAATCCCTGCTGTCGACGAATACTGGGGTTTCCTGTCGACTGTTTCCCGGTAGATCCACAACTGGGACTTTTCAGTACATGGTCATACACGTTCAGAACACATTAATGTCACTGGGGACCCGAAGGCTCCGGACAATCCGATTATATGTATATTTTATATATATTTAGGATATGTGGCTATATGTGTATTGCAATATGTATATTCATATGATATTTCTTATGAATACTGGTGTAATAGTATTCATTCTCATGTGCTGATCGCTCTGTTGATAAAGCTCTAGGTCGGCGGTGACTCACACCCTCTCCGGAAGTCCGAAGGGTTATTCTCTTTCCGCCACGGATGGAATATGACTGGTCGACACGTGCCCCTGTCTCAATGGATCGTATACAGGAAAGCTAAGTGATTATTTCTCTAACGTCCTAGTGGATGCTGGGGACTCCGTAAGGACCATGGGGAATAGACGGGCTCCGCAGGAGACATGGGCACTTTAAGAAAGAATTTAGATTCTGGTGTGCTCTGGCTCCTCCCTCTTTGTCCCTCCTCCAGACCTCAGTTTGAATATGTGCCCGGGCGAGCTGGGTGCTGTTCAGTGAGCTCTCCTGAGCTTGCTGTAAGAAAGTATTTTGTTAGGTTTTTTATTTTCAGGGAGCTCTGCTGGCAACAGACTCCTTGCATCGTGGGACTGAGGGGAGAGAAGCAACCCTACTCTCTGCAGATAGGTCCGGCTTCTTAGGCTACTGGACACCATTAGCTCCAGAGGGATCGTACACAGGATCTCACCTTCGTCGTCCAATCCCAGAGCCGCTCCGCCGTCCCCCTCGCAGAGCCGGAAGACAGAAGCCGGGTGAGCATAAGAAGCAAGAAGACTTCGAAATCGGCGGCAGAAGACTCCAGTCTTCACTGAGGTAGCGCACAGCACTGCAGCTGTGCGCCATTGCTCCCACACACACCCACATACTCCGGTCACTGTAAGGGTACAGGGCGCAGGGGGGAGCGCCCTGGGCAGCAATTAGGACCTCTTTGGCAAAAGTTTTGCATATATACAGTTGGGCACTGTATATATGTATGAGCCCCCGCCAAAAATTGTACATTGAAGCGGGACAGAAGCCCGCCGCTCAGGGGGCAGGGCTTCTAACTCAGCACTCACCAGAGCCATTTTTTCTCCACAGCTCCGCTGAGAGGAAGCTCCCCAGGCTCTCCCCTGCAGATACACGGTAGAAGAGGGTAAAAAGAGAGAGGGGGCACGTAATTAGGCGCAAAAATCAATATAACAGCGGCTACTGGGTTAACAATAAGTTACTGTGTAATTCCTGGGTTATATAGCGCTGGGGTGTGTGCTGGCATACTCTCTCTCTGTCTCTCCAAAGGGCCTTGTTGGGGAACTGTCTTCAAAAAGAGCATTTTCTGTGTGTGTGGTGTCGGTACGCTTGTGTCGACATGTTTGACGAGGAAGGCTATGTGGAAGCAGAGCGGGAGCAAATGAATGTGGTGTCTCCGCCGACGGCGCCGACACCTGATTGGATGGATATGTGGAAGGTTTTAAATGATAATGTTAATTCCTTGCATAAAAGGTTGGATAAAGCTGAAGCCTTAGGACAGTCAGGGTCTCAGCCCGTGCCTGATCCTATGTCGCAGAGGCCGTCAGGGTCTCAGAAGCGCCCACTGTCCCAAATTGTTGACACAGATACCGACATGGATTCTGACTCCAGTGTCGATTACGATGATGCAAAGTTATAGCCTAAATTGGCTAAATCCATCCGTTATATGATTTATAGCAATTAAGGATGTGTTGCACATCACAGAGGAAACCCCAGTCCCTGACAAGAGGGTTCATATGTATGGGGAAAAAAGACAGGTGGTGACCTTCCCCCCTTCACACGAGCTAAATGAGTTATGTGAAAAGGCTTGGGAATCTCCAGATAAAAAACTGCAGATTTCCAAACGGATGCTTATGGCGTATCCTTTCCCGCCAACGGACAGGTTACGCTGGGAATCCTCCCCTAGGGTGGACAAAGCTTTAACACGCTTATCCAAGAGGGTAGCCCTGCCGTCACAGGATACGGCCACCCTAAAAGATGCTGCGGATAGAAAGCAAGAGGGTACCCTGAAGTCCATTTATACACATTCAGGTACTTTACTGAGGCCAGCGATCGCGCCGGCCTGGGTGTGTAGTGCTGTAGCAGCATGGACGGACACCCTGTCTGAGGAACTTGATAACTTAGACAAGGATACTATATTAATGACCCTGGGGCATATAAAAGACGCTGTCCTATATATGAGAGATGCTCAAAGAGACATTAGTCTACTGGGCTCTAGAATAAATGCTATGTCGATTTCTGCCAGAAGGGTCCTGTGGACTCGGCAATGGACAGGTGATGCCGACTCAAAAAGGCACTGAGGTTTTACCTTACAAGGGTGAGGAATTGTTTGGGGAGGGTCTCTCGGACCTGGTCTCCACAGCTACTGCTGGAAAGTCAAAATTTTTGCCATATGTTTCCTCACAACCTAAGAAAGCACCGTATTACCAAATGCAGTCCTTTCGATCACAAAAAGGCAAGAAAGTCCGAGGTGCGTCCTTTCTTGCCAGAGGCAGGGGCAGAGGAAGGAAGCTGCACAACGCAGCTAGTTCCCAGGAACAGAAGTCCTCCCCGGCTTCCACTAAATCCACCGCATGACGCTGGGGCTCCACAGGCGGAGCTAGGCCCGGTGGGGGCGCGTCTCCGAAATTTCAACCACAAGTGGGTTCACTACCAGTTGGATCCCTGGGCACTAGAAATTGTCTCTCAGGGATACAAGCTGGCACCAATACCTCAAATCGGCCCTGCCAGCTTCCCCCTTAGAGAGGGAAATAGTGTTAACTGCAATTCACAAATTGTATCTTCAACAGGTGGTGGTCAAGGTTCCCCTCCTTCAACAAGGAAAGGGTTATTATTCGACCATGTTTGTGGTACCGAAACCGGACGGTTCGGTCAGACCCATATTGAATTTAAAATCCCTGAACATATACCTGAAAAGGTTCAAGTTCAAGATGAAATCGCTCAGAGCGGTCATCGCAAGCCTGGAAGGGGGGATTTTATGGTGTCTCTGGACATAAAGGATGCATACCTTCATGTCCCCATTTATCCACCTCATCAGGCGTACCTCAGATTTGTGGTACAGGATTGTCATTACCAATTTCAGACGTTGCCGTTTGGTCTCTCCACGGCACCGAGAATATTTACCAAGGTAATGGCGGAAATGATGGTACTCCTGCGGAAGCAAGGGGTCACAATTATCCCATACTTGGACGATCTCCTAATAAAAGCAAGGTCAAGAGAGCAGTTGCTGATCAGTGTAGCACGCTCTCTGGAGGTGTTACGACAACACGGCTGGATTCTAAATATTCCAAAGTCGCAGTTGATTCCTATGACTCGTCTGCCTTTCCTGGGCATGAGTCTGGACACGGACCAGAAGAGGGTTTATCTCCCGATGGAGAAGGCTCAGGAACTCATGACACTGGTCAGAAACCTATTAAAACCAAAACAGGTGTCGGTGCATCACTGCACGCGAGTCCTGGGAAAGATGGTGGCATCATACGAGAGGTTCCATGCGAGGACCTTTCAATGGGATCTACTGGACAAATGGTCCGGATCACATCTTCAGATGCATCGGTTAATCACCCTATCCCCCAGGTCCAGGGTGTCTCTTCTGTGGTGGCTGCAGAGTGCTCATCTTCTGGAGGGCCGCAGATTCGGCATTCAGGACTGGGTCCTGATGACCACGGATGCAGGCCTCCGAGGGTGGGGGGCAGTCACACAGGGAAGAAATTTCCAAGGTCTGTGGTCAAGTCAGGAGACACATCAACATCTTGGAACTAAGGGCCATATACAACGCCCTACGTCAAGCGGAGTCCCTGCTTCGCGACCAACCGGTTCTGATTCAGTCGGACAACATCACCGCAGTGGCTCATGTAAACCGCCAAGGCGGCACAAGGAGCAGGGTGGCGATGGTAGAAGCCACCAGAATTCTTCGATGGGCGGAGAATCATGTAAGCGCACTGTCAGCAGTGTTCATTCCGGGAATGGACAACTGGGAAGCAGACTTCCTCAGCAGGCACGACCTCCACCCGGGAGAGTGGGGACTTCATCAGTAAGTCTTCACGCAGATTGCAAGTCGGTGGGAACTGCCACAGGTGGACATGATGGCATCCCGCCTCAACAAAAAGCTACAGAGGTATTGCGCCAGGTCAAGAGACCCTCAGGCGATAGCTGTGGACGCACTGGTGACGCCGTGAGTGTTCCAGTCGGTCTATGTATTTCCTCCTCTTCCTCTCATACCCAAGGTGCTGAGAATCATAAGAAAAAGAGGAGTGAGAACAATACTAATTGTTCCGGATTGGCCAAGAAGACTTGGTATCCAGATCTGCAAGAAATGCTCACAGAGGACCCGTGGCCTCTGCCTCTAAGACGGGACTTGTTGCAACAGGGGCCCTGTCTGTTCCAAGACTTACCGCGGCTGCGTTTGACGGCATGGCGGTTGAACGCCGGATCCTAGCAGAAAAAGGCATTCCGGATTAGGTCATTCCTACGCTGATAAAGGCTAGGAAGGACGTGACGGCTCAACATTGTCACCGTATATGGCGAAAATATGTTGCTTGGTGTAAGGCCAGGAATGCCCCTACGGAGGAATTCCAGCTGGGCCGTTTCCTTCACTTCCTACAGTCGGGAGTGACTTTGGGCCTAAAATTGGGTTTCATTAAGGTCCAGATTTCAGCCCTATCCATTTTCTTTCAGAAAGAACTGGCTTCTCTGCCTGAAGTTCAGACGTTTGTAAAGGGAGTGCTGCATATTCAGCCACCTTTTGTGCCTCCAGTGGCACCTTGGGATCTTAACGTGGTGTTGAGTTTCCTGAAATCACACTGGTTTGAACCACTCAAAAAGGTGGAATTGATATATCTCACGTGGAAGGTGGTCATGCTACTAGCCTTGGCTTCGGCTAGGCGTGTGTCAGAATTGGCGGCTTTGTCACATAAAAGCCCTTATCTGATTTTCCATGCGGATAGAGCAGAATTGCGGACCCGCCCACAATTTCTGCCGAAAGTGGTTTCATCTTTTCATATAAACCAACCTATTGTGGTGCCTGTGGCTACTACTGACTTGGAGGATTCCGAGTTACTTGATGTGGTCAGGGCTTTGAAGGTTTATGTAGCCAGAACGGCTAGGGTCAGGAAAACAGAATCTTTGTTTATCCTGTATGCTTCCAACAAGCTTGGTGCGCCTGCTTCAAAGCAAACTATTGCTCGCTGGATTTGTAACACGATTCAGCAGGCTCATTCTGCGGCTGGATTGCCGCTGCCTAAATCTGTTAAGGCCCATTCCACAAGGAAGGTGGGCTCTTCTTGGGCGGCTGCCCGAGGGGTTTCGGCATTACAACTTTGCCGAGCGGATACTTGGTCAGGTTCAAACACTTTTGCAAAGTTCTACAAGTTTGATACCCTGGCTGAGGAGGACCTTGTGTTTGCTCATTCGGTGCTGCAGAGTCATCCGCACTCTCCCGCCCGTTTGGGAGCTTTGGTATAATCTCCATGGTCCTTACGGAGTCCCCAGCATCCACTAGGACGTTAGAGAAAATAAGATTTTACTTACCGGTAAATCTATTTTTCGTAGTACGTAGTGGATGCTGGGCGCCCGTCCCAAGTGCGGACTTCTTCTGCAATGCTTGTATATAGTTATTGCTTAAATAAGGGTTATGTTATAGTTGCATCAGGGTTGATCAGAGCGGTGTGATTGGTGTGGCTGGTATGAGTCTTGCCCTGGATTTCCAAACTCCTTTCCTTGTACTGTCAGCTCTTCCGGGCACAGTTTCTCTAACTGAGGTCTGGAGGAGGGACATAGAGGGAGGAGCCAGAGCACACCAGAATCCAAATTCTTTCTTAAAGTGCCCATGTCTCCTGCGGAGCCCGTCTATTCCCCATGGTCCTTACGGAGTCCCCAGCATCCACTACGGACTACGAGAAATAGATTTACCGGTAAGTAAAATCTTATTTTTTCTAGGCTGTGGGCTTTTTGCATTGCAGACACATGAGGGAGTGTTTGTGTTCGGTAGGTCATTAAATAGATTTACCCTAAAGAGAGAAAGGTGGTTCCTTATGTTGGATCCTTTCTATAAATTTGCGGCAGGCTGTCGTATGTATATAGGTAGTGTGGCCGGTGGATTGCTGAGGCTGACTCCGTGAGTTACTGGAGTTTTTCTCTGGGTTGGTGTACGGCTGATTGGGGGGATGCATCCGTTCAGCCAATCTCGGTGGATATTCCTGGTAAGTCTAACTTCGGGAGTTAGATTCCCTGGCAACAGTTAGTGACGCATTCCTTTGAGGGATGCAGTCTTTTTAATCGGTTAAAATACAGGTTTTTTTTTTCCCCTTTCTGTACAGCCTGTGAAAGGTGAAAAGGTAAGAGTTCTGCAGCCTGGTTAGGTTCGCGGATGAGGATGTCGTTTCTATTTCTACCACATACACCACTTGTCGCAGAGTCTATGTGGAGGGACCCTACTCCGGTGAGGGCTCAGTTACTACTTTCAGTTAGTCCATGAATAGCCTAGGACTGGTGTATTTCTTATAGAATCCACAGGGGGACATCCTGGAGTCCAGATGTTTCCCCTCCCGGGTTTTCTAAGGGATTTGGCCTTCTCTCCTCTGGAAGGGGAAGTAGTACGCAACGCCGTAGCAGGGGTGCGTCAGGTTCAGGGCCTTGTCCTCCTGTCCCTGTTATATTTAAAAAAAAGTTTTACATGCGTTGTTCTACGCATTCAGATTTCCTGGATTGTCTTGGCCATTTCACGGGAGTGATGGTAGTATGATGGTTTTCTTTCAATAGTAGGAGCAATTGTTATTCTATACAGAGATGTTCACCTGAGTGGGGCGAGGTCAAGAAACAAGTAGTGCAATACATTGTTTCTCTCTGCCTGTTTTCAACACAGGGATGGGCTGTTGTTCCCAACGGCGCAGATGTCTGAGATAGTATCAGAGTTGATACTGAACGGTTGAGGTTTTGTGTTTTCCTGTGGAAAAGAGGTCTGAGGTTCCTGAGTCGAATCAGATTTGTAGTGCCACTTCATCAATGTGTTACGTTGATAAAGAAGTTGGGTGCGGCCTCAGATGCCTTTTTTCGGTGAGCAGGTTGAATGCCAGAGTGGTTTTCCTGGGACCTGTTGGGAATGTGGTCTGGGTCTCACCGGCGCAGACACCAGAATATTGTTCTAATGGCCAGGATATCACTCCTGTGGTGTCTGCTCAGTTCTCATCTCCTAGAGCAGTGTTTCCCAACCGCGGTCCTCAAGGCACACTAACAGTCCTGGTTTTAGTGATATCCAGGCGTGAACACAGGTGACTTAATTAGTACCTCAGTTATTTTGATTTAACCATCTGTGCTGAAGCCTGGATATCACTAAAACCTGCACTGTTGGTGTGCCTTGAGGACCGCGGTTGGGAATGCCTGTCCTAGAGTGTCGAAGGTTCGGGATCCAGGTTTAGATCCTGGTATGCAGATCTCCGAGGCTGGTGGGCAGTCCTTACATGGTAAGTATTTACAGAGGAAAAAGGTCAAGCTGCGAGGCTTGGTATATTAAGCTTTCTTGAATTAAGAGCGGTTTTTCAACGTACATATTCTGCGCGATCTGCCCGTGTTAATTCTGTCGAACGACTTGACAGCAACGGAGTAAGTAAGTCGCTAGGCGGAACAAGGAACAAAGCGGCAATGGCAGAAGCTGAAATTGTTTTCTCTATCGTCCTAGTGGATGCTGGGGTTCCTGAAAGGACCATGGGGAATAGCGGCTCCGCAGGAGACAGGGCACAAAAAGTAAAGCTTTTCCAGATCAGGTGGTGTGCACTGGCTCCTCCCCCTATGACCCTCCTCCAGACTCCAGTTAGATTTTTGTGCCCGGCCGAGAAGGGTGCAATCTAGGTGGCTCTCCTAAAGAGCTGCTTAGAAAAAGTTTAGCTAGGTTTTTTTATTTTACAGTGATTCCTGCTGGCAACAGGATCACTGCAGCGAGGGACTGAGGGGAGAAGGAGTCAACTCACCTGCGTGCAGGATGGATTGGCTTCTTGGCTACTGGACATCAAGCTCCAGAGGGACGATCACAGGTACAGCCTGGATGGTCACCGGAGCCGCGCCGCCGGCCCCCTTGCAGATGCTGAAGTCAGAAGAGGTCCAGAATCGGCGGCTGAAGACTCCTGCAGTCTTCTAAAGGTAGCGCACAGCACTGCAGCTGTGCGCCATTTTCCTCTCAGCACACTTCACACGCGGTCACTGAGGGTGCAGGGCGCTGGGGGGGGGCGCCCTGGGAGGCAAATGTAACCTATATAAAGGCTAAAAATACCTCACATATAGCCCCTAGAGGCTATATGGAGATATTTAACCCCTGCCTGATTTCTCTAAATAGCGGGAGACGAGCCCGCCAGAAAAGGGGCAGGGCCTATCTCCTCAGCACACGGCGCCATTTCCTCTCACAGCTCCGCTGGTCAGGACGGCTCCCAAGTCTCTCCCCTGCACTGCACTACAGAAACAGGGTAAAACAGAGAGGGGGGGGCAAATTTATGGCGATATTTTGATATAACAAAGCAGCTATAAGGGAGCACTTATTATAAGGCTATCCCTGATATATATATAGCGCTTTTGGTGTGTGCTGGCAAACTCTCCCTCTGTCTCCCCAAAGGGCTAGTGGGTCCTGTCTTCGTTAGGAGCATTCCCTGTGTGTCTGCTGTGTGTCGGTACGTGTGTGTCGACATGTATGAGGACGATATTGGTGTGGAGGCGGAGCAATTGCCAAATATGAGGATGTCACCCCCTAGGGAGTCGACACCAGAATGGATGCCTTTATTTATGGAACTACGGGATAGTGTCAACACGCTAAAGCAGTCGTTTGACGACATGAGGCGGCCGGACAATCAATTAGTGCCTGTCCAGGCGACTCAAACACTGTCAGGGGCTGTGAAACGCCCTTTGCCTCAGTCGGTCGACACAGACCCAGACGCAGGCACTGACTCCAGTGGTGACGGTGACGAATCAACCGTATTTTCCAGTAGGGCCACACGTTATATGATTTTGGCAATGAAGGAGGCGTTACATTTAGCTGATACTACAGGTACCACTAAACAGGGTATTATGTGGGGTGTGAAAAAACTACCTATAGTTTTTCCTGAATCAGAAGAATTAAATGACGTGTGTAATGAAGCGTGGGTTGCCCCTGATAAAAAGCTGATAATTTCAAAGAAATTATTGGCATTATACCCTTTCCCGCCAGAGGTTAGGGAGCGCTGGGAAACACCTCCTAGGGTGGACAAGGCGCTAACACGCTTATCTAAACAAGTGGCGTTACCCTCTCCTGAGACGGCCGCACTTAAAGATCCATCAGATAGGAGGATGGAAAATATCCAAAAAAGTATATACACACATGCAGGTGTTATACTACGACCAGCTGTAGCGACTGCCTGGATGGGCAGTGCTGGGGTAGTTTGGTCAGAGTCCCTGATTGAAAATATTGATACCCTGGACAGGGACAATATTTTACTGTCGTTAGAACAAATAAAGGATGCATTTCTTTATATGCGTGATGCACAGAGGGATATCTGCACACTGGCATCACGGGTAATTGCTATGTCCATTTCGGCCAGAAGAGCTTTATGGACGCGACAGTGGACAGGCGATGCGGATTCAAAACGGCATATGGAAGTTTTGCCGTATAAAGGGGAGGAGTTATTTGGAGTCGGTCTATCAGATTTGGTGGCCACGGCTACAGCCGGGAAATCCACCTTTCTACCTCAAGTCACTCCCCAACAGAAAAAGGCACCGACTTTTCAACCGCAGCCCTTTCGTTCCTTTAAAAATAAGAGAGCAAAGGGCTATTCATATCTGCCACGAGGCAGAGGTCGAGGGAAGAGACAGCAACACGCAGCTCCTTCCCAGGAACAGAAGCCCTCCCCGGCTTCTACAAAAGCCTCAGCATGACGCTGGGGCTTCTCAAGCGGACTCGGGGACGGTGGGCGGTCGTCTCAAAAATTACAGCGCGCAGTGGGCTCACTCGCAGGTAGATCCCTGGATCCTGCAGATAATATCTCAAGGGTACAGGTTGGAATTAGAGACAGATCCACCTCGCCGTTTCCTGAAGTCTGCTTTACCAACGTCCCCCTCCGAAAGGGAGACGGTTTTGGAAGCCATTCACAAGCTGTACTCTCAGCAGGTGATAGTCAAGGTACCTCTTCTACAACAAGGGAAGGGGTATTATTCCACTCTTTTTGTGGTACCGAAGCCGGATGGCTCGGTAAGGCCTATTCTAAATCTGAAGTCCTTGAACCTGTACATAAAGAAGTTCAAGTTCAAGATGGAGTCACTCAGAGCAGTGATAGCGAACCTGGAAGAGGGGGACTTTATGGTATCCTTGGACATCAAGGATGCGTATCTCCACGTTCCAATTTACCCCTCACACCAGGGGTACCTCAGGTTCGTTGTACAAAACTGTCACTATCAGTTTCAGACGCTGCCGTTCGGATTGTCCACGGCACCTCGGATCTTTACCAAGGTAATGGCCGAGATGATGATTCTTCTTCGAAGAAAAGGCATATTAATTATCCCATACTTGGACGATCTCCTAATAAGGGCAAGGTCCAGAGAACAGCTAGAGATGGGATTAGCACTGTCTCAAGAAGTGCTAAAACAGCACGGGTGGATTCTGAATATTCCAAAATCCCAGTTAATGCCGACAACTCGTCTGCTGTTCCTAGGGATGATTCTGGACACGGTTCAGAAAAAGGTTTTTCTCCCGGAGGAAAAAGCCAAGGAGTTATCCGAGCTTGTCAGGAACCTCCTAAAACCAGGAAAGGTGTCTGTACATCAATGCACAAGAGTCCTGGGAAAAATGGTGGCTTCTTACGAAGCAATTCCATTCGGCAGATTCCACGCAAGAATTTTCCAAAGGGATCTGTTGGACAAATGGTCAGGGTCGTATCTTCAGATGCACCTACGGATAACCCTGTCTCCAAGGACAAGGGTGTCTCTTCTGTGGTGGTTGCAGAGTCCTCATCTATTGGAGGGCCGCAGATTCGGCATACAGGATTGGATCCTGGTGACCACGGACGCCAGCCTGAGAGGCTGGGGAGCAGTCACACAAGGAAGAAACTTCCAGGGAGTATGGACGAGTCTGGAAACGTCTCTTCACATAAACATTCTGGAACTAAGAGCAATATACAATGCTCTAAGCCAGGCAGAACCTCTGCTTCAGGGAAAACCGGTGTTGATCCAGTCGGACAACATCACGGCAGTCGCCCATGTGAACAGACAGGGCGGCACAAGAAGCAGGAGTGCAATGGCAGAAGCTGCAAGGATTCTTCGCTGGGCAGAGAATCATGTGATAGCACTGTCAGCAGTGTTCATCCCGGGAGTGGACAACTGGGAAGCAGACTTCCTCAGCAGACACGATCTTCACCCGGGAGAGTGGGGACTTCATCCAGAAGTCTTCCACATGCTGGTAACCCGTTGGGAAAGACCAATGGTGGACATGATGGCGTCTCGCCTCAACAAAAAACTGGACAGGTATTGCGCCAGGTCAAGAGATCCGCAGGCAATAGCTGTGGACGCGCTGGTAACGCCTTGGGTGTACCAGTCGGTGTATGTGTTTCCTCCTCTGCCTCTCATACCAAAAGTATTGAGAATTATACGGCAAAGAGGCGTAAGAACGATACTAGTGGTTCCGGATTGGCCAAGAAGGACTTGGTACCCGGAACTTCAAGAGATGATCACGGAAGATCCGTGGCCTCTACCTCTAAGGAGGGACTTGCTTCAGCAGGGTCCCTGTCTGTTTCAAGACTTACCGCGGCTGCGTTTGACGGCATGGCGGTTGAACGCCGGATCCTAAAGGAAAAAGGCATGCCGGAAGAAGTCATTCCTACTTTGATTAAAGCAAGGAAGGAAGTAACCGTGCAACATTATCACCGAATTTGGCGAAAATATGTTGCGTGGTGCGAAGATCGGAGTGCTCCGACGGAGGAATTTCAACTGGGTCGATTCCTACATTTCCTGCAATCAGGATTGTCTATGGGTCTCAAATTGGGATCTATTAAGGTTCAAATTTCGGCCCTGTCGATTTTCTTTCAAAAAGAATTGGCTTCAGTCCCTGAAGTCCAGACCTTTGTTAAGGGAGTGCTGCATATACAGCCTCCTGTGGTGCCTCCAGTGGCACCGTGGGATCTCAATGTGGTTTTGGACTTTCTAAAATCTCATTGGTTTGAACCACTACAAAAGGTGGATTTGAAATATCTCACTTGGAAAGTGACCATGCTTCTAGCCCTGGCTTCTGCCAGGAGAGTATCAGAATTGGCAGCTTTATCTTACAAAAGCCCATATCTGATTTTCCATTCGGACAGGGCAGAACTGCGGACTCGTCCGCATTTTCTCCCTAAGGTGGTGTCAGCATTTCATCTGAACCAGCCTATTGTAGTGCCTGCGGCTACAAGTGACTTGGAGGACTCCAAGTTACTGGACGTTGTCAGAGCATTAAAAATATATATTGCAAGGACAGCTGGAGTCAGAAAATCTGACTCGTTGTTTATATTGTATGCACCCAACAAGATGGGTGCTCCTGCGTCTAAGCAGACGGTTGCTCGTTGGATCTGTAGCACAATCCAACTTGCACATTCTGTGGCAGGCCTGCCACAGCCTAAATCTGTAAAGGCCCACTCCACAAGGAAGGTGGGCTCATCTTGGGCGGCTGCCCGAGGGGTCTCGGCATTACAACTTTGCCGAGCAGCTACGTGGTCAGGGGAGAACACGTTTGTAAAATTTTACAAATTTGATACTCTGGCTAAGGAGGACCTGGAGTTCTCTCATTCGGTGCTGCAGAGTCATCCGCACTCTCCCGCCCGTTTGGGAGCTTTGGTATAATCCCCATGGTCCTTTCAGGAACCCCAGCATCCACTAGGACGATAGAGAAAATAAGATTTTACTTACCGATAAATCTATTTCTCGGAGTCCGTAGTGGATGCTGGGCGCCCATCCCAAGTGCGGATTATCTGCATAAATTGTACATAGTTATTGTTAACTAATTCGGGTTATTGTTGAAGGAAGCCATCTTTCAGAGGCTCCGCTGTTATCATACTGTTAACTGGGTTTAGATCACAGGTTGTACGGTGTGATTGGTGTGGCTGGTATGAGTCTTACCCGGGATTCAAAATCCTCCCTTATTGTGTACGCTCGTCCGGGCACAGTACCTAACTGGAGTCTGGAGGAGGGTCATAGGGGGAGGAGCCAGTGCACACCACCTGATCTGGAAAAGCTTTACTTTTTGTGCCCTGTCTCCTGCGGAGCCGCTATTCCCCATGGTCCTTTCAGGAACCCCAGCATCCACTACGGACTCCGAGAAATAGATTTATCGGTAAGTAAAATCTTATTTTCTCTAACGTCCTAGTGGATGCTGGGAACTCCGTAAGGACCATGGGGAATAGCGGGCTCCGAAGGAGGCTGGGCACTCTAGAAAGATCTTGGACTACCTGGTGTGCACTGGCTCCTCCCACTATGACCCTCCTCCAAGCCTCAGTTAGATTTCGTGCCCGGCCGAGGTTGGATGCACACTAGGGGCTCTCCTGAGCTCTTAGAAAGTTATAGTCTTAGAATTTGTTTTTTTTTTCAGTGAGACCTGCTGGCAACAGGCTCACTGCAGCGAGGGACTAAGGGGAGAAGAAGCGAACTCGCCTGCTTGCAGACGGATTGGGCTTCTTAGGCTACTGGACACCATTAGCTCCAGAGGGATCGACCGCAGGCCCAGCCTTGATGTTCGGTCCCGGAGCCGCGCCGCCGTCCCCCTTACAGAGCCAGAAGCAGGAAGAAGGTCCGGAAAATCGGCGGCATGAAGACATCCTGTCTTCACCAAGGTAGCGCACAGCACTGCAGCTGTGCGCCATTGCTCCTCATACACACTTCACACTCCGGTCACTGAGGGTGCAGGGCGCTGGGGGGGGGCGCCCTGAGGCAGCAATAAAAACACCTTGGCTGGCTAAAATACCTCAATATATAGCCCCTGGGGCTATATATGAGGTAAATACCCCTGCCAGAATCCCAAAAAAAGCGGGAGAATAGGCCGCGAAAAAGGGGCGGAGCCCATCTCCTCAGCACACTGGCGCCATTTTTCCCTCACAGCTCGGCTGGAAGGAAGCTCCCTGGCTCTTCCCTGCATTTCTACAGTACAGTAAGAGGGAAAAGAGAGGGTTGGCACTGTATACAGTATAAGCAGCTATTAGGGACATAACTCAGTTAGTCCCTGTATATATATAGCGCTCTGGTGTGTGCTGGCATACTCTTACTCTGTCCCCCCAAAGGGCTTTTGTGGGTCCTGTCCTCTATTTGAGCATTCCCTGTGTGTGTGGAGTGTGTCGGTACGGCTGTGTCGACATGTTTGAGGAGGATAATGATGTGGAGGGGGAGCAGATGCCTTTAGCAGAGATGTCACCCCCTGCGGGGCAGACACCTAAGTGGATGGTATTATGGCAAGAAATGAGTGCACGTATAGACTCCTTACATAAAAAATTTGACGACATGCCGACTGTGGGACAGCCGAGTCTTCAGCTCGTGCCTGTCCAAGGGTCTCAAAAGTCATCAGGGGCTCTAAAACGCCCGTTATCTCAGGTGGCACAAGTAGATGTCGACACGGATACTGACGCCAGTGTCGACGACGATGAGTCAAATTTAATGCCCGTTAAGGCCATTCGCTGCATGATTGAGGCAATGAAAGAGGTGTTAAATATTTCTGATTTACATCCAGGTACCACAAAAAAGGGTATTATGTTTGGGGAGAAAAAACTACCTGTAGTTTGTCCCCCGTCAGATGAATTAAATGAAGTGTGTGAAGAAGCGTGGGCTTCCCCTGATAAGAAATTGGTGATTCCTAAGAAATTACTAATGGCGTTCCCTTTCCCGCCAGAGGATAGGTTACGTTGGGAAACACCCCCGAGGGTGGATAAAGCGCTCACACGTTTGTCAAAAAAGGTGGCACTACCGTCCCAGGATACGGCCGCCCTTAAGGAACCTGCTGATAGAAGGCAGGAGGCGATCCTGAAGTCTGTATATACACACTCAGGCATTATACTCAGACCAGCAATTGCGTCAGCTTGGATGTGCAGTGCTGCCGCTGCATGGTCAGATAACCTGTCAGAAAATATTGACACACTAGACAGAGACACGATCCTGTTAACAATTGACCATATAAAAGACTCAGTCTTATACATGAGAGATGCACAGAGGGAAATCTGCCGGCTGGCATCTAAAGTAAGTGCACTATCTATCTCTGCTAGGAGATGCTTATGGACTCGCCAGTGGACTGGAGATGCAGATTCCAAAAGGCACATGGAAGTTTTGCCTTATAAAGGGGAGGAATTATTTGGGGATGGTCTCTCCGACCTAGTATCCACAGCAACGTCTGGGGAGTCAGCATTTTTACCCCATGTCCCCTCACAGCCTAAGAAGGCGCCATTTTATCAGGTTCAGTCCTTTCGATCCCAGAAAAACAAGCGGGGAAAAGGAGGGTCTTTTCTGTCAAGAGGCAGAGGCAGGGGAAAAAGGCTGCAGCAAACAGCAGGTTCCCAGGAACAAAAGTCCTCCCCCGCTTCCTCTTCCAAGTCCGCCGCATGACGGTGGGGCTTCACAAGCGGAGCCAGGTACAGTGGGGGCCCGCCTCAGGAATTTCAGCGATCAGTGGGTTCGCTCACAGGTGGATCCCTGGATCCTTCAAATAGTATCTCAGGGATACAGGCTGGAATTCGAGGCGATTCCACCCCGCCGTTTCCTAAAATCCGCCTTGCCGATTGCTCCCTCAGACAGGGAGGCAGTGCTAGCGGCAATTCACAAGCTGTATTCCCAGCAGGTGATAATCAAGGTACCCCTACTTCAACAAGGCCGGGGTTACTATTCCACACTATTTGTGGTACCGAAACCGGACGGTTCGGTGAGACCCATTCTAAATTTGAAGTCCTTGAACACATACATAAAAAAATTCAAGTTCAAGATGGAATCGCTCAGGGCGGTTATTGCAAGCCTGGACGAGGGGGATTACATGGTATCCCTGGACATCAAGGATGCTTACCTGCATGTCCCCATTCACAATTCTCACCAGGAGTACCTCAGATTTGTGGTACAGGATTGCCATTACCAATTCCAGACGCTGCCGTTTGGACTCTCCACGGCACCGAGGGTATTTACCAAGGTTATGGCGGAAATGATGATACTCCTTCGAAAAAAGGGAGTTTTAATTATCCCATACTTGGACGATCTCCTAATAAAGGCACGATCCAAGGAACAGTTGTTAGTGGGAGTAGCACTATCTCAGGAAGTGCTGAGCCAGCACGGTTGGATTCTGAATATCCCAAAGTCACAGCTGGTCCCCACGACACGTCTAATGTTCCTGGGAATGATTCTGGACACGGACCAGAAAAAAGTGTTTCTCCCGGAGGAGAAAGCCAGGGAGTTGTCTTCTCTAGTCAGAGACCTCCTAAAACCAAAACAGGTATCGGTGCATCACTGCACGCGGGTCCTGGGAAAGATGGTAGCTTCTTACGAAGCAATTCCATTCGGCAGGTTCCATGCCAGAATCTTTCAGTGGAACCTGTTGGACAAGTGGTCCGGATCGCATCTTCAGATGCATCGTTTAATAACCCGGTCTCCACGAACCAGGGTGTCTCTTCTGTGGTGGCTGAACAGTGCTCATCTTCTGGAGGGCCGCAGATTCGGCATACAGGACTGGGTCCTGGTGACCACGGATGCCAGCCTACGAGGCTGGGGGGCAGTCACAAAGGGAAGAAATTTCCAGGGACTATGGTCAAGTCAGGAGACTGCCCTTCACATAAATATTCTGGAACTAAGGGCCATTTACAATGCCCTAAGTCAAGCAAAATCCCTGCTCCTACACCAGCCGGTGCTGATCCAGTCAGACAACATCACGGCAGTCGCCCATGTGAATCGACAGGGCGGCACAAGAAGCAGGACGGCGATGGCAGAAGCCACAAAAATTCTCCGATGGGCGGAGAATCATGTACTAGCACTGTCAGCAGTGTTCATCCCGGGAGTGGACAACTGGGAAGCAGACTTTCTCAGCAGGCACGACCTCCACCCGGGAGAGTGGTGACTTCATCCAGAAGTCTTCCAAATGATTGTAAAATCAATGGGGTCGTCCACAGGTGGACATGATGGCGTCCCGCATAAACAAAAAACTAGAGAAGTATTGCGCCAGGTCAAGAGACCCTCAGGCGATAGCGGTGGACGCCCTAGTGACACCGTGGGTGTACCGGTCAGTGTATGTGTTCCCTCCTCTACCTCTCATACCAAAGGTACTGAGAATAATAAGAAAGCGAGGAGTAAACACAATTCTCGTGGTTCCGGATTGGCCAAGAAGAGCGTGGTACCCGGAACTTCAAGAGATGATCTCAGAGGACCCTTGGTCCCTGCCGCTCAGACAGGACCTGCTACAGCAGGGCCCCTGTCTGTTCCAAGACTTACCGCGGCTGCGTTTGACGGCATGGCGGTTGAACGCCGGATTCTGAAGGAAAAGGGCATTCCGGAGGAAGTCATTCCTACGCTTATTAAAGCCAGGAAAGATGTTACGGCAAAACATTATCACCGCATATGGCGGAAATATGTTGCATGGTGCGCGGCCAAAAAGGCCCCAACAGAGGAATTTCAACTGGGTCGATTTCTGCATTTCCTGCAAGCAGGAGTGAATATGGGCCTAAAACTAGGCTCCATTAAAGTACAGATCTCGGCTCTGTCGATTTTCTTTCAAAAGGAACTAGCTTCAGTACCTGAAGTTCAGACATTTGTGAAAGGAGTGCTGCATATTCAGCCCCCATTTGTGCCTCCTGTGGCACCGTGGGATCTCAACGTGATGTTGAATTTCTCGAAATCACATTGGTTTGAGCCACTAAAAACCGTGGATCTGAAATATCTCACGTGGAAAGTGGTCATGTTATTGGCCCTGGCATCAGCCAGGCGAGTGTCAGAATTGGCGGCTTTATCATGTAAAAGCCCTTATCTGATTTTTCATATGGATAGGGCAGAATTGAGGACTCGTCCCCAGTTTCTCCCTAAGGTGGTGTCAGCGTTTCACCTGAACCAGCCTATTGTGGTGCCTGCGGCTACTAAGGATTTGGAGGACTCCAAGTTGCTAGACGTTGTCAGGGCCCTGAAAATATATGTTTCCAGGACGGCTGGAGTCAGAAAATCTGACTCGCTGTTTATCCTATATGCACCCAACAAGCTGGGTGCTCCTGCTTCTAAGCAGACTATTGCTCGTTGGATTTGTAGTACAATTCAGCTTGCACATACTGTGGCAGGCCTGCCACAGCCTAAATCTGTCAATGCCCATTCCACAAGGAAGGTGGGCTCATCTTGGGCGGCTGCCCGAGGGGTCTCGGCTTTACAACTTTGCCGAGCAGCTACTTGGTCAGGGGCAAACACGTTTGCAAAATTCTATAAATTTGATACCCTGGCTGAGGAGGACCTGGAGTTCTCTCATTCGGTGCTGCAGAGTCATCCGCACTCTCCCGCCCGTTTGGGAGCTTTGGTATAATCCCCATGGTCCTTACGGAGTTCCCAGCATCCACTAGGACGTTAGAGAAAATAAGAATTTACTCACCGGTAATTCTGTTTCTCGTTGTCCGTAGTGGATGCTGGGCGCCCATCCCAAGTGCGGTCTATCTGCAATACTTGTACATAGTTATTGTTAACTAAATCGGGTTATTGTTGAGCCATCTGTTGAGAGGCTCTATCGTTTCATACTGTTAACTGTGTTTCATATCACGAGTTGTTCGGTGTGATTGGTGTGGCTGGTATGAGTCTTACCCGGGATTCAAAATCCTTCCTTATTGTGTACGCTCGTCCGGGCACAGTACCTAACTGAGGCTTGGAGGAGGGTCATAGTGGGAGGAGCCAGTGCACACCAGGTAGTCTAAGATCTTTCTAGAGTGCCCAGCCTCCTTCGGAGCCCGCTATTCCCCATGGTCCTTACGGAGTTCCCAGCATCCACTACGGACTACGAGAAACAGAATTACCGGTGAGTAAATTCTTATTTTCCGCCGAGTGGATAGACTGGTAAACGTTATATTAGTAGTCTTTGTTCTGAACGTAAACGAAGGAGTAATAGATTTCCTTTTACAGACGCGCTCTCAATTCGGGGGGAAAAACTGTTGTCATCGAAGTTTCACAGAAGTGACAAGTCTTTGAGGAGTGTCTCAATTGGGCATGTTGTCGTCTCGCCTCAATGAGAGACCTCAGGAATAGGATTCCAGGTCAAGGATCACTCAAGCTATAGCGGGGGACGACCTTGTGACACCTTGGGTTTTTTTTCAGTCGGTATATGTGTTTCCTCCGCTTTCACTCTGCTGAAGGTGATAAACGTAAGAAGAATGGAGGTTCCGGCGTTCCTCATTGTTCCGGTCTAACCAAGGAGAGCTGGGTATACAGTTCTTCAAGATTTGTTCATATAAGATCACTGGCATTTTCCTCTACGAGGGGTACTGTTGCAACAAGCTACGGGCGTGTATCCGGAATTTACCGCAGCTGTGTTTGACTGCGTGGTGGTTGAACGCCATATCCTAGTCCGAATGGGTATTCCCAGTGAGGTCATTTCCACATTTTTTTTCAGGCTAGAAAGAAGTAACGGCAAAGCCTTACTACCGTACTTGGGTTTCAGGGCAGTTTGGCCTTAGAGTTTAAAAAAATAAATAAATACATTTTGGCCACCTTTCCGGAAGTTCAGACTTTCGTAGAAGGAATACTGCACGCCCCACCTCCATTTGTGCCCCTATTGGCACAGTGGGATCTTGCCGTGGTGTTGCGTTTCTGGTGTCTCACTGAGTGGAACCTTTATTACAGGTTGTGTTAAATTTTCTCTCTTGGAGAGTGGGCATGTGTGTGCCCTTTGGGAAACTGCGAGGCAGTTGTCGGAAGTAGCGGCTTTGTCTCACAACAGTCCCTGTTTGATCTTCCAAGTGGAAAGATTTGAGAACTCTGATAGTAGTTCTGCTGAAAAGGTTTCGGGGTTTATCAAAAGTCGGCCTATTTTGATGCCTGTGGTAACTTCAGCATGGGCTGATTCAAAGTCTCTAGATGTAGTCAGGGCTTTGAAGGATTATGTCAAAAATTGGGCTCAATTTGTGGTAACGGAGGCTCTGTTGTCAGTATGCTCCCAGCGTGCTTGGGGCGCCTGCGTCTCTGCAGTCTGTTACACGTTGGATTTATGATACGTTTCGGCGTGTTAGTTCTACGGCTGGTTTGCCATTACCGAAGTTGGTAGAGACCCATTCTACTAAGAAGATAGGCTCTTCTTGGGCGGATGCCCGAGGTGTCTCGGCGGGTTAACTTTGCCAAGCGGATACTTGGTCGGGTTTCAAACACCTTTGCTAAGCTCTACCGGTTTGATACCCTGGTTGATGGGGACCTCATGTTTGCTCATTCGGTACTGCAGAGTCGTCCGCACTCTCCCGCCTGTTTTGGAGCTTTGTTATAGACCCCATGGTCCTTTTGGAGTCCCCAGCATCCTCTAGGACGTAAGAGAAAATAGGATTTTAGTACCTACCGGTAAATCCTTTTCTCCTAGTCCGTAGAGGATGCTGGGCGCCCGTCCCAGTGCGTACTGTGTCTGCAGTATTGGTTTTGGTGACACTTTGTGGTATTTCTTATCTTTCAGGCTATTACTGACGTTGTTCATGCCTTGGCATGTGGTTTCTTATTATTGGTTGTGTTACATATTCTCTCAGCATATGGCTGTATGGTTTTCATACCGTGGGCTGGTTTTCTGTAGAAGGCCATATCTTGCGGTATGTTCGTGGTGTGAGCTGGTATAACACTCACTGTGTTTAAATTATAAATTCTTTCCTCGAAATGTCCGTCTCTCCTGGGCACAGTTTTCTAACTGATGTCTGGGGGAGGGGCATAGAGGGAGGAGTCAGTTCACACCCAGTTTAAGTCTTTATAGTGTGCCCAAGCTCCTGCGGATCCGTCTATATCCCATGGTCCTTTTGGAGTCCCCAGCATCCTCTACGGACTAGGAGAAAAGGATTTACCGGTAGGTACTAAAATCCTATTTTTTTTATTTATTTATTTTTTTCCCCCGAACCCCTTTTCTCTAGCATCCAAAAGGGATATTAGGGGTATAGACTGGCTCCGAAGGAGCCGGTGCACTTAAAATTTCTTCACTGGGTGTGCTGGCTCCTTCCCTCTATGCCCCCTCTCAGAGGCAGTTTAGAAAAAAGTGCCCCCAGGAGAGGATGCACATCTCTGCAGCTCCATAGAGTTTTCTTCATTTTCTTTTAAACTTTTATTATTTTCGGTATGCTCTTTTGGCATCGGCATACCTGTACCGTGGGAGTTAGGGGGGGGGGGGGGGAGGGCGGTCACCGGCCTTAAGAGGTGTCAGGGCCGCTTCCCCGCTGCAGGACCACCATCCTGAGAGGGTGTTTGTTCAGCGGGGCATTGCACCTTAGTTGCTGCAGTCGCAGCACACCCCTAACATATGCCTGAACGTGACGACTGTGGTGAGTACAAACCGGGGGCCCCGCTAGGGGGATCCCCCGGTTCATGGTGCGGCAAAACACCGGCGCTGCATGCGAGACCCTCCCGCTAGAGCCCAACCCCCCCCCGTGTAAACTGGCCAGCAGTGGCTTAAACTGGCACTTGTGTGATGTTTTTAAGCAAACAAAGAGACATTGCCAGTATAAAAATCTATGTAGCTCTGGCGCCATTGGGGGGGGCGGAGCTACCTCAGAGCTGGACCAGTGGCTTTTTGGCGCCTTCCTCTGCTTAATGCAGCAGCAAGCACACACAGCTCCTCCTGACTCGCAAGACACGCTGGAAAACTGGTACAGGGTGTAGCTAAAGGGGAGAGCCATTATTGTACACAATCTGTGTCCTATACAGGACAGAAATCAATTGTGTTTCACAGTGATATAATAAGCTGACTGCCTCACTGGGGCTCTATAGCTGGGGTTTGCTGGTTTTCTCTCTGTGTCTCTCCTCTCACATACAGTAAGGGCAGGCTTGATCAGTATTACTGTCTGTGTGTATGTCATTGTGATTACTGTAAACATGGGTAAACACAAACTATGCAGTGTCTGCCACACCAGATTCTCTCCCTTTATGATCTGATTATGTTTCATGTGAACAATGCAGCCAATCTTCACAACTCAGTGAGGGGCCTGGGGGAGAGGGTTCAGAGCCCTCTGGTTAGGAGCTCTTAAGACTATGGTGTATGATATGTCATCACAACTCGCTGCTAATGTTCAAAAAATTTAGCTATTACAACAGGCTGTTGCAGACTTAGCTGCTAGGGCAGATGTTACACAACCCCCCTCTCTAGCTCAGGACCACGAAAGCGTGGTTTACCTGCTCTACTGTCTGATTCAGATGAGGAAATACAGGAGGATAGGGAGAACTTGGATCCCATTAGTGGGGATTCCGCTTCTGCTCAGGGTATTGAACCCCTCATTCTGGCTATAAAGGACGTGTTAGATCTAGAGGACTTTTTGCATCACAGCAGTTGTTTTTCTTTACACAAAACAAGCCTAATGTCACTTTCCCTGATTCTGCAGAGTTAGATGACCTGTTTAAGTTACCCTGGAAAAATCCAGACAAAAAATACCAAGTGTCAAAAAGATTTTTGCACAGTTTCCCATTTGCTCCTGAAGGTAGGAAATTCTGGGAAGAACCCACGGGAGTTGACGTATCTGTCTCTCGACTGTCAAAAAACGCGGTGCTGCCTGCCCCGGGCTCCTTTACCATAAAGGACCCTGGAGACGGAAAGATATAGACTACACTAAAGTCTATCTACACAGCAGCTGGTGTATCTCAGAGGGCGGTCATAGCGGGTTGCTGGATGACCCATGCCATTCACACGTGGGCTTCTCAAATTCAGGAGAGCCTCTCCGGGTACATGCCTCTGGTCATTGTGGTGACTCTCCTGAAGCACATTCAGGACACTGCACGTGTCCTGTGACTTGCTCAAGGAAATGGTCCGTTTTAGTGCTAGGATTTCTGCCATGGCAGTGTCGGCGCGCAGGGCCTTGTGGTTGCGTCAGTGGATAGCGGACGCAGAATCTAAGCGCAGTGTGGAATCCCTCCCCTTTTCTGGGGAATGGCTCTTTGGGGTTTAGTTGGATTTGTGGATTTCCAAAGTCACTGCTGGGAAATCCACGTTTCTCCCCTCTGGGGCCCTTCCAGCTAGGAGTTCCTACCCGGGGCCGTCTGTTCAGTCCTTTTGGTCTAACAGATTTCGATCTAGGGCCAGAGGTGCCTCCAATGTGAAGAGAGGCACCAGAGGTAAGACAAAAAGACCTGCAAACACCGGTTCTCAGGAACAGAGCACCAGTTCTGCTTCCACAAAGTACTCAGCATGACTCTGCCCACCCACCCCTAGGGGATCTCGAGGTGGGAGCTCAACTGCATCACTTCAGCTGCATCAGGGAGGTTTCCTGCCAGGATACCTGGGTCAGGGACCTCATTTCTCAGAGCTGCAAGCTGGAATTCAATGGTACTCCACCGCAACGATTTTTCAAATCAAGCTTACCAACTTTGGAGGATACGCAAGTTACGTTGCAAAAGGCCATCCAAAAATTGGTCCAGTCCCACGTAATTGTTCCAGTACCAATACCACAATGAGGCAGGGGTTATTACTCCAACATGTTTGTGGTACTGAAGCCGGACGGTTCGGTAAGGACCATTTTGAATCTAAAGTCCTTGAACCCTTACCTAAGTGTTTACAAGTTCAATATGGAATCCTTCAGAGCTGTGATTACTGGTCTGGAATAACAGGAATTCATGGTTTCCTTGGATATCTAGGATGCCTACCTTCATATTCTGATTTGGCCACCTCATCCGGCTTATCTGAGGCTTGGCCTACTGGACGATCGCTACCAGTTCCAGGCACTACCCTTCGGCCTGTCCACGGCTCCGAGGGTATTCACAAAGGCGATGGCGGAGATTATGTTCCAGCTCTGGGTCCAGGGGGGGGGGGGGGGGGGGTGTCAAGGTTGTTTTCCCTTACCTGGACGATCTTCTGATAAAAGCAAGATCCACGGAGCTTTTATTGCTCCATATCGACCGCACTATCCAACTTCTATACTACCATGTGTGGATTCTCAATTTACAAAAGTCCCACCTGGAGCCAACTCAGCAGCTCCTGTTCCTGGGGATGTTAGTGGATACTGTGGCCCAGAACCTCCCAGAGGACAAAGCACTTTAGGAGATGGTCTGCATGGTGCTCCGACCTGCTTGAGTATCCATCCATCTTTGCATCAGATTATTTGGGAAGATGGTCGCCTCATACGAGGCGATCCAATATTGGAGGGCCATGCCAGAACATTTTAATTGGATCTCCTGAGCAAGTGGTCTGGATCACATCTACAGATGCACCGGATGATTCGGCTGTCACCTCAGGCCAGGATTTCCCTCCTGTGGTGGCTGCAGTCCTCAAATCTCCTGGAAGGCCGAAGTTTTGGGATTCAGGATTGGACCCTCCTCGCGACAGATGCGAGTCTGCGAGGATGGGGAGCTGTCACCCAAGGAGCGCAGTTCCAAGGCAGGTGGTCAGCCCACGAAACCCTCCTTCAGATCAACTTTCTGGAACTTTGGGCAATCTACAATGCTCTGCTTCAGGCCTCTCCTCTACGCACTGATCACGTGAACCAAGTTCAGTCGGACAACGCCACAGCAGTGGTGTACATCAGTCGACAAGGAGGGACAAAAAGCAGAGCCTACATGTGAGAGGTGTCAAAGATACTCTTCTGGTCAGATAGAAATGCAAGAGCAATGTCGGCAATCTTCATTCCGGGTGTGGACAGCTGGGAAGTGGTCTTCCTGATTCATCACGATCTCCACCCGGGGGAGTGGGGACTCCACCATCAGATGTTCCAGCAGATCATCCACCGGTGGGGTTGCCCACAGATAGACATTATGGCTTCTCGACTCAACAAGAATCTTCACTGGTATTGCTCACGAACCAGGAACTCAGTCGAGGGCAGTGGATACACTGACGTCGCCTTGGCCTTACCGGCTGGTCTACCTGTTTCCACCGATTCCGTGCTCTAGCGAATCAGAAATCGGGGAGTCCAGCCAATTCTGGTTGCACTGGATTGGCCTTGGAGGGCGTGGTACGCGGATCTTCTGGACATGTCCGTCGAAGACCCTTGGCCTCTACCACTAAGAAGCGATCTTCAACAAGGCCTGTTCGTCTACCCGGACTTACGACGACTTTGTTTGACGGCATGGAGGTTGAGCGAAACATTCTAGCTCACAAGGGCCTTTCCAGAAAGGTGATTACTACCATGGTTCAGGCCAGGAAACCTGTGACATCATAACACTCATGATATCTGGAGAAGATATGTCTCTTGGTGCGAGGAACGCACATATCCGCCTGCAGAGTTCCACTTGGGACGTTTCTTATGTTTCCTTTAGGCTGGTGTAGATGAGGGCTTACGTGTGGGTTCCATTTAAGGTCCAGATTTCGGCTCTCAATTTTCTTTCAGAAGAAATGGTCAGTGTTGCCAGAAGTTCAGTCCACCTTGCAAGGGGTACTCCACATACAACCTCCTTTTGTGCCACCTACAGCACCCTGGGATTTGAATGTGGTGTTGGAATTTCTGCAGTCCTCCTGGTTTGAACCTCTGACGACTATAGGAGACAAGTACCTCACGTGGAAGATGGTGATGTTACTGGCTCTGGCTTCTGCTAGACTTGTCTCAGAATTGGGGGCCTTATCGTGCAAAGTCCATACTTGGTCTTTTGCAAGGTCAGAGCGGAGCTCCGGATTAGGCAGCAGTTACTGCTGAAGGTTGTCTCTTCGTTTCACCTAAATCAACCTATTGTTCCATCATGTTCTGGCACGTCCACTCCTCCGGAGGTGTTGTATGCTGTGCGAGCCTTGAAGATCCACGTCAGTCAGACGGCTCTGGTCAGAAAGACTGATTCCTTGTTCATGCTCTATGATGCGCAGAAAAAGGGTTGTCCTGCTTCAAAGCAGTCCATTGCTCGTTGGCTTAGGCTTACTATCCAACAGGCGTATGTGTCTGCAGCCTTGCCTGTTCCTAAGTCTCTGAAGGCCCATTCTACATTATCGGTGGGCTCTTTCTGGGCGGCTGCTCATGGAGTCTCGGCCTTTCAACTATGCAGAGCTGCTGCCTGGTTGGGGAAGAACACTATTTATAAGTTCTACAAGTTTAATACCCTGGCCACAGAGGACACCCAGTTTGGGCAGGCGGTGCTGCAGCAGTCTCCGCACATTGCCACCGTTCTGGAAGCTTTGGGACGTCCCCATCGTACTAAGTCTCCCCAATATCCCTTATGGATGCTAGAGAAAATCGGATTTTAATTGCCTACTGTTAAATCCTTTTTTCGTAATCCATAAGGAATATTGGGCGCCCGCCTCAGTGCGTTGACTTTTCTGCAGGTTCTCGTTTCTGTGGTTACCTGTTCAGTTGCTGCTGTTATTGTTACCAGCCATTGCTGGTTGTTGTATGTTAGTGGTGTGCTGGCATATAACTCTCACCACTCGTTGTTGTTGTTGTTGTTGTTGTTGTTGTTTTCCTTCTCTCATATATGTCCTTTCTCCTTCGGGCACTGTTTTACCTATAACTGCCTGTGGGAGGGGTCATAGAGGGGAGGAGCCAGCACACCCAGTGAAGAAATTTAAAGTGCACTGGCTCCTTTGGAGCCCGTTTATACCCCATCGTACTAAGTCTCCCCAATATCCCTTATGGACTACGAGAAAAGGATTTACCGGTAGGTAATTAAAATACTATTTTCTCTGACGTCCTAGTGGATGCTGGGACTCCGTAAGGACCATGGGGAATAGCGGCTCCGCAGGAGACAGGGCACAAAATAAAAGCTTAAGGATCAGGTGGTGTGCACTGGCTCCTCCCCCTATGACCCTCCTCCAAGCCCCAGTTAGATTTTTGTGCCCGGCCGAGAAGGGTGCAATCTAGGTGGCTCTCCTGAGCTGCTTAGAATAAAAGTTTAGTTTAGGTTTTTTTATTTTCAGTGAGTCCTGCTGGCAACAGGCTCACTGCATCGTGGAGAAAACAGAATTTAGAAAACTGCAATACATCACAAGCGCTGGAAACATTAATATAACATCACCCGAACGTTCCTTTTTAGGTTGGATGGAATGTTCTTTTTATCTGGTGTTCTTCTTAGATTCAGACCATTTAGGTATAGGGACTCCAACAAAGGTAGTATGGAAAAAAACAGATATAAAAAAACCAATGTGTAGTAAGCTTTTGTAAAGACCACGGTAAATATAAGTGCCTTTTATAGAGGATTATTTAATCTTCTAGGAAACTATATAGAATCCGAAGCGTACCCCACTCACACTTTAAGCGGGGATATACAAGCACATCAAGGTTTCTTTATAAGAGTGGTGGCTTCTACCGTTTTCCAAACACCCAGTGCAGATCTCAAGGGGTTCAACCAAGTGGGACTATGGATGATTTAAGTATGAGAAGTTGATGCGTACCCCAACACTCACACTGGAAAGGCGGATATGAAACTTATCAAGGTATCTTTATCTTCTTAAAGGAGAAGTAGCGGTCCTGGTGTAGTGTATTTCAAATCACAGATCTGACCACAACAGCTCCAAACAGGATCACATGGAATGAAATGGCAAAAGAAAAAACCAATGTGTAGTATGTTCTATTTAACCCTATTAGAAGTTTTAGGTGAGGTGTGGCTTAAGTACCTCTGACTAACTAAAAAATGATTCCAAAGCGTACCCCACTCGCACCTTGAACAGGGACTATAAAGCACATCAGGGTTTCTTTAAGGATGCAGACTTTTTCCCTTGTATTACACCCGGTGTTAGTCTTATAGCGCTACAACCACTTAAAGATGTGATGAGCAATACAGATGCGTACCCAAACACTCACACTCAGAAGGAAGGTGGGACACCCATCAAGGTATCTTTCTCTCCTTATGACAAACAATTAATTTATCAAAATGTGGCGTACCCCAACTCACAGTTTGAGGCACTGAGTGACTCCCATAAAGGTATCTTTTAGGTTCCAGAAAAGGAGAATCTTTCTTGCTTGGATTTAGTGGTTCTCCAGAAAAAAATTGTAACTCCCACAACAAAAATAGAGGAAGGGGGTTACAATGTTTATTCACAGTACATGGGAAGCATGATAACAAAAAATAAAATATGAAAAAAACATATGCAGCCGCACATGAAACAATGGAATAAAAATGGCAAAGAGGAATTTTGATTTGTTGTAAGCCACTTGCATAAAAAGAATAAATATAAAGATAAAAAATAAAGGTAAAATCCAAATGGTGGTAAGCTACTCACACTCCTGCTGTCAACATGTTTCAGCCCTCACCAGGGCCTTTATCAAGACATAATGGAGTGTATTGGTAGCTTGGTATTTAAAAGGCTAGGAGCCAATCAGAAGAGAGCAGGAAGTGACATATTAATTAATAATTAAAACGGTTTGTCTTGCCATTTTCATACCAAAGACATGTTTAGGGCCATAATAATTAAATGGACTATACAATCACATAACATTTAATACAATTCTAACTGTGAAAAAATTGTATTTTAAACAACACTATATAGATAATAGCGGCCGCGGGCTTCCGGCGGAAGTGACGCCGTTTGTCTAGTGTTTATGGGGGATGTAGTCTTTTGTTAATCCACTTTACCATATGTACCGCCGGAAATAACACTTGGAGAGAAGTCCATCATGCTTATGGGAATTGTAGTGATGACTTCGAACAAAAACCGGAACTTGTCACTCGAAACCGGAAGTTGTCATCGCGGATCCCTATGTTCATGGGAGATGTAGTTTAAAACTTCTCTGTAGCTCATCTCTCATGCGGGGCCGTCCTCTACAGCATCACGATATCACAGTAACTGTGGGACACGCAAACAGTCGCCACGGCAACATAGTATGCTGATGTTTGTTACAGTCAAAAAACGGGAATCATGGGAAATGTAGTTTGAAAAAAAATATAATTCTGAAAAAAATCTACATTAGATCAAAACGTTACAGATCCCCAAAATAGGCTATAGTTAGAGAAGTAAAACCTTAATGGTGTCTTAATAAGTTAAGAGTTAAGAATTTACAATAAATATAATTACAACTTAAAAGTGATCGTTTAAGTTATCTAAAGTGCAATGAGCAGTGATACAATCTATAAGAGGAACATATGTCCCTAATATAATAGGTGAATCAGAACATATTAAAATAAGCAATAAATATAAGTGATAAATGATGCTGCAATAAATCAATCGCAATAAATAAATCAAATATTAAACTATTGCAATAGAGCTATACAAAATAAAGTGAATAGTGCAGAATATTATGTGGAAACCCACATGGTATTAGGTGATAGAAGTGATTTACATGAACCATTTTAATTCAAAATCACCATTTAGGCCTGTGGGGGCTAAAGTGCTATAATTAAAAATATAATTCATCTCTGTTTTTGCCAGCAAATTGACCGTATTGTTGTGGCGTTTATTACTTTTTATATGTCTTAGACCATAAAAACCACTAATTTCAGAAACCCGGCAGTCATGTTTCAATTTAAAGTGGGCGGACAAGGAATGGGTTTCAAGTCCCTTTTTTATATTCCGGATATGTTCCCCTAGTCTCGTTTTTAATGGACGAGATGTCCGTCCTATATATGTCAGGTTACATTTGCAGCTAATGGCGTAAACTACATTGTTTGTGTCACAAGTGATAAAATCTTTTATTTCCACAGTTTTTTCATTGATTTGTATTTTTTCAATTTTACTACAGCCCATACTTTTAATGTTGCGACAGCCCATACAGCTGCCGCATCTGAAAAAACCCTTTGACATTATTCTCGGTGTGTTTGGGATGGTCTGTATGGCACTGGAGACTAATTTTGATCTAAGATTGGGAGCCCTCCGGTAAATATGAACCGGTTTATCTGGGGCAAGTGGCCCTATTACCGGATCATGTTTAATAAGATTCCAGTGCTTCTTCATGATCCTTTCAATACTTCTACGTTGGGTGGTATATTCCGTGACAAATGCCCATTCGTATTTTTCATCTTTTACCTTTCTTATGGTGTTTTTTTGTAATAGTTCTTGACGGTCTATCGTATTAACCGCCTCCATAGCCCTATTGATGTTATCTTTTCCATAGCCACATGCTTCAAACTTTTTAGTAAGAATCTCAGCTTGTTGTTGGAACATATCATTATCGCTACAATTCCTTTTTAACCTCTTGAGTTGGCCTATAGGAATAGAATTAAGCCAACTATCATGGTGGCAACTATCTGTAGAAATGTAAGTGCCGGAATCTGTAGGTTTGGAAAAGGTCTTAGTGTTAATTTGTCCGTCCTTGATATAAATTGTAATATCAAGGAAGTTGACCGTAAGTTGATCTATTTGAAATGATAAATTGATATTCTTATCATTGGAATTGAGTCTATCACAAAAAGCGTGTAGAGTCTCTACATTACCACGCCAAACAAAAAAGACGTCATCAATATAGCGGACATAGGACACCAGGCTCGACCCGAGCACGTCGGAAGACCAGATGGCTTCGGCCTCCCACAAGCCCATAAAAAGGTTGGCGTAACTCGGGGCGAACCTGGTGCCCATCGCTGTTCCCGTTTTTTGGAGGTAGAACTGGTCCTTGAAAAGAAAAAAATTATTCTCAAGGATAAATTGCACGCCCTCTATGATGAATTCTTTAGTCTCATCAGAATGCTCAGATAGGCTTAGAAAATGATCAACAGCCTCTATACCCTGTTTATGGTCTATAATGGTATAAAGGGAGGTCACGTCTGCAGTGACCAGATAGTTACCCTCCTCCCATTTGATGGCTTCTAAGGTTAATAAGAAATCCTTAGTGTCTTTAAGGTGTGATTTATTGGATAACACCAAAGGCTGGAGGACATAATCTATCAGTTGGGATAGATTGGCTGTTAGGGACTCTACTCCTGAGATTATAGGTCTCCCCGGGGGGTCTATGGAATTTTTATGCACTTTGGGGAGTATATACAACACCGGAGTGATTGGATTCTCCACCAAAATGAATCGGGCTTCCTTATTGTTTATGGTTCCCTTCTTTTCATATTTTTCAACCATGTTTTTAAGTTTAATGCTGACTTGATCTGTGGGGTTATTTCTGAGTTTTTTGTAGACTACTGAATCATTGAGTTGTCTGAAAACTTCATTTTCGTATTTGTCGGTATCCATAAGGACAATGCCACCCCCCTTATCTGCTGGTTTGATGATAAAGGATTCTGCCTTTTTTAAACATCCCAGCGCTTTCCTTTCTTTTGATGTTAAGTTAAATGATTTTCTTGGTTGGTCCTGTAGTTTAGCCAAATCTTTCTGGACCAGTTTGGAAAATGATTCCAAAAACGGTCCCTGAACGTGTTTTGGGAAGAAGATAGACTTTGGTTTATAGGGGGTCAGGGATGGAGGATTAATCTGTTCATTACTAAATTCCTGAGTGGCATAAAATTTTTTTATAGTCAGTTTTCTGACGTATTTTTGGAGGTCAATATATAAATCAAATGAATTTATAAAATTACTTGGGGCGTATTTTAGGCCCTTCTCCAAAACTGAAATTTCATTCTCAGACAAAATATGTTTACTCAGATTAAATATTTTAACTTTTTTCGGGGAATTACTAGATCCTTCGATCTGTGTGTTGGATATCAGGACTTGTCCGTCATTAACAGGTGGGAGTCTGGGGATTTCATTAGGGGCGGGGTCTATTCTAGACACTTTCTTTTTCTTTTTTTTAATGTTTAAACGTTTTCTAGGTCTAGGTCGGCCCCCCCTTTTCCCCCTCCGTCGGTATGGAGGTGTTATCTGAATCTTGTTGATTGGGTTCTCTCCTCCAAAAAACAAGGTGAGTCATCCAAGTATTCCAGAGGAGAGAAGTAGTTGGAATTACGTGCTTCGTCCGTACTCCATACCTGTCTGCTGGGGTTTTTATGTCTAACTGGCGTATTTTCTCGTATAGGGGTTTGATCCTTCTGCTGGGTACTCATGTTCCTAGATCTTATTTTATATTTGGATGTTCTTGTATTTCTAAATGGTCTGTTTCTCCATTCTGGCGTGAGGTCTCTATGGCGTGTGTTCTCAGTCTCCCATCTTCTTTCAGGTCTGTATCTAGGCCTAGAGATAGGGGGTATTTGTGATCTAAAATGGGATCTATCATCTTCCCTGTTTCTCAATCTGTTGTTTCTATAGGGAGGATTTTTAGTTGGTATTACATAGGGGGCGTTCCTTTTGTTGTTCCTATGTCCATTAGGTGATTTTTTCTTGGTAGGGGCCTCAATATCAGGGTCTAATAGGTTATTTTTATCCTGTTTATCTCTATTAAATTTCTTTAATTTTCTCTCCATTAATAGTCTTTGAGTTCTCTTTAATTTGCTCTCAATCTCTTTGTCAAGGGTTTTGTATTCTTCTGAGTTAGTATAGGGGGAGGCTAGAGATTTGAAGATAGCTAATTCTTCCTCTAATTTATTAAGCTCTTTTTTTCTTTCTCCAATAATGAGTCTCATTAGTGCGAAAGAGCAGGTATCAATGGTCTCTTCCCATTCCTTCTTAAAGCCTTCTCTAGCGGTGTCAAAGGTTGAAATTTTTTGAATTTTTAAACCCCTAGGGATTATTTCATGTGCTAAATACCGTTCACGGTAGAAGCCACCACTCTTATAAAGAAACCTTGATGTGCTTGTATATCCCCGCTTAAAGTGTGAGTGGGGTACGCTTCGGATTCTATATAGTTTCCTAGAAGATTAAATAATCCTCTATAAAAGGCACTTATATTTACCGTGGTCTTTACAAAAGCTTACTACACATTGGTTTTTTTATATCTGTTTTTTTCCATACTACCTTTGTTGGAGTCCCTATACCTAAATGGTCTGAATCTAAGAAGAACACCAGATAAAAAGAACATTCCATCCAACCTAAAAAGGAACGTTCGGGTGATGTTATATTAATGTTTCCAGCGCTTGTGATGTATTGCAGTTTTCTAAATTCTGTTTTCTGTATGTATAGCTAAATGTGGTGACATTTATCTGAATTCTGTGGCATCTGAGCTGCTTGGCGCCAGTGAGGACTACTCCCTAAAACATACTTATTCTGCTATTTCTTTTTTTCACTGCATCGTGGGACTAAGGGGAGAAGAAGCGAACTCACCTGCGTGCAGAGTGGATTGGGCTTCTTAGGCTACTGGACATTAGCTCCAGAGGGACGATCACAGGTACAGCCTGGATGGGTCACCGGAGCCGCGCCGCCGTCCCCCTTACAGAGCCAGAAGAGACGAAGAGGTCCGGTGAAATCGGCGGCAGAAGACATCCTGTCTTCAGATTAAGGTAGCGCACAGCACCGCAGCTGTGCGCCATTGCTCTCAGCACACTTCACACTCCGGTCACTGAGGGTGCAGGGCGCTGGGGGGGAGCGCCCTGAGACGCAATATAACAGTATATACCTTAGGTGGCAAAAAGAATACATCACATATAGCTCCTGGGCTATATGGATGTATTTTAACCCCTGCCATTTTTACACAAAAAAGCGGGAGATAAGGACGTCGTGAAGGGGCGGAGCCTATCTCCTCAGCACACAAGCGCCATTTTCCCTCACAGCTCCGCTGGAAGGACGGCTCCCTGACTCTCCCCTGCAGTCCTGCTTCAGAATCAGGGTAAAAAAGAGAAGGGGGGGCATTTTTGGCAGCAAATAACGATAATAACAGCAGCTATAAGGGAATAACACTTATATAAGGTTATCCCTGTATATATATATAGCGCTGGGTGTGTGCTGGCAGACTCTCCCTCTGTCTCTCCAAAGGGCTAAGTGGGGTCCTGTCCTCTATCAGAGCATTCCCGGTGTGTGTGCTGTGTCGGTACGCGTGTGTCGACATGTATGAGGAGGAAAATGATGTGGAGGCGGAGCAGTTGCCTGTGTTGGTGATGTCACCCCCTAGGGAGTCGACACCTGACTGGATGATTGTATTTAAACAATTAAGTGATAATGTCAGCAATTTGCAAAAAACTGTTGACGACATGAGACAGCCGGCAAATCAATTAGTGCCTGTCCAGGCGTCTCAGACACCGTCAGGGGCGCTAAAACGCCCGTTACCTCAGTGGGTCGACACAGACCCTGACACAGATACTGAGTCTAGTGTCGACGGTGACGAGACAAACGTAATGTCCAGTAGGGCCACACGTTACATGATCACGGCAATGAAAGAGGCATTGAACCTTTCTGACACTACAAGTACCACAAAGAAGGGTATTATGTGGGGTGTGAAAAAACTACCAATAGTTTTTCCTGAGTCAGAGGAAATAAATGAGGTGTGTGATAAAGCGTGGGTTTCCCCCGATAAAAAACAGCTAATTTCTAATAAATTATTAGCATTATATCCCTTCCCGCCAGAGGTTAGGGCGCGTTGGGAAACACCCCCTAGGGTAGATAAGGCGCTCACACGTTTATCTAAACAAGTGGCGTTACCGTCTCCTGATACGGCCACCCTCAAAGAACCAGCTGATAGAAGGCTGGAAAATATCCTAAAAAGTATATACACACATACTGGTGTTATACTGCGACCAGCAATCGCCTCAGCCTGGATGTGCAGTGCTGGAGTCGCATGGTCGGATTCCCTGACTGAGAATATTGATACCCTGGATAGGGACAATATTTTGTTAACTATAGAACATTTAAAGGATGCATTGCTATATATGCGTGATGCACAGAGGGATATTTGCACCCTGGCATCAAGAGTAAGTGCTATGTCCATCTCTGCCAGAAGAGCGTTATGGACGCGACAGTGGTCAGGGGATGCGGATTCCAAACGGCACATGGAAGTATTGCCGTATAAAGGGGAGGAGTTATTTGGGGCTGGTCTATCGGACCTGGTGGCCACGGCAACGGCTGGGAAATCCACCTTTTTACCCCAGGTCACTTCACATCAGCAGAAAAAGACACCGTCTTTTCAAACTCAGTCCTTTCGTTCCCATAAGTACAAGCGAGCAAAAGGCCACTCCTTTCTGCCCCGGGGCAGAGGAAGAGGAAAAAGACTGCACCGTGCAGCCGCTTCCCAGGAGCAGAAGCCCTCCCCTGCTTCTGCCAAGTCTTCAGCATGACGCTGGGGCTTTACAAGCAGACTCAGATATGGTGGGGGCCCGTCTCAAGAATTTCAACGCGCAGTGGGCTCACTCGCAAGTGGATCCCTGGATTCTACAGGTAGTATCGCAGGGGTACAAACTGGAATTCGAGGCGTTTCCCCCTCGTCGGTTCCTGAAGTCTGCTTTACCAAAGTCTCCCTCCGACAGGGAGGCAGTTTTGGAAGCCATTCACAAGCTGTATTCCCAGCAGGTGATAATCAAGGTACCCCTCCTGCAACAGGGAAAGGGGTATTATTCCACGCTGTTTGTGGTACCGAAGCCGGACGGCTCGGTGAGACCAATTTTAAATCTGAAATCCTTGAACACTTACATAAAAAGGTTCAAATTCAAGATGGAGTCACTCAGAGCAGTGATAGCGAACCTGGAAGAAGGGGACTATATGGTGTCTCTGGACATCAAAGATGCTTATCTCCACGTCCCAATATACCCTTCTCACCAAGGGTACCTCAGGTTTGTAGTACAAAACTGTCATCAGTTTCAGACGCTGCCGTTTGGATTGTCCACGGCACCTCGGGTCTTTACCAAGGTAATGGCCGAAATGATGATTCTTCTACGAAGAAAAGGCATTTTAATTATCCCTTACTTGGACGATCTCCTGATAAGGGCAAGATCCAGGGAACAGTTAGAAGTCGGAGTAGCACTATCTCAGGTAGTGTTACGTCAGCACGGGTGGATTCTAAATATTCCAAAATCGCAGCTGATTCCAACGACACGTCTACTGTTCCTAGGAATAATTCTGGACACAGTCCAGAAGAAGGTGTTTCTCCCGGAGGAGAAGGCCAGGGAGTTATCCGAGCTAGTCAGGAACCTCCTAAAACCAGGCCAGGTCTCAGTGCATCAGTGCACGAGGGTCCTGGGAAAAATGGTGGCTTCCTACGAAGCGATTCCATTCGGAAGATTCCATGCAAGAACGTTTCAGTGGGATCTACTGGACAAATGGTCCGGATCGCATCTGCAGATGCATCAGCGGATAACCCTGTCGCCAAGGACAAGGGTGTCTCTCCTGTGGTGGCTGCAGAGTGCTCATCTACTAGAGGGCCGCAGATTTGGCATTCAGGATTGGATCCTGGTAACCACGGATGCCAGCCTGAGAGGCTGGGGAGCAGTCACACAGGGAAGAAATTTCCAGGGCTTGTGGTCAAGCATGGAAACATCTCTTCATATAAACATTCTGGAACTAAGGGCCATTTACAATGCCCTAAGTCAAGCAAAACCTCTGCTTCAGGGTCAGGCGGTGTTGATCCAATCGGACAACATCACGTCAGTCGCCCACGTAAACAGACAGGGCGGCACGAGAAGCAGGAGGGCAATGGCAGAAGCTGCAAGGATTCTTCGCTGGGTGGAAAATCATGTGATAGCACTGTCAGCAGTGTTCATTCCGGGAGTGGACAACTGGGAAGCAGACTTCCTCAGCAGACACGACCTTCACCCGGGAGAGTGGGGACTTCACCCAGAAGTCTTCCACCTGATTGTAAACCGTTGGGAAAAACCAAAGGTGGACATGATGGCGTCACGTCTAAACAAAAAACTGGACAGATATTGCGCCAGGTCAAGGGACCCTCAGGCAATAGCAGTGGACGCTCTGGTAACGCCGTGGGTGTACCAGTCAGTGTATGTGTTCCCTCCTCTGCCTCTCATACCAAAAGTACTGAGAATCATAAGAAGGAGAGGAGTAAGAACTATACTCGTGGTTCCGGATTGGCCAAGAAGGACTTGGTACCCGGAACTTCAAGAGATGCTCACGGACGAACCGTGGCCTCTACCTCTAAGAAAGGACCTGCTACTGCAGGGGCCTTGTCTGTTCCAAGACTTACCGCGGCTGCGTTTGACGGCATGGCGGTTGAACGCCGGATCCTGAGGGAAAAAGGCATTCCAGAAGAAGTCATCCCTACTCTGGTCAAAGCCAGGAAGGACGTAACCGCAAAACATTATCACCGCATTTGGCGTAAATATGTTGCGTGGTGTGAGGCCAAGAAGGCCCCTACAGAGGAATTTCAACTGGGTCGTTTCCTCCATTTCCTGCAAACAGGACTGTCTATGGGCCTAAAATTAGGGTCCATTAAGGTTCAAATTTCGGCCCTGTCGATTTTCTTCCAGAAAGAACTGGCTTCAGTACCTGAAGTTCAGACATTTGTAAAAGGGGTGCTGCACATACAGCCTCCTTTTGTGCCTCCAGTGGCACCTTGGGATCTCAATGTTGTGTTGAGTTTTCTAAAGTCACATTGGTTTGAACCACTTTCCACTGTGGACTTAAAATATCTCACATGGAAGGTGTCGATGCTGTTAGCCTTGGCTTCAGCCAGGCGTGTGTCAGAATTGGCGGCTTTATCATATAAAAGCCCTTACTTAAATTTTCATTCTGACAGGGCGGAATTGAGGACTCGTCCTCAATTTCTACCTAAGGTGGTTTCTGCATTTCACATGAACCAACCTATTGTGGTACCTGCGGCTACCAGGGACTTAGAGGACTCTAAGTTGCTTGACGTTGTCAGGGCCTTGAAAATATGTTTCCAGGACGGCTGGAGTCAGAAAATCTGACTCGCTGTTTATCCTGTATGCACCCAACAAGCTGGGTGCTCCTGCTTCAAAGCAGACGATTGCTCGTTGGATTTGTAGTACAATTCAGCTTGCACATTCTGTGGCAGGATTGCCACAGCCAAAATCGGTAAAAGCCCATTCCACAAGGAAAGTGGGCTCATCTTGGGCGGCTGCCCGAGGGGTCTCGGCTTTACAACTTTGCCGAGCAGCTACTTGGTCAGGGGCAAACACGTTTGCTAAATTCTACAAATTTGATACCCTGGCTGAGGAGGACCTGGAGTTCTCTCATTCGGTGCTGCAGAGTCATCCGCACTCTCCCGCCCGTTTGGGAGCTTTGGTATAATCCCCATGGTCCTTACGGAGTCCCAGCATCCACTAGGACGTCAGAGAAAATAAGATTTTACTTACCGATAAATCTATTTCTCGTAGTCCGTAGTGGATGCTGGGCGCCCATCCCTAGTGCGGATTGTCTGCAATACTTGTATATAGTTATTGTTACAAAAATTCGGGTTATTATTGTTGTGAGCCATCTTTTCAGAGGCTCCTTTGCGTTTATCATACTGTTAACTGGGTTCAGATCACGAGTTGTACGGTGTGATTGGTGTGGCTGGTATGAGTCTTACCCGGGATTCAATATCCTTCCTTATTATGTACGCTCGTCCGGGCACAGTATCCTAACTGAGGCTTGGAGGAGGGTCATAGGGGGAGGAGCCAGTGCACACCACCTGATCCTTAAGCTTTTATTTTGTGCCCTGTCTCCTGCGGAGCCGCTATTCCCCATGGTCCTTACGGAGTCCCAGCATCCACTACGGACTACGAGAAATAGATTTATCGGTAAGTAAAATCTTATTTTTTAACTTTACTTAACAGGCGTTAACACACACATTCTGTGGAAAGTCCATGGATTCGTGTTTTAACTGGGTCGTGGCACCAATTAACCCCCTAATTATTGAGAATTTTTTCAACTCTGTTCAGACACTTAAAAACATCAGATAAATGCTACCGCGGGCTCACTTAGGGTCTAATTTACTAGCCCTGGGAGATCAGTTAGCCTGTGATAAATGACTGCCGCTAATTGAATTCCCCCTCGCTTACTCTTGAGCCATCTTATTTATGCAAAATGAAAAGTAATTTGCACCTTCATCCCATTCTGGGGTTCTTAGATTAAAGCAAATATATGTAACAAAACAAATATGCATTCTTCCATAGTCCTCCATATTTGCCATTGCTGTCTGTCTGGGTATATGCTCAGGGTGGAGCCAGAGTGCATGCAATATGCTTCATTTTGGAGCAGAGCGGAGTTGCTTGTAAAATCTCCATAAATCACATAGGATCAAAATATCATTGCAGTACAGATGTGTCCTCCTACGTCTAGCCTCAATATGCCATGCACTGCGAGATGCCTGATGTGAGTGAGCGGCAGTTCTCGGACAGCTCAGCTAATGTCAGGCGTTTTTGCCGAAGATGTGTCTTGTATGCATCGCTATGTGACTATAATGCACAGGCAGACTCTGCTGATTAAAATGGTATGCAGCATGCCTATGATCTGCATGCAACAGCGGCTGTATCTGCATATGCAATGCTACATTAGTGTTTTCCAGGAAATGCTGCATATCTTTTTAATCAGCAGAGTATGCTTGTGCTGCTTGTGCATCTTATTGGCATAGCAATAAGGAAAAAAATGCCCAAAAAGATGCCAAGCGTTAATTAACGCGCTCACGACTAGGCATGACTATAAGGGCTGTTTAATGTGACTGCAGCAATGATGTAGGAGGACACACCTGTACATTCCACACAGACATGATCACTGGACGTGATAATGAAACAGGTTTTTAATACTGGTTTTAGATGAGATAACCATATCCAATAATCACATCGGTACCATATGGTGCAGGCGGTACTAGGGCTCTACATGTATTTGGATACTTTATTGCACAGGTTCTCAAACTCTGTCCTCTGGACCCCACACAGTGCATGTTTAGCAGATCTCCTCACAGATCACAAGTGAAATAATTAGCTCCACCTGTGGATCTTTTAAAATGTGTCAGTGAGTAATTAATACACCTGTGCACCTGCTGGGTTACCTGCAAAACATGCACTGTGTGGGTTCCTGAGGACCGAGTTTGAGAACCACTGCTTTATTGTATGGGTGAAATCCTAGTTTGCCACTAGAACTATAGATCGAGTTGTGACTCATAACACAAAGGATAACATTGTGATCAAGCAGATTATATTTTCACTTGTTTTCTTACCATGCACTTTCCTTGAACTTTTACAAAGTTCAAAGTTGGTTACGTTACAGAAATTTAGGGTGTGTCATACTAACATAGATAATTCTAAATACATAACCGGTGATTGATATGTAAAATACAAAATATTACCAGTGAAAGGCCTGCACACCATACATTAACCTCCATTAAAAATTATGTTTAAGGGTGGTATCCTATTGATGGAACTCATTTACCACATGGCAAAAACTGGCTTTTAGCCTGATAGCCCAATAATACTATCTAATTATAGCCCATTTATACCATGCGGTATGAGCCGCTTTCATGGTAAAAACGCATGGGATAAGGGATGAGTTCTCAGACCCGTGTGTTACCACGGTAAAATGGGTCTCTAAGGGCTGCTTATCTGGAATTCTGCTATAAATATGACTCTGGATCACATTGCACCCATTCCATGATCAAGTGGTCTTTCAGTGCAGCCAAATTCGGACGGTGTTTTTGTTTCACAGCCCGTTCAAACATGTCCCAAATTTTCTGAATAACATTGAGATCTACCGAATTGGAGGGCCACGTTAGATGTGGCACGTCAGTCTGGTGCTCTGTATACCAATCCTGCACAAGCCTAACGAAATGGACAGTACAGTTAGTTATCATGTGGCAAATGGCAAAACCACATGATCCAACAATGTCACTTAGTTTCATGTGATTGGATGCCTCGACCAAGGGTCCAGCTCCAGCACTTGAAATACACCCCCAAAATATGACACTTACACCTCCTTTCTGCACAGCTCGTTGGACACAGTCCGGTTGGAACGCTTTCCCAGCCCTACTCACGACTCTAGAGTGGCCATCATTACAATATAAGCAAAATCTGGATTATTCAGACCATATGATGCATCTCCACTGTTCACTGGTTCAGTGACAGTGTTGTTTGGCCCATGTCAGATGCTGTATCTTTTGGATGGTTGTTAACCTGGGACGCACCTGGGCTATATGATTTAAAATTCGTAACCCATGCAGTTTGCTCTGAAGTGTTCGTTATGATTCTGTTTGGCTGGGTCCGGCATTGTACTGTTAAAGCAGTTCCTCACATGTTTGGAACAAATTGGTGGTTGCTAGATGCCCTAAATTCCTGCGGTCCCAATTTGTCATGATTTACTTTCCGCCACTGTTCCGCCACTGACATTCTTGGTGTTCATGCTTCTTCCACTGTAGATGGTACTCCTCACTTTCTGCGAGGGCACACCAACAAAAACCGCCACCTTCTCCAGGTTATGGCCATGCTCTCGGCCAAACACGCCCCTCAGTCACGTCACTTGTACGACCAATGGTTCCATCTGAAAAACTAAAACTAGATCAACAAATTCACATTATAGTAATACCTCAGACATTCACAATGATCATCCAATCGTTTGTAGCCATCTACACGCATGTTCATGTCTTGTGTCATTGAACTTATACCACTTTGTCTTTCCGCATTCTGCATTACTTTGTCCTGTGTGTATGTAAATGAGCATTTTAACAAATGTCAACACCATTTAAGACATGCATTTTAGTCTCGGTTTCCTATTTCTCATTAATAAGCAATGCTAAACGGCAGTATTCATGGAGTGAAATTGAAAAGCTGGGATTTTATTGACATATTTGGGTCTTAAAGTTATGGTAGATGTAACCTAGTTAATGAGGTTGAAAAAAGACAAAATGTCCATAGAGTTCAACCTGTATTTTAATTCTTACACTAATCTTTATGTAACTGTAGTTTAACTATAGTGACCCAGATGAAGTTATGTTTTTAAGTCTAACTAATTCATGCTCTTTCTAAAATTTTCTTACATTAAATGCTATATCCTTGGATATTTTTTTTCAGCTTGGAATGTATTTAATCCATTTTTAGACATATTGACTAAGTCCACCATTACTACCTTCTCTGGCAGAGAATTCCAATTTTTTTTACTGCCCTTACTGTGAAGAACCCTTCCTTCGTTGTTTATGAAATTTTTCTGTTCCAACCTCAGAGGGTGTCCTGTTTAGCATTTTTTTGATAAACAAATTGCCTGGTACTTTGTGTGTCTGGTGTGTTCGCAGAAGGCAGTGAAGAGTACTTTTAAGTGTAATTACAGAATAAAGGTGTGCCAGGCGCCTGCTACTTATACATGAGCTCGATCCTCTGCTGTGCTTACTCAATATAAAAATTTATTGCATCACAAGTTTTGCTGTTTATAAATTACCTTTTAATTGAGGAACTTGAAGTAGAAAATGCTCATAAAGCCATTACAAGATTAACTATTAATGACGACTGGGTAAAGTTGCGTAAGCTGTTTGGGAACAGGTAATCTTCAGGAAGCAAATATGGTAAAATAGTAGTATTTATCTGTGTAGCGCTTTCACATTTGACTGTTTTTTTGCCCGCTTTTCTATTTTGCTAGTCGCTCTGATTTCAGAGACATGCCTGACTCTACATCAATAAATGTCGTTCAGAGATTTTTCGGTCAGTGCTTGTGGGTGTATTAATGATATTGAACACTATCTCTTCCGTGGAAGAATTAAAGCACACTGAGTAGATTATAGGATTACACTCCTTCATGTCCTAACGATCTAGTTAATCAGGATATAAAGTGGGCTTTATGCAGTAAGATAAGTTACAGTAGGATTTTCCAGTTTGTTTTTGGTGAATTTTCTTCTAATTTTTGTTAATCAACTCTGACGTTTCACACAACTCCCATTGGCTCTGAGTACATTTTTGTTGCTCTGTCACTATTGATTTAGAGCTACAGGATGTTTACCAGATGTTAAAAGGAGCACAGCCATGTATGATGATACTTCTAACATACAAACACGTTTGGTCTGTTGGTTGCATACAGTCTGTATGTCCTGCCATGCAGTTTATAAAGGGCTTAGAGAAGTATGTAGATAAATACAGACCTTATTCAGGCCCGTCACATCTAGAATCGTAAAGTACAGTTACAAATCAATTTTACATCTTTGGATCACATATGAAAATATCAAGCTGACTCCTCCCCCTTAGTCACCTCTCCCTTCCATTGTTCTACATCGCCGAGGTGAGACCGGATTGTGGCTGAAATAACAGTACACAATGCAGGTGTGTTACATGTTATAGCCAGATAGAGCAAATAAGTACCTAAGAGGAATAGCATACACAAATTGGTTTTATTTTTTTATTGTGACACTTTAGAATATATGCGAAGGCATCTATCTCCCCAATTGAGTGAGAGGTGTTTGTGTAGACAAGTGTGTTCTGCCGTTCAGAAGCACTTAGAAAGCTGCTGCATCAGTTTTAGAGGTTTGCCTTAACCACTTAACTGACTCTTCCCCCCCCACCCCACCCCCAAAAAAAAACCCACTCAAATTGTTTTTCTCTAACGTCCTAGTGGATGCTGGGGACTCCGTAAGGACCATGGGGAATAGACGGGCTCCGCAGGAGACATGGGCACTTTAAGAAAGAATTTAGATTCTGGTGTGCTCTGGCTCCTCCCTCTATGTCCCTCCTCCAGACCTCAGTTTGAATCTGTGCCCGGACGAGCTGGGTGCTGTTCAGTGAGCTCTCCTGAGCTTGCTGTAAGAAAGTATTTTGTTAGGTTTTTTATTTTCAGGGAGCTCTGCTGGCAACAGACTCCCTGCATCGTGGGACTGAGGGGAGAGAAGCAGCCCTACTCTCTGCAGATAGGTCCTGCTTCTTAGGCTACTGGACACCATTAGCTCCAGATACACAGGATCTCACCCTCGTCGTCCGATCCCAGAGCCGCGCCGCCGTCCCCCTCGCAGAGCCGGAAGACAGAAGCCGGGTGAGCATAAGAAGCAAGAAGACTTCGAAATCGGCGGCAGAAGACTCCAGTCTTCACTGAGGTAGCGCACAGCACTGCAGCTGTGCGCCATTGCTCCCACACACACCCACAGTTTTGCATATATACAGTTGGGCACTGTATATATGTATGAGCCCCCGCCAAAATATTGTACATTAAAGCGGGACAGAAGCCCGCCGATGAGGGGGCGGGGCTTCTTCCTCAGCATTTACCAGCGCCATTGTTTCTCCACAGCTCCGCTGAGAGGAAGCTCCCCAGGCTCTCCCCTGCAGATACACGGTAGAAGAGGGTAAAAAGAGAGGGGGGGGGGCACATAATTAGGCGCAAAAATCATTATAACAGCAGCTACTGGGTTAACATTAAGTTACTGTGTAATTCCTGGGTTATATAGCGCTGGGGTGTGTGCTGGCATACTCTCTCTCTGTCTCTCCAAAGGGCCTTGTGGGGGAACGGTCTTCAAAAAGAGCATTCCCTGTGTGTGTGGTGTGTCGGTACGCTTGTGTCGACATGTTTGACGAAGAAGGCTATGTGGAAGCAGAGCGGGAGCAAATGAATGTGGTGTCTCCGCCGACGGCGCCAACACCTGATTGGATGTATATGTGGAAGGTTTTAAATGATAATGTTAATTCCTTGCATAAAAGGTTGGATAAAGCTTAAGCCTTAGGACAGTCAGGGTCTCAGCCCGTGCATAATCCTATGTCGCAGAGGCCGTCAGGGTCTCAGAAGCGCCCACTATCCCAAATTGTTGACACAGATACCGACATGGATTCTGACTCCAGTGTCGATTACGATGATGCAAAGTTACAGCCTAAATTGGCTAAATCCATCCGTTATATGATTATAGCAATTAAGGATGTGTTGCACATCATAGAGGAAACCCCAGTCCCTGACAAGAGGGTTCATATGTATGGGGAAAAAAGGCAGATGGTGACTTTCCCCCCTTCACACGAGCTAAATGAGTTATGTGAAAAGGCTTGGGAATCTCCAGATAAAAAACTGCAGATTTCCAAACTGATGCTTATGGCGTATCCTTTCCCGCCAACGGACAGGTTACGCTGGGAATCCTCCCCTAGGGTGGACAAAGCTTTAACACGCTTATCCAAGAGGGTAGCCCTGCCGTCACAGGATACGGCCACCCTAAAAGATGCTGCGGATAGAAAGAGGGTACCCTGAAGTCCATTTATACACATTCAGGTACCTTACTAAGGCCGGCAATTGCGTCGGCCTGGGTGTGTAGTGCTGTAGCAGCATGGACGGATACTTATCTGAGGAACTTGATACCTTAGACAAGGATACTATATTAATGACCCTGGGGCATATAAAAGACGCTGTCCTATATATGAGAGATGCTCAAAGAGACATTAGTCTACTGGGCTCTAGAATAAATGCTATGTCGATTTCTGCCAGAAGGGTCCTGTGGACTCGGCAATGGACAGGTGATGCCGACTCAAAAAGGCACATGGAGGTTTTACCTTACAAGGGTGAGGAATTGTTTGGGGAGGGTCTCTCGGACCTGGTCTCCACAGCTACTGCTGGAAAGTCAAATTTTTTGCTATGTGTTTCCTCCACAACCTAAGAAAGCACCGTATTACCAAATGCAGTCCTTTCGATCACAAAAAGGCAAGAAAGTCCGAGGTGCGTCCTTTCTTGCCAGAGGCAGGGGCAGAGGAAGGAAGCTGCACAACGCAGCTATTTCCCAGGAACAGAAGTCCTCCCCGGCTTCAACTAAATCCACCGCATGACGCTGGGGCTCCACAGGCGGAGCTAGGCCCGGTGGGGGGCGCGTCTCCGAAATTTCAGCCACAAGTGGGTTCACTCCCAGTTGAATCCCTGGGCAATAGAGATTGTGTCTCAGGGATACAAGCTGGAATTCGAAGAGATACCTCCTCACCGATACCTCAAATCGGCCCTGCCAGCTTCCCCTTTAGAGAGGGAAATAGTGTTAACTGCAATTCACAAATTGTATCTTCAACAGGTGGTGCTCAAGGTTCCCCTCCTTCAACAAGGAAAGGGTTATTATTCGACCATGTTTGTGGTACCGAAACTGGACGGTTCGGTCAGACCCATATTGAATTTAAAATCCCTGAACATATACCTGAAAAGGTTCAAGTTCAAGATGGAATCGCTAAGAGCGGTCATCGCAAGCCTGGAAGGGGGGGATTTTATGGTGTCTCTGGACATAAAGGATGCATACCTTCATGTCCCCATTTATCCACCTCATCAGGCGTACCTCAGATTTGTGGTACAGGATTGTCATTACCAATTTCAGACGTTGCCGTTTGGTCTCTCCACGGCACCGAGAATATTTACCAAGGTAATGGCGGAAATGATGGTACTCCTGCGGAAGCAAGGGGTCACAATTATCCCATACTTGGACGATCTCCTCATAAAAGCGAGGTCAAGAGAGCAGTTGCTGATCAGCGTAGCACGCTCTCTGGAAGTGTTACAACAACACGGCTGGATTCTAAATATTCCAAAGTCGCAGTTGATTCCTACGACTCTTCTGCCTTTCCTGGGCATGATTCTGAACACAGACCAGAAGAGGGTTTATCTACCGATGGAGAAGGCTCAGGAACTCATGACACTGGTCAGAAACCTATTAAAACCAAAACAGGTGTCGGTGCATCACTGCACGCGAGTCCTGGGAAAGATGGTGGCATCATACGAGGCCATCCCCTTCGGCAGGTTCCATGCGAGGACCTTTCAATGGGATCTACTGGACAAATGGTCCGGATCACATCTTCAGATGCATCGGCTAATCACCCTATCCCCCAGGGCCAGGGTGTGTCTTCTGTGGTGGCTGCAGAGTGCTCACCTTCTCGAGGGTCGCAGATTCGGCATTCAGGACTGGGTCTTGGTGACCACGGATGCAAGCCTCCGAGGGTGGGGGGCAGTCACACAGGGAAGAAATTTCCAAGGCTTTGAAGGTTTATGTAGCCAGAACGGCTAGGGTCAGGAAAACAAAATCTTTGTTTATCCTGTATGCTTCCAACAAGCTTGGGGCGCCTGCTTCAAAGCAATCTATTGCTCGCTGGATCAGTAACACGATTCAGCAGGCTCATTCTGCGGCTGGATTGCCGCTGCCTAAATCAGTTAAGGCCCATTCCACAAGGAAGGTGGGCTCTTGGGCGGCTGCCCGAGGGGTCTCGGCATTACAGCTTTGCCGAGCGGCTACTTGGTCAGGTTCAAACACCTTTGCAAAGTTCTACAAGTTTGATACACTGGCTGAGGAGGACCTTGTGTTTGCTCAATCGGTGCTGCAGAGTCATCCGCACTCTCCCGCCCGTTTTGGGAGCTTTGGTATAATCCCCATGGTCCTTACGGAGTCCTCAGCATCCACTAGGACGTTAGAGAAAATAAGATTTTACTTACCGGTAAATCTATTTCTCGTAGTCCGTAGTGGATGCTGGGCGCCCGTCCCAAGTGCGGACTTCTTCTGCAATGCTTGTATATAGTTATTGCTTAAATAAGGGTTATGTTATAGTTGCATCAGGGTTGATCTGATGCTCTGTTGTTCATACTGTTAACTGGGTAAGTTTATCACAGGTTATACGGTGTGATTGGTGTGGCTGGTATGAGTCTTGCCCTGGATTTCCAAAATCCTTTCCTTGTACTGTCAGCTCTTCCGGGCACAGTTTCTCTAACTGAGGTCTGGAGGAGGGACATAGAGGGAGGAGCCAGAGCACACCAGAATCTAAATTCTTTCTTAAAGTGCCCATGTCTCCTGCGGAGCCAGTCTATTCCCCATGGTCCTTACGGAGTCCCCAGCATCCACTACGGACTACGAGAAATAGATTTACCGGTAAGTAAAATCTTATTTTTTTTCTTTGAGTGAATTAGGCGGAGAACATGCATTTCGTGTTATCCAAGATTATTTTATTTAAAAAAAACTAATAATTTGTGTGTAAAAAAATAAATAAAAATAAAATTATTTCAAACATTGGAACATCTATAGTCACCATCGGAACAACATAAAAAAACATTGTGACTTTCATTTTGAAAGCCGTGACAGCCGTCAGCTATACAGGGTGCTGTGAGGCGGTCCCTCTGAACTGCAGCAATGGGAAGTTTACTTTCCCTGCAGCTGCACACACTGTCTGACTGGTCGCATCCTGTGTGACCATGTTAGATAAGGCACTTGCTGGCATGGTCGCATCTGATGTAACCATAACAGGCAAGTGGTTAATGGGTGTGTTTACAGTTTAACAGTTTTCTAACAGACATGCAGTCATCACTATCACCTTTACACTGATATCAGGGTCATAGCACCCACAACTTGAACCCCTTTAGAGGGCTGTGTTAGCGATTTTGTTTTTTCTATACATTTTAGTTACGTTTTGAGATTGAACACCATGGCCTTAGTGTACTAGTTTAGCGTCTGCACATCCACTGCGATAGCACCCATGATCACTTCTTGTGGCTTCATGCCCATTCCAGCCAGTCTCAGCCACCTGTCACACAGTCTCAAGTCACGTTTGGGACTGACTAAAAAAATGTGAATTGTGAAAATGCGTGCAACGTGAGACCAAAGCAAAATCACAAAACATTTCAGACTGATTCTAAAGGACCATGTGTTGGTTTATTACAGGATCTTTAGCTCTGGTAAATTTGAGTCTGCAGATGCTTTTTATGCTTTCTTGTGTCATGTGGGCAGGATGGTAGACCCTTTCATAATCAAGGTTGTTTATGTTCAAACCTCCGTTACACGCAAGTTGAGTTTATTGTTGGGAAACTGCTTCCCATGTTGAGCTGATAGCTTCTGTTTTCATGTAATGTACAGTGTTTTGAATTATCTGTTCCATAAATGTACAGAAATCAGCCAACCAGGGTGCCATTTCACTAGTATAAAATAGAATTAAAGTGGCGCTAAATAAAGATATTATGATAGAACAATTTCAAATTCAAAAGTCCATGTTTAATTTAGCAAACAGTATAAAATGTCCATCAGACAGAAAAGTGTAATCATAAATTAAATACCACAAACACCCTGGATATATAATGATAGCATTGCAATAGGGAGCATTTTCATTGCATGTCCATTCCTGTGTTGCCACTAGTAGATAGGATAGGGACCTCTGTAACTTGCCAAAATACAGATCCAGTAAAGAGATCCTCTATCAGTGGACACTGGTAATGATACGTCTCCTGGAGGGTAAATCCCTTTGTTGTAAATTGGAGTCCTCAAAAGGCACGGTGCAGTTAGGATACTGGTCATTTTAGTGCTGGCAGCTTTGGGTCCATTCCTGAGGTAACTGTCCGGTATAAAAAAAATGTGATTGGCTGCGCTAATGATGTAATTGAAAATAATCTTATTAATGGAGAGCTGACAAATCAATAATAATGAATAAAAAATTTATTTAAAATATTAGTATACCAATATGAATGTAAATACAATATCTTAAAAGATAGTATGTATAAGAACTCTGAGCTGACCCTAAGTAATATATAAGTAACGATTATTACATAATAGGTGACTAATGATTTCATGAAAAAGGGAAAATTAAATTGACATACATGTAACAGTCAAATCGCTACTCACTAAAGAGCAAATGTTCACAACGAATAGAGACTACACACTCTCTATAAGTACAGAGGCAGCATGTACTTTGAGATGTATGGAAAGTCCCGGCAGCAAGTGGTTTAATAGAGTAGGATGATTAGATTACCTCTCCTGGGCATATTCCTTTGAAAAAGTCACGTGATCGTGACGAAACGCGTTAGGCTCCTCCCATTATTGCTCTGACTGCTGACCCGTTTTTGTCTCGGCTACACACTACGGACGACTCCGGACAGCGTTTCCTACCAAGCGTTTCCACTCCGCTATTAGCGGCGGCTGCCGCGTACGGACATTCTAGCCACAGTGAGAGAATCTCAATTGTTACACCTGGAAGCCCAGGCCGACATCGATGCACACCAGGTACAGCAGCCTTGTTGACAGCATTTTAACGGCACTGGACGGCTCACTCCCTTTTGCACATTGGTGGGCATATTAAAGGATTTGCACCAGCCCACGGGAGACTCCAGGAATTAGCTTCTCACGTAGAGACATCCCACAGCACATGCAAACAGTCTCCTTCGGAGTAATCTGCCACAGTTGTCTCTTCATATAAAAAGGGCTCCAGCGGATCACACCGGGGACGCCCGGTATTGACAGCCCAGGAGAGGTAATCTAATCATCCTACTCTATTAAACCACTTGCTGCCGGGACTTTCCATACATCTCAAAGTACATGCTGCCTCTGTACTTATAGAGAGTGTGTAGTCTCTATTCGTTGTGAACATTTGCTCTTTAGTGAGTAGCGATTTGACTGTTACATGTATGTCAATTTAATTTTCCCTTTTTCATGAAATCATTAGTCACCTATCTATTATGTAATAATCGTTACTTATATATTACTTAGGGTCAGCTCAGAGTATTCTTATACATACTATCTTTTAAGATATTGTATTTACATTCATATTGGTATACTAATATTTTAAATAAATTTTTTTATTCATTATTATTGATTTGTCAGCTCTCCATTAATAAGATTATTTTCAATTACATCATTAGCGCAACCAATCACCTTCTCTTGGCTTCTAGTAATTATTAAAGCATATACACAGTGCTTTATTGGCAGCGCTCATGATGTCGTTCTAAACCGTAAAATTATTTGATTAGGCGCTTATAGCAGATTTTGTTTAGTTTTGGATAAAAAAAAATGTGGCTGGTCTGGATTCTCCAGTAGGTGATTTCCAATCAAGGTGTGGAGGGAGTACATCTGGCATGTTTCGCTGCTAAAAATGATCAAAGGTAATAAATACTTTCATTGTACATTTATATACCCTTCTCAGTATTGGAGATGTGTAGCACGTGAGGCTAATGTTCTGTCAATCAAGTAAAATACACATAATTTCATGGAAAATAATTAAGGGAGGCAACCCCAATTTCTAAAGGAACACAAATATTGAAACATTTTATTTTCTCTTACGTCATAGAGGATACTGGGGTCCACATTAGTACCATGGGTTATAGACTGGTCCACTGGGAGCCTTGGTCACCTTAGGAAATCAGTGTGCACTGGCTCCTCCATCTATGCCCCTCCTACCAGACTCGGTTTAGAAAATGTGCCCGGAGGAGCCGTTCACGCTTAGGGGAGCTCCTGATGAGTTTTCTACATTTATTTTCTGTTTGTTTTACAGGCATTGCTGGGTGGCACCAGCATGCCTGCTTCGTGGGACTTACGGGGGAGAACGGTCCAACTTCCCAAAGAGTTAATGGTCCTGTTTCTCCGCTAACAGGACACTAAGCTCCTGAGGGATTCATTCGCAAGCCCCACCAAGGCAAGCATACCCTCCCACAGCACGCCGCCACCCCTAACAGAGCCAGAAGAAAGAAGAGTGTTGAGTAGAATGCCGGCGTCCCAGGTAGCGGGTCGCCGGCGGGAATGGCGGCACAAGGGTAGGAGCGCAGCGCTGACATGCAGGCTGCGCTCCGGGAGGCTCAAGAGGACATGCTGTGAGGGGCGCACTGTGCCACCAAGATGACCCACACTGTCATAACTTAAGGGTTCTAACCCTCTGTTATATAGAATAAGACCTCAGGCCAGTATAAAAAAAAACGGGAAGCTGCGTGCCATACAGGGGCGGGGCTTCACTATGAGCGGATCCAGCAGCTCACCAGCGCCATTTACCCTCTGCTGCTTGCACTGACTGGCATCACAAGGAAGCGCAGCTCCTCCACGAAGACTCCACGTTTCCCCAGTGGTATCAGGGGGTCTTAGAAGGGGGAGGGTGGGGGGGAGAGAGTGTTTTAGTATACTAAGCCCTATTGAGGGGCTTAGTGTGGCGACCCAGTTTTACTTGGCTAAAAGGGTGCGGTGTGGCTGGCTCCATTTTCTGTGTCTCCCTGCGGGCTCTGTTTGGGTTAAACTGTGTTTTCACCTTCTGTGGGTGGGTGGGTGGGTGTGTCTCCCTTCATGTTACCATGTCCAGGGACTGGGTTTCCAGCACGGCAGAGGGTCGGTCTACCCCCGGAGACTCTCTACCATGTACCCAGAATAGTATACATTCTCAGGCTAGTGGGGCAGAACCCCCATGGTTAGATTCCATTAAGGGGATGATTTTTAATATTTCTACTAAATTATCCCATACTGAGAAAGAGACGCAATACTTAAGACAGTCTCTGGATGACCTGATGAATAGAGATTCAGTTCCCATACCAGCGTCTCAGACCCCTGCCATTTGCCCACAAAAGCGTACTCTGGTCCAGCTCATGCAGGCCTCTACTGATGACGATACATCAGGCACACAGGAGGGTGAAGTGGATGCAAGCTGGGGGGATGCAGTCTTGTCACAAAGAATACAGGCCCTAATAGAAACTATTAGAGATGTCCTGCACATTCCTGACCAGGTGCTGGAGGTAGAGGAGGAATCTTATTTTAATGTAAAAAACGAAATCCTCAGCCACTTTTCCAGCATCAAAGGAATTGAATGCTGTGTTTGAAGAAACTTGGGCTAATCCTGACAAAAAGTTTCAGATCCCTAAAAGGTTAATTACATATTTTCCTTTTCCTCTGGAGGATAGAAAGACGTGGGAAAACCCGCCGATTGTGGACGCATAGGTATCTAGGTTGTCACGTAAGATAGTCTTACCTGTTCCTGGGGCAGCATCCTTAAAGGACACCGCTGACCGTAATATTGAGACCACTCTCAAATCTTTATACACTGCTTGTGCATGGATCACTAAGGCCATTGCTAAGTGGTCAGGTAACCTAATTAACGGATTAGATTCCTTACCCAGGGGGGAGATAATTTTACTCCTACAGCATATTCATGACTCTGTTACCTTTTATGGTAGAGGCCTTAAAGGAAATTAGTTTACTTCACGCACGCACCACTGCCATGGCAGTGTCAGCAAGCAGGTGCTTGTGGCTACGCCAATGGACTGCGGACGCAGGTTCCAGGAAAGGCGTGGAAAGCCTACCATTCACAGGTGATGGCCTTTTTGGAGATGTAAGTCTACGTACCTTCCTTCCGCAGCACCCCCAGCTAGGAAAACCTACTCTGCTCCAACATTGCAATCCATTCGGACAGCGAAATTTCAAGGCAAATCCAAAGGTTCTTCTACAGCCTTCAAAGGTAATAGAGGTAAACCCAGAAAACCAGCAGCTGCAGGTTCTCAGGAACAGACCTCTGGTTCTGCTTCCTCCAAGCCTTCAGCATGACGGTGGACTGCACTGCCTGGAATACAGGCAGGTGGGAGCCCTGTTATGTTATTTCAGTCACATTTGGGCAACATCATGTCAGGATCCCTGTTTCAAAGACCTTATCGCCCAAGGATATAGACTGTAGTTTCAGGAACTCCCACCTCCCAGATTCTTCAAATCAGGCTTACCAGCTTCTCCAGAAGCAGGTCTGATTTTGCAGGCATCAATCCAGAAGCTTGTACAATATTGGGTCATTGTCCCAGTTGCATTTCAACTACAAAGCAAAGGTTATTACTCCCAACCTGTTTGTGGTGCCGAAACCGGACGGTTCGGTAAGGCCCATTTTAAACCTCAAGTCACTGAACCCGTACCTAAGGGTGTTCAAGATGGAGTCTCTGAGAGATGGAGATCTCCGGTTTGGGTGAGGGAGAATTTCTGGGGTCCCTGGACATCAAGGATGCGTACCTTCATATTCTGATTTGGCCGCCTCATTAGGCTTACCTACGGTTTGCACTATCGGGCTGTCTCTACCAGTTCCAGGCCCTGCCATTTGGCCTCTCCACAGCACTGAGAGTGTTCACCAAGGTAATGGCAGAGATGATGATTCTCCTCTGCAGGCAGGGAGTGAACAATACCGTACCTGGACGACCTGCTGATAAAAGCATCATAAGGTTGTTTGACAGCATTGCGCTCTCAACCCGACTACTCCAAGATCACGGGTGGATTCTGAACCTGCTGAAATCCCACCTGGAACAAACACGGAGGCTTACGTTCCTGGGTATGATACTGGACACGGAGGCACAGAAGGATTTTGGTGCATCTATGCGTTCGCTTTCTGGGGAAGATGGTAGCCTCTTACGAGGCTCTGTAATAAGGAAGGTTTCACGCAAGGCCCTTTCAGCTGGATCTGTTGGACAAATGGTCTGAATCGCATCTTCACATGCACCAGAGGGATACGTCTGTCGCCCAAAACCAGGATTTCTCTTCTGTGGTGGCTTCAGACTTCTCACATGACCGAGGGTCGACAGTTCGGGATTCAAAATTGGATTCTGCTAACCACAGACGCAAGCCTCAGAGGTTGGGGAGCAGTCAAAAAACACAATTAATCCCAGTTGGCGCTTAATAATACAAGTGCAACCAATAATAAAAATAAAATTATAATTTATTCACATAAAATCAAAAGTAACCTCCCGGGGGTTTGACAATTAAAGAATAATAATGAGATGGTCAACAACAATAAAAACTACCATACCAGTACACCATATATATTTGTACTCCAATTAATAGGCTAACTGGTATTGTTCGTATATAAGCACAACAACCTGCATATAAGATGAATAATAACCGTAAACATTATCACAGATATGTTACCAGTGGGTGATTCCAAATGAAGGGCTGTGAATAATCATATGGCCTGTCCCGACATTAGTATCCAAATGGTGGTAACAATGTATTGACCTGTAAGGTGAAAAAAAGAAACCGTATCCACTGAATTCCCGCACGCTGTGTCCTGGCTGGCAATGACAGCTGCCAAAAGATGAAATAGACGGTGTCCTGTGTTGGACGGCCGTGAGCACTGGAGACCGCGTACGGTGAGGTGATACAGCAGCGGCTTCCCTGGAGGATGATGCCAAACTCCCAAGAGGTGTGAGGATGAATAACCCTGTGAGGTATGTATTGCACTAGAAGTCCAACTCGTGCCGGGATCCGCACACGGCAAAGGCACTACCGGTCAGAACGTGGATGTCTCCAATATGGGTGCAAATTGCATATCACACATTAATTCCCAGGGGGCTCCCAGCGGTGGCGTGCAAGGGCTTCCGACTTGGGCCAATGACCCTGTCCGATGGCAGTATAGGAGCCCGCATCGGTAGGCTCACAGATGGATGGGAGCAAATGCACTGTGAAACCCAATGGTGGTGGGATCGAGCTGAGGACGCCCGAAACCCACTGTCGGAGCCGTTGTAAAGATGCTGCAGCTGTAGCAGTGTGATGAATGTTCATTCAGTGGAAACTGCTGGTGACATAAACAAGCAGGTGTTGGAAAGTGAAGGAGGTATTCAAAACCCTCGTTGGTGAGCAGTCACCCATGGGGAACAGTCCCAAAGAAAATGGTCAAGTCAGGAAACCATTCTTGGTTCTGGAGCTAAGGGCCATATACAACACCCTTCTACAGGATTCGCATCTTCTTCAAGATCACGCCATTCAAGTTCTGTCGGACGATGTGACTGCAGTAACGTATATAAACAGACAGGGTGGAACGAAGAGCAGAGCAGCAATGTCAGAGGTAACAAAGATTCTCCTCTGGGCAGAAAGACACGTGGTGGCGCTGTCGGCAATCTTCATTCCGGGAGTAGACAACTGGGAAGCGGACTTCCTCAGCAGACACGACCTCCACCCAGGAGAGTGGGGCCTTCACCCGCAGATGTTTGAGTCATTGACACGTTTGTGGGGGGTTCCACAAATAGACATGATGGCCTCTCATCTCAACAAGAAGTTCAAGTGGTATTGTTCCAAGTCGAGGGACCCACAAGCAGCAGCGGTGGACGCTCTGGTGGCTCCATGGGTTTACGTGTTTCCACCTCTTCCATTGATCCCAAGAATTCTCAAAAAGAATAAAAAGGAAAAAGGTTCAAGCAATTGTCATTGCTCCGGACTAGCCAAGAAGGGCCTGGTACGCGGATCTACTGTAGATGCTTCTAGAGGACCCGTGGCCTCTGCGCCTCTTCGCGAGGATCTTCTACAATAGGGACCGTTCGTTTATCAAGACTTAACATGGCTACGTTTGACGGCATGAGGTTGAGCGTCAGATTCTAGCCCGGAAGGGGATCCCAGACCAGATTATTCCTACCCTGATCCAGGCCAGGAAAGGGGTAACGTCTAAACATTACCACCGTATTTGGAAAAAATATCTTGTGGTGTGTAAACAGTAAATCTCCTACAGTGGAATTTCAAACAGGACGTTTCCTTTTTTTTTTTTTTTTTTTTCTACAGTCAGGTGTGGATGTGGGCCTACGTTTGGGCTCCTTGAAAGCCCAGATTTCAGCCTTATCCATTTTCTTCCAGAAACAATTAGCTTCCCTCCCTGAGGTTCAGACGTTCTTGAAGGGTGTTCTGCACATCCAACCGCCCTTTGTGCCTCCCATGGCACCTTAGGATCTCAATGTGGTGTTGCAGTTTCTACAATCAGAATGGTTGAGCCTTTACAGGAGGTTGACGTGAAGTTTCTTACGTAGAAGACTGTTACACTGTTGGCCTTAGGTTCCACACGGTGTGTGTCGGAACTGCAGGTGTTGTCTCACAAAAGCCCCTATTTGATTTTTCATGAAGATAGAGCTGAACTCAGAACGCGTCAGCAATTTCTTCCTAAGGTGATGTCTGCGTTTTATATCAACCAACCTATTGTGGTTCTGGTGCTTAGACACCTCTGCTTCCTCAAAGTCCTTGGATGTTGTGAGGGCTTTGAAGAGCTATGTGAAGCGGACAGCATGTCACAGAAAGTCTGACTCACGGTTTGTTCTCTATGATCCCAATAAAATTGGGTGTCCTGCTTCAAAGCAGTCTGTTGCTCGCTGGATCAGGTGTACTATCCAGCAGGCTTATTCTACGGCAGGAATGCCGGTTCCTAAAGTACAGGCCCACTCTACTAGATTGGTGGGTTCTTCCTGGGTGGCTGCCCAGTGTGTCTCTGCTTTACAGCTCTGCCGAGCAGCTACTTGGTAAGGGTCAAACACGTTTGCCAAGTTCTATAAGGTCGATTCTTTGTCCTCTGAGGAACTTCAGTTTGGTCAATCAGTTCTGCAGGAACCTCAGCACTCTCCCACCCGGTTTGGGAGCTTTGGTATATCCCCATGGTACTAATGTGGACCCCAGTATCCTCTAGGACGTAAGAGAAAATAGGATTTTAATTACCTACCGGTAAATCCTTTTCTCGTAGTCCGTAGAGGTTACAGGGCGCCCGCCCAGTGCTTCATGTTTCCTGCACTATTACTTCGTTAAGTATTGTTGTTGGTACAGCTGTTGCTTTTCATGTTCAAGGTTGGTTAGCATGACTTTCCTCTTGTTTGTGTATGCTGGTTTGAATCTCACCACTGTTTTGTTAAATCCTTCCTCAGGATAAGTCCGTCTCCTCGGGCACAGTTTCTAGACTGAGTCTGGTAGGAGGGGCATAGAGGGGGAGTAGCCAGTGCACACTATTGATTTCTTAAAGTGTCCCAGGCTCCTAGTGGACCCTTCTATAACCCATGGTACTAATGTGGACCCCAGTATCCTCTACGGATTAAAAGAAAAGGATTTACCGGTAGGTAATTAAAATCCTATTTTTGTTTTTATGTATGTAGTTTCCATTATTTCAATCCATGTAAAAGGTCACTTAGAAAATGTGGACCAATTAGATTCAATGTATACATTTAGGTTGCTAGGTACTCAGTCCTACAGTTAAATAATTGGTCCACATACCAAGCTGTATAATGGATTAAAATACCCGGCTATCCAGTATAGGCTGCGCCGATCACATGTTCGGCATTACAACAATGTATTCCATTATGAGACTAGCCGGTCATGTGATCGGAATGCCACGTCGTTATAGTAACTGGAGCCACTGTCTACATGGATCCTGGAAAATTAAAAATCCTCCTACGTCAGTGGTCACGTCACTGCCTCATCACCATGGCAACTGGAGCCGCCGTCTGTACAAACTCTTTTCCTTCCTTGTTGCACACACAGGGCCATTACTAGTTTGTGTCTAGAGAGCGGAGGGGCGGTATGCACCTTGATGTGCTCCAGCAGCACTGCGGTGTAAAACTTAGGCATTTTGTGTAGTGCACATCCGGTGTGCCCTGTATATCAGGCCCTGCGACCGTAAGAAACCTGCTTGGTGAAATCTTTGCATACCATCTGTTTTCTGAATACTGACGTGCTAGGTTTGCCAACCTTTCCCACCCTCACAACTCTTGAACAGCTACATAAAATGTATGAAAAAACCTGCAGAAATGATTGCCATGGATTCTTCTGGCCAAACCTTAAGTCTGACGCGGCCGCCCTGCCAGGAGGTAACCGCATGCCATCTGAAGCAGACCTGTTATCCATGAGCAGAAGAAAAAGGGTTATGCAACTGCGCCTGAGAATGTATCACTAACAATGTCTAATTCACTGGGTCTATAAAATAACGTGACTGTATATCCCAAAAATAGAGAAGAAAATTTATTGCAATCTAAAAATATATTCCAGAAATATCTGAATAAGTAAGAAAAGAATATAAATGAAAAAAAATACAAAATAAAGGAGAAAGAAAAAAACTTTTTTGTGAAGAAGCAAAACGCTGTTTTCTAAAGTCCAAACTTGGTGCTGCGACGGAGCGTAGCGTCCCACCTCCCCGTTTTGCACCAAGAATGAAATCACTGTCTATATCTGCATGCAGTTGTAAACATTTGATACAGTCCCAGCCTGGTAATGCTCCAACTTAGTAAATAAGTCTGTTGTGGAAGAAAGTCTGTTTGAAGCAGAACAACTTAGAAGGGATCCTTGGTCCCAGCGGCATATACAGTGAACGGGGTACCCCTGGTGGATAAACGGGGGGAAAGGACTCAAAGGGATCGGTATGCTGATCGCTCTGGACCGGCCGCTCTTCTACCTCCGACTGTGCTGCCGGAAAGCGTCCGTTACTGCAGATGCCGTCCATCAGCCAGAACAGAGGGAAGCGGGCCTGTCTCTGTGGGGAAAGTGACACTAGCTTTCAGACACAGCCGGGACTGTCAGCCGCGCCACTCCCCCTATACAGAGCTGTTACCTGCGTCTCCTGAGGTGCTTCCTGGCGTCCGTCTCCACTTAGTTTCACTTTCGTTCCTGTGGCTCCTGGTGCTGAATCTTCTTCTTGGTTAGAGGGTTTGCGGTCACGTGACTCCGGGCTCGACTCTCTCTCTTGTTAACCGCCGGGGTCACTGCTCGTCAAAACGGCTGGGCTGTGATAGATTCCAAATGTCTCTGTGTAGTTGTGCAGTGATGATAATATACACTGCTGCTGTTTGTGCTGCTCCTACGCGTATCGACCCATGTGGGTCTTCGTCAGGGAGTCCTTAGTGGCCATGTTGGTTGTGGGCTTTTTATGCCCAAAACTCGTTACATCATCAGAAAGGGGGCGTGTGTTAGAATTGTCATACAGGCATAGCTGAAAGCGTTAATTGTAAAGAAAGAAATAAAAGAAGGGGGGAGAAAAAGACATTGATCATAGAGATGTATTAGGATAGATTAAATAAAAATTAAAAGTTATAAGAATAAATGCAGAGTTAAAAATTATATAGTAGATAAATTAAATTGAATATAATTAAATTGGAGAATAAATGTGGCATAAAAGCTCAGACTTAAAATAAATATGAGATATATACAGAACTGGGTATCGTATCTGTGATCGTGGAGTATCATAAAGAACAGTTTTTATTCCTCTTACTTAACTGACAGCTTTAATCATTTTGTAATAATTGGCTCTCGACTTTAAATCTACATTGTGATTGTTCAAATGTACAATGTCCCTTTATTGGTTGTATTACGGGAATAAAGTGAACAGTAGTGTATACAGTACATATAAATTCAGCTGATCTAATGTGGAATAGTTAACTCATTATCACTGCCCTCACCTCATTGTCTATATTTAGGCCGTGAGGTTTCAGAGTCTTCAATGTGAAAATCCACTTGAGCTCTTCTTTGTTAATTTGTTTCGTGAAGTCCCCCCCTCTCCAGTTGGGTGATACTAGCTTGATGCCTAAGATCTTCATGCCTGCAGGGTTACTTCCATGTGTCTCTCTGAAATGGTTGGATAGGTTATGGGTCTCTAATCCCCTTTTAACATTCCTCATGTGTTCTGCTATTCTTATTTTTAGGGGTCTTATGGTTCTCCCTACGTATTGCAGATGGCATGGGCATTCTATGAGGTAGATTACCCCTTTGCTTTGACACGATATATGATCTTGTATGTCAAAGTTTTCCCCCGTCTTCTTTGAATCAAAGCTGATTGTTTTCAGCTATGCCTGTATGACCATTCTAACACACGCCCCCTTTCTGATGATGTAACGAGTTTTGGGCATAAAAAGCCCACAACCAACATGGCCACTAAGGACTGCCTGACGAAGACCCACATGGGTCGATACGCGTAGGAGCAGCACAAACAGCAGCAGTGTATATTATCATCACTGCACAACTACACTGAGACATTTGGAATCTATCACAGCCCAGCCGTTTGACGAGCAGTGACCCCGGGGGTTAACAGGAAAGAGTTGAGCCCGGAGTCACGTGACCGCAAACCCTCTAACCAGGAAGAAGATTCAGCACCAGGAGCCACAGGAACGAAAGTGAAACTAAGTGGAGACGGACGGCGGGAAGCACCTCAGGAGACGCAGGTAACAGCTCTGTATAGGGGGAGTGGCGCGGCTGACAGTCCCGGCTGGGTCTGAAAGCTAGTATCACTTTCCCCACCGAGACAGGTCCGCTTCCCTCTGTTCTGGCTGATGGACGGCGTCTGTAGTAACGGACGCTTTCCGGCAGCACAGTCGGAGGTAGAAGAGCGGCCGGTCCAGAGTGATCAGCATACCGATCCCTTTGAGTCCTTTCCCCCCGTTCATCCACCAGGGGTACCCCGTTCACTGTATATGCCGCTGGGACCAAGGATCCCTTCTAAGTTGTTCTGCTTCAAACAGACTTTCTTCCAGACTTATTTACTAAGTTGGAGCATTACCAGGCTGGGACTGTATCAAATGTTTACAACTGCATGCAGATATAGACAGTGATTTCATTCTTGGTGCAAAACGAGGAGGTGGGACGCCACGCTCCGTCGCAGCACCAAGTTTGGACTTTAGAAAACAGCGTTTTGCTTCTTGCTTTCTGTGTACTTTGGTTGGAGCTATTCAGAGACACCTGTTCTATAATCACAATAAAAAGTGCTAAACGTGTATGTTTTTGTTTCTCCTCTAATTGCAGTTACCCTTCGAAGTTGAGGTGTATTATATTCAGCACATCCTGCTGTACGTAGTTCCCATCTACTTGCTGCGGAAAGGAGGTATGACCTGCAGTAACTTACTCTCCTTTGCTTATGGCTTTTTATACTACTTGTTCTATTCTCTATTCTCAGCATTAAATAGAATAGATCCAGTTGTATATATTTGTATCTTTCAATTTTAGTTAATTTGTGTGGGAAAAAAGTAGTAGCTTTGTTTTGGGGGTTTTTCTTACCAAGCTGCGCTAAGTATAAAATACAAAATCATGCTGGTGTACAAATGAATGCAACACTTTGTCCAAGTTGGGAGTGGTAAATGTGTTAGTAATATTTGTTAGATGATTGAACATACTGAGGTCATGGGTTTCATTCTGACTTGGGCCCTGTCTGTATGGTTTTTGTATGTTCTTCCCATGTTCTGAACCACAAAAGAAACCCACGTGGTTTCCTCCCACCATCCAAAAATATTAGTTTATTTTATTATTTATTAACATTTTATTTATGTTACGCAAACTTATTCCATTGTGCTGTACTGTTTGGAACAAAACAGTAGTAAAACGAGACTGGGTAATAGCAGACAGATGTAAGAGGACCCTGCTCCCAAGCTTACAGTGGTCAGTTTGCATCTAATGCAATTGATCTAGATGTGTTGGTGGGCTAGTTAGATTATTTCGCTGGTAGGCTTCACTATAGCAGCAGGGACTGGTGTGTGATTAAAGAATCTCTGTAGAGGGTTTGTAATATGGTAATTTGTTATACCGCTTTCAGACCGCCTGAGGCAGGCCGCACCTGGGAGCCTGACACTGGAGCTTCCAGTGTGCGACCCGCCTCAGGTGCCCCGCAGCGGCTGGCTGCAACCTGGCATATTGCCGGGTTGGTGACATCAGCGGTGATGCGGCGGGGGCGGCGCTTGGAGATCACATGATCTCCAAGCGCCACCTGTACAGCACCTGAACACTGGTTATGCGCGCTCGTGTGCCAATAACACGTGTTCATAGGTGGCGGTCTAAAAGGGATGTTGGATTTCTCTAGTACATGATATTGGACAGACATAATGAAGTACATTGGAGAACAAGAGCTCAGCCCTTTATAGGAGAGTTGCTGTGCTCACTAATGGTTGTCCGAGTGTTTAGCATGATATATGTCTGTGCACAATGGTCTCTGTTCTATATCAGCACAATAGTACAGGCTCTTTTCAATAAACCTCTGCAATACAGTTTTTTTTTTTTTTTTTTTTTTTTTTTTTTTTAAATAAGGTGCTTGTAATTATTGTGCATTCTTTTTGCTGAATTCACAAAGGAGCCTTAACCATTTTACATGGGTAATGCAACTTCACACGCCGGGGGCAGGTTTTCTCTTCATTTTGCTGCGCACATTAAGTTGCATTTCTCTGACGTCCTAGTGGATGCTGGGAACTCCGTAAGGACCATGGGGAATAGCGGGCTCCGAAGGAGGCTGGGCACTCTAGAAAGATCTTAGACTACCTGGTGTGCACTGGCTCCTCCCACTATGACCCTCCTCCAAGCCTCAGTTAGATTTCGTGCCCGGCCGAGGTTGGATGCACACTAGGGGCTCTCCTGAGCTCTTAGAAAGTAATAGTCTTAGATTTTTTTATTTTCAGTGAGACCTGCTGGCAACAGGCTCACTGCAGCGAGGGACTAAGGGGAGAAGAAGCGAACTCGCCTGCTTGCAGCCGGATTGGGCTTCTTAGGCTACTGGACACCATTAGCTCCAGAGGGATCGACCGCAGGCCCAGCCTTGATGTTCGGTCCTGGAGCCGCGCCGCCGTCCCCCTTACAGAGCCAGAAGCAAGAAGATGGTCCGGAAAATCGGCGGCATGAAGACTCTGTCTTCACCAAGGTAGCGCACAGCACTGCAGCTGTGCGCCATTGCTCCCCTCACACACTTCACACTCCGGTCACTGAGGGTGCAGGGCGCTGGGGGGGGGGGCGCCCTGAGGCAGCAATAAAAACACCTTGGCTGGCTAAAATACCTCAATATATAGCCCCAGGGGCTATATATGAGGTAAATACCCCTGCCAGAATTCCATAAAAAGCGGGAGAATAGGCTGCGAAAAAGGGGCGGAGCCCATCTCCTCAGCACACTGGCGCCATTTTTCCCTCACAGCTCGGCTGGAAGGAAGCTCCCTGGCTCTTCCCTGCAATCTACAGTACCAGTAAGAGGGAAAAGAGAGGGGGGGCATTAAATTTGGCTATATATATATATATATATATATATATATATATATATATATATATATTATTGAAAAGCAGCTATTAGGGACATAACTCAGTTAGTCCCTATATATATATATAGCGCTCTGGTGTGTGCTGGCATACTCTTACTCTGTCCCCCCAAAGGGCTTTTTGTGGGTCCTGTCCTCTGTTTGAGCATTCCCTGTGTGTGTGGAGTGTGTCGGTACGGCTGTGTCGACATGTTTGAGGAGGATAATGATGTGGAGGGGGAGCAGATGCCTTTAGCAGGGATGTCACCCCCTGGGGGGCAGACACCTGAGTGGATGAGTTTATGGCAGGAAATGAGTGCACGTATAGACTCCTTACATAAAAAATTTGACGACATGCCGACTGTGGGACAGCCGAGTCTTCAGCTCGTGCCTGTCCAGGTGTCTCAAAAGTCATCAGGGGCTCTGAAACGCCCGCTATCTCAGATGGCACAAGTAGATGTCGACACGGATACTGACACCAGTGTCGACGACGATGAGTCAAATTTAATGCCCGTTAAGGCCATTCACTGCATGATTGAGGCAATGAAAGAGGTGTTAAATATTTCTGATTTACATCCAGGTACCACAAAAAAGGGTATTATGTTTGGGGAGAAAAAAACTACCTGTAGTTTTTCCCCCGCCAGATGAATTAAATGAAGTGTGTGAAGAAGCGTGGGCTTCCCCTGATAAGAAATTGGTAATTCCTAAGAAGATACTAATGGCGTTCCCTTTCCCGCCAGAGGATAGGTTACGTTGGGAAACACCCCCTAGGGTGGATAAAGCGCTCACACGTTTGTCTAAAAAGGTGGCACTACCGTCCCAGGATACGGCCGCCCTTAAGGAACCTGCTGATAGAAAGCAGGAGGCGATCCTGAAGTCTGTATATACACACTCAGGCATTATACTTAGACCAGCTATTGCGTCAGCATGGATGTGCAGTGCTGCCGCTGCGTGGTCAGATAAACTGTCAGAAAATATTGACACATTAGACAGAGACACGATTCTGCTAACAATTGACCATATCAAAGACTCAGTCTTATACATGAGAGATGCACAGAGGGAAATCTGCCGGCTGGCATCTAAAGTAAGTGCATTATCCATCTCTGCTAGGAGATGCTTATGGACTCGCCAGTGGACTGGAGATGCAGATTCCAAAAGGCACATGGAAGTTTTGCCTTATAAAGGGGAGGAATTATTTGGGGATGGTCTCTCCGACCTAGTTTCCACAGCAACGTCTGGGAAGTCAGCATTTTTACCCCATGTCCCCTCACAGCCTAAGAAGGCGCCATTTTATCAGGTTCAGTCCTTTCGGACCCAGAAAAACAAGCGGGGAAAAGGAGGGTCTTTTCTCTCTAGAGGCAGAGGTAGGGGAAAAAGGCTGCAGCAAACAGCAGGTTCCCAGGAACAAAAGTCCTCCCCCGCTTCCTCTTCCAAGTCCGCCGCATGACGGTGGGGCTCCACAGGCGGAGCCAGGTACGGTGGGGGCCCGCCTCATGAATTTCAGCAATCAGTGGGCTCGCTCACAGGTGGATCCCTGGATCCTTCAAATAGTATCTCAGGGATACAAGCTGGAATTCGAGGCGGCTCCACCCCACCGGTTCCTAAAATCTGCCTTGCCGATTGCTCCCTCAAACAGGAAGGCGGTGCTAGCAGCGATTCACAAGCTGTATTCCCAGCAGGTGATAATCAGGGTACCCCTACTTCAACAAGGCCGGGGTTACTATTCCACACTATTTGTGGTGCCGAAACCGGACGGTTCGGTGAGACCCATTTTAAATTTGAAATCCTTGAACACATACATAAAAAAATTCAAGTTCAAGATGGAATCGCTCAGGGCGGTTATTGCAAGCCTGGACGAGGGGGATTACATGGTATCCCTGGACATCAAGGATGTTTACCTGCATGTCCCCATTTACCATCCTCACCAGGAGTACCTCAGATTTGTGGTACAGGATTGCCATTACCAATTCCAGACGCTGCCGTTTGGAGACTCCACGGCACCGAGGGTATTTACCAAGGTTATGGCGGAAATTATGATACTCCTTCGAAAAAAGGGAGTTTTAATTATCCCATACTTGGACGATCTCCTAATAAAGGCACGATCCAAGGAACAGTTGTTAGTGGGAGTAGCACTATCTCAGGAAGTGCTGAGCCAGCACGGCTGGATTCTGAAATGTTCCTGGGAATGATTCTGGACACAGTCCAGAAAAGAGTGTTTCTCCCGGAGGAGAAAGCCAGGGAGTTGTCTTCTCTAGTCAGAGACCTCCTAAAACCAAAACAGGTATCGGTGCATCACTGCACGCGGGTCCTGGGAAAGATGGTAGCTTCTTACGAAGCAATTCCATTCGGCAGATTCCATGCCAGAATTTTTCAGTGGGACCTGTTGGACAAGTGGTCCGGATCGCATCTTCAGATGCATCGCTTGATAACCCTGTCCCCAAGAACCAGGGTGTCTCTTCTGTGGTGGCTGCAGAGTGCTCATCTTCTGGAGGGCCGCAGATTCGGCATACAGGACTGGGTCCTGGTGACCACGGATGCCAGCCTACGAGGCTGGGGGGCAGTCACAAAGGGAAGAAACTTCCAAGGACTATGGTCAAGTCAGGAGACTGCCCTTCACATAAATATTCTGGAACTAAGGGCCATTTACTATGCCCTAAGTCAAGCAAAATCCCTGCTCCTACACCAGCCGGTGCTGATCCAGTCAGACAACATCACGGCAGTCGCCCATGTGAATTGACAGGGCGGCACAAGAAGCAGGATGGCAATGGCAGAAGCCACAAGAATTCTCCGATGGGCGGAGAATCATGTACTAGCACTGTCAGCAGTGTTCATCCCGGGAGTGGACAACTGGGAAGCAGACTTTCTCAGCAGGCACGACCTCCACCCGGGAGAGTGGGGACTTCATCCAGAAGTCTTCCAAATGATTGTAAATCAATGGGGTCGTCCACAGGTGGACATGATGGCGTCCCGCCTAAACAAAAAACTAGAGAGGTATTGCGCCAGGTCAAGAGACCCTCAGGCGATAGCTGTGGACGCTCTAGTGACACCGTGGGTGTACCGGGGTCAGTTTGTGTTCCCTCCTCTACCTCTCATACCAAAGGTATTGAGAATAATAAGAAAGCGAGGAGTAAACACAATTCTCGTGGTTCCGGATTGGCCAAGAAAAGGGCATTCCGGAGGAAGTCATTCCTACGCTTATTAAAGCCAGGAAAGAGGTCACAGCAACTCATTATCACCGCATATGGCGGAAGTATGTTGCATGGTGTGAGGCCGAAAAGGCCCCAACGGAGGAATTTCAACTAGGTCGATTTCTGCATTTCCTGCAAGCAGGAGTAAATATGGGCCTAAAACTGGGCTCCATTAAGGTACAGATCTCGGCTCTGTCGATTTTCTTTCAAAAAGAACTAGCTTCAGTACCTGCAGTTCAGACATTTGTTAAAGGAGTGCTGCATATTCAGCCCCCGTTTGTGCCCCCTGTGGCACCTTGGGATCTCAATGTGGTGTTGAGTTTCTTAAAATCACATTGGTTTGAACCACTAAAAACCGTGGATCTGAAATATCTCACGTGGAAGGTGGTTATGTTATTGGCCTTGGCTTCTGCCAGGCGAGTATCAGAATTGGCGGCTTTGTCCTGTAAAAGCCCTTATCTGATTTTCCATATGGATAGGGCAGAATTGAGGACTCGTCCCCAGTTTCTCCCAAAGGTGGTGTCAGCGTTTCACCTGAACCAGCCTATTGTGGTGCCTGCGGCTACTAGGGACTTGGAGGACTCCAAGTTGCTAGACGTTGTCAGGGCACTGAAAATATATGTTTCCAGAACGGCTACGGTCAGAAAATCTGACTCGCTGTTTATCCTATATGCACCCAACAAGCTGGGTGCTCCTGCTTCTAAGCAGACTATTGCTCGTTGGATTTGTAATACAATTCAGCTTGCACATTCTGTGGCAGGCCTGCCACAGCCAAAATCTGTCAATGCCCATTCCACAAGGAAGGTGGGCTCATCTTGGGCAGCTGCCCGAGGGGTCTCGGCTTTACAACTTTGCCGAGCTGCTACTTGGTCAGGGGCAAACACATTTGCAAAATTTTATAAATTTGATACCCTGGCTGAGGAGGACCTGGAGTTCTCTCATTCGGTGTTGCAGAGTCATCCGCACTCTCCCGCCCGTTTGGGAGCTTTGGTATAATCCCCATGGTCCTTACGGAGTTCCCAGCATCCACTAGGACGTCAGAGAAAATAAGAATTTACTCACCGGTAATTCTATTTCTCGTAGTCCGTAGTGGATGCTGGGCGCCCATCCCAAGTGCGGTTTATCTGCAATACTTGTACATAGTTACTGTTAACTAAATCGGGTTATTGTTGAGCCATCTGTTGAGAGGCTCTGTTGTTTCATACTGTTAACTGGGTTTCATATCACGAGTTGTACGGTGTGATTGGTGTGGCTGGTATGAGTCTTACCCGGGATTCAAAATCCTTCCTTATTGTGTACGCTCGTCCGGGCACAGTATCCTAACTGAGGCTTGGAGGAGGGTCATAGTGGGAGGAGCCAGTGCACACCAGGTAGTCTAAGATCTTTCTAGAGTGCCCAGCCTCCTTCGAAGCCCGCTATTCCCCATGGTCCTTACGGAGTTCCCAGCATCCACTACGGACTACGAGAAATAGAATTACCGGTGAGTAAATTCTTATTTTCTATTTCCATTCCATAAGAATTAACACCGCTCTAGAAAGGTCTGCAGCCCCTGAGCGGTTGAAAAGTTGCAGAAACTCCCTATTTTATGGTAAAGATGTTGAGTCACTGGGACAACTCCCTAATGATTAATTAGGCACTTAAAAGACTTTAATTAGCATAATTTGGAAAATGTCACTTTTGGAATGAGATTCTGCAGAATTAAGAATAATGGGTTAAATGATGTGGACTGTGTATGTGGGTATTGTATTGACGTGGAGAGGCGTTTTTAAGCTTGCAGGTAGGAGTTACAGGTGTGTTTTTTGCTGTGTTTCTTTTACAAACTGATACAACAATCAATTTACAGAGATGTTTATGCACCCCAAATTCTACAGCTTTTATTGCTGAAAAATAAATAAAGAAAAAATATTACATTTTTTCACGGTTAATAAAATATGAATCAGCCATTTGATCTTTAAGAATCCAAATACTTTGCTTTTAACTGCTAATAGACTTCTATACGGTTATCCAGTGTTACAGCACTTTGCACTTTTCTGGGCTACAGGCTGACTTGCCCATTTTTCCTCACTGTCCCACACGTAACTCTGCTAACATCATAGAGAATTACAGCGTTGCCAACAATTATTTCTGTTGATTGCATTTTGTTGCCATCTAGTGTTCATTTTGAGAGAGGGTTTCTAAACTCTATCGACATACAACTTTTCGACTTCTCTTCATAATTATGCAGACTGTAATTATGTATCTATTGGGGCTTATGTACTGGTTTATTATTCTGTTCTTATGCGTCGTGTTGTCTATTTTATTCCTTCTTACAGCACCTTATAATAAAAATATTTCAAATGCATAAGGAAGGCACTTTCTAGTCTTCATGTGAATAAAATACAGTTTTAATCCAGAAAAATGTTCACGCTGGGATGCATTCGGACATCAAGATCATGTGCACCGGGCTATCGATAGCAAGTATTTATAATTCCTCAAGGTCGCACTCTTATTCAAAAACTCCTTAGCAGCAACTGGGGTGACACTCAAAGCTGACCTTTTATGGTCCAACTTCATAGAAAACAGAGGCACTCACCAGACTTTAGTTCAAGTAAAGTGCAAAGGCATAAATGTAACGCTCACTTCAGTGTATATCCTTAAATCCACTTCAGTACTCCTCTCCTCAACGTTTCGATCCCAATTTGGACCTTTGTTAAGAGGCTATCACATCCTTAAGCACCAGAACATTGTCAAAAGTGCACACAGGCAGAGTTTCTCCCAGCCCAGAGGGGAGGGGGTGGGGGGTGTTGCATTTTACAGATATACCTTAACAAGCTTTGATAACTATTAAGTATTATGTATATCAAGTATAACCTCTTGATGTAATGATAATCCAAGCAATGCATATGTTTTCCAGGTGTGTATACACCAGAGCCACTTTGTAACTTCTGGTGGGCAATTCTAGCAACTGGACTCATGTTCTTCTACCACTTCAGTCTTCTGCAGATCCTGGGCCTGGTGAGTATGTTTTAGGGCTTCCAGACACACTCAGAAGATATAGAAGATACATAACATGTGCAAGACAAACTTTTAAGGTGGTACAGTGATATATATATTTTTTTTCTTCTAACATAATTGTTTTAGAAAATCAGTGTATAGTACACTGGTTACACAAGTACATCAATCTTATGAAACCAGTACCTGTATAAATTACTATCTTAATATAAACAGTGGTATTCAATCTCTATATAAAATCTGTGTAGTTTTATCTGCAGGTCATATGTGCTCCTAATGAATACTGCTATTATCACAAGCATTACTATTCAATTTCTGTGATTTTAGAAATATATATAATATATATACGAGAAGAAATGACAAAATCTACCTAAATAAAATTAACCTTCAATAAATCTGTTTTAATACTTAATTTATAAACTACAGATATTCTATGGACCAGCTCAGTTAGTAATTCCCTCTCTCATATAATGCAGAATTGTAGTTTTCCCGTTATTTAAGTATAGTTGCCATATAGGAAATGATTAACAGACTATGGGGTATATGCAATTGCGGTCGAATTCCCGAAATTGTCGAATTTCGGGTCATTTTCGACCCAAAAAAAAATTCGCCTATGCAATTCAGTGCTTTCCGACCAAAAAACGGACTTTCAAAATTCGACTTTTTGAAATTCGAATTTTTGCAAATTCGACTTTTCTGCAATGATATAAGTGCTGCAATTCGACCAAAGCATATTCAATTCAAGTTTGGAAATTCGACAGCAGTGCTTTTAGACAGCAAATTCGTCATTTTCAATCCGCCACACTTTGGAGGGTGAAAACAAATAAAAAAATTTTAAACATGGTTTTTTTTGTGTTTTTTTTTTTTTTGGGAATAGCAGATCTATTTATATTAGAAGGGATTAGGTACTTTTTTTTTTTTTTTTTTTTTTGGATGCACAAATATTATTTTTAATTTTTTTAAAATATTATTATTTTTTTTTATTGCTGGAACGGTACAATCCGGAAAAAAAATTGCGTGGGGTCCCCCCTCCAAAGCATAACCAGCCTCGGGCTCTTCGAGCTGGTCCTGGTTCTAAAAATGCGGGGGAAAAATTGACAGGGGATCACCCGTATTTTTAAAACCAGCACCGGGCTCTGCGCCTGGTGCTGGTGCCAAAAATACGGGGGACAAAAAGAGTAGGGGTCCCCCGTATTTTTAACACCAACATCGGGCTCCACTAGCTGGACAGATAATGCCACAGCCGGGGGTCACTTTTATGCCGTGCCCTGCGGCCGTGGCATTAAATATCCAACTAGTCACCCCTGGCCGGGGTACCCTGGGGGAGTGGGGACCCCTTCAATCAAGGGGTCCCGTCCCCCCAGCCACCCAAGGGCCAGGGGTGAAGCCCGAGGCTGTCCCCCCCCCATCCAATGGGCTGCGGATGGGAGGGCTGATAGCCTTTTGTGATAATTAAAAGATATTGTTTTTTCCAGTAGTACTACAAGTCCCAGCAAGCCTCCCCCGCAAGCTGGTACTTGGAGAACCACAAGTACCAGCATGCGGGAGAAAAACGGGCCCGCTGGTACCTGTAGTACTACCGGAAAAAAAATACCCAAATAAAAACAGGACACACACACCGTGAAAGTAAAACTTTATTTCTTACGTCGACACACACATACTTACCTATGTTAACACGCCGACATCGGTCCTCTTCTCCATGTAGAATCCAGGGGTACCTGAAAAAAAAGATCAATATACTCACCTCAGCCATGGTCCAGAGATACATCCACGTACTTGTAGAAAATAACAATCCGCAAATACCCGACCAAACGGACTGAAAGGGGTCCCATGCTGACACATGGGACCCCTATCCCCGAATGCAGAGAGACCTGTCAGTGACAGCTGTCACAGAAAGGTCTCTATAGCCAATCAGGAAGCGCAACTTCGTTGCGCTCATCTGATTGGCTCTGTGCGTCTGAGCAGACAGCGCATCGCACAGCCCAGTCCATTATATTCAATGGTGGGAACTTAGCGGCTAGCGGTGAGGTCACCCGCCGGTCAGCGGCTGACCGGCGGGTGACCCCCCCGCTAGCCGCTAAGTTCCCACCATTGAAAGTAATGGAGCGGCTTTGCGATGCGCTGTCACATCACAGACAGCGCACAGCCAATCAGATGAGCGCCACGAAAGTAGCGCTTCCTGATTGGCTGAAGGGACTTCAGTGAAAGGAGTCACGTGATGTCCCGGCATTCGGGAGAAAGGGGTCTGATGTGAAAGCATTGGACCCCTTTCTAGTCCGGTATGGATCGGTGTTCGTTTTTTTGTTTTGCCAAGTACGTGGATTATCTCTGGACCTGGATGTACCTCTGGACGCTGGAAGGTGAGTATAATTTTTTCACAGGTACCTCGGATCGTCGGAGACCGTGGCAGTCGGCGTGTCAACATAGGTAAGTATGTGTGTGTCGGCGTATGAAATAAAGTTTTACTTTCACGGTGTGTGTGTCCTGTTTTTATTTGGGTATTTTTTTTCCAGTAGTACTACAGGTACCAGCGGGCCCGTTTTTCTCCCGCATGCTGGTACTTGTGGTTCTCCAAGTACCAGCTTGCGGGGGAGGCTTGCTGGGACTTGTAGTACTAATGGAAAAAACAATATCTTTTTATTATCACAAAAGGCTATCAGCCCTCCCATCCGCAGCCCATTGGATGGGGGGGGACAGCCTCGGGCTTCACCCCTGGCCCTTGGGTGGCTGGGGGGGGGGACCCCTTGATTGTAGGGGTCCCCACTCCCCCAGGGTACCCCGGCCAGGGGTGACTAGTTGGGTAGTTAATGCCACGGCCGCAGGGCACGGCATAAAAGTGACCCCCGGCTGTGGCATTATCTGTCCAGCTAGTGGAGCCCGATGCTGGTGTTAAAAATACGGGGGACCCCTACTCTTTTTGTCCCCCGTATTTTTGGCACCAGCACCAGGCGCAGAGCCCGGTGCTGGTTTTAAAAATACGGGGGATCCCTGCCCAATGTTTCCCCTGCATTTTTAGAACCAGGACCAGCTCGAAGAGCCCGAGGCTGGTTATGCTTTGGAGGGGGGACCCCACGCCATTTTTTTTCCGGGTTTTTCCCGTTTTTTCCCGTTTTTTTAAAATCGCGGCAAAATCAGCCAAATCGGCCGATTTTCGCCCGCGATTCTGGCGAATCCGTTTTTCATTGAATATGGTGAATTCCGGAAGCCACCTTCCGGAATTCACCTGGCGAATTTAGTCAAATTAAAAAACGGCAAAAAATTGCCGCGATTCGCCGTGAATTGCATATACCCCTATATATCTGAGGTATCGCCTGTGTTAGGCAAATTAAATCATTATTTGCAGTGGGGACTGATGTCTGGACCAATTTACAAAGCGCTTTTCAGAGCTTGACCCGGTTACCTAATGCCATCTTCAGATGGTGTTGGATATTATTTCAGAGGTGCTGTACTGGTGGTATCGGTATGGAATCCCGGTGTATGGGAGGCGGAATGTCACTATACTGACATCGGAATCCCGGTCTACAGAATGCCAGCAGCGGGGCAACCACACTGAGGCCCTTGCTGCGGGCACGATGGCTCGCTTCGCTCGCCACAGGTTCTATTCTCTCTATGGCTGTCATGGACACCCACAGAGGGAGAATCACCTACCTCGCCAGTGTTCTGGCGATGGGTTAGTACCCCTGTCGGGATTACGGCATCTGTATTTTCTCTTACGTCCTAGGGATGCTGGGGACTCCAAAAGGACCATGGGGTATAGACTGGATCCGCAGGAGCTTGGGCACACTAAAAAGACTTTGACTGGGTGTGAACTGGCTCCTCCCTCTATGCCCCTCCTCCAGACCTCAGTTAGACTTTGTGCCCAGGAGTGAATGGACACACACTAGGGGAGCTCTACTGAGTTTCTCTGGAAAAATACTTTTGTTAGGTTTTTTATTTTCAGGGAGACCTGCTGGCTACAGGCTCCCTGCATCGAGGGACTGAGGGGAGAGAAGTCAGACCTACTTCTGCTTAGTTAAGGGCTCTGCTTCTTAGGCTACTGGACACCATTAGCTCCAGAGGGTTCGATCACTTGGTTCGCCTAGCTGCTTGTTCCCGGAGCCGCACCGTCGCCCCCCTCACAGAAGCAAGAAGAAAGAAGCCGGGTGAGTATTAGAAGAACGGAAGACTTCAGACGGCAGAAGACTTCAGTAACGGAGGTACAGCGCAGCGGTAGCGCTGCAATCCATGTTCCCACACATACCACTAACGGCACTCGCAGGGCGCTGGGGGGGGGGGGGCTGGGCAGCAGTTACTGAAGTGTTTTAGACTGGTAAAAGACATTTTCTCTAACGTCCTAGAGGATGCTGGGGACTCCGTAAGGACCATGGGGATAGACGGGCTCCGCAGGAGACATGGGCACTTCAAGAAAGAATTTAGTTCCTGGTGTGCACTGGCTCCTCCCTCTATGCCCCTCCTCCAGACCCCAGTTTGATACTGTGCCCAGAGGAGTGGGTGCTTTTCAGTGAGCTCTCCTGAGGTTACTGATAGAAAGTATTTTGTTAGGTTTTTTATTTTCAGGGAGCTCTGCTGGCAACAGACTCCCTGCATCGTGGGACTGAGGGGAGAGAAGCAGCTCTACTCTCTGAAGCTAGGTCCTGCTTCTTAGGCTACTGGACACCATTCGCTCCAGAGGGAATGGTACTCAAGATCTCACCCTTGCCGTCCGTCCCAGAGCCGCGCCGCCGTCCCCCTCGCAGAGCCGGAAGACAGAAGCCGGGTGAGTATGAGAAGAAAAGAAGACATCACAGGCGGCAGAAGACTTAATGATCTTCACTAGAGGTAATGCACAGCACTGCAGCTGTGCGCCATTGCTCCACACACCTCACATACTCCGGTCACTGTAAGGGCGCAGGGGGGGGGGGGGGGGGGGGGTGCCCTGGGCAGCATTTGGGACTTCATATTGGCAAAAAGAGCACATATATACAGCTGGGTACTGTATATATGTATGAGCCCCCCGCCAAAATGACTGTTTAAGCGGGACAGAAGCCCGCCGCCGAGGGAGGCGGGGCTTCTCCCTCAGCACTTACCAGCGCCATTTTTTCTCCACAGCACCGCTGAGAGGAAGCTCCCCGGGCTCTCCCCTACTGATGCACGGTAGAAGAGGGTTAAAAAGAGAGGGGGGGCACATAATTAGGCACAAAAAACTATAACATACGGCAGCTAGCTGGTTAACATTAAGTTACTGTGTTATTCCTGGGATTTATAGCGCTGGGGTGTGTGCTGGCATACTCTCTCTCTCTGTCTCTCCAAAGGGCCTGGTGGGGGAACTGTCTTCAGAAAGGACATTCCCTGTGTGTGTAGTGTGTCGGTACGCTTATGTCGACATGTCTGATGAGGAAGGCTATGTGGGAGAGGAGCGGGAGCAAATGAATGTGGTGTCTCCGCCGACGGCGCCGACACCTGATTGGATGGATATGTGGAAGGTTTTAAATTATGTTAATTCCTTGCATAAAAGATTTGACAAGGCTTATGCATTGAGACAGTCAGGGTCTCAACCCATGCCTGACCCTATGTCGCAGGGACCGTCAGGGTCTCATAAGCGCCCACTATCCCAAATTGTTGACACAGATACCGACATGGATTCTGACTCCAGTGTCGATTACGATGATGCAAAGTTACAGCCAAAATTGGCTAAATCCCTTCGATATATGATTATAGCAATAAAGGATGTTTTGCACATCACAGAGGAAACCCCTGTCCCTGACACGAGGGTGTATATGTATAAGGGAAAGAAGCCTGAGGTAACTTTTCCCCCCTCACACGAACTGAATGAGTTATGTGAAAAAGCTTGGGAATCTCCAGATAAAAAACTGCAGATTTCCAAACGGATTCTTATGGCGTATCCTTTCCCGCCAACGGATAGGTTACGATGGGAATCCTCCCCTAGGGTGGACAAAGCTTTAACACGCTTATCCAAAAAGGTAGCCCTGCCGTCCCAGGATACGGCTATCCTCAAAGATGCTGCTGATCGCAAACAGGCGGTTACTCTGAAGTCCATTTATACACATTCAGGTACCTTACTAAGACCGGTAATTGCGTCGGCCTGGGTGTGTAGTGCTGTAGCGGCATGGACGGATACCTTATCTGAGGAATTGGATACCCTAGATCAGGATACTGTATTATTGACCCTGGGGCATATTAAAGACGCTGTCCTATATATGAGAGATGCTCAAAGAGACATTAGTCTACTGGGTTCTAGAATAAACGCTATGTCGATTTCTGCCAGAAGGGTCCTGTGGACTCTGCAATGGACAGGTGATGCCGACTCAAAAAGGCATATGGAGGTTTTACCTTACAGGGGTGAGGAATTGTTCGGGGAAGGTCTCTCGGACCTGGTCTCCACAGCTACAGCAGGAAAGTTACATTTTTTGCCTTATGTTCCCTCACAGCCTAAGATAGCACCGCATTATCAAATGCAGTCCTTTCGTTCATAAAGAAACAAGAAAGTCCGAGGTGCGTCCTTTCTTGCCAGAGGTAGGGGCAGAGGAAAGAAGCTGCACAACACAGCTAGTTTCCAGGAACAGAAGTCCTCACCGGCCTCTACAAAATCCACCGCATGATGCTGGGGCTCCGCTACAGGAGTCCGCCCCAGTGGGGGCACGTCTTCGAACTTTCAGCCACATCTGGGTTCACTCACAGGTGGATCCGTGGGCAATAGAAATTGTGTCTCAGGGTTACAAGCTGGAATTCGAAGAGGTGCCTCCTCGCCGATATTTCAAATCGGCCCTACCAGCTTCCCCCAAAGAGAGGGAGATAGTGTTAAATGCAATACAAAAATTGTATCTTCAACAGGTGGTGGTCAAGGTTCCCCTCCTTCAACAGGGAAGGGGTTATTATTCGACCATGTTTGTAGTCCCGAAACCGGACGGTTCGGTCAGACCCATATTGAATTTAAAATCTCTGAACCTATACTTGAAAAGGTTCAAGTTCAAGATGGAATCGCTAAGAGCTGTCATCGCAAGCCTGGAAGGGGGGGATTTTATGGTGTCACGACATAAAGGATGCGTACCTTCATGTCCTCATTTATTCACCTCATCAGGCGTACCTAAGATTTGCGGTACAGGATTGTCATTACCAATTTCAGACGTTGCCGTTTGGTCTCTCAACGGCCCGAGGATTTTCACCAAGGTGATGGCGGAAAGGATGGTGCTCCTGCGGAAGCAAGGTGTCACAATTATCCCATACTTGGACGATCTCCTCATAAAAGCGATCAAGAGAGCAGTTGCTGAACAGCGTATCTCTTTCACTGAAAGTGTTACAGCAACACGGCTGGATTCTCAATATTCCAAAGTCGCAGTTGGTTCCTACGACTCGTCTGCCTTTCTTGGGCATGATTCTGGACACGACCCAGAAGAGGGTTTATCTTCCGATAGAAAAAGCCCAGGAACTTATTACTCTGGTCAGGAACCTTTTGAAATCAAAACAGGTGTCAGTGCATCATTGCACTTGAGTCCTGGGAAAGATGGTGGCGTCATACGAGGCCATTCCCTTCGGCAGGTTCCATGCAAGGACTTTCCAATGGGATCTGTTGGACAAGTGGTCCGGATCACATCTTCAGATTCATCGGTTGATCACCCTGTCCCCCAGGGCCAGGATGTCACTCCTGTGGTGGCTGCAGAGTGCTCACCTTCTCGAGGGCCGCAGATTCGGCATTCAGGATTGGATCCTGGTGACCACGGACGCAAGCCTCCGAGGTTGGGGAGCAGTCACACAGGGAAGAAATTTCCAAGGTCTTTGGTCAAGTCAAGAGACTTGTCTTCACATCAACATCCTGGAACTAAGGGCCATATACAATGCCCTACGTCAAGCGGAGACCTTACTTCGCGACCAACCAGTTCTGATCCAGTCAGACAACATCACCGCAGTGGCTCATGTACACCGCCAAGGCGGCACAAGGAGCAGAGTGGCAATGGCGGAAGCCACCAGAATTCTTCGCTGGGCGGAGAATCATGTAAGCGCACTGTCAGCAGTGTTCATTCCGGGAGTGGACAACTGGGAAGCAGACTTCCTCAGCAGACACGGCCTACACCCGGGAGAGTGGGGACTTCATCCAGAAGTCTTCGTACAGATTGTGAGTCGGTGGGAACTGCCACAGATGGACATGATGGCATCCCGCCTCAACAAAAAGCTACGGAGGTATTGCGCCAGGTCAAGAGACCCTCAGGCAGTAGCGGTAGACGCCCTAGTGACACCGTGGGTGTTCCGGTCAGTCTATGTATTTCCTCCTCTTCCTCTCATACCCAAGGTGTTGAGGATAATAAGAAGAAAAGGAGTGAGAACAATCCTCATTGTTCCAGATTGGCCAAGACGGACCTGGTATCCAGATCTGCAGGAAATGCTCACGGAAGATCCGTGGCCTCTTCCTCTAAGACAGGACCTGTTGCAACAGGGACCCTGTCTGTTCCAAGACTTACCGCGACTGCGTTTGACGGCATGGCGGTTGAACGCCGGATCCTAGCAGAAAAAGGCATTCCGGTTGAGGTTATCCCTACTCTGATAAAGGCTAGGAAGGAAGTAACAGCAAAACTTTATCACCGTATATGGCGAAAATATGTTTCTTGGTGTGAGACCAAGAATGCTCCTACGGAAGAATTCCATCTGGGCCGTTTCCTTCACTTCCTACAAACTGGAGTGAATTTGGGCCTTAAATTAGGCTCCATTAAGGTCCAGATTTCGGCCCTATCCATTTTCTTTCAAAAAGAATTGGCTTCTCTCCCAGAAGTTCAGACTTTTGTAAAGGGAGTGATGCATATTCAGCCTCCTTTTGTGCCTCCGGTGGCACCTTGGGACCTTAACGTGGTGTTGTTTCCTAAAGTGTCACTGGTTCGAACAACTTAAAACGGTGGAGTTGAAATTTCTCACGTGGAAGGTGGTCATGTTATTAGCCCTGGCTTCGTCTAGGCGAGTGTCGGAATTAGCGGCTTTGTCACATAAAAGCCCCTATCTGGTTTTCCATATGGATAGAGCGGAATTGCGGACACGTCCTAAGTTCCTGCCAAAAGTGGTTTCATCCTTTCATATGAACCAACCTATTGTGGTGCCTGTGGCTACACGTGACTTGGAGGATTCAGACTCCCTTGATGTGGTCAGGGCTTTGAAAATTTATGTAGCCAGAACGGCTGGAGTCCGGAAAACAGAAGCACTGTTTGTTCTGTATGCAGCCAACAAGCTTGGCGGTCCTGCTTCAAAGCAGACTATTGCTCGCTGGATCTGTAACACGATTCAGCAGGCGCATTCTACGGCAGGATTGCCGTTACCTAAATCGGTCAAGGCCCATTCCACTAGGAAAGTGAGCTCTTCTTGGGCGGCTGCCCGAGGGGTCTCGGCACTACAGCTGTGTCGAGCTGCTACTTGGTCGGGGTCAAACACCTTTGCAAAGTTCTATAAGTTTGATACCCTGGCTGAGGAGGACCTCATGTTTGCTCAATCGGTGCTGCAGAGTCATCCGCACTCTCCCGCCCGTTTGGGAGCTTTGGTATAATCCCCATGGTCCTTACGGAGTCCACAGCATCCTCTACGGACTACGAGAAAAAGATTTACCGGTAGGTTTAAAATCTTATTATTCGGTGCCCGGGCACCGTATAGCAAACCCCCGCCAGTATAAAAAATTCAAATTCAGGCGGGACTGAAGCGCGCCGGGAAGGGGCGGGACTTAGCCGCACAGCTCACCAGCGCCATTTTCTTCTCTCCACAGCCGCTGCAGAGAACGCTGGCCCGGACCTCCGGGCTCATCACACGTAAATGGGAGCAAAAGGGGGGGGGGCTTGGGAGTCGCCGGATAAGAGGTGGCAGATTCCCAAGAAAATTTTTATGGCGTATCCTTTCCCCTCTGATGACAGGGAAAAATGGGAGTCGTCTCCGAATGTCGACAAGGCTCTATCCTGTTTGTCCAAGAAGGTGGCGCTGCCGTCCCCTGACACGGCGGCTCTCAAGGATCCGGCGGATCGCAAGCTGGAAACGTCTTTGAAGGCCATTTTCGTTAATACGGGTGCATTGCTCAGGCCTGCTGTGGCGTCGGTATGGGTGAGTAGTGCTATTGCTAAATGGGCTGATAATTTAGCTTCTGATATGGAGACCCTTGATAAAGATAATATTCTTTTGACTCTTGGTTATATCAAGGACACTGCTGATTACCTCAAGGATGCGGCGAGGGATGTTGGCTTCTTAGGATCAAGAGCCAATGCCATGGCGGTCTCGGCCAGGAGGGCGCTGTGGATCCATCAATGGAATGCTGATGATGACTTCAAGAAAAATATGGAAGCTCTCCCCTTCAAAGGTAGTGTCTTGTTTGGTGACGGCCTGGCTGACCTGGTGTCTACTGCTACTGCGGGTAAGTCATCTTTTCTTCCTTATGTTCCCACACAACAGAAAAAGGCACCCCATCAACAGATGCAGTCCTTTCGACATAATAAATACAAACGAGGTAAAGGCTCGTCCTTCCTCGCTTCCAAGGGTAGAGGAAGGGGAAAGAAGTCGCCTGCAGGATCAGGCACCCAGGACCAAAAGTCCTCCCCCCGCCTCTACCAAGTCCACCGCATGACGCTGGGGCTCCCCTGCGGGAGTCCGTACCGGTGGGGGGCCGTCTCCGAATTTTCAGTCAGGTCTGGGTTCAATCAGCCCTGGATCCTTGAGTCTTAGACATAGTGTCTCAGGGGTGCAGGCTGGAGTTTCAGGAGATGCCCCCTCACCGCTTTTTCATTTCGGCCTTGCCAGTGTCTCTTCCGTAAAGAAGTGTTAAATGCTGCGACACAAAAGTTGTGTCAACAGAGTGTCATTGTTCCCGTTCCCCCGTCCCAACGGGGGGAAGGGTTCTATTCGAGCTTCTTTGTCGTGCCGAACCCGGACGGTTCGGTCAGACCGGTTCTGAACCTAAAATCTCTCAATCCATACTTGAAAACTTTCAAGTTCAAGATGGAATCTCTTCGAGCTGTGATCTCCATCCTAGAAGGGGGGAGTTTATGGCGTCAGTCGACATAAAGGATGCCTACTTACACGTCCCGATATATCCTCCACATCAGGCCTTCCTGAGATTTGCGGTGCAGGATTGTCATTACCAATTTCAGACGTTGCCGTTTGGGCTTTCCACGGCCCCAAGAGTTTTCACCAAGTTCATGGCAGAAATAATGGTTCTCCTTCACAAGCAAGGGGTTACAAATATCTCGTACTTGGACGATCTCCTGATAAAGGCGAGGTCCAAGGAACAGTTGTTAAGAAATGTGGATCTTTCCCTGTCTGTTCTGCGACAACACGGTTGGGTTCTAAATTTGCCAAATTCTCAGTTGATCCCGGCCACTCTGCTACCCTTTCTGGGCATGATTCTAGACACGGAGCTATAGAGAGAGTTTCTTCCGGAAGACAAAGCTCTGGAAATCCAGACAATGGTCAGGGAGCTTCTGAGGCCGACAAGTGTGTTGATTCATCAATGCACTCGGGTTCTTGGGAAGATGGTTGCGGCTTACGAAGCCATTCCGTTTGGCAGGTTTCATGCCCGGGTGTTTCAGTGGGATCTGCTGAACAAATGGTCCGGGTCTCACCTGCACATGCACCGGAAAATAAGTCTATCTTCCAGGGCCAGGATTTCTGTCCTGTGGTGGCTGCAAACCTCTCACCTTCTGGAGGGACGCCGATTCGGAATCCAGGACTGGGTCCTGCTGACAACAGATGCAAGTCTCCGAGGCTGGGGCGCAGTCACGCAAGGAAGAAATTTCCAGGGAAAATGGTCAAACCAGGAATCTTGTCTCAACATAAATGTTCTCGAGTTAAGTCATTTACAACTAGTGATGTGCACCGGAAAAGTTTTGGATTCGGTTCCGCGGCCGTGTTTTGGATTCGGACGTGTTTTGGCAAAACCTCCCTGAAAATTTTTTGTCGGATTCGGGTGTGTTTTGGGGTTCATTTTGATCCCATAGTATTAACCTCAATAACCATAATTTACACTCATTTTCAGTCTATTCTGAACACCTCACACCTCACAATATTATTTTTAGTCCTAAAATTTGCACCGAGGTCACTGGATGACTAAGCTAAGCGACCCCAGTGGCCGACACAAACACCTGGCCCATCTAGGAGTGGCACTGCAGTGTCAGACAGGATGGCACTTCAAAAAATAGTCCCCAAACAGCACATGGTGCAAAGAAAAAAAGAGGTGCACCAAGGTCGCTCTGTGACTAAGCTAAGCGACCCAAGTGGCGGACACAAACACCTGCTTCTAAGCAGACTATTGCACGCTGGATTTGTAATACGATTCAGCAAGCTCATTCTTCGGCTGGGCTACCATTACCGAAGTCTGTAAAAGCCCATTCTACCAGGAAGGTGGGCTCATCTTGGGTGGCTGCCCGAGGGGTCTCGGCACTTCAACTTTGCCGAGCAGCTATGTGGTCGGGGTCAAACACTTTTGCTAAGTTCTACAAGTTTGATACCCTGGCTGATGAGGACCTCATGTTTGCTCAATCGGTGCTGAAGAGTCGTCCGCGCTCTCCCGCCCGTTCTGGAGCTTTGGTATAGACTCCATGGTCCTTTAGGAGTCCCCAGCAGGGATCAGTACTAAATGCCGCCGGTCGGAATCCCGGCGGTCGAAATACCGACGCCGGAATCCCGACCACACAATCCCGACAGGGGTGGCGAGCGGAACGCAGCACCTTGCGGGCTCGCTTCGCTCGCCACGCTGCGGGCACGGTGCCTCGCCACGCTGCGGGCACGGTGCCTCGCTACGCTCGGCACACTATTATATTCTCCCTCTATGGGTGTCGTGGACACCCACGGAGGGAGAATATGTCGGGATTGTGGCCGTCGGTATTTCGACCGCCGGGATTCCGGCCGGCGGCATCCTGACTGCATCCCCCCCAGCATCCTCTAGGACGTAAGAGAAAATAGGATTTTAATACCTACCGGTAAATCCTTTTCTCCTAGTCCGTAGAGGATGCTGGGCGCCCATCCCAGTGCGGACTGTTACTTGCAGTTGTATTATTGTTGGTTATATTTGATTACACGTGGGTTGTGTATTGGTTATATTCAGCTAGTTGCTGTTGTTAATTCATACTGTTATCTGGTTTCCTGCTACTCCGGTTGTACGGTATGTTTGTGGTGTGGGCTGGTAATGTTTCTCGCCCTTAGTTTAAACAAAAATCCTTTCCTCAAAATGTCAGTCTCTCCTGGGCACAGTTCCTATAACTGAGGTCTGGAGGAGGGGCATAGAGGGAGGAGCCAGTTCACACCCAGTCAAAGTCTTATAGTGTGCCCATGTCTCCTGCGGATCCCAGCATCCTCTACGGACTAGTAGAAAAGGATTTACCGGTAGGTATTAAAATCCTATTATTTTAACCACATACTGCACTGGCAAGGGATTTTTGGTAACCCTGAAAATTCATGGTAATTATGATTTTGAGGGCCTCTGCGGCCATAAATTATAAATATATTGCTGTGTGAGTTTGATATCTGGATATTTATAGAAAAGAAGAAATGGCATCAACAACTTGATATTCTACAAGTTGATCTACACCACCTTTTACAAATTTTGTAATGGAATTTTGTTCCTAAATAAGTCTCTCTCACTTTTAGGGTCACACTTGTAATTTTTATTGCAGTGGCCTAAAAACCTACTTTAGGGAGTCAATTCAATTAGCTGTGTATTACCTTGCAGCAAGAATAAGTACGGCCATATGTTGCACATACGTTAGCACATGACTCGATGGGGCTGCATACAAATATCTGATTTCTGGGGCAAGATGAATGTGCACCAACTAGGAGATCTGTAAAACATGTAGACATGTCTTTACAAAGAACTAAGGCTCAAAAAGGGTTTAAATTACCAAAGGGATAATGAAAGGGGGCAGACTAGATGGGCCAAGTATCTCTAATCAGCAATTATATATTATGGGTCCCTGAGGACTGGAGCTGGGGAACCCTTGTTTTACAGAGTTACAACACAGTTTACAGACTTGTCTGTAGTATGTGCTCTCTTCTCTGGATGGAGTTCTGTACCTCTGCAGTAAATTTGGCTAAACTGTGTTTACTGATCACCTTGTTATTCATTTAAATTATTAGACATTCCTTTGGCGTTATGTGATTGCACAGAACCATTTGACCCTGTTCATGTGACTCAAAAACTGACTAGTGTTATCCTGCTACTTTTACATTTGAAGTTTCATGTCAATGGATCCAGATGTGGCTCATACAAAGCAGACGACTTGTTGAATGTATTCGTGTGGGCTTTTTAATTGGGTAGCGTGGTCTCCCTGTAGGATGAAGGTTCATGCAGAACATGTTTATATTTTTGTTGTAATCCGTCATCCTCAGTATGATTTTACTTATTGATTTCCCTCTTTGTTTTGTTTGTGTGCTTTTTCAACAGATGACCGAAGTGAACTTGAACAACATGTTGTGCCCAGCTGTGTCTGACCCGTTTTACGGGCCGTGGTATCGTATATGGGCTTCAGGACATCAAACGATTATGACCATGGTTCACGGGAAGCTGATTGTCGCCCTGTTCGCCTCTGGGCTGCCAGGCTACAGGTTCCTGGTTTACCTGATTCCCTTTTCAGGAAAGAAAGTTGATTAAATGGCCGCTGCAGCATTGATCAGGTTTTAACCTCTACACAGCCAAAATGTGGATCTAACCTGCAGAGGTTAAAAGGGCTACCAGCACTTTGATGATTTAACAGTGTTACAAACTTCAGTTACATAAACAAGTGACCTTACAGAATGGACCAGTGTCCAGTATTGGATTCATTTTTATTAACATTTTCTCTTCATTTTGCCGCCCTATGAGATAATATGCTTTGATCAGCAGAACATTGCCCGTGGGCTATGGTGGCTTTCGCACAGGAACTGGGAAAATACCTGTGGTGTGTTTTTTTTTTTTTTTTTTTTTTTTTTTTTTTGTTTTTTTTTAATGTTCTCAGTCTGTTACAAGAGCTGATACTTTTATTTATAGAACTTTATATGGCGCTTGCTTATACAGCACTAAACTGAAACTTAAATCCACTCCAGCTTCGTTTAAAGCTTGATCTGAACGAGCAGTGCTTTAATGGAGCAATCCCATTTGTATGTTTTTTTTAAAAGCCTAAAACTAGGCATACATTTATGGTGAGGCAGGTTTTACCCTTTACATTTAAACTCATAGGCTTTGCCTTGTTTTATACATGTTTTTACTCCAGATCAATAGCCCCTGATCCTGATACATGCACTGGTCCTGCCACAAACACGCATAGCACTCTTGTAGAACTTTTCTGGAAGGGAGTTGGTCTGATTTGGTAAGAGCTCCGAATTGTACAAAGATTTCTTGATAACAATGAAGTAATATGGATTGTCATTTCATCAGTAGCACGCACATTAATGATTTTGCTTACCCTGCAAGAGCTAAGCTTGGCATACACTATACAATTATGTGGCAGATCATCTTCCGGACCTGTCTGGTTGGAATGAAAATCTGGTAATGGGATTGAGCAAATGACTATCGACCATTTGCTCCCTTACAATGTAAAAAAGACCAAACGTGTTCATTGCATGAATGACCGGTTTTGTCTGTTTTCTAGTGTTTGGTAGCAAATCGATTGGCATTTGCACTCTCCTGTTAAGATTTTTATTCCAACCAGCCAGATCTGGCAGATGATGATCCAGATAATTGTATAGTGTATGCCCAGCTTTACTTTCAAAATGACTTCACCAGGATTCACAATCAGCCTGTTGGTGCGCTTGCATTATGTGCATGGAAACAAATGCATCTTTTTGCCTCAGGCAGAGTGGTACGTATCTATGGTCTGCCTGCCCCTGTCTGTACACTTGGTGTGCTAGTCATCCTCCGAATTGATGTATACCTTCACTGGTCTATACTTCCTGCAAATTATTCAAAGGCATTTCTAAGCATAGTCCACAGTTGACACACCTTTGCTGAATGGAAGAATGTCCTGTTACAGCCTAGTTTAGTCTCTTCAGTGGATAGTTGAGATGAGACTGACTTGCCCAGTACGGAACACACCAGATACACTCCTCAATTGGGCAGACGCTTAACTCATCAGGCGCTAGCTGTGCAAAACCCCTGATTTAATCAAAAGAACTTGAGTTTTGCTTATTGCCTCACTCCATTGCTATTCAGTCCTTAAGTTCCAAATTATCTATTACATCGTACAGGTTTTGCTAGTAAAGTTTTTTTTATTCTGTTAATAATAATCTTCAGTATTTGATAGTTACATAGAAGTAGTAGTCACCTAGTTATTTTAAATATTGTGATGAAAAAAAGTTAGACGCAGAATTGTCAAGTTTTATATAGTATTTTTATTCAATCTTCAGTCAGTTAAGTGATTGTAGTGTACGCTGGTAGTTGGGTGTAATATACTATGTAATACTTTTTCTCTCCTTCCTATAATATGTATTCGTTCATACTCTGTATGATGTGTGTTTTACTTTTGCCTCACAAAATGCATCTACTGATGGCTGATCCAAACTTCCCCATCCTCCAGCTGCTGGTGTTTAATCAGGGACACTCTGGGTACTATGCAGTACCAGTTGCCGGTTCTGTTTGCCATGGTTCACATCCTGCCAGCAGAAAACTTGCTAACCCATCTGGTCATGGCTGATAAACTAATCTGTAGATTACATGCTCTAATCTTTACATAGTCGTGGCTATTATCCACTGAGCTTCATTATGTTCTTCAGGGACAAATGCTGGAAGCCCCTCTTTTTATAAAACTCTCAGGTCACAGGACAAGTTTGGCCATGCCAGGTATAAAGGGCCATAAATAAGCTATATGCTTTCTCTATTGAAACTTTTTACCATGGCCTGTTGCGTCTTTTAGTCACATTCCAAGCACACATTATGTATTAGTCTTGTTTACCATGATGGATTTTCATGTCTCTCAATCTTTATTTATATGTGTATATTTTTCTCTGCCTGATAAACTTAAGCTGGGTACACATTAGACCACAGGTTCTCAAACTCGGTCCTCAGGACCCCACACGGTGCATGTTTTGCAGGTCTCCTCACAGAATCACAAGTGAAATAATTAGCTCCACCTGTAGACCTTTTACAATGTGTCAGTGAGTAATTAATACACCTGTGCACCTACTGGGTTACCTGCAAAACATGCACTGTGTGGGGTCCTGAGGACCGAGTTTGAGAACCTCTGCATTAGACGATATGCTCCATGAACGATATCGTCTAATGTTTGCCCTTGACTCCTAGACAAACGACATAGGGGGTAATTCAGACCTGATCGCTGGGCTGCGTTTTTTGCTGCCCTGCGATCAGATAGTCACCGTCTACAGGGGGAGTGTAAATTCGACTGTGCAGTCTCTGCTCAGCCCAGGTCTTACTCAGCCGCTGTGATTGCTTCTTGCTGATCGGGGCCGGAGCTGACCTCAGACACCCTCCCTTCGATGCTTTGACACGCTTGCATTTTTCTGGACACTCCCTGGAAACGGTCAGTTGCCACCCACAAACTGCCTCCTCCTGTCAATCACCTTGCAAACGCCTGTGCGATCAGATTTATCGCAACATCCTGTCACTGGCCGGCGAACCCTGTTGCTGCGGTGCGCCGTGCCTGCGCATTGCGGTGCAAATGCATGCGCAATTAAGATCTGATGGCACGCTGTGCTAAAATGCACAGCAGCGATCATGTCTGAATGACCCCCATGGTGCATACAGACTGACATCACCCCAGTCCAAATTTAACTGCATATACAGACGACAGAGGGGGTCGTTATTGACCCGCATTAGCGCTCATCACTAACGATATAGTGCATACATACGACAATATGTACCAAAATATTAACTATATCGTTATTGTGCATATTGTTAAAAATTCTTGTCTGATGTGTACCCAGCTTTACTGAGATCATCTTATTAATTTCTTGCTGTGGTTTAGTGGTCTATTTATTAAGCCTTGGACGGAGATAAAGTCCCAGCCAACCAGCTCCTAACAACCATGTAAGATATGGATTTGTTTATGCGTATGAGAAATTTCCCAATCACAGGCAGAGTGAACATAATAAAGCATTCAATATTAAAGAAAATGTGTTAAATACTTATGGGTTACAGTCACTTTTTTTAGTGTAGACATATCTGTTTGCCCTTGTTCCTAATATGTTGTTAAAGGGAAGCATTTAAATTAAGAATGGAGTTTAAAGGATCTTTTTCTTTACTCCTGTTATATAATTAGAAAATTAGATTCCGCTTTAACACGTCGTTTCGTGGAATAGGAACGCACCACTCATTTCCTTTTTGAGAAATGTCTGTTTCCTGGTGTTAAAAATTTCTAAAATTGTTCTATCATGTAGTACTCATGAATCCTATTGCTTTTGGTTCTATGCATGTGAATTTTATTTTTATGTTTGGGTTGCTAAACTATTATTCATATGGGAGACTTCAGTTCTCTGTGCTGATGGGCTTCTCATTTTCCTGTACAGTATGAATGAGTGAAGATACATCGCTGTGGAGTGTCTTCACAACCTTCTTGAGGCACATCATGGGTACTTTAATTGCCCCATAGAATGCGGTTGATTCACACAATACTAATGACCATGTAACTGCACTTTGCTGGATTAAGCCCAACTGACTCAACGTTTACACATCTAATATTACAAAATAAGGAGTAATGCTGGAATGAATGTATTGAATATAGTGCCATTATCCCAACCTGTGTGATGGATTTGTGTCACAGTGTAGTAAGCGAGGTGTATATGCTCCTGCTGTGATAGACACAAGTATGTGTACCATGTTTCTGTGCACAAGTTCTTTACAATAGTTCAGTAGTACAATCGTTCTTTACAGCATTTTTAGAACATATCCACAGTGGATGCAGCCATTTTTTATTGTTTAAATAATATTCGTCAGAATAAATTTGTCTTCATACACCATGTTTAGATGAGTTCAGTGCAGTACAGTAACCTATAGCTATGGAACCTCAAGACAAAAAACTCAAAATGTTGCCAATATTATTGGGAGGGAGATTATATTGGTCCCATAATTTTCTGCTGAATAACAGGGTTGGGATGTGTAAATATTCTATGTATATTACATTTTATATTGCAGATTGTGGAGTACTCTCCTTTCTTGTGTGGTCAGTTGATTGATTACATATTCATGTGTGATGTGTCTACAAAGGGATGTGTATTCTGTATTTATATGGTAGATATAGTAGCAGTGCTGGGCTTTGCACTCCTTATTGTCTATTTCTCTAACGTCCTAGTGGATGCTGGGGACTCCGTCAGGACCATGGGGAATAGCGGGCTCCGCAGGAGACAGGGCACATCTAAAAAAACTTTTAGGTCACATGGTGCGTACTGGCTCCTCCCCCTATGACCCTCCTCCAAGCCTCAGTTAGGTTTTTGTGCCCGTCCGAGAGGGTGCAATCTAGGTGGCTCTCTTAAAGAGCTAGTTAGAAAAGTTTTTTTTAGGTTTCTAATCAGTGTCTCCTGCTGGCGACAGGAGCACTGCAACGAGGGACTTAGGGGAGAGACTTGCAACTCACCTGCCTGCAGGAGGATTGAAGTCTTAGGCTACTGGACACTGAGCTCCAGAGGGAGTCGGAACACAGGTCAGCCTGGGGTTCGTCCCGGAGCCGCGCCGCCGATCCCCCTTACAGACGCTGAAGAACGGCAGAACGGAGGTCCGGAAACAGGCGGCAGAAGACTTCAGTCTTCATAGAGGTAGCGCACAGCACTGCAGCTGTGCGCCATTGTTGCTACACAGCTCACGGATCTCGGTCACGGAGGGTGCAGGGCGCTGCTGGGGGCGCCCTGGGCAACAATATAGAGTACCTTAGAGGCAAATAAATACATCACATATAGCCATTAAGGCTATATGTATGTATTTAACCCAGGCCAGTTTATTAGAAAAACCGGGAGAAAAGCCCGCCGGAAAAGGGGCGGAGCTTATTCTCCTCAGCACTCGGCGCCATTTTCCTGCACGGCTCCGCTGGTGAGGAAGGCTCCCACGACTCTCCCCTGCACTGCACTACAGAAACAGGGTAACAAAGAGAGGGGGGGCATAAATTGGCGATATAAATATATATTGAGAGCGCATATATAAAAACAACACCTTCTAGGGTTGTTATATACTGTATAGCGCTTTTGGTGTGTGCTGGCAAACTCTCCCTCTGTCTCCCCAAAGGGCTAGGAGGGTCCTGTCTTCAATAGAGCATTCACTGTGTGGCTGCTGTGTGTGTCGGTACGTGTGTGTCGACATGTATGAGGACGAAGTTGGTGTGGAGGCAGAGCAATTGCCGATGATGGTAATGTCACCCCCTAGGGAGTCGACACCGGAATGGATGGCTTTGGTTATGGAATTACGTGATAATGTCAGCACATTACAAAAGTCAGTTGACGAAATGAGACGCCCGGCAAACCAGTTAGTACCGGTTCAGGCATCTCAGACACCGTCAGGGGCTGTAAAACGTCCCTTACCTCAGTCAGTCGACACCGGTACCGACACAGATGAATCTAGTGTCGACGGTGAGGAAGTAAACGTATTTTCCAGTAGGGCCACACGTTATATGATCACGGCAATGAAGGAGGCTTTGCAGCTCTCTGATACTACTGGTACCTCAAAAAGGGGTATTATGTGGGGGGTGAAAAAACTACCTGTATTTTTCCCAGAATCAGAGGAATTGAATGATGTGTGTGATGAAGCGTGGGTTACCCCCGATAGAAAAATGCTAATTTCAAAGAAGTTGTTGGCATTATACCCTTTCCCACCAGAGGTTAGGGCGCGCTGGGAATCACCCCCTAAGGTGGATAAGGCGCTCACACGTTTATCAAAGCAAGTGGCGTTGCCGTCTCCTGATACGGCCGCCCTCAAGGATCCAGCAGATAGGAGGCTGGAAACTACACTGAAGAGTATATACACACATACGGGTGTTATACTGCGACCGGCAATAGCCTCAGCCTGGATGTGCAGTGCTGGGGTAGTGTGGTTGGATTCTCTGACTGAAAATATTGAGACCCTGGATAGGGACAGTATTTTATTGACTCTAGAGCAATTAAAGGATGCTTTTCTTTATATGCGAGATGCTCAGAGGGATGTTTGTACTCTAGCATCAAGAGTAAGCGCGATGTCCATATCTGCTAGAAGAAGTTTATGGACGCGACAGTGGTCAGGTGATGCGGATTCCAAGAGGCATATGGAAGTATTGCCATATAAAGGAGAGGAATTGTTTGGGGTCGGTCTTTCGGACCTGGTGACCACGGCAACTGCCGGCAAATCCACCTTTTTACCTCAGACCCCTTCACAACAGAAAAAGACACCGTCTTTTCAGCCGCAGTCCTTTCGCTCCTATAAAAAGCGACCAAAAGGACAGTCTTATCTGCCGAGAGGCAGAGGAAAGGGTAAGAAAGGGCAGCACGCAGCCCCTGCCCAGGAACAGAAGCCCGCCCCGGCTTCTACAAAGCCATCAGCATGACGCTGGGGCTTTACAAGCGGACCCAGGAACGGTGGGGGGTCGACTCAAGATTTTCAGCAATCAATGGGCTCACTCACAAGTGGACCCGTGGGTCCTGCAGATAATATCTCAGGGTTACATGCTGGAGTTCGAAAGGTTTCCACCTCGCCGGTTCCTAAAGTCTGCTTTACCAACGTCTCCCTCAGAAAGGACGTCGGTTTTGGAAGCCATTCACAAGCTGTATTCTCAGCAGGTGATAGTCAAGGTACCCCTCCTACAACAGGGAAAGGGGTATTATTCCACACTATTTGTGGTACCGAAGCCGGACGGTTCGGTAAGACCTATTCTAAATCTGAAATCCTTGAACCTGTACATACAGAAATTCAAGTTCAAAATGGAGTCACTCAGAGCAGTGATAGCGAATCTGGAAGACGGGGACTTCTTGGTGTCCCTGGACATAAAGGATGCTTATCTGCATGTCCCAATTTACCCCTCACACCAAGGGTATCTCAGGTTCGTGATACAAGACTGTCATTATCAGTTTCAAACGATGCCGTTTGGTTTGTCTACGGCCCCTCGGGTCTTTACCAAGGTAATGACCGAAATGATGGTTCTTCTACGAAGAAAAGGCGTATTAATTATCCCTTACTTGGACGATCTCCTGATAAGGGCAAAGTCCAGAGAACAGCTGGAAGTCGGTGTAGCACTAACCCAGGTAGTGCTCCAGCAACACGGGTGGATTCTGAATCTTCCAAAATCTCAATTGACCCCGACAACTCGTCTGCTGTTCCTGGGAATGATTCTGGACACGGTTCAGAAAAAGGTGTTTCTCCCGGAGGAAAAAGCAAGGGAGTTATCCGAACTTGTCAGGAACCTCCTAAAACCAGGAACGGTGTCAGTACATCAATGCACAAGAGTCCTGGGAAAGATGGTGGCTTCGTACGAAGCGATTCCATTCGGCAGATTCCATGCACGGACATTTCAGTGGGATCTGCTGGACAAATGGTCCGGATCGCATCTGCACATGCATCAGCGAATAGCACTGTCACCAAGAACAAGGTTGTCTCTCCTGTGGTGGCTGCAAACTGCCCATCTGCTAGTGGGCCGCAGATTCGGCATACAGGACTGGGTCCTGGTGACTACGGATGCCAGCCTACGAGGTTGGGGAGCAGTCACAAAGGGAAGAAACTTCCAGGGCGTGTGGTCAAGCCTGGAGACGTCTCTTCACATAAATATACTGGAGCTAAGAGCGATCTACAATGCTCTAAGTCTGGCAAAACCGCTGCTTCAGGGTCAGCCGGTGTTGATCCAGTCCGACAACATCACGGCAGTCGCCCACGTAAACAGACAAGGCGGCACGAGAAGCAGGAGTGCAATGGCAGAAGCGGCAAGGATTCTGCGCTGGGCGGAGAATCATGTCATAGCACTGTCAGCAGTGTTCATCCCGGGAGTGGACAACTGGGAAGCAGATTTCCTCAGCAGACACGACCTTCACCCGGGAGAGTGGGGACTTCATCCAGAAGTTTTCCACATGATTGTGAACCGTTGGGAAAAACCAAAGGTAGACATGATGGCGTCTCGTCTCAACAAAAAATTGGACAGGTATTGCGCCAGGTCAAGAGACCCTCAGGCAATAGCTGTGGACGCTCTGGTAACACCGTGGGTGTACCAATCAGTGTATGTGTTCCCTCCTCTGCCTCTCATACCAAAGGTGCTGAGAATTATACGGAAAAGAGGAGTAAGAACGATACTGGTGGCTCCGGACTGGCCAAGGAGAACTTGGTATCCGGAACTTCAAGAGATGCTCACGGAGGATCCGTGGCCTCTACCTCTGAGAAGGGATCTGCTTCAGCAGGGACCTTGTATGTTCCAAGACTTACCGCGTCTGCGTTTGACGGCATGGCGGTTGAACGCCGGATTCTAAAAGAAAAGGGCATTCCAGAGGAAGTTATTCCTACCTTGATTAAGGCTAGGAAGGAAGTGACTGTACAACATTATCACCGCATTTGGCGAAAATATGTTGCGTGGTGTGAGGCCAAGAAGGCTCCAACGGAAGAATTTCAATTGGGTCGATTCTTACATTTCCTGCAAGCAGGATTGTCTATGGGCCTAAAATTGGGGTCTATTAAAGTTCAAATTTCGGCCTTATCAATTTTCTTCCAGAAGGAATTGGCGTCAGTGCCTGAAGTACAAACTTTTGTCAAAGGTGTACTACATATACAACCCCCAATAGTGCCTCCAGTGGCACCGTGGGATTTGAACGTGGTTCTAAATTTTCTCAAATCTCATTGGTTTGAGCCGTTAAAATCGGTAGAATTAAAATACCTTACATGGAAGGTAACCATGCTGTTGGCCCTGGCTTCTGCCAGGAGAGTTTCAGAGTTGGCAGCTTTGTCATACAAGAGCCCATATCTGATATTCCATTCGGACAGGGCAGAATTGAGGACGCGTCCTCAATTTCTCCCTAAGGTGGTTTCGGCATTTCACTTAAACCAGCCTATTGTGGTGCCTGCGGCTACTAGCGACTTGGAGGACTCCAAGTTACTGGACGTTGTCAGAGCATTAAAAATATATATTTCAAGGACAGCTGGAGTCAGAAAAACTGACTCGTTGTTTACATTGTATGCACCCAACAAGATGGGTGCTCCTGCGTCTAAACAGACGATTGCACGTTGGATCTGTAGCACAATCCAACTTGCACATTCTGTGGCAGGCGTGCCACAGCCTAAATCTGTAAAGGCCCACTCCACAAGGAAGGTGGGCTCATCCTGGGCGGCTGCCCGAGGAGTCTCGGCATTACAACTTTGCCGAGCAGCTACGTGGTCAGGGGAGAACACGTTTGTAAAATTTTACAAATTTGATACTCTGGCTACAGAGGACCTGGAGTTTTCTCATTCGGTGCTGCAGAGTCATCCGCACTCTCCCGCCCGTTTGGGAGCTTTGGTATAATCCCCATGGTCCTGACGGAGTCCCCAGCATCCACTAGGACGTTAGAGAAAATAAGAATTTACTTACCGATAATTCTATTTCTCATAGTCCGTAGTGGATGCTGGGCGCCCATCCCAAGTGCGGATTGTCTGCAATACTTGTACATAGTTATTGTTACAAAAATCGGGTTATTATTGTTGTGAGCCATCTTTTTAGAGGCTACTTCGTTTTGTTATCATACTGTTAACTGGGTTCAGATCACAAGTTGTATGGTGTGATTGGTGTGGCTGGTATGAGTCTTACCCGGGATTCAAGATCCTTCCTTATTGTGTACGCTCGTCCGGGCACAGTACCTAACTGAGGCTTGGAGGAGGGTCATAGGGGGAGGAGCCAGTACGCACCATGTGACCTAAAAGTTTTTTTAGATGTGCCCTGTCTCCTGCGGAGCCCGCTATTCCCCATGGTCCTGACGGAGTCCCCAGCATCCACTACGGACTATGAGAAATAGAATTATCGGTAAGTAAATTCTTATTTTCTCTTAATGGATTTAATACAGTATATGCTAAACCTTTAGCAAGGTCATCTCTGAAATTAGGCTATCTAAGGTACAAATGTCCAGGTTTCCAAAGTATTCCCATGCAAAAAATGAACTACAACTATGACACTTGAGAATAATTGATATAATAATGTGTGTGTAAAAGGTATCCAGCTAGCTGCCATGTGCTATTTTAGTATCGCTAGCCGTGTCTGTCCTGAATTCTGATTGGTTGCTAGATGTGTGTTGTTTGCACGTTATTAATGACATATTCAAATAGTTTTATTTCATGTGGGCTTGATGCATCTAGAACCATTATAACTGTAGTTAGGGTGCTGCTGGAAATATGACCAACAGTACTTAAACTTTCAAACAAGCCAGCAACGGCAGCTATGGTTTTCTAAATTAAAAAGTTCACCAGTAACTGCTTCCTGTTGGAAGGTATTGGCTGAGGTAGGCCTACCTTTAAATGGTAGGAATGGTATACCCCTGCAGTTTCTTTGCTCTGAATATTGTTGGACATAATATATAATGTATGGAGTTGGGTTCGGGGACAAGCGGTCAGAATGCTGACTCTGGCATCCCGACTGGAAAAATCCCAACAGTGGTGAGAATGGTAGCTAACCCACCCTCCCCGCAGCCTATTTCTAACCCTCTGCACCCTCTACCCAAACCCAGCAGCCAAACCCTAATCCAGCCCAGCCATAACCCCCTTTCCCTGCAGTGTATATATATATATATATATATATATATATATATATGTATATATGTGTGTGTGTGTGTGTGTGTGTGTGTGTATATGTGTATATGTGTGTGTGTATATATATATATATATATATATATATATATATATACATACATACATACATACATACATACATACATACATACATACATACATACATACATACATACATACTTTGGAACAGTCCAGCACTCTCATCATGAAGAACATCTGCGGGGTGCACTACACAAAAAATCCCCAAACTCCTGAGTGATCTCTGTTATATAGTCCAAGAATAGGCACTCTCCAAAATTCAATATGCTTTAAGGCAGGCATGTCCAACCTGCGGCCCTCCAGCTGTTGAGAAACTACACATCCCAGCATGCCCAGACACAGCTTTAGCATTCTCTGACAGCAAAACAGTGTCAGGGCATGCTGGGATATGTAGTTTCACAACAGCTGGAGGGCCGCAGGTTGGACATGCCTGCTTTAAGGTATATTTAATCCAATACTCACAGAGAAAGTTTCAAAGCATACATAGATGCATGGCAGGCAGGTCAGCAACGTTTCGGTCCAACAGGACCTTTGTCAAGCTTTTCATCATTTATATGCCCATAACAAACAAACAATAAGCAGAGCTAATCGCAGCGATTGAATTTTGGAGAGTGCCTATTCTTGGACTATATATATATTATATAATGTGTTCACGCTAGGCTGTTTTAGCAGGGCCCTGCCCGATTTTTTTTTATTTTTTCTTCTTCAAGGGCAAAATCTGCCCTGCTCTTTCTGCGGCGCCCTGCTAAAACAGCCGCCCGATTCGTGCCCTCCCAGCGTGTAAAGATGCCATGCACCCGGCATCCATTCACACTGTGGGAGAGCGCTTTGGGGAAGCCCAGCACCTCTGTAGGTGCTGGGCACACCCCCAACAGTGACGCCGCTGGCAGCCCACACCCCCTGTAATAACGTCTGTGGCCCGCAACGCCCACTTCAATTACGTTAAATGACCACGCCCCTGTTTTGCGTGGCCACGCCCTTTTTATGCACCCCCTCGCGCGCGGTCCGGCGCCCTGCCCGATTCCTAGAGTGAGCACTAAATTTTATATAAGAAATAAGCAAACAAAAACAGTGACTTACAGTTCAAAACAATATAGGACAAGTATATTGTATATAAACATAGTTGCATCAGCAGACACTGAAAAAAGTGTTATGGTGGCAGAAAACCAAGGGATTTGGTGGCGTTGAGGGGAATATAGAGTAGAAGATGGATTATGTAAGAGAAGAAAAGGCACGTAAGGGAAGAGGGCCCTGCACATAAAAGCTTACATTCTAAAGGGGAGTGGCAGACCGACAAGGGTGACAAAGATAGGGTAGACAGCGGGAGTGTAACAGAGGGTTAGGATGAGGGTTGGCCGGGTTTGGTGAAGAAGTGGGTCTGATAGGGAGAGGTAGAGAATTCCATCACGCTCCACCTTTCTATAAAACTTTAAACGGTCTCTCAAGACCCACTTCTTCACAATATATATTGTGTATTTTTCTATGGGCCACTGTTCTCTGCATCCTGTCTCAATTAAAAAAGTCAGCTATCTTCTCACTACAATGGATTGATACAGATATGTTCGTATTGAGAGAGGGACTATGGATGGCATATTTTCTCTGAGAAGGCTCTGTGGCTCACTGTTTAGAACTTACACCGTGCCAAAGTTTTAGCCCACAAAAATACATAAATCACCGATACATAGGCTTACAAATATTAGTAAAGTAATTTCATAGTCTGAATAAACAGGATTGGTAAAATCATTTTTGCTGTTAACGGAAGTAATCATAAAAAAAATAGCTGTTTGGATAAACCTTGTGCATTATTGTTTTTAATGGAGTTTTGTAATGATGCTGCCTTGTTTTGGGTGTTTTATACATACAAAATTGTATATGTTTTTTTTGAGAGGTAGTTTGAATTAGTTTGTGATGGCAATCTTACTCTGTTAGAACAGACCATATTTTGTTATTTCATATTGCTTGGGTTGTGCAGCAAATAGTCCCCAGTTTCCAATGATCCCCAGGTAGAATACATAATTTATGTTGAGACACGCCCATCTTATAGGACCACGTATTCTACAATGTAAGACGGCATTGACTGGTCTGTTAAATGGAGATTGCTGGAATAAGATATCAGTGTATCAGACTCCTCATAATGTTTAAAGGGAATCGCCAACGTTTAAATGTGTGCTAGTATTCTGTGATTATCTTATGGTCGACATCTGCAGACTTCCTTTTTTTTTTTTTGGGGGGGGGGGGGGGGGGAACAACTGTAATAATAAAATTTTAAACCTGCCGGTAAATATTTTTCTCCTAGTCCGTAGAGGATGCCGGGGTCTCCGTAAGGATCATGGGGAATAGACTGGCTCCGCAGGAGACGTGGGCACTAAAAAGAACTTTAGATATGGGTGTGCACTGGCTCCTCCCTCTATGCCCCTCCGCCAGACCTCAGTTAGAGAAACTGTGCCCAGAGGAGAAGGACAGTACGAGGAAAGGGGACTCCGTAAGGACCATGGGGATTATACCAAAGCTCCAAAACGGGCGGGAGAGTGCGGATGACTCTGCAGCACCAATTCAGCAAACATGAGGTCCTCATCAGCCAGGGTATCAAACTTGTAGAACTTTGCAAAGGTGTTTGAACCCGACCAAGTCGCCGCTCGGCAAAGCTGTAATGCCGAGACACCTCGGGCAGCCGCCCAAGAAGAGCCCACCTTCCTAGTGGAATGGGCCTTTACAGAATTTGGTAATTGCAATCCAGCCGTACAATGAGCCTGCAGAATCGTGTTACAGATCCAGTGAGCAATAGTCTGCTTAGAAGCAGGAGCGCCAACCTTGTTGGCTGCATACAGGACAAACAGTGTCTCTGTTTTCCTAACCCGAGCCGTTCTGGCCACATAAATTTTCAATGCCCAGACCACATCAAGGGACTCTGAATCCTCCAAGTCCCGCGTAGCCACAGGCACCACAATAGGTTGGTTCATATGAAAAGATGAAACAGCCTTGGGCAAAAATTGAGGACGAGTCCGCAACTTCGCTCTGTCCACATGGAAAACCAGATAGGGGCTTTTGTGAGATAAAGCCGCCAATTTCCGACACTCGCCTTGCCGATGCCAAGGCCAACAACATGACCACTTTCCAAGTGAGATACTTTAATTCCACCGTTTTAAGAGGCTCAAACCAGTGAGACTTAAGGAACCGCAACACCACGTTAAGGTCCCAGGGTGCCACTGGAGGTACAAAAGGAGGCTGGATATGCAGCACTCCCTTCACAAAAGTCTGTACTTCTGGAAGAGAAGCCAATTCCTTCTGAAAGAAAATGGATAGGGACGAAATCTGAACCTTAATGGAGCCTAATTTTAGGCCTAAATTCACTCCAGTCTATAGGAAGTGAAGGAAACGGCCCAGATGGAATTCTTCCGGAGGAGCATTCCTGGACTCGCACCAAGATACATACTTCCGCCATATACGGTGATAATGTTTTGCTGTCACGTCCTTCCTAGCCTTTATCAGAGTAGGAATGACCTCATCCGGAATGCTCTTTTCCGCTAGGATCCGGCGTTCAACCGCCATGCCGTTAAACGCAGCTGCGGTAAGTCTTGGAACAGACGGGGCCCCTGTTGTAACAGGTCCTCTCTGAGCGGAAGAGGCCACGGATCTTCTGTGAGCATTTCCTGCAGATCCGGATACCAGGCCCTTCGAGGCCAATCTGGAACAATTAGAATTGTCTGTACTCCTCTTCGTCTTATGATTCTCAATATCTTGGAGATGAGAGGAAGATGAGGAAACACATAGACCGACTGGAACACCCACGGTGTCACAAGGGCGTCCACTGCTACCGCCTGAGGGTCCCTTGACCTGGCGCACTACCTCGGTAGTTTTTTGTTGAGGCGTGACGCCATCATGTCTATCTGAGGCAGTCCCCACGGACTTGCAATCTCTGCGAAGACTTCCTGATGAAGTCCCACTCTCCTGGATGTAGATTGTGTCTGCTGAGGAAGTCTGCTTCCCAGTTGTCCACTCCCGGAATGAAGACTGCTGTCAGAGCGCTTACATGATTTTCCGCCCAGCGAAGAATCCTGGTGGCTTCTGCCATTGCTACTCTGCTCTTTGTTCCGCCTTGGCGGTTTACATGAGCCACTGCGGTGATGTTGTCTGACTGAATCAGAACCTGTAGGTCGCGAAGCAAATTCTCCGCTTGACGAAGGCCGTTGTATATGGCACTTAATTCCAGTACGTTGATGTGAAGACAAGCCTCCTGGCTTGACCAGAGACCTTGGAAGTTTCTTACCTGTGTGACTGCGCCCCAACCTCGGAGGCTCGCGTCCGTGGTTACCAGAACCCAGTCCTGAATGCCGAACCTGCGACCCTCTAGAAGGTGAGCACTCTGCAGCCACCACAGGAGAGATACCCTGGCCCTGGGGGACAGGCTGATCATCTGATGAATCTGTAGATGTGACCCAGTCCACTTGTCCAGAAGGTCCCACTGAAAAGTCCTCGCATGGAACCTGCCGAATGGAATGGCTTCGTAAGACGCCACCATCTTTCCCAGAACTCGAGTGCAGTGATGCACCAACACCCTTTTTGGCTTCAAGAGGTCTCTGACCAAATTCATGAGTTCTTGGGCCTTTTCCATAGGGAGATAAACCCTTTTCTGGTCCGTTTCCAGAATCATGACTAAGAAAGGCAAATGGGTCGTCGGAACCAACTGTGACTTCGGGATATTGAGAATCCAGCTGTGCTGCTGCAACACCCTCAGGGAAAGTGATACGCTGTTCAGCAACTGCTCTCTTGATCTCGCTTTTATTAGATCGTCCAAGTACGGGATAATTGTGACACCCTGCTTGCGCAGGAGCACCATCATTTCCGCCATTACCTTGGTGAAAATCCTCGGGGCCGTGGAAAGCCCAAACGGCAACGTCTGAAATTGGTAATGACAATCCTGTACAGCAAATCTCAGGAACGCCTGATGAGGCGGATATATGGGGACATGAAGGTATGCATCCTTTATGTCCAGGGACACCATATAATCCCCCCCTTCCAGGCTGGCGATGACCGCTCTGAGCGATTCCATCTTGAACTTGAACCTTTTGAAGTATAGGTTTAAGGATTTTAAATTTAAAATGGGTCTGACCGAACCGTCCGGTTTCGGGACCACAAACAGGGTTGAGTAATACTCCATCCCCTGCTGAAGCAGGGGAACTGACCACCACTTGTTGAAGACACAATTTTTGAATTGCATTTAAAACTATCTCCCTCTCTGGGGAAGAAGCCGGTAGGGCCGATTTGAAAAACCGGCGAGGAGGCACCTCTTCGAATTCCAGCTTGTAACCCAGGGAAACAATTTCTATTGCCCAGGGATCCACCTGTGAGTGAACCCAGACGTGGCTGAAAAGTCGAAGACGTGCCCCCACTGGGGCGGACTCCCTCAGCGGAGCCCCAGCGTCATGCAATGGATTTTGTAGAGGCCGGGGAGGACTTCTGCTCCTGGGAACTAGCTGTAGTTGGCAGCTTTTTCCCCCTGCCCTTACCTCTGGCAAGAAAGGAAGATCCCCGTACTCTCTTGGGTTTATGCGACCGAAAGGACTGCATCTGATAATGTGACGTTTTCTTAGGCTGTGAGGAAACAGAAGGCAAAAAAGTTGATTTACCTGCAGTAGCTGTGGAAACTAGGTCTGTGAGACCCTCCCCAAACAATTCCTCACCCTTGCAAGGCAAAACATCCATATGCCTCTTCGAGTCGGCATCACCCGTCCATTGTCAGGTCCACAGGGATCGTCTAGCAGAAATCGCCATAGCGTTGGCTCTGGAACCCAGTAGGCCAACGTCTCTCTGAGCATCTCTCATATATAGGACAGCATCCTTAATATGACCCAGGGTCAATAAAATGGTTTCCTTATCCAGCGTATCTATATCAGCAGATAAGGTATCTGTCCACGCTGCTACAGCGCTACAAACCCAAGCTGACGCTATCGCCGGTCTGAGTAATGTACCAGTATGTGTGTAAATTGACTTCAAGGTAGTCTCCTGCCTGCGATCAGCAGGATCCTTGAGGGTTGCGGTATCTTGAGATGGCAGCACTACCTTTTTGGATAAGCGTGTCAACGCTTTGTCCACCCTTGGGGAGGACTCCCGCCGTATCCTGTCCTTAGCCGGGAAAGGATACGCCATAAGAATCCTTTTGGGAATCTGCAGTTTTGTCTGGAGATTCCCAAGCCTTTTCAAATAACTCGTTCAGCTCATGAGATGGGGGAAAGGTTATCTCAGGTTTCTTTTCCTTATACATGCGCACCCTTGTGTCAGGGACAGAGGGGTCATCTGTGATATGCAACACCTTTTATTGCAATAATCATATAATGAATACTTTTAGCCAATTTTGGCTGCAACTTCGCATCATCATAATCGACACTGGAGTCAGAATCCGTGTCTCGGTATCTGTGTCTACAACTTGGGATAGTGGGCGCTTTTGAGACCCAGAAGGTCCCTGCGACATAGTAAAAGGTTGGGCTAGACTCCCTGTACATTCCCTGGACTCTGCTTTGTCCAACCTCTTGTGTAATAAATTCACATTTGCATTTAAAACATTCCACATATCCACCCAGTCAGGTGCCGGCGCTGCCGACGGAGACACCACACTCATTTGCTCCACCTCCTCCCTAGAAGAGCCTTCCGCTTCAGACATGCCGACACACGCGTACCGACACCCCACACACTCGGGGAAATCTCTAATCTGGAGACCGTTCCCCCACAAGGCCCTTAGGAGAGACAGAGAGAGTATGCCAGCACACACCCAGCGCCAATGAATTTGGAAAAATTTTCCAGATAGCGCTCTTTTTATATATATATATATATCCAAATTATGTGGCCCCCCCTTCTTTAAACCCCTCTGTCACCGTGTTCAGCAGGGGAGAGTCCGGGGAGCCAGCTTCTCAGCGTGTGCTGTGGAGAAAATGGCGCTGGTTAGTGCTGAGGGATCAAGCTCCGCCCCCTCAGCGGCGGGCTTCGGTCCCGCTCGAATCCATTCAAAAACTGGCGGGGGATACTCATATACAGCCCACAGAGCCAATATATCTATTTTTACCAGTCCTAGAGGTGTAAATTGCTGCCCAGGGCGCCCGCCCTGCACCCATCAGTGCCTGCCGTGTGTGTTCTTTGTGGGAGCAATGGCGTGCAGCGTTACCGCAGCGCGCGTTACCTCAGTGAAGATCTGAAGTCTTCTGCCGCCTCTGAAGTCTTCTTATCATCTTATACTCAACCGGCTTCTATCTTCCGACTCTGTGAGGAGGACGGCGGCGCGGCTCCGGGACGAACAGCGAGGAGAGACCTGTGTTCCGACTCCCTCTGGAGCTAATGGTGTCTAGTAGCCTAAGAAGCAGAGCCCATCAGTTAAGTAGGTCTGCTTCTCTCTACTCAGTCCCTCGATGCAGGGAGCCTGTTGTCAGCAAGCTCCCTAAATATAATAAAAAAACCTAACAAAATTATTTCTTTCAGCAAACTCAGGAGAGCTCCCTGTAGTGCACCCAGTCTCCTCTGGGCACAGTATCAAACTGAGGTCTGGAGGAGGGGCATAGAGGGAGGAGCCAGTGCACACCCACATCTAAAGTTCTTTTTAGTGCCCATGTCTCCTGCGGAGCCCGTCTATTCCCCATGGTCCTTACGGAGTCCCCAGCATCCTCTAGGACGTAAGAGAAATTTGCATTTTTAGTTCACTATTTCCTTGTTGTGACTCTTCAATGAAGTTCCACTCACCTTGCTACCACTCTGTAGCAGCCATGTCTTGTCTAATGAAATCCAGTATGATATACCAGCAGACGGGATGCCGACTGTCAGTATAGTGGCACTCCGTCTGAATTCCAGCAGCGAGTAACCTTATGTGCTCACTTTGCTCGCCCTGCCTTGGGCCTGGTGGAGGTTTTTTTCCCACTCTGTTGGTGGCGTGGACCCACCAACAGAGTGGGAAGTCCAGACGGGTGTCTGTAGTCTGGACACGAGTATAATGTCTGCTGTTGGGATTCTGGTGTCTGTAGGTATCCCGACTAATGGCACTGCAAAGTATGGCAGGTTTAAGAGATTCCTGTAACAAAAAGGTTTTATATTTATCTCTACTTTTAAGGGGATCAAAGCAGATTTTTATTTAAAGCGGTCACTGATTTAACATTTGAGAACCTGTAAAGTCATCAGTGGATAGAGATCCATTGTTGCCGTCTTCTGGGGTTGTCTGCCAGTCTCTACAACATTTGTGCTGCATCTTTCAATAAAGGAGGCTGATGTGAATTAAAGACAGTTGTTACGTTGGGATGTAGTCACCATCCCGGTGGTCAGTATACCAACGTCTGGATCCCGACCGCCAGAATGCCCAGGACAATTTCCACTCATGGGTGTCCATGACACCCATAGAGTGGGAATGGAACCTGTGGCTCACGCCGCAATCGGATTCGTTGCGCTTGCCCCCCTGCCAGCATTCTGGCGGTCAGTGATCCTGGCGTCGGTATGCTGGCTGCCGGGATCCTGGCGGCTGGTCACGCAAACCCATCCCTTTACATACCGGCGTCTGTATGCTGGCTGCTGGGATCCTGGCAGCTGGTCACGCAAACCCAACCCTTTACATGAGAAGTGATGTGCACTGATGATTTAATAAAGTCCAGTGCCACTTTTTTCTAAACAAAACTTTTTTCTTTATAGCAAATATTGACTTGTGAAACCATTGTATAATGTTGTCCCTGAATTCCTTCAGCACTAACTGAAGTGACTTCATGTCTATGGTTTTATCATCTCGTCATCAAGCTGGCATGAGTATAACTAATCATGAGGACTATTAAAAGCCGCACTTCCACCAACATACGTGATTCTAGTAACCTTCCCCTCCGTCTAGCTAAGTCTCTGGGGCTGCTATACCAGCTGTTTCTCCTGTGGCTCCTACAGTTCCGGCTGCTGCCATTGAAAGCTGGTGAAAGAAATTGATTTTCCAGTTCTGTAGAACAGAAATGGTAGAACTCTGGGAAAAATTCCGGGTAGGGGGAAAGGAGCAGATTCATAAAACCTCTGTGTAGATGAAACTTGAACTTTAGTTGGTATCCTACTGCAAATATAGCTGTCACTTCTGAACTTGAAAGCTAGGTCACCCACTGTAATCTTTTATGCGAGCACTATGATAAGGACCCTATACTTCTCTCTGCTGTTACAGCATCTCGCATCATCTTTCATGTTAAGCCAATACACTCCATTTATAATATATATATATTAAATTTTTGAGTATGTTGCATTTAAAACCTGCAGTTTTCTAGTATGTGTTTAATAGGAAGACATCCCTTTTTTATGATATTATTCCAACAAGAAAACTGTCTGATTGTTGTGTTGTGTATGGGGTATTTCTAACTTGGTTTTTATTAAATGTGCAAATGCAAGTTTTGGTAATAATTGAAAATAAACTGTTATTTGTGGACAGATGATGTGTTCTACTTTTCATTTCCTTGTTAAAGAACTGCTGTTTGTATGACATGTTTTAAAGCCTGAAGACTGTATTCAGCCAAAATTAGACCAAATGTGAAGGTGAGAACCAGTGGATCACAGTTATGAAAAATTATTCCTTCCACCTAAGCATAACTTCTTTATTAAAAAGAGACCTGAACAGAAGGCATACTAATAAATTACCATCTTGACAAATCATGAAGCCTTAGGTAAAATTAATATAAAGGGGCTCCCATATGTAACTAAAGCTGTAAAATATAGTTTGTGATGGTGCTTATGTGTACAAAGAGGTAAAATGTACCCGAATATATTAGAAAAACATATTTATTTTACGTCCTAGAGGAAACTGGGGTCCACATTAGTACCATGGGGTATAGACGGGTCCACTAGGAGCCATGGGCACCTTAACAAAATTAAGTGTGGGCTGGCTTCTCCCCCTGTGCCTCTCCCCCAGACCCAATTATTGAAAAATGGTCTACTATGTAGATTATGACCTATAACCAGAAGGGAAGGAAGCCAGGTTAGGAACAGAGCACTGGGCAGTCTCCACACTTTCTCAAACAGTGATGGCAGCGCTGGTGACTGCTTTCCATTTCCTTTGTTTTCTTAGCATAGAACTTGGGTATTTTCGGACTCGAGGGTAATCTGAGACTGCCATAAAATATTGCCTTATTTTAAGGTTTTAAGTTATTTTTATCTGCATCATTTTATTTGAAATCCGCTTGCTTTCCAATCAATCAACAATCTGCCATTGTCTTCCATTCTGTATACATATGTGGATAATGAACACTATTTACCTACTATTTTTTGGATACAGAAAGTAATTCACCATTCTATATAATAAAAGGCTAACACCGATCCTCACCTCCTATGGGGGGAATTCAAGAGTTTTACGTGCCGATTGCCGCTATATGGCGCCTGATGGAGCAATTCAAGTGTTGCTCCATTCGGGTGCTCACAGCTGCCGGCGCTGATATTACTGTTATGATGAGCCATCATTTTGATGGGCTGGTAACTAGTAAGCTAAGTTAATACAGTTTGGAAATTAAGTAAACTACTACCTGTGTGTATGTTTGTACACCTATCAGCCAGTACACTAAAACCACCTGCCTAATATTGTGTAGGTTCCCCTCTTTCCACCAAACCCTTTAATGCATGGACTCTGCAGACCTCTGATGGTGTCCTGTGGCATCTGGCGTCAAAAGGTTAGCAGCAGATCCTTGAATTCCTTTATGTTGCGAGGTGGGTCCTCCATGGATCAGTCTTGATTTTACAGCACATATCACAGATGCTCTATCGGATTAAGATCTGAAGGTAATTCAACACATTGACTGCTTTGTCATGTTCTTCAGACCATTTCTGAATTTTTGCAGTATTGCCGTGTGCATTATACTGATGAATGAGGCCACATTTCCATCAGTGAATACAGTTGCCATGAAGGGGTGTACTTGGTCTGCAACAAAGGTAGGTAGTTTGTGTCAAATAACATCAGTATGAATGCCAGGATCCAGGGCATCACACTGCTTCCGCTTGCTGGTCTTCTTCCGAAATGCTTCCTGATGCCATCCACATGAGTTTTAAAAGAAAAAAAAAATTATTATTCAGACTAGGCCACTGCCATTGATACATGGTCCAGTTCTGGGTGGTAGTCATGTGACTGCCGGTCGGCTGACCGACAGTCACATGACCTCCTCCGTGAGCCCGACGGCTCAATATCCCGATGGTCGGCATGCCGACCAACAGGGACTATTTCCACTCGTGGGTGTCCACGACACCCATAGAGTGGGAATAGAACCCGGTCGCCACCGAGCCCGCAGCGTGGCGAGCGCAGCAAGCCCGCAAGGGGCTCGCTGCACTCGCCCCTCTCCGCCGGGATCCCGGCGTCGGTAAGGTGACCGGCGGTCAGGAGACCGCCGGTCACCCGTACTACACCCCCAGTTCTGACACTGACATAGGACTTCTCTATTTGGAGTAAAATTAGATGCAATTATACGAAAAGTTTCTGTGAAAAAATCAAAGCATTTCCCCAAAAGTAGGATAGAGTTTTTGTTTTCAACAGTTTAGAGATGTGAGATGCTATACACCTGTAAGGTAGACAGATAAGGGTTTACATTTATATCTCTCCAATCTTTCTTCAGTCCTCCGTGACAGCCATTGCTCTGGGATAGTATCCCATCCCCTATGTTTAGACAGGAAGTTCTTCATGGACCATCTATTTGGTGTATATAAGCCAGCTCCCCTTCACCCTTGTCTCCCCCCCCCCCCCCCCCCCCCCCCTCTTCCTGTTTCCTTGTGATGACTACGGTAGGAAAGTTTGTTTTTTGATCAACAGGATTTGCTTCCTATTTTATGCCCAGCAATGCGCCTCCTGGAACCGCAGTCTGTGGCATGGGTGGCACCCCAGTTATATATCTGTCAAAGAGTGTTTGAAGGCAGGCTGGAGAGTGCCCAGAGAGGACTATTACTGGAGGACTCCCCAACCAGACAGCATGATAAAATCTCAGAATTGGTGAGCTGGGCACAGTGCCTACCAATCTACAATGTCTACAGTGAATACTCAGAATTTCATCTGTAACTGGGTGTTATTCAGGTTTCTACAGATAGGTGTTTTTTTTTTAAATCATGTATGTTTTTATTGAATTTTGCATAAAGTTACAAAATGAAAGAAGAACAGAGAAAGAAGAAAAAAAAAAAGTACAAGAAGGTACATTCTACTGGTCATCAAATAGCACAGTGAATTACAGTACAAAACACAAGTCAATTGAAAAAATTAAGAACTTTTAGACTGCTTGGTATGATCAATACAACAATACCGCCATCAAATCAACAGTATACATACATACAGACATAAGTGGGAGAGAGGTCACATAGGCAAATGTAGAAGTGCATATACAATAGAGATGGCAACAGCTCCGCAATAAGTAGGATTGTTTCAAAGGGTGTCAGAGGGCGTCGTCCCCGGCCAAACAGGTGTTTTATCTTATTGCACTGGTCTAGAGGTCAATATTAATTTTTTATTGAATAATATATAGCAGATTGCTGCTTTAAAAAGTTTGATGAAGATTTATCAAACGGATGAGGTTACATGGTGGTGCTCCCACAGAGTAATGTAGGCAGTACAGAGAGTAAAGCACTCAGAAGAGGGTGCCTAAAGACTCTATAGGTGGTAGAGCACTCTTATAGTTATGTAGGGATTAATGCAAAAATAAAACTTTGCTTTTAATAATACATCTATAAAAGCCTCTGACAAAGGCAGACATTAACACTGGAAATACTATTCCATACAAGGCAAAATATTGGCAATGACAATACAATACAACACATACACACACACATACATATAATTAAAAAGCACACAGGTTTGTTATATATACAGGGTGTGCGGAAAGTTACTGTGCACTTATGTATATTTATTAGCACACGTTTCAATATAGAACACGTGATGTAAACACAAATTATATTTATAAACCGTGTTGAAAATGACCCCCGTTAGCATTAGGACAGGCACCTCTATATACATAAGTGCACAGTGACTTTCCGAACAAAATATGTGGTATTTTCATAAAGCAGTGAAAACAGTGGAGACGTTGCCCATGGGCAACTAATCATCTGCTCCGCATAATTTTATAATATGCAAATTAGAAATGTTACCTCAATACTGATTGGTTGCCATAGGCAACTTCTCCACTGCTTCACTTCACCGTTTTCACTGCTTTATGAAAAGTGCACAGTGACTTTCCAAACACCCTGTAGATATAAATATCCCTGATATATTTGTTATGCAACTATGGTGTCCTTGCATTTTTGAAACTGATAAGAGATAGATATAGACAGGACTCCCAGGGCACCTTCAGAATTCTGCTGTTATGTGCCAAGCAATGAATGAGGGATGAGAGATTGTTACTGATGTCAGTCCTTTGGAAATAAAAGAAATATCAAAGACAAAAGGCAGCCTTTTTTTTCTGCTTTTGGCTGATGTGCACCTGGCCCAGCGCAGCCAATGAGAGGAATACTCAGCTGCCCTCCTCACTGATAGAATAAAGATGTAGTGTAATCTGAATATCAACAAATGTTACTTCATAGAAACAATTTGTAGCAGTTGCATTTAAAAATGAAACAAAATGACCTTCACTGTCTCTAAATGCATTCTTAGCCTTCCAACACTTGTTAAATCATATACAGATCAATAACAGAATAGTTACATTGACAAAATGTTCACATCAGATCGTTGGCAAGATAATCAAATAGGCTGAAACACAATTGTTCTATCCTTTAAGTTGTATGTTTTTTTGTTTTTGTTTAACTACGGCAATATATGTTCAATGATTAAACAAAAGCATATCATTAATTTGTGTTGGTCCATTCTGTTAATAGAAAAAAGTAACATCTGCTATCGCTAAGTTAATTAACAGCCTTCCAACATTTGTTTTTGAATCATTAACATAATAATCATAATAACGAAAGTTATGTATCTTCACTGTATAGCAACAATGATTTCTCATAACATATTCTTGGTTGTTATCGTCAAATATTCTGTTTCAAATTGCAAACTTATACAGCGCACAGGAGGTACAACATGTGATTTCACTAAAAAATCGCTACAGAGGTCTCATTAACCCATAATGCAGATATGTTAATATTATTGTATAGAATCATTTATATTTGTCTACAACATTTTTTTTTATTTTTTTTTTTTGAGGCAGACAAAGCCTGTTGTAGGCTTAATAAAATAACATATTGCAGTGATTAAACGGGTGAGGTGTAATCATAATTTACAAGTCTTTTAGCAAATCATACACGGTATACTTTCACCAGTCGCCCATATCCTAATATCCATAAGGTAATTAGGGCACCAGAGTAAGTCCTTACACATAAATGTAATTATAACATACAAAACCTTTGCGCTGGGGCAGCCACAGGAATTCCTTTGACGTACGTTTTGTTCGGTGGGGGGCTTGCTCACAAAGGAAAAGCTCAAATCTGCCCCACCTGCAGTGCAACATAGTTTTGCCCAATTGCTTTCTATTTTGGTTTGCTCCTGAACCTGAGTAATGCGCTCTCTTGGTATTTAAGACTCAGAATTTGCATAAACTCAAGGCAGTCTTGCCAGATTTTAACACAATCTGTGAAATAATAGGAGCAGTTCTTAATTGTTGCACAATGCACAGGGTGGGTGTTGCAGGTGTAGAATTAATGTCTAGAACAACCACTCCTTAGGTTGGATAAACAAGAAATGCCAACTGCGCTCAATTAAATTTATATATTAATTAAAATCAATATCACAAATACACATGTACATAAACAACTGAATAATATGATCTAGCACTACTAGTGCTAAACACACAATAAAAACTGAGCCTTAATAAGCCACTCTCTGTCAGTGATTTTTTCACTTGGGGCAGTCTTTATGCAAAAGTAGCCGATAAACAACTGATTGTTGGAGGATGATGACAAGTCCTGCAACGCATGCGTTGACGTGCAAAAAACAGGTATCCAGATGAAGGAGGATATTTACCAAGTCCCTGGTGGTAATTCAGCCGGGTATCCCACCTGGCGGGGTTCTGGAGCAATCTCTCTATCCCACGCAACGAAGATGGTGGTTCTCCCTTTATTAAAGTCCACACCGAAGGGACTGGAATCTCCAGATGGTGAACAACGTCCTGTATAACACTTGCAGGAATCCTCAGGAATGCCCAGGTCAGAGGTGTGGCCCCCCTAACGCGTTTCACTGTCACTTGGCAGCTTTTTCAAAGGTGATATAGCACTGGCTCTATCCCCTTTATATAGGGGTTATGATAATCATACATCATTAACACATGTGCAACTTATGCAAACACAGATCTGTAAAATAATAAAAAACAGTATAATTCTCTCTAAACAGCAGCAAGAAGACAGACCCTTCTAATATCCATTAAAATTTTCAAAAAACGAGGTTTATAAACCATAATTTGACCATAGACATATAAATCAAATTTATTTCAGCCGGTCACATGACCTCAATCATGTGATAATACAGCTGTACGGGCTAGATGTTCATTGGTCTAATCTCTCAACAAAACCCTGTCTCCATGGATACCGCTAGATAGCCTATTACACAGTCTCATGTCTCGGTCACATGACCGGGTAATATGTCCAAATAAGGAGTTCCGCTGCTCACATCCGGTCTCGGAGACCAGGAAAAAGACACTGGTGCTTTCCGTACGCTTCGTGTTTACAATTACGTTTGACTCGTAACAATTGTCCTTTCGGAATGTTCTCCTTCCAAGGAGCATAATGCGCACTTGAGAAATGAAGGTAGGCATTACTGCCAACCTCCTTGGTGTAATTGGACGTTTGTATTTTCCCATCAACGATCTCTAAAGTCAGATCCAAGAAATTTATCTTCTGCTTATCAAATGTATGTGTGAACATCAAATTAAAAGTGTTGGTGTTAAGTGATGTGACAAACTCAGAAGCAGTGACAGAATCCCCATCCCAAATGAAAAATAAATCATCTATGTAACGGCCATAGAAGACCAGGCGTGCGCCGAGCCCGCCACCCCAAGAATATTTCTGATATTACAAACATTGTCCTGTCCATGTTATATGAATATGTTTCGTTTAGTCCCTCTAGTTTGTTTAATAATAGACTATTAATGATTCTTTTTAGAATGTTATACTACCATTTCAACATCAGCCTGTCTATGTAATGTAGGGTTGTTTCCGTATAAAGATCAATGCGGAGAGCCGGGAGTGACATATGGGAGGTAAAGGCGGAGTGTTCTGTGGTGCCGCCCCCGTATTCCAGACATGCCTCGGTCTTTGGCTGTCTGTTATGCGGAGGTGATGGTTGCCAAGGACGCTCGTAATAGTAACAAGCACTGCCCCCTTACGTATTACGTAAACACGAAGCGTACGGAAAGCGCCAGTGTCTTTTTCCTGGTCTCCGAGACCGGATGTGAGCAGCGGAACTCCTTATTTGGACATATTACCCGGTCATGTGACCGGGACATGAGACTGTGTAATAGGCTATCTAGCGGTATCCATGGAGACAGGGTTTTGTTGAGAGATTAGACCAATGAACATCTAGCCCGTACAGCTGTATTATCACATGATTGAGGTCATGTGACCGGCTGAAATAAATTTGATTTTATATGTCTATGGTCAAATTATGGTTTATAAACCTCGTTTTTTGAAAATTTTAATGGATATTAGAAGGGTCTGTCTTCTTGCTGCTGTTTAGAGAGAATTATACTGTTTTTTATTATTTTACAGATCTGTGTTTGCATAAGTTGCACATGTGTTAATGATGTATGATTATCATAACCCCTATATAAAGGGGATAGAGCCAGTGCTATATCACCTTTGAAAAAGCTGCCAAGTGACAGTGAAACGCGTTAGGGGGGCCACACCTCTGACCTGGGCATTCCTGAGGATTCCTGCAAGTGTTATACAGGACGTTGTTCACCATCTGGAGATTCCAGTCCCTTCGGTGTGGACTTTAATAAAGGGAGAACCACCATCTTCGTTGCGTGGGATAGAGAGATTGCTCCAGAACCCCGCCAGGTGGGATACCCGGCTGAATTACCACCAGGGACTTGGTAAATATCCTCCTTCATCTGGATACCTGTTTTTTGCACGTCAACGCATGCGTTGCAGGACTTGTCATCATCCTCCAACAATCAGTTGTTTATCGGCTACTTTTGCATAAAGACTGCCCCAAGTGAAAAAATCACTGACAGAGAGTGGCTTATTAAGGCTCAGTTTTTATTGTGTGTTTAGCACTAGTAGTGCTAGATCATATTATTCAGTTGTTTATGTACATGTGTATTTGTGATATTGATTTTAATTAATATATAAATTTAATTGAGCGCAGTTGGCATTTCTTGTTTATCCATATATATGCTTTTGGGGTGAACAACTATCATCCCGTTTCCAACAGCGGCTTAGGGAACCAGCTCAGATACAGCGCCTGTTGTTTTCTTACCATTTATGGTAAAGAGATTCCCTTTTTTCTTACTCCTTAGGTTGGAGTCTCATTTTAATGACACTAGATAAAAGAATTAACTTTCTTTTAAAGGTTTTAGGTCTCTACATCTATTTCTTCTTATCCGGCTGTTACCTACCTGTCCAGGGTTTAAGGACGCGGAGTTCATCTATGCAACAATTTAGAGATTGGATTTCTAAATATCCGTATTTGTTAGCTAGAAGAACACTTATGGTTATGTTTTGGTCTGCAGATGCGCCAAAAAAAAAGAAACTACCATATGAGGAGTCATTATTTTTTGTGACGTAAACTTGACTCAAGAACATAGAAAATTACGGGAAATAGGTCAGCAAGCTGATCTCAAGAAGGTGATCAGGCATTAAGTACTGTCTCCCTCAAGCAACGGTTAGGGAGACCATAAATTAGAAGTCAAGGCGACCATACAATAGAAGAAATTCCTCAAGTATGACAAGATAGTCGTTTCATCAGACCTATGAGAGATCCAACACAAAACCGCAATGCCTACGAAATCACTCAAAACTTAGGGGTACTGGAGTTTGTATCCCATGGGTAATGGAAGTACCTAGGTCCTAGGATGAACATAGTCATGATTTCAGAAATTGCAACTACAGCAGTAAAAATCCTCGCTTTATAAGACTGTAAAGAAAACTAATCAATTTACAGGCAGTAAAACCTGTACCTCCGACGCAAAGAAATCTTGTTTGTCCCTAATAAGGAACCTCTTGTATGGTGCCAGAAAACTGAAGTCAATCCTAATGGGCATAAAGAAAGATTTCTTTCCATCAATGGGTTTAAAGGATGCAGTGTACATTCATTTCTGTGTCCTAGGCAAACCTATTCCAATTTACTTGATTTTCGTTCAGTATGGCAAACTCATGCAGGACATTCATAAGGGTTGTGTTAATCCTCAGGACTCCTAACGAAACAAAAAATATGGATCTGGTTATATCAATCTACTTTACTGGTCTCTGGAAAATTAGAAGGAATAGGATAAAATAAACTATATCGGACAACAGAATTTTCCCAATCCTATGACTGATCCATGAATGATCCATGAGTTGGGGGGGGGGGGGGGGGAGCCAACTAACCCCAGTATGGCAGAAAGGTTCTAGACATACAGGGAGATATTTTACGATTGTTGGTAGCTCTTGAGGACCAGGTTTAGCTACCCTTGTTAGCGTTTTCCAGGTCTCCTCACAGAATCACAAGTAAAGTAATTATCTTCACCTGTGGATCTTTTAAAATGTGTCCGTGAGTAATGAATACACGTGTCCTCGAGCTAGGTGGTCTGGAAAACATGATCTGTTGGTAGCTCTCGACCAGGGTTGTCTACCCCTGCTTTACAACATTCCTTTACACTCTTGGAAGGGAAATGCAAAAGACCCAAGCGTTATCCACATTTATGCAACTTTGTGACAGTATCCAGCTACGCAAAAGCCTTCTGCTGGGTATAATCGCCTCAGTTATGCATATAGAGTTATGGATATAATTTGATGGGTGAGACAATGAATGAGAAAACTAATGAAATATGTCCAAGATTGCCTCTATACTACCAGGTACAGTTGGAACAATCCACAAGAATGACTTGGTGGGAAATTTGTAAAACAGACACAAATGCGGCAGGAGGGAGCGCATACCTGCTACAGCACATAGGGGGTAATTCAGAGTTGTGTTAGCTGTCTTCCCCCCCCCCCCCCCTCCTGCACAGGTACAAAAGACTCACACGGCGGTGATGCTTTTGTACCTGACGAGTGGCTCCCTGCCAGCGCAGCTCCTGTGCGCTGGCAGGGAGCTACTGGCTACGTCCCGGGCCAAACAGTCTGAACACAAATCCATTGTCTGGACTGCGCCCGGCCAACGGCGTTCTAACGCCGTTGGCACGCCCCATGACTGCCTCTGTCAATCAGGCAGAGGTGATCGCAGCCAGTGAGATGCTGGTGGCATCTCACTGGGCTCCAGGGGTGCGCACTCCACACAGTAATTCAGACTGCGATCGTTGCCTCTACAGTTATCCAGTCTGAATTGGCCCCATAGTACAATGCTGTTGGATCTCTAAGAGAAATGAAAACAGTATGTAAAGCAATAAATAGTTCTCTGGACCACTTGGAAAGAGTTTACCTGAAAGTGTTCTCAAATAACTTGGCAGTGGTGGCCTACTGGACCAAAATTGGCAGTACCAAAGGCTGGCTTCTAATGAGCAAGTGTCACGAGAATCATGGCTAACACGCCTAAAGTATAAATCTGCTTTGCTTCTCCAAAAAGCGCCTGCCAGAGATGCAGGGTATAGATGTTTCTCTGACGTCCTAAGTGGATGCTGGGACTCCGTAAGGACCATGGGGAATAGCGGCTCCGCAGGAGACTGGGCACAACTATAAAGAAAGCTTTAGGTCTAACTGGTGTGCACTGGCTCCTCCCACTATGACCCTCCTCCAGACTTCAGTTAGAATCTTGTGCCCGGCTGAGCTGGATGCACACTAGGCTAGGGGCTCTCCTGAGCTCCTAGAAAGAAAGTATATTTAGTTTTTTTATTTTACAGTGAGATCTGTTGGCAACAGACTCACTGCACCGAGGGACTAAGGGGAGAAGAAGCGAACCTACCTAACAGTTGGTAGTTTGGGCTTCTTAGGCTACTGGACACCATTAGCTCCAGAGGGATCGACCGCAGGACCCGACCTTGGTGTTCGTTCCCGGAGCCGCGCCGCCGTCCCCTTTACAGAGCCAGAAGCAACGAAGAGGTCCGGAAAATCGGCGGCAGAAGACTTCGGTCTTCACCAAGGTAGCGCACAGCACTGCAGCTGTGCGCCATTGCTCCTCATGTACACCTCACACTCCGGTCACTGATGGGTGCAGGGCGCTGGGGGGGGGCGCCCTGAGGGCAATATATGACACCTTGGCTGGCAAATCTACATCATATATAGTCCTAGAGGCTATATAGATGTAAAATTACCCCTGCCAGTATTCCAGAAAAAGCGGGAGAAAGTCAGCCGAAAAAGGGGCGGGGCCATCTCCCTCAGCACACTGGCGCCATTTTTCCCTCACAGCTCCGCTGGAAGGAAGCTCCCTGGCTCTCCCCTGCAGTCTGAACACTACAGAAGGGTAAAAAAGAGAGGGGGGGGGCACTAAATTTAGGCGCAGTATAGATATATATATATATATATGATATATAAAAAAGCAGCTATAAGGGAAAACACTCATTTATAGTGGGATCCCTGTGTGATATAGCGCTCTGGTGTGTGCTGGCATACTCTCTCTGTCTCTCCAAAGGGCTTTGTGGGGTCCTGTCCTCTGTCAGAGCATTCCCTGTGTGTTTGCGGTGTGTCGGTACGGCTGTGTCGACATGTTTGATGTGGAGGCGGAGCAAATGCCTGTAAACGTGACGTCACCCCCTGCGGGGTCGACACCTGCGTGGATGGTGCTGTGGAAGGAATTACGCGACAGTGTCGACTCCTTGCATAAAAGGTTTGACGACATACCTAATGTGGGACAGCCGGCTTCTCAGCCTGTGCCTGCCCAGGCGTCTCAAAAGTCATCAGGGGCTCTAAAACGCCCGATACCTCAGATGACAGACACAGATGTCGACACGGATACTGACTCCAGTGTCGACGACGATGAGACTAATGTAACTTCCAGTAGGGCCACACGTTACATGATTGAGGCAATGAAAATGTGTTGCACATTTCTGATGTTACCCCCGGTACCACAAAAAAGGGTATTATGTTTGGAGAGAAAAAACTACCAGTAGCTTTTCCTCCATCTGAAGAGTTAAATGAAGTGTGTGAAGAAGCGTGGGCTTCCCCTGATAAAAAGCTGGTAATTTCTAAGAGGTTACTAATGGGGTACCCTTTCCCGCCAGAGGACAGGTCACGCTGGGAAACATCCCCTAGGGTGGATAAAGCGCTCACACGCTTGTCAAAGAAGGTGGCACTACCGTCTCCGGATACGGCCGCCCTGAAGGAATCTGCTGATAGAAAGCAGGAGGCTATCCTGAAATCTATATATACACACACAGGTGTTATACTGAGACCGGCTATTGCTTCAGCCTGGATGTGCAGTGCTGCTGCTGCGTGGTCAGATTCCCTGTCAGAAAATATAGATACCCTAGACAGGGACACTATATTGCTAAACGTAGAACATATAAAAGACACACTTTTATACATGAGGGATGCACAGAGGGATATGTGCCGGCTGGCATCCAAACTTAGTGCAATGTCCATTTCTGCCAGGAGAGGGTTATGGACTCGGCAGTGGACAGGAGATGCAGATTCCAAACAACATATGGAAGTTCTGCCTTAAAAGGGTGAGGAGTTGTTCGGGGATGGTCTCTCGGACCTCGTATCCACAGCAACAGCTGGGAAGTCTACATTTTTACCCCATGTTCCCTCACAACCAAAGAAAGCACCGTATTATCAGGTACAGTCCTTTCGGCCCAATAGGGGCAAGCGGGTTAAAGGCGCGTCCTTTCTGCCCAGAGGCAGAGGTAGGGGAAAGGAGCTGCAGCATACAGCCAGTTCCCAGGAGCAAAAGTCCTCCCCCGCTTCCTCTAAGTCCACAGCATGACGCTGGGGCTCCACAGGCGGAGCCAGGTGCGGTGGGGGCCCGTCTCAAATTTTTCAGCAATCAGTGGGCTCGTTCACGGGTGGATCCCTGGAGCCTTCAAGTAGTATCTCAGGGGTACAAGCTGGAATTCGAGACGTCTCCCCCCCGCCGTTTCCTCAAATCTGCCTTGCCAACCACTCCCTCAGGCAGGGAGGCAGTGTTACAGGCAATTCACAAGCTGTATTCACAACAAGTGATAGTAAAGGTGCCCCGACTTCAACAAGGAAGGGGTTACTATTCCACAATGTTTGTGGTACCGAAACCGGATGGTTCGGTGAGACCCATTTTAAATTTGAAATCCTTGAACACATATATAAAAAAAATTCAAGTTCAAGATGGAATCGCTCAGGGCGGTTATTGCAAGCCTGGACGAGGGAGATTACATGGTTTCACTGGACATCAAGGATGCTTACCTGCATGTCCCCATTTACCATCCTCACCAGGAGTACCTCAGATTTGTGGTACAGGATTGTCATTACCGATTCCAGACGTTGCCGTTCGGTCTATCCACGGCTCCGAGGGTCTTTACCAAGGTAATGGCCGAAATTATGATACTCCTTCGAAAGAAGGGAGTTTTAATTATCCCGTACTTGGACGATCTCCTGATAAAGGCGAGGTCCAGAGAGCAGTTGTTGGTCGGGGTAGCACTATCTCGGGAAGTGCTACAACAGCACAGCTGGATTCTAAACATTCCAAAGTCACAGCTGGTCCCTACGACACGTCTACTGTTCCTGGGGATGGTTCTGGACACAGAACAAAGAAAAGTGTTTCTCCCGGAGGAGAAGGCCAAGGAGCTGTCATCTCTAGTCAGAGGCCTCCTAAAACCAAAACAGGTGTCGGTGCATCACTGCACGCGGATCCTGGGAAAAATGGTAGCTTCCTACGAAGCGATTCCATTCGGCAGGTTTCATGCAAGAACCTTTCAGTGGGACCTGTTGGACAAGTGGTCCGGATCGCATCTTCAGATGCATCGTCTAATATCCCTGTCTCCAAGGACAAGGGTGTCTCTGCTGTGGTGGCTGCAGAGTGCTCAACTTCAAGAGGGCCGCAGATTCGGCATACAGGACTGGGTCCTGGTGACCACGGATGCCAGCCTTCGAGGCTGGGGGGCAGTCACACAGGGAAGAAACTTCCAAGGATTATGGTCAAGTCAGGAGACTTCCCTGCACATAAATATTCTGGAACTAAAGGCCATTTACAATGCCCTAAGTCAGGCAAAACCCCTGCTTCAAAACCAGCCGGTACTGATCCAGTCAGACAACATCACGGCGATCGCCCATGTAAACCGACAGGGCGGCACGAGAAGCAGGACGGCGATGGCAGAAGCCACAAGGATTCTCCGATGGGCGGAAAATCACGTGTTAGCACTGTCAGCAGTGTTCATTCCGGGAGTGGACAACTGGGAAGCAGACTTCCTCAGCAGGCACGACCTCCACCCGGGAGAGTGGGGACTTCATCCAGAGGTCTTCCAAATGATTGTAAACCGTTGGGAAAGGCCACAGGTGGACATGATGGCGTCCCGCCTAAACAAAAAGCTAGAAAAGTATTGCGCCAGGTCAAGAGACCCGCAGGCGATAGCTGTGGACGCTATAGTAACACCGTGGGTGTACCGGTCGGTTTATGTGTTCCCTCCTCTTCCTCTCATACCAAAGGTACTGAGGATAATACGGAGAAGAGGAGTAAGAACTATACTCATTGTTCCGGATTGGCCAAGAAGAGCTTGGTACCCGGAACTTCAAGAAATGATCTCAGAGGACCCATGGCCTCTACCGCTCAGACAAGACCTGCTGCTGCAGGGGCCCTGTCTGTTCCAAGACTTACCGCGGCTGCGTTTGACGGCATGGCGGTTGAACACCGGATCCTGAAGGAAAAGGGCATTCCGGAGGAAGTCATTCCTACGCTGATTAAGGCTAGGAAAGAAGTAACCGCAAACCATTATCACCGCATATGGCAAAAATATGTTGCGTGGTGTGAGGCCAGGAAGGCCCCAACAGAGGAATTTCAGCTGGGCCGTTTCCTGCACTTCCTACAGTCAGGGGTGACTATGGGCCTTAAATTGGGTTCCATTAAGGTCCAGATTTCGGCTCTATCGATTTTCTTCCAGAGAGAACTGGCTTCGCTACCTGAAGTTCAGACTTTTGTTAAGGGAGTGCTGCATATTCAGCCCCCTTTTGTGCCTCCAGTGGCACCTTGGGATCTCAACGTGGTGTTGGATTTCCTAAAGTCACGTTGGTTTGAGCCACTGAAAACCGTGGATTTGAAATATCTCACGTGGAAAGTGGTCATGTTGTTGGCCTTGGCTTCGGCCAGGCGTGTATCAGAATTGGCAGCTTTGTCGTGTAAAAGCCCTTATCTGATTTTCCATATGGATAGGGCAGAATTGAGGATTCGTCCCCAATTTCTCCCTAAAGTGGTATCCGCGTTTCTCTGAACCAACCTATTGTGGTGCCTGCGGCTACAAAAGACTTGGAGGCTTCCAAGTTGTTGTACGTAGTCATGGCCCTGAAAATATATGTTTCCAGGACGGCTGGAGTCAGGAAAACTGACTCGCTATTTATCCTGTATGCGCCCAACAAGTTGGGCGCACCTGCTTCAAAGCAGACTATTGCTCGCTGGATCTGTAGTACGATTCAGCTTGCACATTCTGCGGCTGGACTGCCGCATCCAAAATCAGTGAAAGCCCATTCCACGAGGAAGGTGGGCTCTTCTTGGGCGGCTGCCCGAGGGGTCTCGGCTCTACAACTTTGCCGAGCAGCTACTTGGTCGGGGTCAAACACATTTGCAAAATTCTACAAGTTTGACACCCTGGCTGAGGAGGACCAAGAGTTTGCCCATTCGGTGCTGCAGAGTCATCCGCACTCTCCCGCCCGTTTGGAAGCTTTGGTATAATCCCCATGGTCCTTACGGAGTCCCAGCATCCACTTAGGACGTCAGAGAAAATAAGAATTTACTCACTGGTAATTCTATTTCTCGTAGTCCGTAGTGGATGCTGGGCGCCCATCCCAAGTGCGGATTGTCTGCAATACTTGTATATAGTTGTTTCTTAACTACAGGGTTATTGTTGAGCCATCTGTTGAGAGGCTCAGTTTTTATCATACTGTTAACTGGGTATTGTATCACGAGTTATACGGTGTGATTGGTGTGGCTGGTATGAGTCTTACCCGGGATTCAAAATCCTTCCTTCTTGTGTCAGCTCTTCCGGGCACAGTATCCTAACTGAAGTCTGGAGGAGAGTCATAGTGGGAGGAGCCAGTGCACACCAGTTAGACCTAAAGCTTTCTTTATAGTTGTGCCCAGTCTCCTGCGGAGCCGCTATTCCCCATGGTCCTTACGGAGTCCCAGCATCCACTACGGACTACGAGAAATAGAATTACCGGTGAGTAAATTCTTATTTTTCTCTTTAAGGTGGCTATTTTATTTTCTCTTACGTCCTAGAGGATACTGGGGTCCATTTAGTACCATGGGGGTATAGACGGGACCACTAGGAGCCATGGGCACTTTAAGAATTTGATGGTGTGGGCTCGCTCCTCCTTCTATGCTCCTCCTACCAGACTTCGTTTAGAAAATGAGCCCGGAGGAGCCGGTCACGGTGAAGGAAGCTCCTGAAGAGTTTTTTGCATTTATTTTATGTTTGTTATTTTCAGGCAGGGCTGGATGGCACCAGCCTTCCTGCTTCGCGGGACTTGGGGGGGAACAGCCCAACCTCTTAAAGGGTTAATGGTCCCATTCCCCGCTGACAAGACACTGAGCTCCTGAGGGACCTATTCGCAAGCCCATCACGGTGAGCATACAGTCCCATAGCATGCCGCCGCCACCCCTAAAAGAGCCAGAAGAATGAAGAGTGGTGAGTACTGAGCTGGCGTCCCGGCTAGCGGGGTGCCGGCCATTATGGCGGTATGAGGGTACGGAGACACCCGGCTTCTAAACGGGGCGGAATGCGTCTCCGGACACAGTACACAACTGCGTCTCCGTACACAGTACCCATACTGGCACAACAGCCTTAAAACGTTTTTCTCCATTTTAAGCACAAGATTCCTCAGCCAGTATAAAAAAAAGCGGGAAGACCGCATGCCGTTGAAGGGGTGGGGCTTCACTAGGAGAGGATCCAGCATCTCAACAGCGCTATTTTCCCTCTGCAGTGGACACCGACGCTGACTGACAGGGATGCGCAGCTCCTCCAGTGTGACTCCAAATTACCTAAGCTGTACCAGGGGGGTCATAGCAGGGGGGGAGCGATTCCTAGTGTACTAAGTACCCTATCAGGGTCCTTAGACTGTGACCCGGCTAAGCTTGGCATTAGCGATAAGGGCGCGGTGGGGGCTGGCTCCAAACATCTGTCTCTCCCTGAAGGGCTCTTTGTGGGATAATTGTGCTTAAACTTTCCTGTGTGTGTGTGCTGTCACATTACATTGTCAGGCAAGAGTGTGTGTCTTGTACCGCAGAGTGTTCATCTTCACCAGGAGGCTCACTACTGGGTACTCAGGGTTCACAGACTAGCGGGGCTGAACCGGAATGGGTTATATCTCTTAAAGGAATGATCTCAACTCTTTCTCCAAAATTGTCCCACAATGAGAAAGAGATGCAATACTTAAAACAGACTGTGGATGAGTTTATGAACAGAGACTCGGTCTCCAAGATAGCGTCTCGATCCCCTCCCATTTGTCCGCAAAAGCGATCTCTTGCCCATATCCTGCAGTCTGACTCTGATGCTGACAGATCAGACATGGAGGGGTAGGTGGACTCAGAGGGGGAGGGATACAGCTCTGTCACAGGGAATAGAGGCTATCGGAGATGTTCTGCATATTCCTGATAAGGTGTCAGAGGAGTGTGAGGAATCTTATTTTAATGTAAAAAAGAAGTCAGTCACTTTTCCTGCGTCAAAAGAATGGAATACCCTGTTTGAAGAACCGTGGGTTATTCCTGATAAGAAGTTTCAGATCCCTAAAAGGTTGCGCTCATCTTTTCCTCTGGAGGATAGGAAAAAATGTGAAAATCCACCGATAGTGGACGCATCAGTCTCTAGGCTGTCGCATAAGATTTTATTGCCTGTTCCTGGTGCAGCCTACCTGAAAGACACGGCTGATCGTAAAATTGAGACTACACTCAAATCATTGTACACAGCTGCTGGGGTGGCCCAAAGACCCACTATTGCATGTGCGTGGATCGCTAAAGCCATTGCAAAATGGTCAGGTAACCTAATTGGGGGTTAGAATTCCTTATCCAGGGGGGATGTTGTCTTACTCCTGCAGCATATACAGGACTTTGTGAACTTTATGGTGGAAGCCATAATGGAAATAGGCGTGCTTAACGCACGCACCACCGCTATGGCAGTGTCGGCACGCAGAGGCTTGTGGGTACGCCTTGTGGACTGGTGACGTGGATTCCAGGAAAGGCGTGGAATGCCTACCATTCACAGGAGAGGCCTTGTTTGGAGATGAATTAGACAAATGGATCTCCACAGCTACTGCGGGTAAGTCTACGTATCTTATTTTCCGCAGCCCCCCCTCCCCCCAACCAAGACGACTTATTAATCTTCTAAGTTACAGTCCTTTCGGATGGCCAAGTTCAAGGGCAAATCCAAAGGTGCTTCTACGTCCTCCAGCGGCGCAAGAGGTAAACCACGCAAACCAGCAACAGCAGGTGCTCAAGCTCTGCTTTCTCAAAGATTGCAGCATGACGGTGGACTGCAATGCCTGGAAGGCTGTCAGGTGGGAGTTCGCCTACAATTCTTCAGTCAAATCTGGTCAAATTCGTGCCAGGACCCCCGGGTCATAAATCTTATTTTCGGGGGCTACAGACTGGAGTTCCGAGAGCTCCCACCTCACAGATTCTTCAAATCAGACTTGCATGTTTCACAAGAGACAAGTATAACTTTACAACATGCCATCCAAAAACTGGTACAGATTCATGTCATTGTTCCAGTTCCTCCTCATCAGCTAAACAAGGGGTACTATTCCATCTTGTTTGTAGTACCGAAACCAGACGGTTTGGTAAGACCAATTTTGAACGTCTGGTCATTGAACCCGTACTTACGAGTGTTCAAATTCAAGATGGAGTCTCTGAGAGCGGTGATCTCAGGTCTGGAGGAGGGGGGAATTCCTAGTGTCTCTGGATATCAAGGATGCGTACCTTCACATTCCGATCTGGCCGCCTCATCAGGCTTATCTACGGTTTGCACTGCAGGACTGACACTACCAGTTCCAGGCCCTGCCATTTGGTCTCTCCACGGCACCGAGGGTGTTCACCAAGGTGATGGCAGAGATGATGTTTCTACTCCGCAAACCGGGAGTGAACATAATTCCGTACCTGGACGATCTCCTGATAAAGCACTGTCTAGGGCAGTGATGGCTAACCTTGACACTCCAGCTGTTGTTGAACTACACATCCCAGCATGCCCTTCATCAGTTTTAGCATGGGCAAATAGCAAAACTGTAGCAGGGCATGCTGGGATGTGTAGTTCAACAACAGCTGGAGTGTCAAGGTTAGCCATCACTGGTCTAGGGAAAGATTGCTGGACAGCATTGCTCTCTCATAAATTCTAGGTTACTCTGCGCTTATTTAATTTCTCTTAGGTTTTGAAATGAGTGAAGTCACATTTATGTCTATATATAAAAAATAAATTTAATACATAAAACACTAAACAATACAAAATTGTAATCAAGGTACCTTGTATAAATTTGCTTTTTATCCTTACATGCATGCAATAAAAATTTTCATTATTAATTAAGCTTTAAAAAATTGTATAAATACACCAAACCGCATTCAATTACTTTTTATATAGAGGTGGACCAGTGCAATAACAACCATAATAGGTGAATAAATAACCACAGTCTTTCATTCACATAAACTGAAGTGATTATATTCCTGGAGCAGTTCCGTTCCTGGGTGTTTAAATGGTACTAGACAAAACGGTCACAAATGTAACGAAGGAAAGTTTGTTTCCCGTACCAATATTTCACCCATAAAGATATATTTGCAATGAAACTGGTAGGCAATTGCCTATGATCAAAACAAGCTCACCATCCGATACCGTTTGGTAGGCGAGTCAAGCTGTGGACATCCGTACAGTGATGAAGGATGCGGCTGGGAGGCGCTGGATGTCTCCGTCTTCCCAAGTGACCGTGCCGCTGCTGTATCCTGTAAGTGTTGTAATAGGAGCTGGCGGCTAGCGCTCGATGCAATGCCTCTGTAACGGGGTCCACAGCAGTATGGTGGCAATGTCACCAGTGTCCTCTAACACGTTTCACTCGTTTTTTGGAGCTTTTTCAAAGAGTCATTGCTCTCTCATCCAAACTTCTCCAGGATCATGGGTGGATTCTGAACCTTCTGAAATCTCGCCTAGAGCCAACACGGAGGATCCCATTCTTGGGAATGATACTGGATACGGAGTCGCAGAAGGTGTTCCTTCCGTTGGAAAAGGTATTAGTGATCCAGTCGATGGTTCGGGATGTCCTGAAGCCAACCTGGATATCGGTGCATCTATGCATTTGCCTTCAGGGGAAAATGGTGGCCTCTTAAGAGGCTCTTCAATACGGAAGGTTTCACGCAAGGCCCTTCCAGCTCGATGTATTGGACAAATGGTCCAGATCGCATCTTCACATGCACCAGAGGATCTGTCTGTCGCCAAAAGCCAGGATCTCCCTCCTGTAGTGGCTACAGACTTCTCACCTCGTCGAGGGTTGAAGGTTCGGAATACAGAATTGGATTCTGTTAACCACAGATGCAAGCCTCAGAGGTTGGGGAGCAGTCACTCAGGGGGTGCAGTTTCAAGGAAGATGGTCCAGTCAGGAAGTCGTCATTCCAGTCAACATTCTGGAACTCAGGGCCATATTCAACACCCTTCTGCAGGCCTCACATCATCTTCAAGGTCAGGCCATTCAGGTCCAGTCAGACAATGTGACGGCAGTAACGTACATAAACTGACAGGGCCGAACGAAAAGCAGAGCAGCAATGTCAGAGGTGTTAAGAATTCTCTGGGCAGACAGAAACGCTGTGGCGGTGTCAGCGGTCTTCATTCTGGGAGTAGACAGCTGGGAAGCAGACTTCCTCAGCAGACATGACCTGCACCCGGGTGAGTGGGGCCTTCACCTGGAGGTTTTCAGGTGCTTGACAAGTCGAAGGGGATATCCGCAGATTGACATGATGGCCCCTTGTCTCAACAAGAAGCTCAAGCGGTATTTTTCCAGGTCGAGGGACCCACAGGCTGTGGCGGTAGACGCCCTGACAACTCCATGGGTCCATCAGAGGGTGTACGTGTTTCCTCCACTTCCTCTGATCCCAGGAATTCCAAAGAGAGTAAAAAGGAAAAAGGTTCAAGCAATTCTAATTGCTCCAGACTGGCCAAGAAGGGCCTGGTACGCTGACCTTCTGGAGATGCTCCTCGAAGATCCGTGTCCTCTTCCTCTTCGTGAGGATCTTCTGCAACAGGGCCCGTTCGTCTATCAGGACTTACCGCGGCTACGTTTGACGGCATGGAAGTTGAACGGCTGATTCTAGCCAGGAGAGGGATCCCTAACAAGGTTATCCCGACTATGATCCAAGCCAGGAAGGGGGTAACGATTACCATCGTATTTGAAAGAAATACGTCTCTTGGTGTGAGACCAGAAAATTTTCTGGTGTGGAATTCCATCTAGGACATTTCCTGCTTTTTCTACAAGCAGGAGTGGATGTGGGCCTACATCTGGGCTCCATAAAAGGCCAGATTTCGGCCTTGTCCATTTTCTTTCAGAAACAATTGGCTTCTCTCCCTGTGTTCCAGACGTTCTTGAAAGGTGTTCTGCACATCCAACATCCCTTTGTGCCTCCCACGGCACCTTGGGATCTCGGTGTGGTGCTGCAGTTCCTCCAATCCGACTGGTTTGAGCCGTTACAGGAGGTTGACGTAAAATATCTTACGTTGAAGACCGTCACACTGTTGGCATTGGCTTCAGCAAGGCTTGTGTCGGAGCTGGGGAACTTTGACTCATAAAAGTCCCTATTTAATTTTCCATGAGGATAGAGCTGAACTCAGAACTCGTCAGCAATTTCTTCCTAAGGTGGTGTTTGCATTTCACATCAACCAACCTATTATGGTTCCGGTTGTCACCGACACCTCTGCTACTTCAAGGTCTTTGAATGTCGTGAGGGCTTTGAAGGTGTATGTGAAAAGAACTGCTCATCACAGAAAGATGGACTCACTGTTTGTTCTTTATGATCCCAATGAGATTGGGTGTTCTGCTTCAAGATAATTGCACGCTGGATCAGTCTTACTATCCAGCATGCTTATTTCACGGCAAGTTTTCCATGTCCAAAATCTGTACAGACCTACTCTACTAGGTCGGTGGGTTCTTCCTGGGCGACTGCAGTATGTGGAGATAGTATCAATTCTGCCTTATTGGCTGAAAAGTAAGATTCTCAACTGCTCTAAAAATGGCAATAAAGGAGCCAGGGACATTATTACCAATCAGACTGGATCTGTTTCAGCAGGGGCCATTGCGCCATTGAAGTCTACATCGTTTCACTTACTGGTATGGAGTTTGAGAAGAAATTGTTAAAACAAAAAGGACTGTTTGATAAAGTAATTCAACTCCTTATATAAGCAAGAAAAAGAGCTTCCTCATATGTGTGATATCGAAGCTGGAAAAACTTTCTTTCCTAGACAGGTTTTAAACTTGACCTTACAGAAACGTAACAAGTCTGGCAGTTCCTGCACAATGGCTGTATTAAAGGTCTAGCGGTATCAACAACAGAAGTACAGTTATCCGCTCTGAGCATCTTTCTAGAGACAGTAGGCTAACAGAAAAGGGCTTGATTGCAAGATTCTGTTATGTCAACAAATTAAATCATTTATCACCTTGGAATCTAAGAAAATGTGTATTGTATACTCTGATATCACCATTCTGATCCTTGCAGGAAGCTTATCTGAAATTCCTGATCTGTAAAGTGTTATTCTTAATTACAATTACTCAGGGTGTTTGTGATTACAACAAATTCAGCCTTTCTGACGAAAGTAATATCTTCATTCCATCTGAATTGGGAAATGATGCTGCCATTCTTTTTTTTCCCCCCTCAAACTAACAATGAGAGAGGGGAAAAAAATGTGAACTACCTAATCAGAGTGATATCATTTCTGGAAATGAAGCATTTGTTGGTTCTCCCAGCAGGAGTAAAGTAAGATTGTGTGCTAACTAAACAGACCATTTGAAATGGATTATAAAATTATCTTCATTATCAGAATGAAGGGAGTAATGTTCCGGAATTCTTCAAGGTACTCTCGACTGCAGTATTGAAGTAATCGAGCTCAGGCATCAGCTAAGACATCTGTGCAACATCAGCTTGGTTTTCTATTCATGTTATTGAGTCCATATTCTTTAAATATGATGGACGCCCACTTGGAAATCAAGTTCTCCAAGATTTAGTTTAATTAAAAAAAATACACTTTGTATAAGTATATAGATTTTTGAAGTCTTGACCGGTGATTAGTCTCCCTGTTTTCTACTTTGGTATATCCCAGAGTAATGGCTACCATGGTGGAGTCGAGAAGAAATTAGCAAATTATACTCTGACACATTCCATTTGTTCAAGATTCCTCATGGCAGCCTATAAAATGAACCCCAACCCCACCACCCCTCAATTGTGTTTTCAGGGACTAAAGAATAGAGACACTCAAAAGAAAAGGGGGAAGAGGATGAGGTGGGCTATATACATTAGCTGGGCGGTCCCTGGAAAAACTTCCTGCCTAAACATAAGCGAAGGGATGCTATCCCAGCCTAATCGCTGCCATGACGTATCTTGAAGAAATGGAATTAGCGGTGAGGTATAATTAGCTACTTTTTGAAGTTTAAACATTAACAAATTAAAGGCAGAACCAAAGAAACCCATAATGGCTATTGGCGGGATAAACTGTCACCTAAAACCAGTACAAAAAAAAAGCATGCAGACATGAACAAAAAATAAAAAGTCAGGCTTAGTTTCTCAGGTGAAAAGGTAGATTTATCAGGCTATTCCTCCACAGCCTACCTCAGTAAAGCATACAATACAAAATAATGAACCGATTGTGACCAGTTCTAAAACTCAAAGGTTTAATAACCTCCACCTCTATTGATAACCTTCTAATGGAAGCAATACAAAGAGTTATGCTGGGCATACACGCTACAATTATCTGGCCGATTGCCAAGTATCAGAAGATCAGCCAGATAATTACAGCGTGTATGCGGGCAATCGATCCGGTAATATTGATCAGTATTGTCCTGCATGGCCCTCCTCTCCCACATTCTGAAAGTGTCATGTTTGCTGCAGCGGGCAGTGCATGTCCTACCATGGCCGCCTGATGGACATTTCATCTGTTCCTTCACATGGGACGGAATGGGTAAATATCTTATCCCCGGAGGTGGAGCGCCAATGTCATGTGACATACACTGTGAGAGATTTCATAGTGTATGCCTGTGATATCTTCAGTGTCAGATAAAATGCTTGTCGATGTGACAGGCATTTCATCTGTCTACAAAAAAGTTATATAAGTGCGCTGTCAATGGCAACCTGTATAAGGGTGGTCAGAATCCCTTATAGCAGAGGTTCTCAAACTCGGTCCTCGGGGGCCCACACAGTGCATGTTTTGCGGTTCTCCTCACAGAATCGCAAGTGAAATAATTAGCTCCACCTGTGGACCTTTTAAAATGTGTCGGTGAGTAATTAATACACCTGTGCACCTGCTGGGTTACCGGCAAAACATGCACTGTGTGGGCTCCCGAGGACCGAGTTTGAGAACCTCTGCCTTATAGAGTAGATAAAACACAACAAATAAAGAATTACTGGTGCCAGCTGTTAATCCAATAAATGAGATGGTTAGTGTATATATAAATAAACTACAATTTATTACACGTCAATTGATGAAAAGAGGAATGCCACAGATCCTCACCAACATTCTAAGACTTTTTTTTTTTTTTTCTTTCATAAAAAAGCCACTTGTATCCTCCTCAGTGTGTTTAACAACACATTCTGGCTAGGACTCGCTACACAATAGGCCACAAGTTTTGCCTATAGCAATTGTTTTAATTCTATCAGTTTGGTTGCAGTCCCCAATGGTATCTCTAGTTAAACAGAGATCCAGATTATCGAGGGGGAATGATTTTAGCCCAAATTATGCTTGTACTTGTAAAGTGCAATGGAGACAAGAGTCCAAATTGTGCCAGAGCTGGAGAGGCAGAGGTAATGGGCTTGAAAGCTGTAATAGCAGGCTCAACGCGTTTCGCCGGTCTAATGGCTGCCGGCTTTCTCAGGAGCATGGATAATCTGGATCTCCATTTAACTAGAGACACCATTGGGGACTGCAACAAAACTGATCGGGTAAAACCTTTGCTATAGACAAAACTTGTGGCATATTGTGGAGTGAATCCTAGCCAAAATTTGTGGTTAAACACACTGAGGAGGATACGAGTAGCTTTTTTTATGAGAAAAAACATCTTAGAATGTTGGTGAGGATCTGTGGCATTCCTTTTTTATGAGTTGACGTGTAATAAATTGTATTTTGGTTATATATACTAACCGTTCCATTATTTATTGGATTAACAGCTGGCGCCAGTATCCCTTTATTTCCTGTATTTTATCTGCCTGTGTATGGCCAACATGAGACAGAGAATCTGAAATAGATGGTGAAACTGAAATCGATTTTCAGAATTTCAGGGGACGGAGAAGAAATGTCTGACTACCAAGGTTCGTCCGATATTGCACAAAAGCGGGATAAGGAAAAAGGTTTCTGGTAATACAGAAAAAATAAATAAAGACCTCTACTTCTCCATCTGCACACAAGGTTTTGAAAATACTCTTCCATTATAGGATGCCATTATAATACAGAACAGCTACTTTTAATGGCTTTGAAACTGAACAAGTAAAAAACTTTGCCTAGAATAAATCTGGCACTTATTAACCTGGTGATTCTATGTCCTTAGGGAATTTCACAATTTTAAATCAATCCAATTTATAACTTGCTGCAAGTGATAAACAGCACTTGCTAATGCTGGTTTTTAAAATGTAATATGCATTAAAGATTACTGTTAAAATTGTGTGATTAATGTACCTTTTCATGGCGATTACTTTATATTGCATAAAAAGGTTCCAATACATTTAATAATCACAATTTGAACAGAAATCTTTAAAAAGTGAAACAGTATTACAATGGTTAAGTCTGGCAACATTTAGATCTTGTTAGAAACACATATTACTGCAGGCAATGTATATAAGCAGGCTGATGTTAATTATTAGCAAAGCACTCAATCACCATTCCTAATTGTAAGGGAGTTAATTAGGAATTGTTCTGCACAGGAGTATCAGACTCTGCCATTAAACTACAGTAGTGCAGACAGAGAATATGAGCAGTTACATTTATGATAGACTTTTGAGAACATTTATTTAGTGGTGTGGATTTGATTTTTATCCAACTATTATCACTTTTCCACCAAAAACCCAGTACTACCCTGGTTACTGGACACTGTTCCAACCCGAGTCAGAGCCTGTTTACAATGCACCTTGAAGTCTTGGACCCAGGTTATACCCAGGTCATCCCCATTTACACTGAGCCCAGGTCTGGCCTGCATGTTACTCACAGACACTCCCCTTGAGGTGGACCTCTGCATACACAGCCAATCAGCAGCTTGAAAGCATAACCTGGATCGGATAATCCTCGAGCTGTTTACATTGCACCATTACTTGGGTCCAACCCAGATTCCAAGGTAACTCGACCTGGGTCATTTTTCAAGGACACTTTTAAACCAAGCTATGACCTGGGTAGACCAGGCAATAGCCCAGATTATTGCAGCTGTGGAAATGCTGATTGTCATTTGCTCCCAGACATTACCAGATTTTTGTGCCAACCAGCCAGATTGGACAGATAATCTTATAGTGTGTATCCATTTTAGCATTTTATGGCTTGCAACAATTCACAGTGCCACATGACAGAGCCTTCCTTAAATTTGTAGTTATTTTAGATTTATTATTTAGTACTTTGATATTGTAATGTGGGGAATGGTGTTAGTATAGGTCTGGCGTGGGTGCAGCAGAGGCACTTCTATGGGCAGGTCTGGCGGCATTTAATATGCATAGAGAACAGTGGGGGTCATTCCGAGTTGATCGCTCGCTAGCAGTTTTTAGCAGCCGTGCAAACACATTGTTGCCGCCCACCGGGGAGTGTTTTTTTGCTTTGCAGAAGTGCGAACGCCTGTGCATCAGAGCGCCTGCAAAACCATTTTGTGCAAAACAAGACCAGCCCTGGACTTACTCTTCGTGTGCTTTGATTCTAACTTTGGAGGGTTGGCTTTTGACGTCAAACACCCGCCCAGCCACGCCTGCGTTTTCCCTGGCACACCTGCGTTTTTCTAAGCACTCCCTGCAAACGGTCAGTTGACACCCAGAAACGCTCCCTTCCTGTCAATCTTCTTGCGGACGTCAGTGCGAATGAAAACTACACTAGAACCTGTGCAAAACCACAAAGGACTTTGTACCTGTACGTCGCGCGTATGCATTGCGCTGCATACACATGCGCAGAAATGCAGATTTTTAGCCTAATCGCTGCACTGCGAACAACGGCAGCTAGCGATCAACTTGGAATGACCCCCCAGTGTTGGAATGTGAAGGGTCTAAGAATATATCTACGCACATATTTGTGTGTGTGTATATATAGATATGTATGGCTATTTGATAACGAGTCTGTTGGTAAAATGTACGTTTAATTGTATTAAGTACATTTTAACTCCATTCCCCTTCTATGTACTCCTCTTCTGCATCCACACACACCACTGCAGTCTTATTTTCCATTTGTCAAAGTTGTGCTGTAGCTCATTATCTGTCAATTGTCTCAACGGCTCCATTGTTTTCTTCTTTACCTTATTAATTGAAACAAACAGATTCCCCTTGAGTACAGATTTGACTTGAAGTAAAAGAAAGAAGTCACACGGTGCTAGGTCTGGTGAGTATGGAGGGTGTTCTAGAACTGCCATCTGTTTCTTGGCCAAAAACTGTATCAAAGAGAGCTGTGTGGGCTGGTACATTGGGCCTAATTCATATCTGATCACTAGGCAGTGATTTTTGCTGTCCTGCGTTCAGATAGTTGCCGCCTATAGGGGGAGTGTATTTTTGCTGTACTTGTGTGCGATCGCATGCGTAGCAGAGCTGCACAAACTGATTTTGTGCAGTCTCTGCGCAGCCCAGGACTTACTCAGCCGCTGAGATCATATCAGCCTGGTCGGGACCGGATTTGACGTCAGACACCCTTCCTTCAAACGCTTGGACACGCCTGCATTTTTCCAGACAGTCCCTGAAAACGGTCAGTTTACACCCACAAACGCCTCTTCCTGTCACTCTCCTTGCGAATGTCCGTGCGAATGGATCCTTTGTACAACCCGTCACTAACCGGCGATCCCCTTTGCAGCCATCTGTCATGCCTGCGCATTGCGGTGCATGCGCAGTTCGGATCTGATCACCTGCTGTATGAAAATGCACAGCAGCGATCAGATCTGAATTACTTCCATTGTCCTGATGGAGGATGAAACCATATTTCCTCAACTCTGGCCTCTTTCTTTTGATTCTTCCCCGCAAAGTTTCTAGAACATTTTTGTAGTAATATTGATTCGCTGTTGCTCCTTCTGGTACCCAGTCTGCCAAAATAACACACTTTAGCTCAAATAAAACAACATGGCTGTGAATTTGGATTTGCTTTCTTCATTCGCAGTGATCATGGTGTTTTCAGTGCATGGACTAGCGTTTTGTCTCAGGATTGTTCTAGAACAGGCCTGGCCAACCTGTGGCTCTCCAGCTGTTGTAAAACTACAAGTCCCATCATGCCTTGCCACAGTTTTGCTATTAGGGAATGCTAAAACTGTGGCAGGGCATGCTGGGATGTGTAGTTTCACTACATCTGGAGAGCCACAGGTTGGCCAGGCCTGTTCTAGAAGATCCATGTTTTATCGCAGGTAATAACTTTATTTAAAAAAAATGTGAATACGCTTGAATTTGTCCCAAAATGTCTGTACAAATTTGCTTTCAGTTTTCTTTTTGCTCAGCAGTGAGAAGCCTTAGAATCATTTTAAGCACATACTTTTGTCATGTTAAGATCTTGGCGCAAAACTTGTTTAACGGTTTCTTTGTTGATGTGTACCATTTCTGCCATCATTCGTATGCTGAGTTAATGCGAACAATTTTTTTTACTTTTTTTTTTTTTTTTTTAATTCTCATTTGTTTCTTATGTGCACGGCCTTCCGGGACGTTCACCCTGACAACTATCATTAAATCTTTTGTCCCATTCAAACGGGTGTACTTTGGTATGCCGGCGCTTGGGATCCTGACCGCCGGTATACCGGCAGCGGGTCGAGTGCAAAAGAGCCCTTTGCAGGCTCACTGCGCTCGCCACGCTGCGGGCACGGTGGTGCGTGTATTTATTCTCCCTCCAGTGGTGGCGTGGACACCCCAAGAGGGAAAATAGTTGGCGGTATGCTGGCTGTCGGGATTCCGGCGCCGGTATGCTGAACGCTGGGATCCCAACAGCCATCATATCAAGTGCCACCCATTCAAACACGTGTGCATATGACATGGAATCTACCCTGTAAGCCTAGTATAGCATGCGGAAAGACTTGGTGGATGTTTTGTTCAATTTTACTAAAAAATGTAAGTTAACACGTTGTTCTACTTTTGAACTTATATTAATACAATGCACATAAATAACACAACTTCTTCGAATGCTGTGTGACAGCAAACTATCTGTGCGAGAAGGGTGAAACTTTTAAAATAGGTTTTTGAGATATTTCAAGGTCAATGTTCCCCCACTCCCTTTTAACTCACATAGTATTGTTTATTTTTTTACAAGTGCAGTGTCGTTATTTAATAGCCATACCCTTCGTGCAAACTAATAAATGCGCTGCGAGGTAAAGTCTGTATAAAAATGGCAAAATTGGGTTTGCTCATGGGGAAAAAAAATCCATTGATTCCACCGTTCACATGGAATCAGTGGGTTTCCGTGCCAGTAACTTGATTTTTAGGCAGGGGAGAAAAGGCTATTTCTCCCCTGCCATCAGGCAATTATTCAGTTAGCCGCAGGGGAAAACCCTGCAGTTAATTAAATACCCCTCTATTATGTCATCAGTTCCAGGCATTCCCTATTCTGCCCAGTATAATCCTACGTAGTTAACCTAAAATGTCTGCCTCAGCTGGAGTCTGCATCATTAGGATGAATAACCCTTCAACTAATGACCCAAAATGTCCACCACACCTTTGTAGTATTTTCAAGCTCTGTATTTCATGAAAAGCGAAATCTCGTTATTGTGTTTATTGTCTTACTGTATCATGTTCATTCTGTCTGTTAAGTGTCTTAAGTCCTATTGGAGAAAGAGCGCTATATAAATAAAATAATTACTTTCATACTCTTTAAAACTTGGCTTTGCCACTGCGTATAACTAATACATAAATAATACTAAATAGAAAGACTATGCTAAAACAATACAACTAAATAGGGTGTGATACGGGATACTGGCATCTGGGACACTGGCATGCCGATGCTCCGCAGGGATAGGGTAATTTTGCTTACCCTAACCCCACACCCCCTTCTAACCATAAACCTCTCCTGCGGTGCCTAACCCTCCCTTCCCCGCACCCTACTACCCCCCCCCCCTTTTCCCCACACTCTAACCTGCCTAATACTCCCCCCACCCGCTATCCCACGGGCAAAACCTAGGACTCCCAGGCATATTTATGTTCAGGATTTCCAGCATTGGCATTCCAAATTGTTGGAGTTCTGGTACCAGCATTCTAACTGTGTGTAGGTATTCCAGCGCCAGATTTTTGAGCAGCCTGACCGCATCTCGCTAAATATACTGTCTTAAGTTTACTTTTATTCACGGGGCTGAGGAGGGTATCAAATGCTGCTGCAGACTGAATAATATTATTGTCTCAAGTTTCAGCTCCTAACTTGGCTCACAAACTATTTTCCAGAAAAAAAATATATGCTTTCAGTGCTTCCTGTGTGCGGGTGACAATCACACAATGCAACGAAAAGGAAAACTTTTTTGTGCAGAAAGATAGCAAAGGATGCAAGCTTCAATGGGAAGGCACAGTTCCTAACAAGGCAGATCCCAACACCTACCCCTCTGGTTTGTACTCCCTATGGTACATAATGCCAAGGCTTCAAGAAAAGAGTTCATCCTCGGCTCTAACTTACAGTGGCGATGTCTGTCATTGAAATAAAGAGAATGAGTTGAGTGTAATTATTAGCAGAGTAGTTGAGTAGAGGTGACTTCTCAAATATTTAAGGAATGTGAAAAGACCATTTGTGGCTAGAGAGCCAAGAAAAGTGATAACTCAGGATTAAAGAACTGAATGGATTTTACCATTAATAATTTGAAGCCTGTATGCATAGTCTAGCCGCTGTGCTTGCCACTTGTGCATAAAAAGTCACACTCTTGCCGGTCCTCTCATAGGACAGAAAAGATGAACTCTATTCTAATTTTTTTCTCAGTTAAACCATATGCATTGATTGACATAAGCACTGTGCAAACAAAAAGACTTCTAGCTTCTGCTGCCCCAACTCTGTGTCCTACTGTATCAGATCTTGGGTGGCATTATGTACAAGGCAGGGGAGAAAGAGCAGTACTTAAGGAATGAAAGGACCAGAAACCGTTCTGTCAATACATCGGTTTCTACATTCTCATTATTGTATATTTACAGCCATCTGTTACAACTACAGATTGGTTTTAGGGAAGCAGATTTATATCAAGCAGATTAATGGTACCTGTCACTTGAGAGCAAGCAGCTGAGACATTGTTGTCTACTTTTAATTCCACACACACTCTTCCCAAGTTATCTGGGTGGAGTGATCTGCAGCTAGTGAGTGCTTTGTGACCGAGCACCGCTGATGTTGTTAAAGGGTAGGGACATTCATCATCCATCTCATTACTAAGTGTTCCCTATAGACATCAGGCTTATCCAAATTGGTTTTTAAAATCAACATCTAGAATTAACATAAATACTTGCACAAAATATATCCCTAAATAAAACAGTTTTACAAGAGTCTTCTATATTTCCTCACTTTTGGCATCATTTTGTCTAGAAACAAAAAATATATTCTGGAAGTCTGGCATTTTTACAGAGCCCAACATCCAATAGCTGTTTTCTCTGTCACCTCAGTTTACCTTCAAACTTCTCATTGTGGGGCAGATATACTAAGTCTTGGAGAGATAAAGTCTTGGAGAGATATAAGTGGAGAGAGATAAAGCACCAACCAATCAACTGCTGTCATTTTAAAACACAGCCTGTAACATGGCAGTTAGGAGCTGATTGGCTGGTACTTTCTCTCTCCACGTTATCATTTTCTCAGCATTAATACATGAATGAAATGTAATTTTCAGGTTTTTAACATTCTTACAAGTTAACAAGACATTACTTATGATCAACATTTTATATTTATAACTCGTGAATTTATACAATCCAACTTGATAATATTTTGTTAGTCCTTATTTAATTTGGCCTTTTAAATATCATATCTCCTTGTTCGCCCCACAAATTCATCTTTCCCTACTGCAGGTAGAATTACTGTGATTGTTTCTTCCAGAGAATGGAAAACAGTATGGAGAACAAGGGTGGGATATCCTAACCAGTGGCGTGCGGTGAGGTCAGTGACTGAGGAGGCACGCTTGGGGGTAGAAGGGGGGGCATCTTTACAGTTTTGTTTGTGTGAATAAAACCACAGTATAGCGCAGATGTAGATAAAAAAACAAAAAACAGAACAGTCCAGACCCCGGTATGCTGGACTGGCTCCCTGCAACAAACTCTGCCATTCTGGAGCTTGTAGTGCTCATCCGTGTCCCTCCCCATCTGGGGGCGGTGTCCTGTCGGGGTGGGTGTCTGTGACTGCTGTCACCAGGGAGACGGGGAGGGAGAGGTTACAGCCTCCCCGTATGGTACAGTCTGTTGTTATTAGCCATCTCTGGACTATACAGGGAGGCTGTAATCGCTCCCTCCCCGGCGACAACGGTCACAGACATACCCCTGGATGGGACACCGGCTAGATGTGGATGAGCACTACAAGCTCCAGAATGGCAGAGTTTGTTGCAGGACGTCAGTATGGTCCGACATTCCAGAGTCTTTTACCCAATACCATATAACGCAGAGCTCACACATTAGAACAGAAAGAATTTGTTATAAATATGCAAGGCTGTAAAGCAGTGAATATAAGCAGAATTTCATTCCCATAGATCCCATTGCTTTATAATGGTACAGCCATACAATAAGGGCCTATGCAGACCTTTTTGATGGGTGATGAAGCACAGGTTTAAGATCACAATACTGTATACAAGGGGCTATTTAAAGATGGACGCAGATGTCGCTTCCGCAGCAAGATCTGCGTCCGTCTACTCACATGCTGGGGGCCGCACAGCATAGGGCAAAGCCACCCAGCATGTGTGTTGCGATGAGTTCTCAATTTAATTGCAAATGCATCGATTAGAGGATGTCTCCTACCTGCGCAGTCTGGCTGCGCTAGAAGGCAATCCGGCACCATCTTTAGTCTCGCAGCGGCTGCATGTGATGTCACACAGCCACCCCGAAAATGGTCTGGACACACTTGTGTTGACAAGACCATGTCCATCAAACGCCGCGGCGTGCCCCCCCCCCCCCCCCTCCCCCTATAGATGCGGCCACTGCATGTAAATGTGCAGCTGTGTCCAAGTCTAAATAAGGCCCATACTGTAGTGCAGAAAGGACTAGGGGGTAACACTATCCTGTGTCTGTGAGCAAAGTTACAGAGCTATGGGTCACTCACCCCTCATTGCACTACAGTATATGACGAGACACAGAGGACAGCAGAGTGTCAAATGATTGATGATCCCTGGCTGTTGGCTGCTGACTTTTGGCGTACACAGCACTGCTGTTTCCCGTGATTTTATCAGTCTCCTCCAGGCAGGGGTCATGCACATGGCAAATGATACCTATTAATCAGCTAAAGCTGAGAAAAGTCAAATATGCTAGGAGTCCTTGCACTGCTTTGCTGCAGCAGAGTACTGGGGTGCTTCAGCATAGGTCACAGTAGGGTAGCGTGGCTTAACACGTTTCTAAGATCTAGCCATTTCCCCGAAAGCAGTGCTGGATCCTCTGCCCAATGACTGACTGGGGGCGTGCTCTCATGTGTACTAAAGGCACAGCCCCGTGAATGAGACAGCTGCCTCTTTCCTCAGTTTTTTCAATGGGCTTTTACAGCCTGTGGTTTGGCCCCACCCACCCGCTTCAGACAGTATACAATTATCAATGTGAGGCAGAGATCTTGCTGCCTCCCATCAAGATTAGACTACATTTTCAGGGGCAAAATTATTAGAAGAATGCAAAGAAGATAATTATGACACAGAATATGTGTTATAATGAGTAAATTAATACAAAGAAGATAATTATGACAGGGGAGGCACTGATCCTAGCCTATGGTGGCATTTTCTGCAGTGCTGGATTAAACCCTGTGGAGGACCCTAGGCAGTTGAAATTTCGGGGCCTGTCTCGCAAATTATCTCCTAATACATTATTCATTTTACCAACCAACAGTCTACGATCTGGAAACTGTAATGTGAAGCTGAGGTCTATGGTTTATGTACTTTAAGGTGTTATTGGGTACATTACATTAATACAGTGTTTTCTCTATAGAGTCCTTAAAGTTTTTGTTTCTTGCAGTTTATCGCTTTTTTTCTATCTTTTGGAAACAATTTAAGAAAGCTTGATTATATTTTTCCAAATCAAATCAATATTATTTTGATCCGTTGTCATGTGGCCCCTAAAAGGCGCGGAGCCCATAGGTCAGTGCCTACTCTGCTTATTTGGTAATCCGGCACTGCCACTTTGTGTTGATACTAATCAAATATGTACTAATATATGCAGGTAGTACTGCAAAGGTCAGCTCTAATGAAAAGAAGCTGCTCTTTGCGAAGATGGGATTTCCGGGTTTCGGCCATGGGAGTCCCTTTAGCAAAATCCACAAAAGGGGTTTTGGCTGCATTTTTTCTTTAGAACATCCCACCCCAAGGGTAATTTGCTAGAAAATGGCAAGGAGAAGGGACTAGTATTATAAAAGTGGTATTGTTAGCAGCCAAATCTGGGCTGGCTCTAGACCATGTAGAGCCCAGGGTAAAAAAAAAAAAAAAAAAAATCCTTTTGCACCACCTTGGGGAAAGAAAATTGATACTTTTTTTTTTTTTGTGTGTGCTATATAAAAATACACCTCGCCTATATGATAGTTTCTCTACAACAAGGAACGATTGAAGAAATTGATACGCCCTGGGCAGACAGTGTCTTCAGTCAGTATTTAGTATTCATGTAGGAGATCACATGGCCTGGGAGATGCCAGTTTGTGTAGGTATATAACCAATGTCATTACCATCATACAACAGAGGTTCAAACAGCCTCACTCCAGCCTCCCATCACCTCAATAGCCAAATACCCCTCTCCGGATCCCTCCAATTTACCATCTTCTTTAACAGCCTGCACACGCTTCAGTTCAGTGGTGCAGCATGGGCAAAAGACACGGCAGTGCTTATAAGAGGTTGTGCCTTTGTGGAGAGACACTGGATCCTAGTGTCTAGTAGCTGTTGGCTGGCAGTAAGCAGAGGCAGCACTGATAGAGCCGCTTCTGTGTGTGTATTACATATATATATATATATATATACACAAACAGAAAACCCAGCACTCACCAAAGTAAGCTCACTTATCCTCAACAATTCAATAAATAAATGATGGGGGTTAGTGTGTGTATGTATGTATGTGTTTATTTATATTTATATATATATATATATATATATATATATATATATTCTGAAATGCAGCACCAAACTTGCAAGGAACCTCCACCATGCTTCACTGTTGCCTGCAGATATTATTGTACTGCTCCCCAGCCCTTCGGCAAACAAACAGCCTTATGTAACAGCCACATATTTAAAATTTGGACTTATCAGCCCAGAGCACCTGCTGTCATTTTTTTCTGCACTCCAGTTCCTATGTTTTCATGCATAGTTAAGACGCTTGGCCTTGTGTCCACGTTGAAGTTATGGCTTTTTGGCCACAATACTTCCATGAACACTACTTCCGGCTAGACTTCTCTGAACAGTAGAAGGGTGTACCTGAGTCCCACTGGTTTCTGCCAGTTCTGAGCTGATGGCACGGCTGGACATCTTCCGATTTTGAAGGGAAGCATGATGTGTCTTTCATATGATTTCCTAAGTTTCCTTGGGCAACCACTGCATCTACGGTCTTCAACGTTGCCTGTTTTTTTGTGCTTCTTCAAAAGAGCTTGAACAGCACATCTTGAAACCCCAGTCTGCTTTGAAATCTTTGCCTGGGAGAGACCTTGCTGATGCAGTATAACTACCTACTGTCTTGTTGCTGTGCTCAGTCTTGCCATGATGTATGACCTATGACGTGATACGGTCTTCCACAACCTCACCTTTGTAGCAGGGTTTGGCTATTCCTCACCCAGTTTTATGCCGCCTACACAGTTGTTTCTGTGCCAGTTAATGATTGTGTTTCAACCTACATATGTAAATGATGATCGTTATTACCTGTTTGGTATCACGCAGTAATCATACACTGGACTATGGGGGTAATTCTGAGTTGATCGCAGCAGCAAGTTTGTTAGCAATTGGGCAAAACCATGTGCACTGCAGGGGGGGCAGATATAACATTTGCAAAGAGAGTTAGATTTGTGTGGGTTATTTTGTTTCTGTGCAGGGTAAATACTGGCTGCTTTATTTTACACTGCAATTTAGATTTCAGTTTGAATACACCCCACCCAAATCTAACTCTCTCTGCACATGTTATATCTGTCCCTCCTGCAGTGCACATGGTTTTGCCCAACTGCTAACAAATTTGCTGCTGCGATCAACTCAGAATTAGGCCCTATAATCCTACAAAATCTCCGATTTTTATGCTGTTTTGAAGGCGAAGGGTGGTCATACCAAATATTGGTTTGATTTTGATTTCTCATCTGTTCATAACTTTGGGCCTAATTCAGACCTGATCGCAGCAGCAAATTTGTTAGCTAATGGGCAAAACCATGTACACTGCAGGGAAACAGAAATCTAAATTGCAGTGTAAAAATAAAGCAGCCAGTATTTACTCTGCACAGAAACAAAATAACCCACCCAAATCTAACTCTCTCTGCAAATGTTATATCTGCCACACCTGCAGTGCACATGGTTTTGCCCATTTGCTAACAAATTTGCTGCTGCGATCAGGTCTGAATTAGGCCCTTTGAATTTTGTCAATAGTTTATATTTAACACTTCTATTTTTTAAAATATTCTTACTTTGCAGCTTTTTTTTTTTTTTACACCTGCCTAAACCTTTGCACAGTACTGTGAACATATACACTGCTCCAAAAAATAAAGGGAACACTTAAACAACACAATGTAACTCCAAGTCAATCACACTTCTGTGAAATCAAACTGTCCACTTAGGAAGCAACACTGATTGACAATCAATTTCACATGCTGTTGTGCAAATGGAATAGACAACAGGTGGAAATTATAGGCAATTAGCAAGACACTTCCAATAAAGAAGTTGTTCTGCAGGTGGTGACCACAGACCACTTCTCAGCTCCTATGCTTTCTGGCTGATGTTTTGGTCACTTTTGAAAGCTGGCGGTGCTTTCACTCTAGTGGTAGCATGAGACGGAGTCTACAACCCACACAAGTGGCTCAGGCAGTGCAGTTCATCCAGGATGGCACATCAATGCGAGCTGCGGCAAGAAGGTTTGCTGTGTCTCTCAGCGTAGTGTCCAGAGCATGGAGGCGCTACCAGGAGACAGGCCAGTACATCAGGAGACGTGGAGGAGGCCATAGGAGGGCAACAACCCAGCAGCAGGACCGCTACCTCCGCCTTTGTGCAAGGAGGAACAGGAGGAGCACTGCCAGAGCCCTGCAAAATGACCTCCAGCAAGCCACAAATGTGCATGTGTCTACTCAAACGATCAAAAACAGGCTCCATGAGGGTGGTATGAGGGCCCGACGTCCACAGGTGGGGGTTGTGCTTACAGCCCAACACCGTGCAGGACGTTTGGAATTTGACAGAGAACACCAAGATTGGCAAAGTCGCCACTGGCGCCCTGTGCTCTTCACAGATGAAAGCAGGTTCTCACTGACCACATGTGACAGACGTGACAGAGTCTGGAGATGCCAAGGAGAACGTTCTGCTGCCTGCAACATCCTCCAGCATGACCGGATTGGCAGTGGGTCAGTAATGATGTGGGGTGGCATTTCTTTAGGGGGCCGCACAGCCATCCATGTGCTCGCCAGAGGTAGCCTGACTGCCATTAGGTACCGAGATGAGATCCTCAGACCCCTTGTGAGACCATATGCTGGTGCGGTTGGCCCTGGGTTCCTCCTAATGCAAGACAATGCTAGACCTCAAGTGGCTGGAGTGTGTCAGCAGTTCCTGCAAGACGAAGGCATTGATGCTATGGACTGGCCCGCCCGTTCCCCAGACCTGAATCCAATTGAGCACATCTGGGACATCATGTCTCGCTCCATCCACCAACGCCACGTTGCACCACAGACTGTCCAGGAGTTGGCGGATGCTTTAGTCCAGGTCTGGGAGGAGATCACTCAGGAGACCATCCGCCACCTCATCAGGAGCATGCCCAGGTGTTGTAGGGAGGTCATACAGGCACGTGGAGGCCACACACACTACTGAGCCTCATTTTGACTTGTTTTAAGGACATTACATCAAAGTTGGATCAGCCTGTAGTGTGTTTTTCCACTTTAATTTTGAGTGTGACTCCAAATCCAGACCTCCATGGGTTAATAAATTTGATTTCCATTGATAATGTTTGTGTGATTTTGTTGTCAGCACATTCAACTATGTACAGAACAAAGTATTTTATAAGAATATTTCATTCATTCAGATTTAGGATGTGTTATTTTAGTGTTCCCTTTATTTTTTTGAGCAGTGTATATTGTCCAGTGTACGGCACTCAGCAGTCTCTTAAAATAGTTCAAGCAGCCGACTTCATTAGCAATGTTTCAGGTTTATTCATAATTTTTCAAGCAGCACAAGTATCGTAAATGTATGTATGTATATGGGATTAGCTTAAGATGCCGGCAGTCAGAATCCCGCTGCCTGCCAAAATGTCGATGGCAGAATCCCGGCAAGGTCAGGAGACCAACTCCAGAATCCAGACAGTTGGCATCTCGAATGTAAGCATAGCGGCTGGGTTAGGGCTAAGCTGCAGTGGTGGTAGGTTAGGTTTAAGCACAACAAGGGGTCGTTGGCCTGCTGCAGAATAAATTTGAAGCCAATCAGATGCCTCTCTGATGGTAGTGCATGATGGATAAGTACCTGCCTGTATTTCTATTGTAACTTATTTCCCAGCGATCAATGTAGACATGTTTATTGAACTTTTAAAAAAAAAAAAGATATTTTTATTAAAGAAATTTTTCTCAAATAACAACAATGTTGTACAATTTAGAAACAAGTAAAAAGTAGGTAATAAAATAGATGTCATTTTTTGTCATACAATTCTAAGAATAATATTGTTACAAAAGGAAATTATTGAGAGTCCAAAAAGGATTCATAAGTAATTGGGTAATAGAGCGAATACTCCATTTGAGATGTGACATCAAAATATTTAGGGTTTTCCCAAATATCCTGAGATAAATAGTGAGTTGAATTATAGTGCCAGTAGTAAACAAAAACTACTTACTCTACATATAAAGAGCATACTCATAAAGTCTCAGTAAAACAAATCGATGACAGAGTGTGGTTAAATGTCATACTAATCTTGTACATATGAAAAATAAAAGAAGATAAAAACAGGTAATAGTGAGACGGGATACTAACATATAAGGTAAGAAACACAATGAAAGAGGAGATGGGAATGGTTAGGGAGGGATAAGAGATAAGATAAAGGTCAACCTTGATTAAAGATATTGCCATTGAATATAACATAATGTCAGATAATTATCATATCAATAATCTCGGTAACTTTAATTAAATGCCTAGAAAGAAGGTAACTTGCCGTCAATGACTTTCATTATATGAATTTTCGTAGAGGGATCTAATGTCTCAACATAGGCGCTCCATTTCATACAAAATTAGCAAATTCCAAAATCGACTGATATAGGTATTGTTCTTCTATTATAATAAAAAAATTGTAAAAGTTTTTGTTTTACCTCTGAAATGGATGGAGCAGAAAGTTTTACCCATCTAAGTAGAATACATTTTCTACTAAGTGTAAGTATAACACTAAGTAATGGGTGGGCTTCAGGACTCAAAGCCCAGTTCTTATAATTTAAGCAGAGACAGGCTAGTGTATCAGGACTTAAACAGGATGAGAACAATTGCTTGATATATGCTGATAATTTACACCAAAAACGCTTAATTTTCCTACATTCCCACATACAATGTAGAAATGAAGCTGAGGACAATCCATATTTAATACAATTCCCAGATTCATTGGATACGATATGTTTACGCTGTGACTGAGTAATATATGCCCTGTGTAGGGTCCTTAAATGAACTTCTTGTAAGTATGAAGAGGATAAATATTTAAAAGATCTGTCACAAGGTTCAATTAGATCTGAGATATCAGTTAAAGTAGGAATGTCACATTTCCATTTTAAAAATAAGTTATCCCATTGTATAGTGGGAGAACTCATTAACAAGATAGAGTAAATATATTTCACCTTAAAGGGACATTTTTGTAAGAATTTGAAAATAGTATCAATAGCTTTAGAGGCTTTGCCTGTATTTCGTATGGAGTTGGGATTGGAAAAGGAAGTGAATGAAAGTATAAAGTGACGCACCTGGAAATACATAAACAAATGTGGTTTAGGAAGGTCATATTTTTGGCATAAATCTGAAAACGAATACAGAGAGCCGCCTGGATCGAAAACCTTGGTAAAAGAGTCAAGTCCTTTGGCTTTCCATAGAGAGAAGGTAGTATTATGTAATGACTAGAGATGAGCGGGTTCGGTTCCTCGAGATCCGAACCCCCCCGAACTTCACCTATTTTACACGGTTCCGAGGCAGCCTCGGATCTTCCCGCCTTGCTCGGTTAACACGAACGCGCCCGAATGTCTTCATCCCGCTGTCGTATTCTCGCGAGATTCGTATTGCATATAAAGAGCCGCGCGTCGCCGCCATTTTCACTCGTGCATTGGAGATGACAGCGAGAGGACGTGGCTGCGTTCTCTCAGTTTGTGTGTTCAGTGTGCTGCAAATATCTGTGCTCAGTGTGCTGCAAATATCTACGTTCTCTGCCTGAAAATGCTCCATATCTGTGCTGCATTGTAGTTGTGCGCAATATATAGTAGGAGGACAGTGCAGAATTTTGCTGACCACCAGTATATATATATAGCAGTACGGTACAGTAGTCCATTGCTCTACCTCTGTGTCAAAGTATACTATCCATATCTGTGCTGCATTGTAGTTGTGTGCAGTATATAGGAGGATAGTGCAGAATTTTGCTGACCACCAGTATATATATATATATATATATATATATATTTTGTAAATGAGTAGATTAGTGTGCTTGTCCAATTTGTACGGAGTACCTTACTGTAAAAATGTGATCTACAGTCACAGATAGATTAGTCAAATGACTAGTTCAATATATGAGTTCTTCCAAATCTAGTGTTTTGGTTTGATTGCCAAACAGTCCACACTCTCCCCGTTTTATCGGGTGGCTGCTCAGTTCTTCAAAAAGTGCCACTAGGTATACGTAGCCCAAAGGAGAATCTGCAAATAGAGGAAGAAACAGCAGAGCGCCTATAGTGTAGTATCCTTTAAAACAGTTCTTGTCACACGCAAGAATAATATTGCATACCGGATTACGGCTTGACACAAGGCCTATCGATCCCCTGTTCTTTAGTTCAGGTCTCTGTTGGAATCTAGATAGAGTCAGGAAACAGGGAATCGCTATATAGCGTAGTAATTTCTCAGTATGTAGGGTTAAATTTACATCTCACGTAAAATTACATGCGTACCAGATAAAGTAGTAATTTGTGCATATCAGTATTGGTACTTATATCCTGGTCCTCATCAGAGAGTGGTGGTCATAAGATAGCCTTTGGATGATATATCAATGCTCAAATCAACAGCTTTTGATTTGCTGACCTACTTTTGCAGACATTTTATGTCATTGAAGCTAAGCTATTTACTTTTTATAATTTATTTCTTGTATACTTAATAAATTAGACTATTTTGATATAAGCTGTTGATTTGAGCATTGATATATCATCCAAAGGCTATCTTATGACCACCACTCTCTGATGAGGACCAGGATATAAGTACCAATACTGATATGCACAAATTACTACTTTATCTGGTACGCTTGTAATTTTACGTGAGATGTAAATTTAACCCTACATACTAAGAAATTACTACGCTATATAGCGATTCCCTGTTTCCTGACTCTATCTAGATTCTGACAGAGATCTGGACTAAAGAACAGGGGATCGATAGGCCTTGTGTCAAGCCGTAATCCGGTACGCAATATTATTCTTGCGTGTGACAAGAACTGTTTTAAAGGATACTACACTATAGGCGCTCTGCTGTTTCTTCCTCTATTTGTATATATATATATATATATATATATATATATATATATATATATATATATATATATATAGTAGCATAGGGCCGGCACTCCTCGGTAAGTGGATTGCTGCGCTGGTGCCTTCACATGTACAGCTGTACAATAATATAGAATCCAACATGCGGCACTCGTGTCAAGCCGTAATCCGGTACGCAATATTATTCTTGCGTGTGACAAGAACTGTTTTAAAGGATACTACACTATAGGCGCTCTGCTGTTTCTTCCTCTATTTGTATATATATATATATATATATATATATATATATATATATAGTAGCATAGGGCCGGCACTCCTCGGTAAGTGGATTGCTGCGCTGGTGCCTTCACATGTACAGCTGTACAATAATATAGAATCCAACATGCGGCACTCGGCTATAAAGAAAAAACACTGGAAACCAGTAGCGTATAACAACGTTTCAGTGCCCGCAAGCACCTGACGATAGTGCTTGCGGGCACTGAAACGTTGTTATACGCTACTGGTTTCCAGTGTTTTTTCTTTATAGCCGAGTGCCGCACGTTGGATTCTATTCTCTCTCTCTCTCTCTCTCTATATATATATATATATATATATATATATATATATATATATAGCAGTACGGTACAGTAGTCCATTGCTCTACCTCTGTCGTCAAGTATACTATCCATATATATGTGCTGCATTGTAGTTATGTGCAGTATATAGTAGGAGGACAGTGCAGAATTTTGCCGACCACCAGTATATATATATACATATATATATATATACATATATATATATATATATATATATATATATATAGCAGTACGGTACAGTAGGCCATTGCTATTGATATATTACTGGCATAAAATTCCACACATTAAAAGATGGAGAACAAAAATGTGGAGGGTAACAATAGGGAAAGATCAAGATCCACTTCCACCTCGTGCTGAAGCTGCTGCCACTAGTCATGGCCGAGATGAAGAAATGCCATCAACATCGTCTGCCAAGGCCGATGCCCAATGTCATAGCAGAGAGCATGTAAACATCCAAAAAACAAAAGTTCAGTAAAATGACCCAAAAATCTAAACTAAAAACGTCTGATGAGAAGCGTAAACTTGCCAATATGCCATTTATGACACGGAGTGGCAAGGAACGGCTAAGGCCCTGGCCTATGTTCATGGCTAGTGGTTCAGCTTCACATGAGGATGGAGGCACTCATCCTCCCACTAGAAAAATTAAAAGACTTAAGCTGGCTAAAGCACAGCAGAGAACTGTGCGTTCTTCTAAATCACAAATCCCCAAGGAGAGTCCAATTGTGTCGGTTGCGATGCCTGACCTTCCCAACACTGGACGGGGAGAGGTGGCGCCTTCCACCATTTGCACGCCCCCTGCAAGTGCTGGAAGGAGCACCCGCATTCCAGTTCCTGATAGTCAAATTGAAGATGTCACTTTTGAAGCACACCAGGATGAGGATATGGGTGTTGCTGGCGCTGAGGAGGAAATTGACAAGGAGGATTCTGATGGTGAGGTGGTTTGTTTAAGTCAGGCAATCGGGGAGACACCTGTTGTCCGTGGGACGAATATGGCCATTGACATGCCTGGTCAAATTACAAAAAAAATCACCTCTTCGATGTGGAATTATTTTAACAGAAATGCGGACAACAGGTGTCAAGCTGTGTGTTGCCTTTGTCAAGCTGTAATAAGTAGGGGTAAGGACGTTAACCACCTAGGAACATCCTCCCTTATACGTCACCTAGAGCGCATTCATCAGAAGTCATTGACAAGTTCAAAAACTTTGGGTGACAGCGGAAGCAGTCCACTGACAACTAAATCCCTTCCTCTTGTAACCAAGCTCCTGCATACCACACCACCAACTCCCTCAGTGTCAATTTCATCCTTACCCAGGAAAGCCAATAGTCCTGCAGGCCATGTCACTGGCAAGTCTGACGAGTCCTCTCCTGCCTGGGATTCCTCCGATGCATCCTTGAGTGTAACACCTACTGCTGCTGGCGCTGCTGTTGTTGCTGCTGGGAGTCGATCGCCATCCCAGAGGGGAAGTCGGAAGACCACTTGTACTACTTCCAGTAAGCAATTGACTGTCCAACAGTTCTTTGCGAGGAAGATGAAATATCACAGCAGTCATCCTGCAGCAAAGCGGATAACTCAGGTCTTGGCAGCTGCGGTGGTGTTAAACGTGTGTCCAGTATCCACCGTTAATTCACAGGGAATTAGAGAATTGCTTGAGGTACTGTGTCCCCGGTACCAAAAACCATCTAGGTTCCATTTCTCTAGGCAGGCGATACCGAGAATGTACACAGACGTCAGAAAAAGAGTCACCAGTGTCCTAAAAAATGCAGTTGTACCCAATGTCCACTTAACCACGGACATGTGGACAAGTGGAGCAGGGCAGACTAAGGACTATATGACTGACAGCCCACTGGGTAGATAGATGTATTGCCTCCCGCAGCAAGAACAGCAGCGGCGGCACCAGTAGCAGCATCTCGCAAACGCCAACTCGTTCCTAGGCAGGCTACGCTTTGTATCACTGCTTTCCATAAGAGGCACACAGCTGACAACCTCTTACGGAAACTGAGGAACATCATCGCAGAATGGCTTACCCCAATTGGACTCTCCTGGAGATTTGTGACATCGGACAACGCCACCAATATTGTGCGTGCATTACATGTGGGCAAATTCCAGCACGTCCCATGTTTTGCATATACATTGAATTTGGTGGTGCAGAATTTTTTAAAAAACGACAGGGGCGTGCAAGAGATGCTGTCGGTGGCCCGAAGAATTGCGTGACACTTTCGGCATTCAGCCACCGCGTGCCGAAGACTGGAGCACCAGCAAACACTCCTGAACCTGCCCCGCCATCAGCTGAAGCAAGAGGTGGTAACGAGGTGGAATTCAACCCTCTATATGCTACAGAGGATGGAGGAGCAGCAAAAGGCCGTTCAAGCCTATACATCTACCTAAGATATAGGCAAAGGAGGGAGAATGCAACTGACTCAAGCGCAGTGGAGAATGATTTCAATGTTGTGCAAGGTTCTGCAACCCTTTGAACTTGCCACACGTGAAGTCAGTTCAGACACTGCCAGCCTGAGTCAGGCCATTTCCCTCATCAGGCTTTTGCAGAAGGAGCTGTAGAGATTGAAGGAGGAGCTAAAATGGAGCGATTCCGCTAGGCATGTGGGACTTGTGGATGGAGCCCTTAATTCGCTTAACCAGGATTCACGGGTGGTCAATCTGTTGAAATCAGAGCACTACATTTTGGCCACCGTGCTCGATCCTAGGTTTAAAGCCTACGTTGTATCTCTCTTTCCGGCAGACACAAGTCTGCAGATGTTCAAAGACCTGATGGTGAGACACTTGTCAAGTCAAGCGGAACGTGACCCGCCAACAGCTCCTCCTTCACATTCTACCGCAACTGGGGCTGTGAGGAAAAGGCTTAGAATTCCGAGCCCACCCGCTGGCGATGATGCAGGGCAGTCTGGAGCGAGTGCTGACATCTGGTCCGGACTGAAGGACCTGCCAACGATTACTGACATTTCGTCTACTGTCACTGCATATGATTCTGTCACCATTGAAAGAATGGTGGAGGATTATATGAGTGACCGCATTCAAGTAGGCACGTCAGACAGTCCATACGTATACTGGCAGGAAAAAGAGGCAATTTGGAGGCCCTTGCACAAACTGGCTTTATTTTACCTAAGTTGCCCCCCCTCCAGTGTGTACTCCGAAAGAGTGTTTAGTGCAGCCGGTCACCTTGTCGGCAATCGGCGTACGAGGTTACTTCCACAAAATGTGGAGAAGATGATGTTCATCAAAATGAATTATAATCAATTCCTCCGTGGAGACATTCACCAGCAATTGCCTCCAGAAAGTACACAGGTACCTGAGATGGTGGATTCCAGCGGGGACGAATTAATACTCTGTGAAGAGGGGGATGTACACAGTGAAAAGGGTGATGAATCGGAGGATGATGATGATGTGGACATCTTGCCTCTGTAGAGCCAGTCTGTGCAAGGAGAGATTGATTGGTTGGTTTGGGCCCCCACCAAAAAAGAAGCAGTCATTTCAGCCACAGTCGTGTGGCAGACCCTGTCGCTGAAATGATGGGTTTGTTAAAGTGTGCATGTCCTGTTTATACAACATAAGGGTGGGTGGGAGGGCCCAAGGACAATTCCATTTTGCACCTCTTTTTTTTTATTTATCTTTGCATCATGTGATGTTTGGGGCTAATTTTTTTTAAGTGCCATCCTGTCTGACACTGCAGTGCCACTCCTAGATGGGCCAGGTGTTTGAGCCGGCCACTTGGGTCGCTTAGCTTAATCATCCAGCGACCTTGGTGCAAATTTTAGGACTAAAAATAATATTGTGAGGTGTGATGTGTTCAGAACAGACTGGAAATGAGTGGAAATTGTGGTTATTGAGGTTAATAATACTATGGGATCAAAATTACCCCCAAATTCTATGATTTAAGCTGTTTTTGAGGGGTTTTTTTGTAAAAAAAAAACACCCGAATCCAAAACACACCCGAATCCGACAAAAATTCTTCAGGGAGGTTTTGCCAAAACGCGTCCGAATCCAAAACACGCCCGCGGAACCGAATCCCAAACCAAAACACAAAACCCGAAAAATGTCCGGTGCACATCACTAGTAATGACGGGGGAAACGCTGGGTTACCCCACAGAGGAATGTAAGGAGAAAATCAGGGATTACTTTGGCATTTTTTGTTAATCGAAGTCCAGGCTATCTTTGAACAGGATATGGTCCTTTTTGTTGAAGGAATTAAGGAAGGTTTTAAATGGAGTACAGCTCCTGGAGAATATGGGGAAAATATAGCTAATTCTAACTCAGAGTCAGTATAAGAGGAGTGATTAAGAAGCCAATCCGTTATGTAGCGAAAATGTACAGCTAAAGAATAGGCGAAGAGGTCTGGTGCTCCAAAGCCGCCTTCTGATTTAGGGGATATGAGTTTTTGCCTGGCAATACGTGGTCTTTTACCTCGCCATATGAATTTTGAATAGAGGGCATCTAGTTTATGAATATCAGATTGTGTCAGGGTAATTGGAATCATTTGAATAAAGTAGAGTATTTTAGGGAATATAATGCTTTTTATGACCTCGAGCCTACCCAGGAGTGATAAAGGTAAATCTTTCCACGAATCTAATTTCTGGGTTATATTTGCTATAGTAGGGGAAAAATTTATTCTATAGAGATTTGAAAGGTTCGAACAAATATTTATGCCTAAGTATTTAAAATGAGATTGGGACAGTTTAAAGGGGAGGGGGGGGGGGGGGGAATTGGGGTGGGAAAGAATAGTCGGCGATGAATTACCTAGTAATAAGATTTCCGACTTGGTTATATTAATTCTGTAACCAGCTACTATACTAAATGAATTTATTAAATTAATTAATATCGGAAGAGATTGTTCTGGTTTCGTTAAAAATAAAAGTATTGTTGGCGAATAGAGCTATTTTTAATTCTTTTGAACTAATTTTAATACCCTGGATTAATGGAGAATTACGGATGGCTATGGCTAGGAGTTCAATTGACAAATCAAAAAGAAGAGGGGAAAGGGGGCAACCTTGTCTTGTCCCTCTTTTTAACAAAAAATAGTGATGATAAAACACTGTTACAAAAAACACTAGAGAGTTGGGAAGAGTAGAGAGAGCGAATAATAGATACAAAGCTTTTTGGAAAACGTCATTTTTCTAGAGTACGAAATAGATGAGGCCACAATAAAAGGTCAAAGACCTTTTCTGCATCTAGGGTAATAATGAGGTTATTGAAGGAATCTGAAGACGAGTTAGAAAATACATGCTGGATGACCGATAAGACTCTCCTGAGGTTCGCTACTGAGTGCCTACCTGTTATAAAACCCGATTGATCTGTATGAATGAGCAACAGTAGAATTGGTTTGAGTCTGTTTGACAGAATTGTTGTCAAAATTTTGAAATCCACATTTAACAACGAAGTTGGTCTATATGATCCTGGTAGGGAAAGATCTTTTCCCGATTTCGGCAAGACTTTAATAACGGCAGTAGTGAACTGGTCAGGTAGGGCCCCATTGGTCATAATTTGGTTTTAAACTGCCTGTAGAGTATAACAAATTTTGGCAGATAACATTTTATAAAATTCATTTGTATAGCAGTCTGGGCCTGGAGCTTTACAGATTTTGAGGTGTTTAATAGTACTTGAAATTTCTTCAGTCGTAATCGGGGATGTCAAAGAAGGAAGAAGGGCTGCAGGGATTTGGGGAAAGGTAAGATCATCCCAAAATTGTGAGGGAAAGAGGTTTTGGGGATCCTGAGCAACCTGAGATGAGGTAGGTGAGGGTGAAGGGGGAGGAGAATATAATTGAACATAAAAATCTTGCATAATTTCGGAAATTTGGCTATTGTAGGTAGAAAGAAAACCATCTGAGGTTTTTAAGGGTTGTACTACCATAGGTTTCCTAGTTCCTGTTAATAGAGTGGTAAGTAGCCTACCCAATTTGTTTACGAAACGGTGAAATCTATAATTGACATTAAAATAATATAAATCACCTGATGTTTGAAAAAGGTCATTAAAATTAGTTTTTGCCGTTACATAAGCATTTTTATTCTCTGCATTGGGATGTAATTTAAAGGTTTGATCAACTGAAGATAGTAACTGTTGTCTTTCTAAATATAAGAGATTACGTTTTTAATTGTGCGAACAACAAGAGATCACTTCACCTCTTAGGACAGTTTTGGCTGTCAGCCAAAAGAGAAATGCTATTTCTGACTCATGATTTGAAAATGTTAATGTAAAAGTTTCCCACGTTGATTCTAATTTATTTCTAAAACCTTCATATTTTAGTAAATGGGAGGGGAATTTCCATAGAGGATTAGAATTTTTTTTACATTAAAAAAGTCATTTCTATCCAGACCTATCCATGATCTGATATAGATACCGGTTCTATAATCGCTTGTTTAGTATTTGGGAATAATGAGGAGGCAACTAAAATGTAGTTTATCCGTGACCAAATACTATGGGCCATAGAAACACAAGAGAATTCTGTCTCAGTTTGCTCGCCATGAATCAGTGAGATTTAGTCTTTTAGCTAGCCATGGGATCCCTATTTTTGGAAGAGGTCTGGAAGATTTATTATGATGAGTTTTTTCTAAATATTGAGATGATACTAAGTTTAGGTCACCACAAACAATTAAGGAAGATAGATCCCAACTATTCAATTTAGCCATAAGGGAAGTATAGAAAGATTTTTTTTACACACGATAGTTGCATAGACATTACATATTTGGTAGTTTTTATCACTCAATTTGAAGTCTATTAGGACATAACGACCTTCAGGATCAGAGGTAACTGATAATATCTCAATTGGAAGTGATCTTTTCGCCAGTATGACTACCACACAAGACTCCGAATTGAGAGATGCAGCTCCCAGTAATGACCAATTCAACATCTGTAGTTTTCTAGTTTCTTGTAAAATCAGGTGCGTCTCCTGTATACAGGCAATATCAATAGACTTTTTATTAAGATACAACAAATTTTGCGCCGCTTAGCCGGTGTATATATGCCCCCTACATTGAGCATACCAATCTAAATACAAGCCATAAAACAGTGGATATATAAAGGTACCTGGCATTTTTATATCAAGAAAGCTATCGAGATCTCTGAAATGGAAATGAAAAAGGAAGGGGGTGGAAAAAAAACATCAAGAGGGACGACCAGCACAGGAAAAAGACAAGACAAAAGACGGGGGCACACACAAAGAAAAATTAAACAGCATATATAACATTAAGGATGCGAACAACTGAACAAGAATATGCAAAACTGGACTTCAGGTAAAACAATAGTGTTTTAAGATATCAAATAAGTAGGTAGTATATTGTAGCAGAGCATCCCTCCCACCACCAGTACCCCATCAAAACATTTTCACAATATATGTGTTTAAAGTAGAGATGTGCACCGGAAATTTTTCAGGTTTTGTGTTTTGGTTTTGGATTCGGTTACGCGGCAGTGTTTTGGATTCGGACGCGTTGTGGCAAAACCTCCCTGAAAATTTTTTGGTGGATTCGGGTGTGTTTTTTAAAAAAAAACTCAAAAACAGCTTAAATCATAGAAATTGGGGGTAATTTTGATCCTATAGTATTATTAACCTCTATAACCACAATTTCCACTCATTTCCAGTCTGTTCTGAACACCTCACAATACTATTTTTAGTCCTAAAATTTGCACCGAGGTCGCTGGATGACTAAGCAAAGCGACCCAAGAGGGCGGCACTTAAAAAAATTGGCCCCAAACAGCACATGATGCAAAGAAAAGAGAAAAAGAGGTGCACTGTGGTCGCTGGACGGCTAAGCTAAGCGACACAAAAACCTCAATATCACAGGAATTATTCGTTCTAATCAATGGTATTATTGGTCCAAATCACTGGAAGAAAATGACAAAATCACTGGAATTATTCGTAAACATTTGTAGAAAGTCGCTGCTTTCTGATTACAGAAATGCTCAGATATTCCTGCGAATCCACAATCCCTTCCCAGAGGAAAAAGAAATTGAGAAACCGTTGTTTGAGAACGTTTGTTCTCTTTCCCTTACAAAGGAACAAACCACTTTCCAAGAAGACTGACGTTTTTGGGATTATGGAGACATAATGTTTTTGAATATAAATCCTAAAGCAGGTGGTATATTAGAGCAAAAGAGTGCAAAAGACCAGCCATGCAGTTTCTGAAATATTATGACAAAATGTTACTGTATTTCATAAGCACTCATTCCTAACTCTGCTAAGTACTGTTTGGTATACTGTATCTGGCTTCCATGAGGTAGTTGTCCATTATTTCAGCTTCCATTGACCTTTTTGAAAGCGGTAGAAGTTATCGATTCTTTTTTTTTCTCCTATTTTTAATTTTCTCCTGCATAGCCCAGTAAAATGTTGCAATGTTAAGTATTGACTTGTGCCTTCTGGGGGTCCACTTCTTCACCAAACCCAGCCAAATCTCATCCTAACCCTCTGTTCCACGTTCTCTATGTACCCCATCTGTGTCACCCATGTCTGTCTACCCCTCCCCTTTAGATTGTAAGAACTCACGAGCAGGGCCCTCTTCCCTCATGTGCTTATCCTTGGTCTTACTTTAATAATCTTCAACTGTACCACATCCAGCAGTCTTCTGCCACCTGATACTTATTCCAGTGTTATCTGCTGATGTAACTATGTTTATTTACCCTGTACTTGTCCTATACGGTCATCAACTGTAAGTTGCTGTTTTCCTGTTTGATTAAATATGTACTCTGTAATTGGGCGCTGCGGAACCCTTGTGGCGCCATATAAATAAAGGATAATAATAATATAGGGTGTATAATCACCAGGTGTATAACACACGTCGCACAATACAGTATACAGGGTGTATAATTAATTACCAGGTGTATCACACACATTGCACAGTACAGTATATAGGGTGTATAATCCCCAGGTGTATCTCACACATCACACAGTACAGTATATAGGGTGTACAATCCCCAGGTGTATCTCACACATCACACAGTACAGTATATAACAGGCTTTTTCAACTAGTGTGCCGCGACCAGTTGCAAGGTGTGCCGCGGAGCCAAAGCAGCTTCCTGCACCTTCAGAGTGAACTGTTGACCCAGGCTATTCTTAGATGATCAGTCGTGCACCGGCCGTGACCTATACCTTGAAGACGTGGCGGTGTGATATCATAGGTCACAGCCGCCGCGTCTCACCACCCAGAGAGCCCACCTGCCTTCATACACATCTTCTAGTTCCTGCCTGCACCCACAGCTTTCCTTGCCCACCTACATCCACACCTGCCCGACCGCCCGCTGCACAGTATTCGCAACACTCCACTATGAACAACCCCCGCCACTGGGGGACAGGGAGTAGGACAGCTGACCGGTAGGGGCAAATATTTGTTAATTTATTTCTCCTGTGGGGAACAATTGGATTTATGTCGGGGAGCAATGTGATTGATTTATGTGGGGAGCAATAGGATTTATGTAAGGAGCAACATGATTTATGTGGGGAGCAATGTGATTGTTTTTTCTGTGTAGGCCAGTGTATGTGTGGATTTTTTTTTACTGTGAGGGCCAATGTGTTTTTTTTTGTTTTTTTTTCTGTGGGGAACTGATGGTGTGCCTTGGCAATTTTAAAATATTGTTCAGTGTGCCGCGAGTAAAAAAAAAAAAAAAGTTGAAAATCACTGGTATATAGGGTGTACAATCCCCAGGTGTATCTCACACATCACACAGTACAGTATATAGGGTGTACAATCCCCAGGTGTATCTCACACATCACACAGTACAGTATATAGGGTGTACAATCCCCAGGTGTATCTCACACATCACACAGTACAGTATATAGGGTGTATAATCCCAAGGTGCATCTCACACATCGCTCAGTACAGATCACAGGATGTATAAAATCACCAGGTGTATAACACACGTCGCACAGTACAGTATACATACTGGTCACAACAATGCAGCAGATATTGAGTACTGATCAGGATACTAGAAGTGACACAGAGCTGCAAGATACAGCCTACTGTACTGTACTATATGTATACTGCTGGTCACCAAAATGCTGCACTCTCCTACTATATACTGTTCACAATAATGCAGCACAGAGATACTATACTTGACACAGAGCTGCAGGATACAGCAATGGCCTACTGTACTGTACTACTATAATTATATACTGGTGGTCCCCAGTCCCCACAATGCAGCACACTGAGCACAGATATTTGCAGCACACTGAGCACAGATATGGAGCGTTTTCAGGTAGAGAACGTAGATATTTTCAGCACACTGAGCACAGATTACGGAGCTTTTCAGGGAGAGAATGCAGCCACGTCCTCTCTGTTCAATCTCCAATGCACGAGTGAAAATGGCGGCGACGCGCGGCTCTTTATATAGAATACGAATCCGACAGCGGGATGATGACGTTCGGGTTAACCGAGCAAGGCGGGAAGATCAGAGGCTGCCTTGGAACCGTGTAAAATAGGTGAAGTTCGGGGGGGTTCGGATCTCGGAGAACCAAACCCGCTCATCTCTAGTTTAAAGTGTTATAGCCGCCCCTCTATTAAACAAAACAAGCAACTTGTATTTTCAAAGGAAGCTATAAACATTGGAATAGGTAAACCGTGAATACAATATTAAACCCTAAAATCATGTTAGAACAAGTAAAGTAAGAATTCAAACCACCGGAGTGTCAGATATATCTTGAAGGGACTCGATTTCTTCTTTGAGGAATGCTTCAGCATCTCTAGGGTTAGTAAAGTCAATAAAAGCCAACCCTTTAAAAAGCCGCAAGCGGGCAGGATACAGCATGGCAAATTTGCGCTTATTTCTCTAATGTCCTAGTGGATGCTGGGGACTCCGTAAGGACCATGGGGAATAGACGGGCTCCGCAGGAGACTGGGCACTCTAAGAAAGATTTAGTACTACTGGTGTGCACTGGCTCCTCCCTCTATGCCCCTCCTCCAGACCTCAGTTAGAATCTGCGCCCGGCCAGAGCTGGGTGCTTTTAGTGAGCTCTCCTGAGCTTGCTAATAAGAAAGTATTTTAGTTAGGTTTTTTATTTTCAGAGAGCTTCTGCTGGCAACAGACTCTCTGCTACGTGGGACTGAGGGGAGAGAAGCAAACCTACTAACTGTGGCTAGGTTGCGCTTCTTAGGCTACTGGACACCATTAGCTCCAGAGGGATCGAACACAGGACCTTACCTTGTAATCCGTTCCCGGAGCCGCGCCGCCGTCCCCCTCGCAGAGCCAGAAGACAGAAGCCGGCGGGTTGAAGCAAGAAGACGTCAAAATTGGCGGCAGAAGACTCCTGTCTTCATATGAGGTAGCGCACAGCACTGCAGCTGTGCGCCATTGCGCCCACACTAACCCACACACTCTGGTCACTGTAGGGTGCAGGGCGCCCTGGGCAGCAATTGATTACCTCCTGGCAAAAAGCAGCATATATACAGTTGGACACTGTTATATGCATAAGCCCCCGCGATTAATTTTACACAAAATCGCGGGAGAAGCCTGCCGCTGAGGGGGCGGGACCTTCTTCCGCAGCACTCACCAGCGCCATTTTCTCTCCACAGCTCCGCTGAGAGGAAGCTCCCCAGGCTCTCCCCTGCACAATAGAGAGGGTGAAAAAGAGAGGGGGGGCACATAAATTTGGCGTAAAAACAATATATACAGCAGCTACTGGGTTAACACTAAGTTACTGTGTGATTCCTGGGTCATATAGCGCTTGGGTGTGTGCTGGCATACGCTCTCTCTGTCTCTCCAAAGGGCCTTGTGGGGGAACTGTCTTCAAATAGAGCATCCCCTGTGTGTGTGGTGTGTCGACATGTCTGAGGTAAAAGGCTCCCCTAAGGAGGAGATAGAGCAAATATGTGTGTGAGAGGGTGTCTCCGTCGACAACGCCGACACCTGTTTGGATATGTGTAAGTGCTGAGGTGAATTTATTGCACAAAAGATTAGAGAACAGACAGGAAATCTACCCATGTCTGTCCCTATGTCACAGAGACCTTCAGAGTCTCACAATGCTCACTATCCAAAATAATAAACACTGATATCGACACGGAGTTTGACTCCAGTGTCGACTACGATAATGCAAAGTTACAGCCAAGATGGCTGAAAGGTATTCAATATATGATTATTGTAATAAAAGATGATTTGCATATCACTGATGACTCATTTGTCCCTGACACAAGGGTACACATGTTAAGGGGAAGAAAGCTGAGGTAAATTTCCCTTCTCTCATGAGGAAAAAGAGCGGGAATCTCCAGACAAGAGACTGCAGCTTCCCACAAAGGATTCTCAGGCAGTATCCTTTCCCCACTAGGGCCAGGATGTGATGGGAATCTTCCCCTAGGGTGTCACGTTTGCACAGAAGGTAGCACTAGCTATTCTCAGGGATCCTGCAGATAGCGTGCACATTCTAGTACACTACTCAGACCGGCGATTGTGTCGGCATGGGTTTATAGCGCTGTGGCAGCGTGGACAGGTACCTTATCAGCAGAGATTGAGACCCTAGTATGCATATATATATATATATATATATACATATATATGTGTATATATAGAGATATATATATATATATATATATATATATATTAAAGATGCTGTCTTAAGAGATGGGTTTATATATAAAACATGCCCAAAGAGACATGGGTATACTGGGTCCTAGAGTCAAAGCTATGTCGATTTCTGCTTGACGTGTCCTGTAGAATATGCAATGGACAGATGATGCCGACTTAAGAGGCATGGGGAAGGCTGAGGATTGTGTGGAGAAGGGATCTCGGACCTGATCTCCACAGCTATAGCTGGTAATTCTGATAATTTGCCTTATATTCCTGCACAGCCTAGGAAAGCACGACGTTATTAAATGCAGCCTTTCGTATAAAGAAACAAGAAAGTCCGAGGTGCGTCCTTTCTTGCCAGAGGTGGGGGCAGAGAAAAGAAGCTGCACAACACAGCTAGTTCCCAGGAACAGAAGTCCTCCCCGGCCTCTACAAAAATCCACCGAATGTCGCTGGGGCTCCACAGGCGGAGCAAGGCCCGGTGGGGGCATGCCTTCGTAAGTTCAGCCACAAGTGGGTTCACTCCCTGTTAGATCCCTGGGCAATAGATATTGTGTCTCAGGGATACAAGCTGGACTTTGTGAAGATGCCCCCTCACCGACGGCCCGGCGGGCTTCCCCCCCACGAGAGGGAAACAGTGTTAACTGCAATTCACAAATTGTATCTTCAACAAGGTGGTGGTCAAGGTTCCCCTCCCTCAACAAGGAGGGGGTTATTATTCGACCATGTTGTAGTCCCGAAACCAGACTGTTCGGTCGGACCCATATTGAATTTAAAATCCCTGAACCTGAAAGGGTTCAAGTTCAAGATGGAATCGCTAAGAGCGGTTATTGCAAGCCTGAAAGGGGGAGATTTTATGGTGACTCGGGACATAAAGGATGCATACCTTCATGTCCCCATTTATCCACCTCATCAGGCGTACCTCAGAATTGCGGTACGGGATTGTCATTACCAATTTCAGACGTTGCCGTTTGGTCTCTCCACGGCCTTGAGAATATTCACCAAGGTAATGGCGGAAATGATGGTGCTCCTGCGGAAGCAAGGTGTCACTATGATCACGTACTTGGACGATCTCCTCATAAAAGCGAGATCAAGAGAGCAGTTGCTGAACAGCGTATCACTTTCTCTGGAAGTGTAACGGCAACACGGCTGGATTCTATATATTCCAAAGTCGCAGTTGGTTCTTACAGCTCATCTGCCTCTCCTAGGCATGATCCTAGACACAGACCAGAAAAGGGTTTATCTCCCGATAGAGAGCTCAGGAGCTCGTGACACTGGTCAGGAATCTATTAAAACCAAAACAGGTGTCAGTGCATCATTGCACTCGAGTCCTGGGAAGGAGGGTGGCATCATACGAGGCCATTCCCTTCGGCAGGTTCCATACGAGGACCTTCCAATGGGACTTACTGGACAAGTGGTCCGGATCACATCTTCAGATGCATTGGTTAATCACCCTATCCCCCAGAGACAGGGTGTCTCTCCTGTGGTGACTGCAGAGTGCTCACCGTATCGAAGGTCGCAGATTCGGCATTCAGGACTGGGTCCTGGTGACCACGGATGCAAGCCTCCGAGGGTGGGGGGCAGTCACACAGAGAAGAAATTTCCAAGGGCTGTGGTCAAGGCAGGAGACTTGCCTTCACATCAATATCCTGGAAATAAGGGCCATATACAACGCCCTAAGTCAAGCGGAGACCCTGCTTCGCGACCAACCGGTTCTGATTCAGTCAGACAATATCACCGCAGTGGCTCATATAAACCGCCAAGGCGGCACAAGGAGCAGAGTGGCGATGGTAGAAGCCACCAGAATTCTTCGCTGGGTGGAGAATCACACAAGCGCACTGTCAGTAGTGTTCATTCCGGGAGTGGACAACTGGGAAGCAGACTTCCTCAGCAGGCACGACCTCCACCCGGGAGAGTGGGAACTTCATCAAGAAGTCTTCGCGCAGATTGTAGGTCGGTGGGAACTGCCACTGGTGGACATGATGGCATCCCGCCTCAACAAAAAGCTACAGAGGTATTGCGCCAGGTCAAGGGACTCTCAAGCGATAGCTGTAGACGCACTGGTGACACCGTGGATGTTCCAGTCGGTTTATGTGTTTCCTCCTTTTCCTCTCTTACCCAAGGTGCTGAGAATCATAAGGAAAAGAGGAGTGAGAACAATACTCATTGTTCCGGATTGGCCAAGAAGGACTTGGTATCCAGAGCTGCAAGAAATGCTCACAGAGGACCCATGGCCTCTGCCTCTAGGGCAGGATCTGTTGCAGCAGGGACCTTGTATGTTCCAAGACTTACCGCAGCTGCGTTTGACGGCATGGCGGTTGGACGCCGGATCCTAGTAGAAAAGAGGGATTCCGGATGAGGTTATTCCTACGCTGATAAGGGCTAGGAAGGACGTGACGGCTAAACATGATCACCGTATACGGCGAAAATATGTTGCTGGGTGAGAGGCCAGCTGGGCCGTTCCTTCACTTCCTACAGTCGGGAGTGACTTTGGGCCTAGAATTGGGGTCCATTAAGGTCCAGATTTCGGCCCGATCCATTTTCTTTCATACAAAACCTAGCTTCTCTACCTGAAGTTCAGACGTTTGTAAAGGGAGTGCTGCATATTCAGCCCCTTTTTGGTGCCACCAGTGGCACCATGGGATCTTAACGTGGTGTTGAGTTTCCTGAGATCTCACTGGTTTGAGCCGCTTAGGACCGTGGAGTTAAAATATCTCACGTGGAAAGTGGTCAAAAATTGGCAGCTTTGTCATGTAAAAGCCCCTATCTGGTTTTCCATATGGACAGGGCAGAATTACGGACTAGTCCGCAATTTCTGCCAAAGGTGGTGTCATCTTTTCATGTGAACCAACCTATTGTGGTGCCTGCGGCTACTCGTGACTTGGAGGATTCCAAGTTACTAGATGTAGTCGGGGCTTTGAAGATTTATGTAGCCAGATCGGCTGGAGTCAGGAAACCTGACTCGCTGTTTATCCTGTATGCATCCATCAAGCTGGGTGCTCCTGCTTCAAAGCAAACTATTGCTCGCTGGATCCGTAACACGATTCAGCAGGCTCATTCTGTGGCTGGCTTGCCGCCTCCAAAATCAGTAAAAGCCCATTCCATAAGGAAGGTGGGCTCTTCTTGGGCGGCTGCCCGAGGGGTCTCGGCATTACAGCTTTGCCGAGCAGCTACTTTGTCGGGTTCAAACACTTTTGCAAAGTTCTACAAGTTTGATACACTGGCTGAGGAGGACCTTGTGTTTGCTCATTCGGTGCTGCAGAGTCATCTGCACTCTCCCGCCCGTTTGGGAGCTTTGGTATAATCCCCATGGTCCTTACGGAGTCCCCAGCATCCACTAGGACGTTAGAGAAAATAAGATTTTACTCACCGGTAAATCTATTTCTCGTAGTCCGTAGTGGATGCTGGGCGCCCGTCCCAAGTGCGGACTTCTTCTGCAATACTTGCATATAGTTATTGCTTAAATAAGGGTTATGTTATGGTTGCATCAGGTTTGTCTGCTGCTCTGTTGTTGTTCATACTGTTGGCTGGGTATGTTTATCACAAGTTGTACAGTGTGATTGGTGTGGCTGGTATGAGTCTTACCCTGGATTCCAAAATCCTTTCCTTGTAATGTCAGCTCTTCCGGGCACAGTTTCCTTAACTGAGGTCTGGAGGAGGGGCATAGAGGGAGGAGCCAGTGCACACCAGTAGTACTAAATCTTTCTTAGAGTGCCCAGTCTCCTGCGGAGCCCGTCTATTCCCCATGGTCCTTACGGAGTCCCCAGCATCCACTACAGACTACGAGAAATAGATTTACCGGTGAGTCAAATCTTATTTTTTCACCAGAGAGGCACAGATAGGTGTATAGGCTTTACGCAGACGTAAAAGTTCAACTGAGTAGTCCTGGAAAATCCTCAAGGTATTGCCTTCCCATCGAAGAGTGCTTGCTTTACGTGAAGCTCTCCATATAGCGGTTTTGTGTAAAAAGTAGTGATGAGCGAGGTTCGGTTTTACTCGGTTTTACTCGGTTCTCAAAACGGCATCTTATTGGCTATCCAAAACACGTGACATCCGTGAGCCAATAAGATGCCGTTTTGAGAACCGAGTAAAACCGAGTAAAACCGAACCCGCTCATCACTAGTAAAAAGTTCATGGTTTTAAAGATAACCACCCAGGGTTTGTTTGATCCTGTGCTGGCTTGATCTCCCATCCTGTGTACACGCTCTATCACTATGTCTGCGCACTCGGTTTCTATGTGTAAAAACTTTGGAAGGGTATTGCGAACAAAGTTCTCGAGACCTGGACCTTTAATTGATTCCGGCAATCCCACTATTGCGACAAATGCGGTTTTCTATATTATAAGTTTTATCCAGGAGACGTTTATTATACCTTTCCAGATGTGTGACTGTGTTTTCTAATATATTGACATCGTCAATAGTGATCCCTAAGCGATCCTTTGTATCCGACACCCTATGGTTGAGTTGCTGCAGCTGCGTGGTAATGTCACTGACTGCTTTCTGCAGTAATGGAGACATGGTATTTTGCATTGCAGCCACCATATCTGAATAAGTGATTGGGTTAGATGAGTTACCCGAACAAACACGCACCTGAGACTGATCTCGGTCACTGGAAGTGTCCATTATAGCTTTCTTTGCTGCTGGCTTTTCCAGACTTGATTCCGTGCTGGGCGCCATATTGTGTTTGGCGCTACACTTCTGCTGCCTAGGAGGGAGAGCTTGCGGCGGTATTTTCGATTGAGCCGGTGCACCTAAATATTTCTCCATGTGCCCAGTCAGGATGTAGTGGGAGCGGTGTAAGTGGCTTTAAGATGCTGTTGGGAGCGGGTAAACTGGTGGTCACGAAGGAGCTTGCGGGAGCTGCTGTTTACTCCTTCATCCTGGAACCGGAAGTCATGTGTATTGAACTTTTAATGTCACAATTGTTGTACTTCTCTTTAGAGGTTTTGTTCTTATGTCAAATACATTCATGATACTGTTTTAAAGAGAAGAATTTCTGAGTGACCTTATGTATTAAAGATATTTAGAATGTATTATATATTAAATGGGAGATCTTCCAAAACTCTCCAATAATAGTCATATAAACAGTAGGGTGCTCTAACAAAGACTATCAGTCCAAAATACAAATATATAAGAATAAATTATTCCATTCAGGCACTCAAAAGCAGGCTGTTTTAATAGTATATAAGTATTTTAAAGTACAAAAAAGTCATGGTCGACATTTCAATCCCATAAGGATTTTCATCAGGACATAGCAGTATAATGAGCCATCCACCAAGCAGCCAAAGGAAAATTTTTATTTTAATTTAAAGAAAACTTCAGAGCTTCAGTTACAAAAAATGTTAAAGATTATTAAGAATATTTTAAGACTACACAGATTATGGTACAATCTCAAACAAAAATAAAAAGGAATAACACAGAATACTAACACTTACTGAATTTTTTTTTAGGGATTTCTGTTGTGAGGGGATTTCACAGGTTAAGAGGTATGGTGCATTCCCAACATATGATAGCTGATGTCCCCTCAAAAAATGAACACACATATTACAGTAAAATGGATAGTTATACCCTCAGCTGCCCTCACTTTCCCCCACCCTTGTGTTTTTTAACTAGCTCAGTGCTGAACAGGAAGGTAGGTATCATATGCTCTCTCATATATCTGGGTCAGGGTTGTTTGAGAATGAAGGATGCAATTTCCTACCCCCCAAACATTTGCGACTGGCACAAGATAAGAGATCACTGTTGCTGAACATGAATTTCTTCTTTCATTTTATGGCTGGTGTTTCGATCTTGTCCCTACTAAACACCTTTATGGCCTCAGGACCTGGAGGCCTGGTCAGATTCACTCAGAGGGATAACCTCTTAGCCCCCCTGGGGTTATGCCCACAGTATGTACAACCTAGCAGAGGAGAATGACATGCAGTTCAAGAAATAACATTTACCACACATACAATTTGAGGAATATCATATTCTGTGATCCAATCGTGTGATGGATCCTGACAGTTGTGATGAGGCAACGTTGGTCTTGGGGCAAGCAGAAAGCTTGAGCACCAGTGCCAAACAATTCAGTCATGGTTTTGTCATACCAGAGAATATTCTTCCACATGCTTCCTGAGACTGCAGGTGTGATTAAACAGGGTAAGACGGATACCCGGGGGTACAAGGAAAATCCCTGGTGAGCTCCACTACCTGAGGGCCAAACTTCCTCCTCTAATTTTAGGATCCAGGCTACAATCCAGATAATACATTGTTGCTCTATTAGAGGGTCAGTCATCTACAGCAGAAACACGGTTTCCTTGTTTGTTTACTGCCAATCATTTGTTATCAGAGCTAATATTTTTTTTTGTGTGAAATGAACTTTTAAAATAAAACTTACTGTAAAATAAGAATGTAGCTGTGCAAAGAATACAAGTAACCCACACTTAATTTATCCTAGTGGTAAAGGTAATACGTTTTTTTTTACAGTGGCATGTGACCTTTACTTGACGTAAAGCATTTCTCACTGAGTTTTAAACTTAATGGTTGGCTAAGCCTCTGTGGGGGCTGGCCACACAAAGTATGGGTCCCTAACAGTGTATTCCTTCAGTGGTCCCTTCATACCCCAGGACCCTTCAGTGTCAACCATCAATAAGCAATACAGGTTACTTCTATCATTTACATAATTATCTGTCTTAAGAACCAATTCACCTTTTTTTCTAGTTTAGTTAAAAAAAAAGAAAAAGAGAGGGGGCAAACGTTTATTTCTACAGCGGGGTACACTGGTATTCCACAGGGGATAACATCGGGGTATAGAGCTGGATCTTGATCCGAGGCACCAACAGGCTAAAGCTTTGACTGTTCCCAGGATGCACTGCACCGCCTCCTCTATAGCCTCGCCTCCAAGCACTGGAGCTCAGTTTGTAAGTTGGTGCCTGCAGTGCAGGTCACTAACGGGGAAGGTGGGGGGGGGGCCTGCGCTAGGCAGACCTGAAAAGAGCTTTTTAAGAAGACTTCAAGGGCCGCAGCACTTTTTATGTCATTATGACATGCTGTGCTGCGGCTCCATCACCTCCCTCAGCGGCGCTACATACTCCCGCGGCCTGGTTCCTGGGTACTTGCAGCGGGGATGCATCGGTTTCTAGGCAAACCACCCCTGCTGCTCTCCTGGATTGCGTGGCTGCATGACAGGGAGGTAAGCGGGTCCCCCAGGTGGGACCCGCCGGTAAATCGTGATCCGGTCGCGGTCCCAGGAGACGGACCGCACCGCTGGCGTGGACACTGTGGCCGTACAGGGACCCCACTATATCCACCAGGGCAGGGAGCACAGGTCGGATTTACCAAAAATCCGTTTGTAATAGGCTCCATAGTACCCGATGGTGAAGTCCAGCAAAGGGGATAAGGCACTGACCAGTAGCCCCTCCCCCAGCTCCAGGCACCGTCTACTGTTGGTGTTCCCACCCAGGAGCTGCATTTCTCTCTCCCTGCTGAGATTTTGGCGCCATCTTCATTACTAGCTGGTCTGATCTCCGGGACTACTCTAGATTTACTAGTCCAGTGCAGTCTTATTGTTTATATGTAATAATTTCTGCATTGTACATGTGACTGTGTGTGCCTATAGCTGCTGTGTGGATTCTTTTCTGTTTATCGCACGTATTGCTATCACTATATTCTGTACTCTGGGGGGCTAAGTGCATCAGGGTCTCATATTTCACAGGATATACTGTTTTGTATTTTTCACTGTGTGTTTCAGTCACCTCACACCGCTTAAATCCTGTTTGTGCTCTGCATTTGCGGTCACAACAGTTTTTTTTGTTTGTATTTTTGCAGGCATTGTGTTTATCTGGCTATATTGATCTGTTGCACACTAAGGCTACATTCCCAATAATGTCTGCTACACGGAGCTGGAAATCCGCGGAAGCTCCTGCATCATGCAGTGCTGGCGCCACGGATTTGACTGAGGGAAAGGTTTCAGCTGAGGGTCCAGTCAGTCTGCAGCGCCTGTGGCAAATCGGGACCCACCTTGAGCTGCATTTTCAAATATGCCGACTACACTTGTAACATGGCTTACACCCCCTGTGGGACCTCCTGTGCCATTGCAGCCACATATTGTCCCTGTAGTTAACCCGCCTTGGGCAGATACTCTGTCTACCCAGTTACAACAATTAAATCAGTCTTTGGTTAGACAAAAACCTACCCCTCACCCTGCTGGGGCCAAGGGGTCATCTAAGCGGGACATTTCTTCCTCACAATCCACTAATATTTTGGATAATTCTTCCGATGGGGATTATACTGATCCGTCAGACACTGATACAGTTGCTTCTAATGAGGAATCTACAACTCAAGTTGATGTTCCTGACCTAGTGGAGGCTAGCAAACTGATTCTCCAGATTGATGAGGAGATTGATCCTCCTGTTACGTCTAAGAAACCTGATAAGTTCAAACGTCAGAAGGTTGCTTAAGTAGTTTTACTACATTCTGACCTTTTTAATTAGCATACGTCAGGAATCCTGATCGTCTCCAGGGAAGAAATTTTCCCTGTCCAAAAAGATGCTAGCTTGTTACTCTATCCCTGCGGAGTTGAGTAATAAGTGGGAAACTCCACCGCCGGTGAACTCTCAAGTCGCCCGACTAGTGGTATCTTCTACTCTGCCTGTCACAACTGTCACCTCATTGAAGGAACAGCGTGTGGAGGGATGCCTGAAGTCTATTTACAGAGCTGTACATAGACCCACTATGGCAGCCTCTTAGGCTGCAAAAGCTATTGAAGCATGGGTACAGGCAATTGAGGATGAGCTACCTCTAAATTTTTCTGGCACTGCCAGACAATATCTGTCGTATATTACCACAGCCTCTCACTACATTCAGGAGGCGGCCTCTGAAGCAGGGGTCATGGCGGCCAAGGCATCTACTACGTCTATCCTGGCTCCCTGGATTCTGTTGAGGTCCTGGAAAGTGGACCTGGACTCTAAAAAGACCTTGGAGGTGCTTCCTTTCAAGGGAGACATACTATTTGGGGAGGATCTGAACAAGATTGTGACTGACTTGGCGACGGCCAAGACTGCGTTTCTCCCAAGTACTAATCCTTCTAAACAGAAGGCTAAGAGTACAACTTTTAGTTCCTTTCGACCTCCAAGTAAAGCAAAAGGTCAGGTGTACCAGAGACAGGCTCGTACTTCCACAACCACTAAGCTCAAATTTAAACAATTGTGGATGCTCGTCAGCCTGCTTCCAAACAAGACAAGCCTGCTGCATGACGGGGTGGGCCTCCCCCTGGGGGACCACAGGGTGGAAGGCAGACTTCTGCAGTTTGCCCAGGCTTGTGTCAAAGTCAGAAAAATATCTCTATGCACGTTGCCATATTTGCACCGCACACTGGTCTGCGCTGCGCATGCGTACGCTCTCCCGTGAAGGCGCATACCCGCAATAGCATGCACCCGCGGGCGCACGGTATGCGTATTTACGGTAGAGTTTATGTAATCGTAGCGTGCGACTCATTCGTTACATATTTTCAGTAATAATGTAGTTTGTAGATCATGGTCCCTTTGATAGATTCTGAAAGTTTGGTTAATATAGAATGTCCCTGAGCTGAGGAATCCCTCTTTGTATCGTAGGAAGGGTCTAACAGGAGTCATGCAGTAGTGTTTGGTACCCATCGGAAGAGTATTTAAATAGCAATATTCCGGTGTTGGTTTGGAGCGTATTAATCGCTCGTGCGAATAGTTATGGACATAAGAAGTTTATGTCCATTTCTACTATTTACTCATACTCAGGTATGCGGCGGGAAACCTAGTTCCCCACCCACCTGAGCTGTTTGAAATCGTCACAGCCCACCTGTATGAATCAACCTATGACCTTTTGTTATGATGCAGGGCCGAATTCCGACGTCCAATGGACAATGGGATTGTAGGGACTGTAAGATTGCATTGTGTGTGGGGCATAAATAGGCAGGCCGACCACATCCAGCACTCACTCTTCAACGGTTCTCATTGCTGAAAATCGGGTGCTGGATGTCCAGGCGCATGCGATCGTTTACCCTTGTGCGTAAGTTTCTCTCCGTAATCATTGTCGTTCTGTGAGCCATTTCTCTCATATTTATATCTCTCTCTCTCTCTCCCTTCTCCTTCTCTCGTATCTCCCATTGACTAGTATTGTATTAGATCAGCATAGCATTGTATTGTATTTCTTGTATAGTTATTTGGTTAGGAAGTCTCTGTTATATTGTAGTGTATCATTTGTACTGTGATTCTTTTTGCAAGTATAATAGTTATAATACAGATAATAGGCTTTGGACCCTAAACCAGTATCTGTGTATTTTCTCATAGTTTTAAGTGTTCACTTGAGCGTCGGTGACGCTCAAGCAGCTTTGTAGTTAGTCAGGTTACACAAGGTTGCACTTACACCCTGTATTCACATTAAGGTATTCTGTGTATTTCATTAATAATAGGTTTAGACATAAAGGTATAGCGTTGTGAGCGTCTGCGCCGCTGGTGATCTCCTCGTGGTCTCGAGCGTCCGCTACGCCATAGCGAATCATTACGTTAGTCATAGCCAACAGAGTGCTTGTCTGTGATCTCTGGGCCGTGAGCGAACGTGACGCTTGAGCGTCTCGCCTACGGCTGAGCGATCGTTACGCGACTTGCGTACCCTTACGGTACTTCTTAAGTAAACAGCGTACAGTGTTCTTAGACCTCATAAAGGGTTGTATATACGATAAATATTTAGCTTTATCACTTGGTTAAAGACTTCAGATGCCTGTGTGCAGGAAGTTGTCTCTCACAGGTACGCAATCTCTTTCAAGAGACGTCCCCCTCGCCAGTTCTGTTCAACGGTTATCCCCTCGGATCTGTTGAAAGTGCAAGCTCTACACTTGGTTGTACAATCCCTCCTGGAAATAGGAGGGGTAGTGCCGGTACCTCTGTCCCAGAGAGGCATACTATTCGACCCTGTTTCTAGTTCTGAAACCAAATGGGTCTTTCTGGCCTATCAACATCAAATCATTGAACAAGTTTGAGAGTGTGTCCAAATTCCGTATGGAAACCTTGCGTTCTATTGTGCTGGCCATGTAACCCAAGGACTATATGGTATCCCTGGACATACAGGATGCTTACCTGCACATACCTATTGCCATTTTGCATCAGCAATATCTGCTGTTTGCTATTGACCACCTTCATTTTCAATCCCAGGCTCTGCCATTTCAACTGGTAGCAGCACCTCAGATTTTCACCAAGGTCATGGCCGTTATGACTGCTTTCCTCCGTCGTCAGGGAATCAAAATCCTGCCGTATCTGGACGACTTGCTGATTCTGGCGAACTCCCAAGATGTCGTCCTCAGTCAACTGGAGATGTCAGTTCAATTCCTACAAGCCCACGGGTGGCTCATCAATGGGAAGAAATCCTCGCTGGTCCCTGCTCAAACCATGGTGCACCTGGGGGCGCTGCTGAACACACACAGCCAAAGACTGTTTCTGTCTCCGGTGCTAGAGTCAAATAACTACCTTTTAACATTAGCTATATATTAATACCGTGTAGCCGTAATGGCTGCTAAACCATGTGCACATGCTACGCACTCCGTACGCTATTTGCGTATGAAGACCTCGCACGTGGTACACAAATAAAGTACACACGCTGTGCTGGGTGTACGGAATACCCACAGTGAGCATACACACAGACAGTAACCTTTACAAACTTTAAACACAGATTATGCTTACACTGTGCAACACACTATGATTGAGTTTGTATTGTAAAACCTTGCTGCTGAAATACTGCAGCGATATAACGCTGCTTAACCTTGTTAATGTAAATGCTGTTAGAGCGATTTAGAATTCAGAAACCCTTTGTACCAGCTAGAGAGACACAGACACCCTGCTGAGGTTCTAACACCTTATGTGAATGTTCTATTTGTCAAAAAGAATAATACAATTACAAGTCATACACTACAATATAACATAGACTAACTAACCAGATAACTACACAGTAAATACAATACAATTACGTTTAAGGGAAAATGAGAGAAAAAGGAGAAGAGAGAGAGAGAGAGAGAGATATGGCCCATAACAACTAGAAGGACAATATGATTGCGGAGAAAACTTACGCACAAAGGAAACGATCGCATGCGCCTCTGGACATCCAGCTCCCGATTTTCAGCAATGATAACCGTTGAAGAGTGAGAGCTGGATGTGATCGGCTTGTCTATTTATGCCCCACACACAATACAATTCAATGGTCCCTACAATCTCATTGTTCATTGGACACAGGAATTCCTCCTCGCATTATAACAAAAGGTCATAGGTTGATTCATACAGGTGGGCTGTGACTATTTCCAACAGCTCAGGTGGGAGGGAAACTGGGTTTCCCGCCGCATGGATAAGTAAGTGCAAATAATAGTAAATGGACATAAACTTCTTATGTCCATAACTATTCGCACGAGCGATTAATCCGCTTCAAACCAACACCGGAATATTGCTAATTAAATACTCTTCCGATGGATACTAAACACCACTGTATTACTCCTGTCTGACCCTTCGTATCAAACAATGAGGGATCTCTTTGTCCAGGAACATGCTACATTAACTAAACTTTCAGAATCTATCAAAGGGACCATAATCTACAAAATACATTATATAGTTAAAATATGTTATGAACGAGTCGCCCGCTAGACGCACACAAACTCTACCGTAAATGCGCATACCGTGCGCCTGCGGGTGCCCGCAACAGCGAGTATGCGCACTCACGGGAGAGCGCACGCATGTGCAGCGGGGACACATATGGGGTGCAAATATGGCAGTGTGCGTCGTGATATTTTTCTGACTTTGACAGTCCACCCTTTGGCAGTCAACAATAACTGCCACTTCCTAAAACATTTCAAAGAGAGAAAAATATATATGTCAAGTGTAAATACATTTCTATGGTTGGGTAAGGGAGGAGAGGAGAAGGTAGGAAAAGGGTATGACCTAGTGAGATAGCTGAAGCATGTGTGTATGAATCCGTGTTTGGGGGTCATGTATCATCGTGCCGTACGTGTTTTAAATCAAGCTTCGAGGTATTGCGAAGTATACATTTGAATTCCTTCTTATCCCATGGTACGGGTCTGTGGATGGGCTGTCAAACTTTACCGAGCTCTTTTCGGCTGTGGTTGTAACAAAATGGGGGAGCACATTTTAGTTGATGATACATGAATGGGGGAATATGTGATTGCTGATATCTGTGCCTGTCTTCCCTATCGACTATGTGTGTCATTACCTGAAGGTTGTAGAGATGAAGATAAGACATAATTACAGTAAATGCAGTGGTATTCTATGTCAGGTTAATGAACATTCGTCGATTGAGGTCTTGTTCGGTGTCTGTTGAATGCAGTCTTCTTTGTGCTTTTGCCAAAAGGCGTGGGCAAAAGCTTTGTCAATGTCCATAGATTTACAAAAGTGTTGGGCTAGCGTAATTTTAAAATTTCTAGGGAAACTGGGGATCTATGGCAAAGTTCATCAAAAATCTGTGTATAAGGTTGTCAAAACTTCTTCTTTAATCCATCTGTTGTCTGTATATCGGCTCATCAAATTCCTCGTCCAAGTGGGTCTTTTTACCTTGGAGGAAAACGGAAAAACAGGTGAAAGAAACGGACCGTATAATCGCATTTTCATTACATCATTGTTTCTACCGTCGGGTCATAAATCAAATCCATTGGAATTACAGTTTCCTCACTCCTTAAACTCATCACCCTGGTACTTCGTTTGCACTTCGTTAAAGCCTGACCGCATCTAAATATCAAGCCAATCGTTATGATAACACCTAAGATACATAGGAGAAACTTCCCAACATCCATTATGACTCCTTGCGCCCATTCTCCTAAACCGGAGAACCAATTTCGCGGGTTCAACCATGACACCCAACTAGTCAGCCCATTACTCACAGCAGCAAGGGTGAGATTGTGTCTCCTGCGAAATTCCCACTTCAATTGGAGAATGTCGTCCATCTTTTGGTCTATGACCTCGACCGGGTCCTCGGTACTATTCGTAATATATGTGCAACATTTCACGCCATACTGCGTTGCCAGTGTGACACAATATCCACCTGTTACTGCTGTGAGATAATTGAGAACCATTCTATGCTGAACTAGTTCTGTTTTATAAGCTTGAAGTTCTCTTCCAGTATACCTAAACGTGTCATCATACATTTCTGTGATATTATCTAACAAATTTGCAAGCGCAGAGATGTATCTATAGTTCAGCACTCCTCTAGCGGTGCGAGTGATATCTAACGCGATTAGGAATTGAATCCCGGTGGATTCACTGATCAGGTCAGAGGCCAGATGCTCTGTTCTCTCTATCAGGTGCCGCTTAACGATGTGCTCGTAATGAGTATGAGTATAAGGAGCTTGGGCACCACGGTGAATATCTTTCATTTTAGCATGTGATACAGTCATTACTTCAGGCAGTACTTTTCCAATATAACACAATCCTTCAGAGTTTGGGGCAAGCCACTTATACGCCTTCCTCCCGCATATGAAATATGCATCATCGGGGAGAACATATGGGACGGAGTAGGACATAACCATATTACACATCTTCCATGTGAAATCTCCTAACCCTAATGCTCCCATCTGTTTAGTACACGTATCAGTTTGTACGATATGTGCGCAGTATCCTGGTGATACCTCTCCAACTCTCGTAATCCTACTTCCTAGGGTATACCTATATCGGAAAGATTTTTCTCTACTGGCTATGTGGCGTATAAGCTCTGTATCTGTCGGCATTCTATCTGCTCTATATGAAAAGGTCATGGTTTGGTTACTCCATGACACTTCCCAATTTCCCGGCTTTCGGGGATTGGAAATGTTAAAACCTATGAGGGATCTATCCACATGATATTGGTGGAGCTTCAAACTAGGAGGACTGGAGATATTAAACCTCCTGTCCACCGGCCTCCCACCACTTAGCTCAAGTACCTCCCCTATCGTTAAAGGAAATGGTACTAGTCCTGATTTGCTATGACCTTGAGGTACTTGAGAGCATACCCAACAATCTGTTTGATTTAACACACTACCCACTAAGGAGTGATAGTCACTCAATGGATGCCGGTCCATATGGATATTAAAACTGGATTGGCATTTCTTAATGCACCCATCCTCAACTACATTGTCACGGAGCCTACAGATACAGTTTTCTTCAGCTAACAATCCAAAAAAATGTTTACAAATAACATGGCTGTTAGATTGTTTCCGGTACTCGCCTTTGTTCGGTGCTTGTGTTGCTATTGGAAATTTACACCTCCGTCTTAGTCATTGGAACCTTTCTGGTGTCAAAACTTCTTTCTCGACCTCACTGGTACTCTCACCGAAACAGATTGCTCTGGTCAACATCATGGTCAACAGGAAAAATCCATATCACAGTCTCTTGGGGCAAGTCCATCTTACAGGAGGAGAAAAGAAGAAATTTGTAATGGGGTACAGAAAATCAGTTTGAGGGGGAGAGAAACTTGTTACGATAATTAGTTCTCTCGTCTTGTTGTTCTTCTTGTTCTGCTGTCATCTCAAAGGTGCTGTCTCTCAGTCTTCCAAACGAACATTCCGGTGATGCAATATTTCTTCCAAACCAGCGATCTTTCTGTAAGGAGCAAAAATCTTGCATTACCATTTGTCTAGCTGATGTGTGACATACCATCTTTAAAACATGAAAACATGAGTGAGAAGAGAGAGAAAACAAAAAAAACAAAAGAGAGAGAGAACAATTCATAAAAATATATATTACATAAACCAACAATAAACAACAGGGAAAAAAAAATTTTTCAAACATTTTAAAACATTGTCAGATCATCAGGCTGTCATATCTACATGTCCAATGGTTTCCTTGCGCAGTCCCTCCCACCAGCACCTCCATACTCCACCCTCTGTATCTGGCCAGAATACATTGATGCGGATAGGTCATGCTGGGGTTTGGTAGACTTCTGCAAAGACCAAGTAGATATGCAATGTTTGAGTCCTACCAATAATCGTCAGAGATGGGGAGAGAGAAAAAGAAACATTTCACAGATACATTTACAACGTTTCACCCGGTCATTCCTGTGTCTTCAGGGAATGACCTCCCAATTTATTAACTGTTACCTCAGGCTTACCATCCGTCCTAGTGATCACCTTTCTTGACTACATATCATGAGTGTGGACCAAAATTCTTCCTATATGATCCCTGATTATAATTTGGTGTGTCATAATTTTGCTCATTCCTCTGTCTAGGGGGTCTGACTTTATGTGTGCTATTACAGTTGCTGGCATAATGCCCTTCTCTTTTACAAAGATAACAAACCCGGGGCTTCTTCCAAGTGTCAGTGACCTGAGGTTTTGGTTGATTTGATGCCTCCTCAAACGCTCGGATGCTCGTCACCATCAACCGCTTTCCCTGTGCTTCCCTGCTTCCTTGGATATCATGGTTATGTTGTTGTCTAGGGGATTGATATGACTTTTGTATTTCTCTTGATCTACAATCTCTCGCAAAGTGTCCCTTTTTATGACAATTGTAACAGACTTCCACATTTAAATTTCTCGCAGGGGTTTGGGGCTTATGCTGGAGTGGTCTTGTGGTTAGGGCCTGTATACTTGCGGCCATTAACTTATCACTTTGTGACTCCCTGTATCTAGTGATATTCTGATCATGATTAATAGCGGCCTCTCTTAATGCGGCCACTGAGATATTTCTCCAGTTTGGGTTGGTGGTCTGTACCCTTGTTCTCAATACCTCCTTTAAACCATTCATTAATACCTTAACCGCTACTTCTCTATGCTGTGCATTTGTCTTGATGTCTGTGATCCCAGTGTTCCTAGCCATTATTTGCAGTGCTCGATTGAAATAATTAGAAATACTTTCCCCTTCGTTTTGTCTTATGGAGAAAATTTCATTCCACTTGACAACGGCAGGGAAATATACTTCCAACTGTCGGTTGATCTGCTTAATACATTCCTGATTGTGTTCCTCCGTTTGAGGTACTTCTGTGTCTAATTGGCAATCAGTAATAAATTTCGCAGGGTCAACACTGGAGGGCAAACATGCCCTCAGCACTGTCCGCCACTCTTTGTTGGTGGGTTCTGTGGAGTTTCCTAGTTCTTTAACAAACCTTTGACATGCTACTAGATTTTTCCTGGGATCAGGAAATTCAGACATAATTGATCTCAATTCCATCCGGGACCAGGGACAGCGCATTGCACTGTCCTTGACGGGAAGGATTCCCTGATCGTCAGTCTTCCCATCGGGGACTGTGATCACCCTGACAGGACTAAACTCAATTACATCACCTTGTTTTGGTCTTACAATATGGGGTACATTTGTTTGTGCGTGATATAAAACATTGTACGTACCTGTGGACACGACCTCACCTGACCCTCCGTTAGGGGGTTTGATTATTGCCTTTACCGATTTGGTCGCGTCCACCTGGATGTCTTGTGTGATGGCTACTGGAAGAGGTGCCGACATCGTGTTGGGTTCACTTTCTTGCTCGTATTCCTGAGGGAAGTTTGACATGGGGTGCAACTTGCACGGGTTAATAGTTGTACATTTAACAGCATTACAATTATCATTGTTATGTTTATTACACTTATTCTTATCATCTATACTACAGTTGCTAAGTGCGTTTTTATTGTTCAACATTGTGCCTTTCTCCGCAACCATAATCCTCTCCATTGCCATGTCTCTCCTCCCAAGATGAGAGTCAGTTAACTCTCTTTGCAATTCACTTTCCTGTTGCCACAATTTTAAACAATCATAATGTTTGGTCCGTCTCTTTACTGATTTAATAAGACCTATCCTTCTCCTTAGATTCAGTAACACATTTGGGCTAAAGCTGCCTACTCTTGGGAATTTCTCCCCGTCATGTGCCGTCATTCTTTCCCATTCATCACATAAAACCTCTGTGTGTGAACCATATTTTTCACACATTACATACCTTGCCGACCCGATTGGTCGGTTTACTAAATCAACCCGAACCGAGGTTGATCGCCCCCTACCTGAACAACTGGCCCCCATAACTTGCAGGTGTTGCTTTTCTTCAGCGAACCCTTACAAAAACCAAGATGTCCGGGGCAGGCTGGCGGTGAAGTTTACAGAGTACTCCACTCACTTTTCGCCCACGTTGGCCAGTAACACAATCACTGTATCCAGAGCTGTTGTACCCAACCTAGGGCCCCTGTGAACCTTTATTTACTGGGGCGCGTTCCCCAGCAAGTATCGGTTGTTGGATAGTTCCTGAGTGACCAGCGAACTTCCCTTAAAATAAAAAAAAATTCACAAATCACGTTAAAATGTACAAATAGCGTTTATGACCTTCGTACACAAATAGTACCGGTCAGGTTTACTAATGCACACAATTACGTGCGGTACAATCGTTCAGCACATAAGCAACTAATCTTATGTGCGGAGCGACCAGTGGAATCGAAAATTACGGCTGCGAATTCCTTCAGCCAGAGCTTTATGGCCTATATGGGTTCCGCACCAACCCTTCTTGGTGTTGTGCTACTCGTCTCTATAGCGGACTTCCTTGTCTGCTGTACCTGGACCTCCTGGTCTGTTATGCGACCTCCTGGTCTGACCTCCTGGTCTGTTACAGTATGACCTCCTGGTCTGCTACACTCTAATGCTCAAATTTTATGTTTAACCAGGGATGCCTCCCTAGCCACCATGCACGTCACTTACATGTATGTACCTTCACGAGAACTCGATACTTTTCTTGTGGTTCAACCTCAAAATTGTATATAACACACTCACTCACCACATGTACACTTTTGTTTCTATTTCTATTTCTGCGCAGAAATTTTCTTTAGACCAGATGTGTTGTGAATTTGGAGAAGGATCTGTTAATCTAAGTTTCGGACACTAAAATAGACTTGCGCTACTTACCACGTTGCCACCTTTCCGCCTGTTGCAATAACACTATCGTGTGATTTGAGTTACGTGGGCGTACCCGGACGCTCCGTTGCGTAATATACGCTGCGTGCGTCGGCCTTTGAGTTGCGTACGCGAGTCTCAGCCCTTTGTTAGAGACACGTGCACGCAAAGCAAATATCCACCGTAACACAATGTACACGTTTATCAATGTAGATGATCCTCGATCATCTACCACACACCACACCAATCTCTCCTTTTACCTTTAGGTAGAGCTGTGTGTTTTTTTCACTTTACACTTTAATGTATTACTTTTACACTTTTAACTATGAAATAGCGACAAATCTCTCTTAGCACGTTTATCAATTATAAAATGGCAAACAGGAAAGTGAGATGTGAAGATTACACAAATGAACATGCAATTCTAAATTAATCTAATAACATATATTGATGTAAGCACACGCATATAGATATTACATATATGAGACCCTATTAGTGCTTCTACTTTGCATATGAATGTGCAATTTCTTTCACTGCTGGGAGAGAGAAAAAAAAAAAAAAAAAACAACAAACCAGTCCCACAGGTCATTTGCATTTCAATGGCCATCCTACAAATAGCAGCGTTAAAACAGGTTCTTGAAGAGAGACAGTTACCAAAAAAAAAAAAAAAATACTTGTGTATTTCTTAAATCAAATATTTAATTTATTATTAACTGTTATTAAACTCTATCTGAACTACTTATGATTGACTATGATATGGACTAAACAAATGCATTAAAAAAAACCTCATTAAATGATGATTTCTTTTTGACAGTGGTTGGCTGATTATTTCCTGAGTCAACTGAAAATCAGCCGTTCAAAAAAAAATATTTTTTTTTTGACCTTCCCAAAATGGCCGCTGCTCCTCCCCCATCCATGAGGTTTACACAAAATGGGGGACAGACCTTTTGTCACAAAGAAAAATCATCATGCCAGCCCCTTTTAGTTATCACACTATGCAGAGCGATTAAAAATAATTTTAAACCTATTTAAACAGACAAACCATCCAATCTGCGTGTGCAGTTGGCACCAAATAGAAATAAAAACCAGATTTACAAAGACAATAGCTTAATGTTCCTACCTCTGGTTCCGGATTCCACCAGCATCCCTACAGACCAAAAGAATCAGACGCAGACTCTCATCTGATCAGCACTACTGCCTTCCCGCCCTTGCTGATCGATAAAGTCTGCGCCTTTTTCACCTGACTGCGGATATGAGATGGACCGGACTTGCCCCCACTTGCTAGAGTCAAATAACTACCTTTTAACATTAGCTATATATTAATACCGTGTAGCCGTAATGGCTGCTAAACCATGTGCACATGCTACGCACTCCGTACGCTATTTGCGTATGAAGACCTCGCACGTGGTACACAAATAAAGTACACACGCTGTGCTGGGTGTACGGAATACCCACAGTGAGCATACACACAGACAGTAACCTTTATAAACTTTAAACACAGATTATGCTTACACTGTGCAACACACTATGATTGAGTTTGTATTGTAAAACCTTGCTGCTGAAATACTGCAGCGATATAACGCTGCTTAACCTTGTTAATGTAAATGCTGTTAGAGCGATTTAGAATTCAGAAACCCTTTGTACCAGCTAGAGAGACACAGACACCCTGCTGAGGTTCTAACACCTTATGTGAATGTTCTATTTGTCAAAAAGAATAATACAATTACAAGTCATACACTACAATATAACATAGACTAACTAACCAGATAACTACACAGTAAATACAATACAATTACGTTTAAGGGAAAATGAGAGAAAAAGGAGAAGAGAGAGAGAGAGAGAGATATGGCCCATAACAATTAGAAGGACAATATGATTGCGGAGAAAACTTACGCACAAAGGAAACGATCGCATGCGCCTCTGGACATCCAGCTCCCGATTTTCAGCAATGATAACCGTTGAAGAGTGAGAGCTGGATGTGATCGGCTTGTCTATTTATGCCCCACACACAATACAATTCAATGGTCCCTACAATCTCATTGTTCATTGGACACAGGAATTCCTCCTCGCATTATAACAAAAGGTCATAGGTTGATTCATACAGGTGGGCTGTGACTATTTCCAACAGCTCAGGTGGGAGGGAAACTGGGTTTCCCGCCGCATGGATAAGTAAGTGCAAATAATAGTAAATGGACAAACTTCTTATGTCCATAACTATTCGCACGAGCGATTAATCCGCTTCAAACCAACACCGGAATATTGCTAATTAAATACTCTTCCGATGGATACTAAACACCACTGTATTACTCCTGTCTGACCCTTCGTATCAAACAATGAGGGATCTCTTTGTCCAGGAACATGCTACATTAACTAAACTTTCAGAATCTATCAAAGGGACCATAATCTACAAAATACATTATATAGTTAAAATATGTTATGAACGAGTCGCCCGCTAGACGCACACAAACTCTACCGTAAATGCGCATACCGTGCGCCTGCGGGTGCCCGCAACAGCGAGTATGCGCACTCACGGGAGAGCGCACGCATGCGCAGCGGGGACACATGTGGGGTGCAAATATGGCAGTGTGCGTCGTGATATTTTTCTGACTTTGACACCGGAGAAGGTCCTGAAACTTCAGGACAAGATCATATGCTTCTTCTCTCGCCAGAGAGTGTTGATACACACAGCGATGCAAGTACTAGGCCTCATGGTGTCAGCTTTTGACATGGTAGAGTACGCTCAATTTCACACCCGCCCTCTGCAGGGGTTAATCTTTTCCAAATGGGACAGCCTGCCTCATCGGATCAGGTCGCAAATGATCTCCTTGACTCCGGAGGTTCGTCGGTCACTGAGCTGGTGGCTACAGGACCAACAGTTGAGCAGGAGCCGTCCCTTCTGAATATCCAACTGGGTCCTTCTGACAATGGAAGCCAGTTTACGTGGTTGGGGTGTGGTGTTGGAGCTCTCTCCAGGGTCGGTGGACTAGGAAGGACTCTCTCCTCCCGATTAAACATTCTGGAATTGTGGGCAGTGTTCAATGCGTTGACACTGGCCCTGCCTCTGGTACAGAACAGGTCTGTTCAAGTACAATCAGACAACGCCACCACGGTGGCGTACATAAGTCAAGGTGGCACTCAAAACCGCATGGCAATGATGGAAGTGTCAAAATTCCTCCAATGGGCGGAACGCCATCTGCCAGCCATATCGGCAGTGTTCATTCCGGGAGTCCTCAATTGGGAAGCGGACTTCCTCAGTCAAGACGTGCAAGCCGGAGAGTGGAGTCTTCATCCCGAAGTCTTTCAACTCCTAGTGGACAAGTGGGGCCTACCAGATGTAGACCTGATGGCATTTTGACACAATCACAAGGTTCCGGTCTTCAGAGCAAGGACAAGGGATCCTCAAGCAGCGTTCGTGGACGCACTGGCAATTCCATGGAACTTTCTGCTGCCATACGTGTTCCCTCCAGTGTCACTCCTGCCCCGGGTAAAACGGAAGTTCAAGCAAGGAGGAATACTACTTTTAGTCGCCAGCGTGGCCCAGATGGCACTGGTTCTCAGACCTGCAGGGTCTCTCGATAGAGCGTTCTCTTCTACTTCCTCAGCGCCCAGACATCATTAAGGGCCCTTGTGTCTACCCGGACCTAGCCAGACTGGCATTGACAGCGTGGCTCTTGAAGCATCACTCCAGAGAGCCAAAGGATTCTCTGAAGCGGTCATTCAAACTATTTTGAAAGCCCGTAAACCAGCTTCGGCTCGTATTTATTACAGGGTCTGGAATTCTTACTACACGTGGTGTGCTGCTAAGAATTATGATGGGGGGAGACAGGACAGGACACTGAGCTCCTGAGGGTTCTGATCGCAATCTCACAAAGTGACCGCTCACTCCTGCAGCACAGCCACCACCCCCTAACAGAGCCAGAAGATGGAGTGGTATGACGCCGGTGCCCCGGTATTCGGGTCACCGGCGGCACAAGGGTAGGAGCGCAGCTCTGACAGGCTGCACTCTGGAGGGCTCAGCGGTACTTGTAGTGCAACGATGTGAGGGGCGCCCTGGGCCAGCGCCATACCCTACACTGGTCATGTATAGCTTACAAGATCTAACCCACTGTTTTCTGCAGAAATTACCTCAGGCCAGTATAATCTCTAAGTGCGGGAAGATGCGCCATTACAGGGGGCGGAGCTTCTTCCTCAGAGCGGATCCAGAACTCACCAGCACCATTTTCTCCCTGCAGATCACACTGAAGAGACACTGACAGGGAGCGCTGCCCTCCACATAACTCCAGCATACCTTTGCAGTACCAGGGTGTTATAGACAGGGAAGGGGGGGGGGGGGAGAAGGGGGGCGAGATATTAACGGTTTAATCTATTAAGGTTATTCAGGTAGCGCCAGCTGTTTACTGTATAAACTGCCTACTGGGGCGCTGTGTGGCTGGCTTCTTATACTCTGTGTCTCTCTGAAGGTACTCTGGGGGAAACTGTGTCTGCATTTTCCTGCGTGTGTGTGTTTGTATAGCTCACATAAACATGTCTTAAGAACTCTGTATCCTGTGCTGCAGTGTGTGTATCTTCACCTGAAGAGTCTATTCCTTGTACACAGGACTGTAATATACAGTCTCAGCATTCTGAATCCGAACCCCCATGGGTGGATTCTATTAGGGGAATGATATCCCAGATTTCATCTCGGATAGCTCAAAATGAGACTGAAACAAAGGTTTTGAAAAAGTCTGTTGAGGTTTTGTCGTATTCAGCTCCCACTACCTCTTCAAAGACCCCAATTAATTACCCTTAGAAGCGTGCTCTTGCCCAAATAATGCAAGTTGACACGGATACAGACTCTGATACAGGGGAGATGCATCCCTTGCTAAAGGGGTACAACTTATGATTGAGGCTATTTGGGACATTTTACACATTACTGATAAGGTACCTGAGCTTGCAGAGGAGACTTACTTTACTGATACTAAGAAATCCTCTATTACATTCCCTGCATCTAAGGAATTAAAATCAATGTTTAAAAAATCCTGGGAAAACCCGGAGGACAAATTACAGATCCCAAAATGGGTTCTCATTGCTTTTTCTTTCACTGAAGAGGATAGGAAAAAGTGGGAAATCCCACCCGTAGTAGACGTTTCTGTGTCTAGGTTGTCTAAAAAAAAGTGGTTTTACCTGTCTCAGGGTCCCCCACTTTAAAAGAGCCGGCTGACCGTAAGGTTGAGAAGACCCTCAAATCATTATACACAGCTACTGGCGTACCTTTAAGGCCTACTATTGCTTGTGCATGGATTTCTAAAGCCATATTAAAGTGGTCAGGCACATTACTAGAGGAATTAGATTCTATGGATAGAAGTGACATTGAATTGTTCTTATGTCACATACAGGACTCTGCAGGTGGAGGCCATGAAGGACCTTGGCCATCTCAATGCGAGGGCTTCTTCCATGGCTGTCTCGGCACGCAGGGGACTCTGGCTGTGCAAATGGTCTGTGGATGCGGAATCCAAGAAGAGTGTGGAGAACCTACACTTCAGAGGTCAGGCTCTGTATGGGGGAAGCGTTAGATGCGTGGATCTCCACGGCAACTGCGGGTAAGTCAACATTCCTTCCCTCAGCTACACCACCTACTAAAAAATCTTATCCTACGCCTACCATGCAGTCCTTTCGGACTGCGAAAGTTAAAAAGTCCAAACCCCCTTCCACTCTCCTTAGAGGTGGTCGCGGAAAATCCAGAAAACCTGCAACAGCAGGTTCCCAGGAACAGAAACCTGTTCTGCTTTCTCAAAATCCTCGGCATGACGGTGGACCTCCCAGCCTGGAGATCGGGCAGGTGGGAGCAAAATTAAGAAATTTCAGTCATGTCTGAGTGTCATCAGGCCTAGATTCCTGGGTACAGGATATTGTTACCCAGGGGTACAGACTATAGTTTAAAGAACTCCCACCTCACAGATTCTTCAAATCAGGCTTACCAGCTTTGCTGACAGAAAGTGCTATCCTACAGAAAGCCATTCAAAAATTGCTCAAGTCAAATGTTATTGTTCCAGTTCCACCTCACTTAAACAAGGGTTATAACTCAAACCTGTTTGTGGTACCGAAACTGGATGGTTCGGTCAGGCCAATATTGAATCTAAAGTCGTTGAACCCTTATTTGAGGGAATTCAAATTCAAGATGGAGTCTCTGAGAGCGGTGATCTCAGGTCTGGATGAGAGGGAATTTCTAGTATCCCTGGATATCAAGGATGTGTACCTTCACATTCCGATCTGGCCGCCTCACCAGGCTTATCTCAGGATTTGCGCTGCTGGACTATCACTATCAGTTCCAGGCACTGCCATTTGGCCACTCCACAGCACCGAGGGTGTTCACCAAGGTCATGGCAGAGATGATGCTACTCTTCTGCAAGCAGGGGGTGAACATAATTCCTTATCTGGATGATCAGCTGATAAAAGAGTCTTCCAGGGAGAAGCTGTTACAGAGCATTGCTCTCTCAACTCAACTACTCCAGGATCATGGGTGGATCCTGAATCTTCCAAAGTCGCATTTGGAGCAGACATGGAGACTGTCCTTCCTGGGGATGATCCTCGACACAGAAGTACAAAGGGTGTTTCTGCCGGAGGAGAAAGCGTTGGTCCGGGATGTCCGGAAGCCTGCCAAGGTATCGGTTCATCAGTGCATTCGCCTTCTGGGAAATATTGTGGCCTCCTACGAGGCTCTACAGTACGGAAGATTTCATGCACGGTCTTTCCAACTGGATCTCCTGGACAAATGGTCGGGATCTCATCTTCACATGCACCAGAGGATACGTCTGTCACCGAAAGCCAGAATCTCGCTCCTCTGGTGGCTGCAAACTTCTCACCTACTAGAGGGCAGCAGGTTCGGGATTCAGAATTGGATCCTCCTAACTATGGATGCAAGTCTCAGAGGTTGGGGAGCAGTCACCCAAGGGGGAAACTTCCAAAGAAGGTGGCAAGTCTGGAATCCATCCTTCCGATAAACATTCTGGAACTGAGGGCCGTGTAAAACGGTCCACTACAAGCGGCACATCTTCTAAAAGATCAGGCCATTCAGGTACAGTCGGACAATGTAACGACAGTGGCTTACATAAACAGACAAGGAGGAACGAAGAGCACAGCTGCAATGTCAGAGGTAACAAGAATAATCCTCTGGGCGGAAAAGTACGCAGTGGCACTGTCAGCAATCTTCATTCCGGGAGTAGACAACTGGGAAGCGGACTTCCTCAGCATACACGATCTCCATCCAGGAGAGTGGGGCCTCCACCCAGAGGTGTTCGCAGAGGTGACAAGTCTTTGGGGAGTACCTTAAATAGACATGATGGCCTCCCGCCTCAACAAGAAGCTTCGGAGGTACTTTTCCAGGTCGAGGGACCCACAGGCAGTGGCGGTGGACGCCCCGGTAACTCCGTGGGTGTTCCAGTCAGTGTATGTGTTTCCTCCACTTCCACTCATCCCAAGGATTCTCAAAAGAACAAGAGTTCAGGCGATCCTCATTGCCCCGGACTGGCCAAGACAGGCTTGCTATGCGGATCTTCTGGAGTTACTGTTGGAAGATCGGGAGGCCTCTTCCTCTTCGAGAGGACCTTCTGCAACAGGGGCCATTCGCTTATCAAGACTCACCACGGCTACGTTTAACGGCATGGAGGTTGAACGCCAGATCTTTGCTCGGAAGGGCATTCCGAACAAGGTTATTCCTACCCTGATACAGGCTAGGAAAGGAATAACGTCTAGACATTACCATCAAATTTGGAAAAAGTACGTGTCTTGGTGTGAATCCAAGAAGTTTCCTACAGTGGAGTTTCAACTAGGGCGGTTTCTCCTCTTTCTGCAAGAAGGTGTGGATGTGAGCCTGAGGTTGTGCTTCATAAAAGTCCAGTTTTCGGCCTTGTCCATTTTCTTCCAGAAACAATTGTCTGCCCTCCCTGAGGTTCAGACTTTCTTGAAAGGGGTTCTGCACATCCAGCCTCCCTTTGTGCCTCCTACGGCACCTTGGGATCTTAATGTGGTGCTGCAGTTCCTTCAGTCTGATTGGTTCGAACCTTTACAGGCGGTCAAACTATTGGTATTAGCATCTACTAGACGTGTGTCGGAATTGGGGGCATTGTCCTACAAGAGCCCCTACTTGATTTTCCATGAAGACAGAGCTGAGCTCAGGACGCATCAGCAATTTCTTCCGAAGGTTGTGTCGGCTTTTCATATCAACCAACCTATTGTGGTGCCAGTGGCTACTGACTCCTCACTTACTTCAAACTCCTTGGATGTTGTAAGGGCTTTGAATATTTATGTGAAGAGAACTTCTCATCACAGAAAGTCGGACGCTCTGTTTGTCCTTTATGATCTCAACAAGGTTGGGTGGCCTGCTTCTAAGCAGACGATTTCTCGCTGGATCAGGAGTACTATCCAGCATGCTTATTCTACAGCAGGCTTGCAGTGTCCAAAATCTGTTAAGGCCCACTCTACTCGTAAAGTGGGTTCTTCCTGGGCGGCTGCCCGGGGTGTCTCGGCTTTACAACTTTGCCGAGCGGCTACTTGGTCAGGATCGTACACGTTTGCTAAGTTCTACAAGTTCGATACTTTGGCCTCTGAGGACCTTAAGTTTGGTCAATCGGTTCTGCAGGAGCCTCCGTGCTCTCCCTCCCGTACTGGGAGCTTTGGTACATCCCCATGGTACTAATGTGGACCCCAGCATCCTCTAGGACATAAGAGAAAATAGGATTTTAATTACCTACCTGTAAATCCTTTTCTCGTAGTCCATAGAGGATTCGTTTTCCTGCTTTTGTTACTTAGTTAAGTACTGCCTTGTTACTTGGTTAAGTACGGTTGTTCAGCCGTTGCTGAATTGTTTCAAGCTGGTTAGCTTGGATTTCTTTATGTGTAAGCTGGTGTGTATCTCACCACTGTGTATTTCCTTCTCTTGAAGTATGACCGTCTCCTCGGGCACAGTTTCTAGACTGAGTCTGGTAGGAGGGGCATAGAGGGAGAAGCCAGCCCACACTATTAAACTCTTAAAGTGCCATGGCTCCCAAGGGACCTATCTATACCCCCCATGGTACTAATGTGGACCCCAGCATCCTCTATGGACGAGAAAATTATTTACCGGTAGGTAATTAAAATCCTATTTTCTAATTCTAGTTATAGTGATTAATCATCGAGGACAATAGTTAAGTTTCAATTTATTTACTTTTCTTAGTACAGGGGAATTAGCATATTTATGTATCCTTGTGTGCAAGCAGGGCTTTTTTTCAGGTGGAACGGTCCCGAATGACATTCCTGAAGTGCTTTTGAAAAATGCCATCATTAGGAACGGTGATCTGGAACCTCCCACTAGCACCAACATTTTTTTTTGTGAGTAGTCAGTGCGGGGGTGAGGGGGAGGAAAAGTGTTCCTAGCTCCTGCTTCCACCATTGCAGCTTAGGAGCGCAGGGGTCTGCGGGGGCACCTGCCTGCCCCGTGTAAAAATGCAGCATAGAAGGAGACGGATGCTAGAGGTCATGCTTGATCTCTAGCTGCTGTTAGAGATGTGGTGGCGGAAGTACAGGGAACACTGGCATCGCCGGGAGAAGATGCAGAATTATTATTTTTTTACCAGTTATTTATATAGCGCACACATATTCTGCAGCGCTTTACAGATATGCATCTTCTCCCACGAAGCCAGGAGCAGGAGACCCCTAGCAATGAACATGGAAACCAGCGCATTAAACCCCTGACAACAAGCAGGTAATTTAAAAGTAGTTAGACGCCTTATTGTGGGACATAAATTGAAGGGGCATTATTGTGTGTGTGGGGCATAAAATGGTGTCAGGGGCATAACTGTGCATGTCATTATGTAATGGGTTTCAAAATGTGTAATGGACATTACAGTGTGTCATATTGTGTAAGGAGTATAACTATAAGGAGGAAAAATGCTAAATGTAAGGGGCATGAATTCTCCCTGTGGTGGCCAATGGGGGTAATTCAGAGTTGATCGCTGCTGTGCATTTTTGCACAGCGGGTGATCAGGTCATAACAGTGCATGCACCGCAATGCACACGCGCGTCTGACAACAACGGGCATCGCCGGTCAGCAACGGGATTGTGCGAAAAATCTGATCGCATGGGCGTTCGCAAGGTGATTGACAGAAAGATGCCATTTTATGGGTGGCAACTGAGTGTTTGCTGGGAGCGTCTGGAAAAACGCAGGTGTTCCCAAGCATTTCAGGGAGGGTATCAGACGTCAGCTCCAGCCCTGATCAGCCCGTTCTCATCGCACTGGAGGAGTAAGTCCTGGGTTGCGGACAGACTGCACAAAGTGGATTTTTGTAGCTCAGCTACACATGCGATCACACACTTGCACAGCGAAAATACACTCCCCCTGTAGGCAGCAACTATCTGACCACATGAGAGCAAAAAACGCAACCCAGCAATCAGATCTGAATTACCTCCAATGTCTGGGCGTGCACACACAAATTCTGTATTCTTACTAAGGAAAATTCTGTATTCTTACAAAGGTGCCCCAACAATAGTAGCTCCTGCTACATTAGCCACAGATCCGCCCACCATTGGCCATCCCCGGGAGTTCCTAAACCTCTATTTCTACAAAAATAGCACTGTGTACAGGCAATATGTACATATTTGCAACAGCCAGATCTAGCCAGCTGCCGTACCCTCAATTATAGAATGACCCAATCACATCTGAATCACCATTTGATATTATGCCATGGTCTTATAGCACAGTAGTGAGAATGATCACACATACTTAAGATTGTGGAATCTATGGCAGAAGATGAGGCAAATTAAAAAAAATAAAAATAACTATGGGCACACCTAATATATTTACAGAGTTTAGAAAAATTCCTACAACCAGTTTTCCCTATATCTGTTGCTCACATGACACTTCAGTACTGTGATGTATACTGGGACACTTAGAATCACTCAAGCTAGTTTTATCAGATTTTATCACAAAAAGTTGTCTCATTTAACAAATTTGTCAGAACAATAGTTTTTGTCCATATTCTACCATTTGGGAGCAAGTAGTTCTCCGCTTTTTTTGTCTTGAGAGTTTACTTTAGAAACATAGAATTTGACTGCAGATAAGAACCACACGGCCCATCCGGTCTGCCCACTTTTTTTTTTTTTTTTTTTAACCATAGTTTATCTCAAACCTTAGTTTATCCTTATTTCTTTGTAAGGATATCCTTAGGTCTATCCCATGCACTTTTAAATTGCTCCACTGTCTTAGCCTCTACCACCTCTAATGGGAGGCTATTACACTTGTCCACTACCCTTTCTGTGAAGCAATTTTTCATCAAATTTCCCCTGAACCTACCTCCCTCCAGTCTCTGTGCAAGTCCTCGTGTCGTATTTCTTCTCTTCATTTGAAGAGTGTTTCCCTCCAGGACTTTGTTAAAGCACTTGATATATTTGAAAGTTTCTATCATGACCCCCCCCCCCCTTTCCCTTCTCTCCTCCAAACTATAGATAATTGAAATGTTTTAGTCTTTCTGGGTATGTTTTGTGATGTAGGCCATGCACCATTTTAGTAGCCCTTCCTTGTACGGTCTCTAATGTATTAATATCCTTTTGAAGATATGGCCTCCAGAACTGAACATAGTATTCTAGATGAGGCCATACCAATGACCTATGCAGTGGCATTATTACTTCTTTCTTTCTGCTGCTGATTACTCTCCCATTGCAGCCAAGCATCTGACTAGCCTTCCTCATTCTTTGTTACATTGCTTACCTGCCATTAAGTCACCTGAAATAGTGACTACTAGATCCCTTTTCTCCTCGGTAGTTTCCAGTCTAGTGCCATTAATACTACACTGCTCAAAAAAATAAAGGGAACACTTTAACAACACAATGTAACTCCAAGTCAATCACACTTCTGTGAAATCAAACTGTCCACTTAGGAAGCAACACTGATTGACAATCAATTTCACATGCTGTTGTGCAAATGGAATAGACGACAGGTGGAAATTATAGGCAATTAGCAAGACACTTCCAATAAAGGAGTTGTTCTGCAGGTGGTGACCACAGACCACTTCTCAGCTCCTATGCTTTCTGGCTGATGTTTTGGTCACTTTTGAAAGCTGGCGGTGCTTTCACTCTAGTGGTAGCATGAGACGGAGTCTACAACCTACACAAGTGGCTCAGGCAGTGCAGTTCATCCAGGATGGCACATCAATGCGAGCTGCGGCAAGAAGGTTTGCTGTGTCTGTCAGCGTAGTGTCCAGAGCATGGAGGCGCTTCCAGGAGACAGGCCAGTACATCAGGAGACGTGGAGGAGGCCGTAGGAGGGCAACAACCCAGCAGCAGGACCGCTACCTCCGCCTTTGTGCAAGGAGGAACAGGAGGAGCACTGCCAGAGCCCTGCAAAATGACCTCCAGCAAGCCACAAATGTGCATGTGTCTACTCAAACTATCAGAAACAGACTCCATGAGGGTATTATGAGGGCCCGACGTCCACAGGTGGGGGTTGTGCTTACAGCCCAACACCGTGCAGGACGTTTGGTATTTGCAAATTGGCAAATTCGCCACTGGCGCCCTGTGCTCTTCACAGATGAAAGCAGGTTCTCACTGAGCACATGTGACAGTCTGGAGACGCCAAGGAGAACGTTTTGCTGCCTGCAACATCCTCCAGCATGACCGGTTTGGCAATGGGTCAGTAATGGTGTGGGGTGGCATTTCTTTGGGGGTCCGCACAACCCTCCATGTGCTCGCCAGAGGTAGCCTGACTGCCATTAGGTACCGAGATGAGATCCTTTAGACCCCTTGTGAGACCATATGCTGGTGCGGTTGGCCCTGGGTTCCTCCTAATGCAAGACAATGCTAGACCTCATGTGGCTGGAGTGTGTCAGCAGTTCCTGCAAGACTAAGGCATTGATGCTATGGACTGGCCCGCCCGTTCCCCAGACCTGAATCCAATTGAGCACATCTGGGATATCATGTCTCGCTCCATCCACCAACGCCACGTTGCACCACAGACTGTCCAGGAGTTGGCGGATACTTTATTCCAGGTCTGGGAGGAGATCCCTCAGGAGACCATCCACCACCTCATCAGGAGCATGCCCAGGCGTTGTAGGGAGGTCATACAGGCACGTGAAGGCCACACACACTACTGAGCCTCATTTTGACTTGTTTTAAGGACATTACATCAAAGTTGGATCAGCCTGTAGTGTGTTTTTTCACACTAATTTTGTGTGACTCCAAATCCAGACCTCCATGGGTTAATAAATTTTATTTCCATTGATAATTTTTGTGTGATTTTGTTGTCAGCACATTCAACTATGTAAAGAACAAAGTATTTAATAAGAATATTTCATTCATTCAGATCTAGGATGTGTTATTTTAGTGTTCCCTTTATTTTTTTGTGCAGTGTATATTTAGCCTTTGGAGTTTTGAGGCCCAAGTGCATGATTTTGCATTTTTTTGGCATTAAACTAATTGCCATACTCTTGACCATTCATCTAGTCTACCTAGAGCCTCAATCAATTGTTTTACCCCTTCTGGTGTGTCTACCCTGTTGCATACCTTTGCGTCACCTCAAAAAGGCATAATGCCATTTGCAATGTCACCAATAAAGATATTAAAAAGCACTGGACCAAGTACAGATCCCTGGGGTACTCCATGGGTAACATTTCCCTCCTGTGAATGCACTCCATTTACTACAACTGTTTTCTATCCTGCAACCAAGATCTTATCCATTCAACGATATTAGTATCCAATCCCAAGCTTTCAAGTTTATTTAGCAGTCTGCAATGTGGAACAGTGTCAAAAGCCTTACATAAGTCTAGATAAACTATATCCATAGCTACACCTTTATCCATCACTTTAGTCACACAGTCAAAAAAGCCAATAAGGTTTGTTTTTGTTTGACATGATCTCCCCCAGTGAATCCATGCTGTTTGGGATCCTGTAAACTGCTGGATATAAGATCATCTACAACTCTTTCTTTTAAGAGTGTTTCCATCAATTTCCCTACTACTGATGTAAGACTCTCTGATCTGTAGTAGTTTGCCTCTTCCTTGCTTTCACTTTTGTGCAGTGAGACTACATTCGCTCTTTTCCAGTCTTCTGCAATTACTCCTGTAGCTGACTGGTTGAATAATTCTGTTAATGGTACTACCAGCACCTCTTTAAGTATCCTTGGATGTATCCCATCTGGTCCCATAGATTTGTCCACTTTCAGCTTTAAGAGTTCTGTAGGACCTTTTCCTCTGTAAATGTATTTGTTTAATTTGCCTGAATATCCCTACAACTTACCGGTGGCCTCTTCCCCTCTATTTCAGTATTGAATATTGAGCAAAAATTATTAAGATGATCTATTACATTGTCTTTCTCAACAAGACTCAGTCTCTGTCTTTAGTTTTATTAGTCCACCTTTTTTCTCCTTTTGCTTGCATACACCTTAAAAAAATAAAACAAATTCCTCATTTACTCAGTGACTGGGCCATTTTCTCCTCAGCTTGTGCCTTTGCACATCTAATTACTTTCTTAGTCTCCTTCTGCCTAACATCAGCCACCCACCTACAACTCCTTCCTTACATCTCCCCCTCCACTGCTTTACCACTTTACCTCCAAAATTTAATCTGCTGTAGTCACGCCAAAAAGCCCCTCTTGGCATGCCAGGTTGCGTACAAATCTTCTAGCCGAAAACTCATCTACATCACCATACAGTGATTAGGAAGCATGAGGAGACTGACGATTAATGATATAGGACACTTATTTATCAGTGTGCGACGGAGTCTCTGAATTTGTAAATGAAGTGCTGCAATGTAGCAGCCACAGCTTTATTTCCAATACTGTTCTGCTCTGTATACAGACTCAGTCACACACAATATACAAGTTCCATATTTAAAATGAATCAGCAAAGCTCCCTCATGTGTCCAACGCATTTTTGGCAAAAAATAAATATTACACTGCATGTTGTATTGAGACATCTACCACAAATCCTCTCCTCCTTCCTGTTAGCATTCCCCAAGGTTCTGACCTTGGTTTCCTCTTCTCCCTCTATACCAATTACCTTAAAATGCTCATCAGCTCCTTCAGCCTCCACTGCCATCAGTATGTTGATAGCACCCAACTTTTCATCTGTATACTTGACACCTCATCCTGTTCTCTCCCATATTTCCAAATGTCTATTTGCCATCTGCTCTTTTCAGTCACAAGGGAACTCAAACTTAACAGTGCTAAAATCGAACTCATGTCTGTCCCCCATCCAAAGTCATCCCTCTACAGTTTCCAAAGTATGTTGTCTGGGTCACCTGTGATTCCACATTCTCAGTTTCCCCAACCCAATCAGACGCATCCACCTATAACATTTCCAGGATTAGGCTCTTTCACCATGGAAGCCAGAAAAACTATCATAGACACACTATTAACCTTACCTACGACCTACCCCTCTCCCACCACTTTTCAATCTGCCTCATTTGCCACTCCACATCTAATGCCCAGTCACAATTTTCACACTACAACAGATAAACATTTAACTCTTCTCACAAAAGGCATCAACCACTCTCCCCACCCCCTTTTTTTTACATTTCCAACCTCATCTCCTTTCACCTGGTCTGTTCAGCCAACATACACTTCCTATACTCTTCCCTAATCATTTCCTCCTGCACTACTCCAAATCCTCTGGAATGGCCTACTTTATTCAGACGTTCATCTACCCTCCAAAACCTTTATACATGATCTAAACAGTCTTTTCCACTGAAGGCTACCATCACATCTCCTCTACCTCCTCAAATAATGCACCTCACACCATGTCCTCCTATTGCCCTTTAGACTGTAAGCTCACGTGGGCAAATCCCTCTCATGTTCTTTTATATAATTATGTATATTGTGAGATTCAAATACAGTATGCATCTATGTAACATTTTTTCTTGTCTGTATGGTTCAGTGTGTATACACCTATATAATCCTATATAATAGAAAACCAAATTCAGAACAGCAGTTGTCAGTCTTTTTTCATATTTTATTGGGTAATTTAAAAGGTAACAATAGTGTTAAAACTACTACAATATCTTTCAACAGCCATAGCTCACAGACCCACAAATAACCTTCTATATATAGATTTTTTTTTTGCCTTTTCTCCATTTTTACCTTTTTTTAGTCTTACCTATCATAATAAAATGCCCATTATAACAGTTTCTTCACACTAATAGCAACTATATGTGGAGGGAAGGATCTAGTATAATGGAAAGGAGAGTATGTACTTTGTGATGTCACTGTAAATTCATAATCAAGTTAATAAGTAGAGGGGGGCTGCAGCTACTCCAGGCAGCCGCACGCCCCATTTTATATAGAGCCTTCGTAGCTGAAGAAGCCCACAAGACATTGCTCTACAATGCATTCTGAGGATCTTGAGCTTTGAAGGTGATCACCACTGCTTTGCCATCAAGCTGGTGATATATTCAAAGCAATTTCTTCTGTAACATATAAAAACACTAACTTAGAAACTAGATCCCAAAAAATTTCTGAAAAAAGAATCAACTTTGATATATAAAAACAGTCATTGAAGGTTTTATACAAAAGTTTCAAACATAAGTTCACTTTCTCAGTGCGTTTTTCAACCAGCGTAGATACTGGGTCCAGCGCAGTGTTTATTTTTTTTTTCATTTTTTTTTATTTATTTTTTTTCCCCGTAACAGTAATATAAAAAAAAGAAAAAAGTTACTTCTAACAGAAAGATTCTCTGCTGGTCTTAAGAATGAATGTAACTTGGAACCCTATAAATCTCAGAGGCACACAAGAAGGGTTCCTTAGAGAAAAGAATGAATAGGGAAAAAAAAAAGAATTCTAAGTTTATTTAAACAGAGGATGCGTTTTGTTTCCAGTCTCCTCAAATAAACTTGATTCACTTAAACATCACTAGAAAAAAATCTGTTAGAAACTGTACAAAAATAAAAAAGTTTAACATCATATAATCCTGCAGGATAGTTTGATAGAACTAAAAGGCTTTAAGGAGCAGCATTAGAGTATGGCCAGAGGTTTCTTTGGTTTGGTCTAACATACAAGAGATGAAATCTATCTCAGACGAATTTTTGTTAATTTACTTTTAAGAAACCTGCACATTTGAAGACGAGCCATAAAAAGAATGTTATACAAGTGAGTGGTGCATTAGTCTATAAATACATTAGCGCATAGGTATGACAACAAAGTAGGGATGCCGGAAAAATAATGCTAATGTATTTAGTAAGAAGGGCATTTACAAAAAGAAAAGAAAAAATGGACCCCCACCCCGACTATTATTAGGGATAAAATACCACTGTGTCCTCTGTATAGCAGTCATTTTATGGTGACTTTTGTAAGCAAAATGAATGTGGCTTACAAGAGAAGACCTTTGCGTGCACTTACTGTAGATGGCAGTCTAGTCTGTACAGCAGACCTTGTACAGAATTATTCTGTATGCATGAGGAGTTTGGTTTAACATATTGGTGTCACTTCTAGAGCACATAAAATATCCTGTAGTAAATAACCAATCAGAAGCCTAGTTTCATATTCCAAACCACAACAGAAAAGTTAAATATAGGATATGATTGGTTAAAACTAGTTACAGCTCCTTTCTGCATTTGTAGAATGTAGGGCTATCATAATTTCCTTCTACTGTAGGGACTAAATAAAAGCATTTACATTCTCTACCAGACCATACTAAAATGTAAAAAAATACCTTATTCCTGCTAAATCTCCTGATCTCCTATTATAAAATACCCATTTGGTTTGAAAGTTGGCCGAATTTTCATTATACATTTAAATAAAACTGAGGCTCAACTGGATTTAAAATTTTGGCATAAGTAAAGAATGTAAATGACAAAAATATAATTAAAAATTTACCAGTGGGTGTAATTGCACAGCTGGACCTCCTGGTATCAGTCATGATAGAAGGGACAATGTATCTACTTATGATACGTGCTTTGTGGTCTGAGCTCACTCCTGCAGCCAATGACTGAGCCAAGACTAAAATCCAGCTACAGAAATGAATGACTGCTTCACAGAACACCAATCCAATGGATTGCCTAGTAGGTGACAGATGGGAGAATGTGAGGCATTACTTAGGAAGGAAATCGTATGTCCCGTAGCAAAGCAAATCTCTAGTGTTGCGATTTAAATTGGGCTGCTTGTAGTGTAAGATCCAAAGTGTTTGGTACTTCAGTAGATGCCAAACAGAAAATGTAGTTTCAACTGTAGTGTAAGAGGCAGCTGAACACTAAACTAGAGAGATATATACTGATATCTATAGAAAAAAATCAAGCAGTACACCACCACAATTGTATAACAATCTTTAGACAACTTTTTTTTTTGCTAATTAACAGCTACTAAGACGACTGCATTTTTGCACTAGGCTGTATACAAAAGGACACACAAACAATCCTTTTTGTGTTTTTTTTTTTTTTTTTTTTTCATTCTCCCCTAAGCCATGCTGGGAAGTATTGCTGACCTCGTACTATCAAAACCTGCAGGATTGGCATTTCATCAGTATCGCATTATTACATGGTAAGAAACATCTGTATAATATCTGCATATATCGAGGATAGTAAAAATCTGATATGATCTTTGAGTTGGCATGACCAGTCACGGGACCTTGTGCAAGGATGATTAGCACCTTTATATACATTGTTTTTAAAAACAAAAAAAAATAATTTCTAAAGCTCATTCAGAAAAGAATGTGTAGCAACCTGCACCAGCAAAATCAAATTGCTTTGCTGGGTCAGTACTGGTAAAAATAGATTTTTTGCAGCAGAATTCATGATTTCATTTGTGCTCACTTTGTTTGATGGATGCAAAACAAAGGGCTGATGTAAAGGGAGACAGCTTGAGAACTCCCCTAGAGAATGTCACACAATGAAAGCTGTAAGGGGGGAAAAAAAGGAACAAAATAAAGTACTCGTACTCCATGCACCTGAGTGTGGGGAGGAAGAGAGAGACAAAAATATTCACACCCCTCCTGCTGACTGGAGACCGTACAGCGTATTGTTCTGACAAACTTTGGAAGCCGCCCAGACAGCACAAGATCTCCACTGCAATGTGTTCTGGCAGCATGTGAGTTACTTAAGGCATCCAAAGAGAGGAAACAACCTTTGCTACTGAGGGTCAGCAGCATTGACCATGACCAATGCTTTGAACATGATGTGGATGAAGGAGTCGCTGTAGTGTGTAACGCCTTTGTAGCCAGAAGGGCTATGACAGCTGTTCAAAGAGCCCATCCGGCATCAGAGGTTACAAATCTGACCACCAACAGAAAACCAGATCAAGGTTATAGCCTTATCTAGAAGCCTACTATATAGTGAGAACCAGTAAATGCATTTACCCATATTCTACTTTCCAGTTCTAACTGTATTCCTGGGTGTACTCTGTAAACGGATTTATTTGGCTTGTTCACCTTTTCATCATATGAACAAAGTCCACCTTCAGATGTGTTTAGTGAGGGCTTTGCTCACTTTTATGCATGGTGGGTCTAATAATCTGTATCAGAAGTTTTCTCAGCACCCACACTATGGACAATCTATCAACTGTATTTGAGCCTGAGATCTGTAAAGCTATGAAGATGGTAATGGCACTTGAGCAGGGAAAAAGTACAGCTAGATTTGCATAAAAAGCACATTACACGTCACGCAAGTTAACATCCGCTTCCTCCAGCCTTCTGCTCACAGTCCTACATTAAAAGCATCACATTTTCCTACCAATCTAAAATGAAACCACACCTAACAGACGGTAGCCAGCTTTTTGCCTAAGCACAGACCAGTGGTAAAACGGCTGGATATCCTACACAGACTCATCCCTGATCAATTCAATTATCTACTTAAACAGAGAATAAGAGTTACACTGTATTTAGCTTCCAGCGGCACACAGCCCCTTTGGCATTTACAAAGATTTTAAAGGTAAATGAGACCCGTGGTGTGACAGCGGATGGAACTTGCAGCAGAAAGGTAGATCATTGTGCATCCAAGCATTAATAAAAAGGAATTTGGTTAACCAAATACAGTTAATCTAAAGACATGATATCTAACACTGCAAGGCAATTCTGAGGTAGGGTTTTCATAAAAAAAAAATAATGTAACCGTGTAAAGGTATAACATTTCCATCATCTACCTTTTTTTCTGGTGCTGCCGTTATATGTAAACACCTCAGCCATAGGTTCTCACCGCTCATTAACAATTGAAAGGGATAGAACGAAACATTATGTTACTCATCCACCAAATGAGTAATGAACCAGATACTGTCACTAAATACAATTACTGCCTGATTATTTTCTTAAAAAATTAATTGAAAATCTGTGGAAATGCCAAGGACAAAGCTCACCCATCCATGCCCAGAAAAGCCCTACCAGGTAACACAATGTATGCTAACTCTGAAACACGCATTTAAATAAAACAGATATGTACCGGACATGAACTAACTAAACACGCGCAAAGAACTATAAGTCAATCACAGATCCTTCATTATTAAAACACGTCCTTCCATCCACAATCATTGAAAAAACCCTGAACAGTAGGGATCAAGGTTAGCAAAAACAAACTGTAAAATAATGTAAGAAGTAAATGTAAAAGGGAGAAAAATATGCTGCAAAAAATGTAGAAAAAAAAACATCAGTAGCTCAAAAAATTCTAATAAAAAATAGACAAACATTGTGGGTACTTAATAGGACTTCCCACCCGTTGCCCTGGTTAGCATTGTCATGGGGAACAAGGCGTAAACAGGACAACGGAAACAATCATCATAAAATAGTACAGTAATAGAGATAGCTAGACCAAGAGGGAGCTGGGTCCCCTGGGAACAGTTCTGCTGAGAGGTCTAGTGACTGGTCATGCGGCTCAGTGTCAGGAATAATGGTTGTATGGTGGGAGGGGGTGCCCGATGCCATTTTGAAAATGATGATGCTGACGGTGTGAAAGGTATTCCGCGTAGCTCATTGTCATCTTCTCACTACGGTATCTGTAGAGGAGACAAAGGATTGAAACTATTACTCATGAGAAAGGCAACAGCTAGCTCCTAATACATTCATTATATAATGCTACATTAAATGTAATTATTAGCAGTGGTATAGAAAGATTCAGTATGATTTCCCGACAGTCAGGATCCCGGCATAGGCCGCAGCTTGTCTCCTCGCAGGCTCGCAGCACTCGTCACGCTTTGGGCTCGGTGGCGAGTTTTGCTCGCCACCCTATTATAGTCCTCCCCTGGTGGCGGCGTGGACCACCACCCTAGTGAGAATACTGGGCGGCAGGCAATACTTCGACCACTGGCATTTTGACTACTGTCGGGATTTCTGCGTCTGTATTTCAACTGCCAGGATACTGACTGTTGGGAACTTAACTGCATCCCATATGGAGAGTAAAACGGTCTAAGTGGGTATATGTGGAAAAGGTGAATCACAGACAGACCTACTGTAAAGAGTATATGGTTTACCCTGAACAGTGTTAAAGGAAATGCATGAAGCAAGAGTTATTGCAGAGGCCACAATTCATCATGCACAAAACAGCAAAATACGGCTAGTAAAAGCACAGCCCTTCTAAGTATCACGAATACAGAGGAAAAAGGAGGGGGCCTGGACTGCACACCCTATTACTAAAGATATCATGAGGTGCTATCATGCTGAGGCTTCTAATAATGCTGGAGGAAGACAGATGTACACTACTAGCACTAAGAACACGGATAGTAGTAATTTCGGATGGTCTTCTGTATGCCGAATGTCGGGATCCCGGCGCACAGTATACCGGCGCCGGAATCCCGACACCCGGCATACCGACAACTATTCTCCCTTGTGGGGGTCCACGACCCCCCTGGAGGGAGAATAAAATAGTGTGAAGCGCGTCGCGCTACTGTGCCCGCAGCGTGGCGAGCGCAGCGAGCCCGCAAGGGGCTCCTTTGCGCTCGCCACGCTGTCGGTATGCCGGCAGTCGGGCTCCCGGCGCCGGGAGCCCGAGCGCCGGCATACCGTACAACACCCGTAATTTCAATAAACCCTCACAACATGGAGTATAATTGAAGCTCTTGGCACACATTTGCGCCCATGTGCCGCGACCAGGTGATAGCACCTCTTGATATCTTTAGTAATAGGATGTGCAGTCCAGGCCCCCTCCTTTTTCCTCTATATTAGTGTATATAGTGTACATTGGAAGGCAAGGATTCCTTCCTCTGGTATTGGCACCCCACCCATTCACACTCAGGTGTTTTAATTAGCTTGGTTCATGCATTTCAGATCACACATTGATAAGGGCTCTATTTAGAGGCAAGTCCTGGATAAATTTATATAATGTTATAGTATTAGGAATGTTAGGGACCCATGAGTTGAAGTTACCTAGTCGCAGTACATGGGCCCACATATTTGCGCAAATGTGTGCTAAGAACTTCAATTATACTCCATGTTAATTGTGAGGGTTTATTGAAATTATTTTTACTATCACAGTGTTTTTAGTGCTAGGAGTGTGCATCTGCATCTCTCTTCCTCCAGCGTAGTTCCTACATAAACTCTTAAATCCTGTGGAACTTTACACATCTCCAAAGGCTTCACAACCAGGTTTTCTATTTAACTTCAGAGAGACGGACCAAAAGACTTCTGGCTGTGCAGATGCAGAACACTGGCAGCAAGTATTGAAAATGTACTGGCATAAGGAGATGCTGCTTACAATGCTCAGACAAACTGCAATTTTAATGGAATGTAAGTAAATAAATGGAGCTAGAAGTAACCATTCAAGGGTTAAAAAATTGGGTGTTGATACGACCCCCTGGCGCCGATTCTCCTATTGTTGTGTGTACATAAATTATATATATATATATATATATATATATATATATATATTGCAAGGGGTAGAAGGTTGTGCAATCAATGTTTAGCGTCCTTAAAAATCCATATAGTCCGTGTATAATTTCTGATGTTGGTGCAGACTCTTCTAAACAGTGTAACCACACTGTTGGTATGAACTGAAAAGGAATAATGAAGGCGCACTCAGTGTATCAAGATATAAGTAGATTTACTAAAAGTAACAAGCTCACATACATCAAGGTATGAAATCACCGGCTCATGGGAATCGAACAAGCTGCATCTCATGTCTCTCTCAGCAGTCCGTTTCTCTAATTGCCGGCATGCAATAGTTCTCAGGTCAGCGTCTTAGCTTGCAGGACAGGTGTTCCCAGTTGGAACAAACACGTCTTTGTTTAGGCCACGTCCAACGCGTTTCGTCACGGTATGACTTCGTCAGGGGGTGTGGTCAGTGTCTCCAGCGATGTCTTTTTATATCTGCACTGATTGCTCATATTATCTTCAGGTGCGACTTGTTAGTATCAGTCTTAACCATGCTTAGCAACATATCTTTAGACAGCTATTATACAACTTATCCTTATTATAAATATACATATATTCTAAATAAACTTTATTTATAAAACCAACAATTTTTAGTAAGCTAATAACAAGATTACCATAAACAATCTTTTATATAAAAAACTGTCAATGCAGAAATTATTTATAAAAAGAAATGGAAAATCAGGAAAAAACACATGAATTGTTAATAACAAACAATAATAAAATATCAAGTAGTTACAATTTAAATAGATAGGTGTAAAATTAAAATAAACATTACGAATAGGATTAAGGCAGTAAGGAACCAGTCAATTAATTGTAGTGTCATATAACACCAATTGATCTTCTTTTATTCTATTCATTATAAATGCATATATATATATATATAAAATAGTTAACGGGGAACGTATCCACTAGTGGAGGGGCGACCGCAGGGACACGAACAGACCAGGCCGTCACCGCAACTGCCGGAAGGAGCGAGCGCAGCCCTAGAGAGGTCATGTCACCCGCCGTCTACCCCCCTCCCGTGGCGACTCAAACAGTCTAAAACGCACCACCATTTAGTTAATATTAACCCGTACATGGCATATATTAGGAATAGATAATTACTTAATTTCAACAAAGGATATTATTTCCATCGTACACATCTTATCTATAACCCGCCCATTGATAGGGGATTATTTAGTTAAGGTACTATCATAATACTGTGAAGAGATAGAGGAAAGCAGGGGAATAAATTAAAATAAAAATAAAAATATCCGGGGGTAGGGCAGAATTCACCGTTTAGAAAAGAGATTACTTTCAGCAAGAATGACAATACATTTATATATTTTATGATTAATGCAAGAAGGGTGTAATATCGTATGTCTCATTAAGACCTGACGGTACAAGGGTGTTTAATTTATATATCCAAAAGGTCTCTCTTTTACTTAATAATTTTAGAATATCTCCCCCTCTTGTATCCGCAACCACATGTTCAAGGGCTTTGAAAGTAAATTGGGCTAATGATGACTTACAGCACACAGCCCAATGTCTTGGGACACTGTGCGTGGTAACCTTATTTACTATATTACGAGTATGTTCTAGGATTCTTATTTTTAATTGACGCTTAGTTTTCCCGATATATCTTGCTCCGCATCCGCATTCTAACATATATATATAACGTTAGTAGTTAGGCAATTGATATACCCTTTTATATCCCATGATTCCTCTTTATTGCTGCTGAAAAACTTTTCTTTCTTTACTGGTATATTTGCAAACCTTGCATTTATTACATGGAAAAAAGCCATTTACATTATCAAGCCAAGTTTTTTCTGTGGTATTTTTAAGCTTGGATGGTGCTAGTTTATTTTTCAGAGTAGATGCCCTTTTAAAAACTACCTGCGGAATTTCTGGGATTACTTTATTTAATATGGGGTCAAGCTTCAAAATATCCCAATGTTTTTGTAAAATATTTTTAATTTCTCTATTTTTAGAGTTAAATCCTGTAGAGAACGGAACCAGATTGCAATAATTATTTTTCTTCTCTTTATAGCTTAAGAGACTTGATCTATCCATAGCTCTTACTTTATCTTGGCAGTCTTTAATGAGTTTTTCTGGATATTGTTTTTCACGGAATCTGCTACTATATATTACTGATTGCTCATCATATTTATCCAAATCCGCACAGTTACGGCGAATTCTGATGAACTGGGATAGTGGTATATTATTAACCCATTTTTTAAGGTGGCAACTATTATAATGAATATAATTATTGCTATCCACTTTTTTAATATAAGTATAGGTATCTATCTTAGACCCAGGTGTCCATTTACTCGTGTCCAACACTAAGTCCAAAAACTCAATACAAGTGGTTTGAAAGTTTGAAGTGAATCGCAGATTCCACTCATTATTGTTCAATCCCTGTATAAATAAATCAAAGCTCTCTTTTCCACCTTGCCAAACTATTATTACGTCATCTATGTAACGCTTATACAGTTTAATATTCTTACAAAACGGATTATTATTGTCAATATTTTCAGTCTCCCATTTCCCTAGGTACAAATTTGCAAAGCTTGGTGCATAAGGGGTCCCCATCGCCACACCCCGCTGTTGTATGTAAAATTGATCATTAAACAGAAAATAATTATTTTTTAATACAAAATCTATACAATCCAGAAGAAAGGCTACTTGATCAGAACTTAAATTATCATCCATATCTAAATAGTATTTTATAACTTCTATACCTTTTTTATGGGGAATACTGGTGTACAGTGATTCTACGTCCACTGTACACCAGTAATAATCCTCCTTCCAATCAAAGCCGTTTATAATTTGCAAAATGGCTGTGGAGTCTTTTATAAAAGAATCAAGATTAGATACATACTCCTTTATATATATATCAACAAACTCAGACAATCTGGCCGTTATTGAATCTGTCCCTGATATTATAGGGCGACCAGGGGGTTTATTTAACCTCTTGTGTATTTTTGGCAGCTGGTAAAATACTGCTATACGGGGATGGGGGTTAAATATATATGAATATTCATTCTGATCTATACATTTTTTCACTAAACCTTCATCAAGAAGTTTCTTAAGATCACTTATTATGCTATCACTAGGGTCATTGCTCAAAGTTTTATATGTGGACTCGTCACTTAAAATTCTTTGTGATTCATCCATATAATCTTTTTTATTGATGACCACTATACCTCCTCCTTTATCAGCCATCTTGATAACAACTTGATGGTTGCTTTCTAGCGTTTTTATTGCACTCCTTTCACCTTTATCTAGATTGTCCCTGCTTCTACTTCCATCTTTACATAACTTTTTAAAATCTTTTTGTATTAGATTAGCAAAGGTCTCTATGTGACTGCCACGGGATTCAATGGGATAATAAGTTGATTTGGGCTTTAAACCAGTTGTCTTAAATTCGTTTCCACTGGAAATAGTTTCTCCTTTTAAATCATTTTTCAGAAAATGTCGTTTTAGAGTTAGCAAACGTATGTATTTATTAGCGTCAACAAATAGTTCAAAACCTTTAGGTTCGACTGCAGGTGCAAAGGTTAACCCTTTGGATAGTAGTTTAGTCTCATTAACCGTTAATTTGTGATCAGATAAATTAAAAATACCAGAGGGGACTATTGATCCTCTCTTCTCATTTTGCTTATTCTTAGATCCTCTCTGTCCTCTCTTCCCTCTTCTTCCCTCTTCTTGTTCAACGGTTTCATTCTGTCCCTCCAATTTTGACCTCTCCGTAAAAAATTATTATTATTACCTCTATGTGGTGTTTCTAAAACTTCATATCTATTAGAGGTATGGGTGTCAGATTTTCGGGTACATAAGACCGCTTTCTCCTCCTACACCAGTAATAATCCTCCTTTGATTGGAAGGAGGATTATTACTGGTGTACAGTGGACGTAGAATCACTGTACACCAGTATTCCCCATAAAAAAGGTATAGAAGTTATAAAATACTATTTAGATATGGATGATAATTTAAGTTCTGATCAAGTAGCCTTTCTTCTGGATTGTATAGATTTTGTATTAAAAAATAATTATTTTCTGTTTAATGATCAATTTTACATACAACAGCGGGGTGTGGCGATGGGGACCCCTTATGCACCAAGCTTTGCAAATTTGTACCTAGGGAAATGGGAGACTGAAAATATTGACAATAATAATCCGTTTTGTAAGAATATTAAACTGTATAAGCGTTACATAGATGACGTAATAATAGTTTGGCAAGGTGGAAAAGAGAGCTTTGATTTATTTATACAGGGATTGAACAATAATGAGTGGAATCTGCGATTCACTTCAAACTTTCAAACCACTTGTATTGAGTTTTTGGACTTAGTGTTGGACACGAGTAAATGGACACCTGGGTCTAAGATAGATACCTATACTTATATTAAAAAAGTGGATAGCAATAATTATATTCATTATAATAGTTGCCACCTTAAAAAATGGGTTAATAATATACCACTATCCCAGTTCATCAGAATTCGCCGTAACTGTGCGGATTTGGATAAATATGATGAGCAATCAGTAATATATAGTAGCAGATTCCGTGAAAAACAATATCCAGAAAAACTCATTAAAGACTGCCAAGATAAAGTAAGAGCTATGGATAGATCAAGTCTCTTAAGCTATAAAGAGAAGAAAAATAATTATTGCAATCTGGTTCCGTTCTCTACAGGATTTAACTCTAAAAATAGAGAAATTAAAAATATTTTACAAAAACATTGGGATATTTTGAAGCTTGACCCCATATTAAATAAAGTAATCCCAGAAATTCCGCAGGTAGTTTTTAAAAGGGCATCTACTCTGAAAAATAAACTAGCACCATCCAAGCTTAAAAATACCACAGAAAAAACTTGGCTTGATAATGTAAATGGCTTTTTTCCATGTAATAAATGCAAGGTTTGCAAATATACCAGTAAAGAAAGAAAAGTTTTTCAGCAGCAATAAAGAGGAATCATGGGATATAAAAGGGTATATCAATTGCCTAACTACTAACGTTATATATATGTTAGAATGCGGATGCGGAGCAAGATATATCGGGAAAACTAAGCGTCAATTAAAAATAAGAATCCTAGAACATACTCGTAATATAGTAAATAAGGTTACCACGCACAGTGTCCCAAGACATTGGGCTGTGTGCTGTAAGTCATCATTAGCCCAATTTACTTTCAAAGCCCTTGAACATGTGGTTGCGGATACAAGAGGGGGAGATATTCTAAAATTATTAAGTAAAAGAGAGACCTTTTGGATATATAAATTAAACACCCTTGTACCGTCAGGTCTTAATGAGACATACGATATTACACCCTTCTTGCATTAATCATAAAATATATAAATGTATTGTCATTCTTGCTGAAAGTAATCTCTTTTCTAAACGGTGAATTCTGCCCTACCCCCGGATATTTTTATTTTAATTTTAATTTATTCCCCTGCTTTCCTCTATCTCTTCACAGTATTATGATAGTACCTTAACTAAATAATCCCCTATCAATGGGCGGGTTATAGATAAGATGTGTACGATGGAAATAATATCCTTTGTTGAAATTAAGTAATTATCTATTCCTAATATATGCCATGTACGGGTTAATATTAACTAAATGGTGGTGCGTTTTAGACTGTTTGAGTCGCCACGGGAGGGGGGTAGACGGCGGGTGACATGACCTCTCTAGGGCTGCGCTCGCTCCTTCCGGCAGTTGCGGTGACGGCCTGGTCTGTTCGTGTCCCTGCGGTCGCCCCTCCACTAGTGGATACGTTCCCCGTTAACTATTTTATATATATATATATATATGCATTTATAATGAATAGAATAAAAGAAGATCAATTGGTGTTATATGACACTACAATTAATTGACTGGTTCCTTACTGCCTTAATCCTATTCGTAATGTTTATTTTAATTTTACACCTATCTATTTAAATTGTAACTACTTGATATTTTATTGTTTGTTATTAACAATTCATGTGTTTTTTCCTGATTTTCCATTTCTTTTTATAAATAATTTCTGCATTGACAGTTTTTTATATAAAAGATTGTTTATGGTAATCTTGTTATTAGCTTACTAAAAATTGTTGGTTTTATAAATAAAGTTTATTTAGAATATATGTATATTTATAATAAGGATAAGTTGTATAATAGCTGTCTAAAGATATGTTGCTAAGCATGGTTAAGACTGATACTAACAAGTCGCACCTGAAGATAATATGAGCAATCAGTGCAGATATAAAAAGACATCGCTGGAGACACTGACCACACCCCCTGACGAAGTCATACCGTGACGAAACGCGTTGGGCGTGGCCTAAACAAAGACGTGTTTGTTCCAACTGGGAACACCTGTCCTGCAAGCTAAGACGCTGACCTGAGAACTATTGCATGCCGGCAATTAGAGAAACGGACTGCTGAGAGAGACATGAGATGCAGCATGTTCGATTCCCATGAGCCGGTGATTTCATACCTTGATGTATGTGAGCTTGTTACTTTTAGTAAATCTACTTATATCTTGATTCACTGAGTGCGCCTTCATTATTCCTTTTCAATATATATATATATATGTATATTTATTTCATTAAAGCAGGTTATTATACACACTTCTTGATATATGCATAAACCACAGGTTCTCAAACTCAGCCTCAGTACCTAAAAGCTGGGAGATATTTTGAAATAAGCGTTCAGATGTATGTTGGCATAGATTGGTCAATTGCCTTATGTGAAAGAACCACCAAGGGGATATTCACTTAGTAATTCGACCGTGTGCATTGAATTTTGGGCGTTTTCGCCTTTTTATTTTTTTATTTTTATAATAATATTTCACCCGTGCCGTTTTGCTTTTTTTTTGTTTTTTTTCCAAGTCAAATCGCATGGGTGAAAATGGACCCAAAATGGACAAAAACGCCTGCAAATTCAAACACACATGGTTCGGTGCAGAATTCGCTGATCAACGTGGTTTTCACCCATGACGGATTTTTTGACGAGTCGAATGGGAATTCGACCTAAAAATGGACGAAAAGTGCAGTTTTTTCGACTGGTCGAAAAAACAGCACTCATTGAATACCCCCTCCCCAAGATTTTATATTGAATTCTACAGAAAATGCTATTGTGTTAATACACTGCATATCCACTGTGTCCCCTATGTACTGCTGTAGTTCCGCATCTGGCAATCAATCTCCCGTCTGTGAAAGTCCCTGCCCCATCACCATGTATGACACACCTGGGAATGCAAAAATATTGACCCTGACACACAGGAATGGTGAAGTTAAGGACGGCCATCAATTGTTAACTACCAAGTGTGGATGATTTTGCCAATAACCATACACCATTGATGGCTGTCAGGTGCCAATGTTTTTTCTTCTCTTGGCAGTGCTAAACTACTTGCCTCTTGCGACCTGTCCAGCAGGAATTAATGGGTGCAAACCATTGAGGGCTTCACACCATTGATGTTAATCACCGATACAACTGATGCCCAGGTAATTAAAAGAATTGGAACTCTTGCAGTGCCAACTAGGATACCCCAGTGTTCAAAATATAGTCCCTGACCTCAGCCTATTATACCATGAATAATAGAAACACAAAACACTATTTTAAAACAAACTGAATGATTAGGCAGCTGGGTGGGTTCTATTTTTGGTAGTGGGGGTAATGTGTGTTTATGTGAGTGTGTGTGCGTCATATGTATTTGGATTACATTATTTTCATAAATATACGTAGTTATGGTAGACTTACCGTCGATAACTCTATTTCTCCTAAGTTTACAGTATCTACAGGATAAACATTGGGATATGAGGTAGCGTCAGCGGATTGGCACCACCGGTCAAAAGCTTTCAGCCTCCCAGAATGCAACGGGCCAGTCCCCTATATCCCGCCCAGTTTTCCAAAGCTCAAGGCAGGAGCATCATAGAGAGCCCTAATCAGGTGAGAAGAACACACATGCACACACTTCCATACAAGGAGGAAGAGCTTACTAGTGTAAGGATCCTCAAATCAGGTGCATCAGGGTGGGATCCCTGTGGACTTAGGAGAAATACGTATTTCTCCTGCAGGGTCCACAGATTATCCACAGGATAAACATTGGGATGTCCCAAAGCATTTTTAGCAGAGGGGACGCTCCTGATTGGACAGGAGAATCATTTGCCCGAATGCAGCGTCCTGAGAGGCAAAGTTATCAAAGGCATAATGTCTAATGAATGTGTTAATGGAAGACCATGTGGCTGCCATCCATATATCTGTTCAGCGTTGTGCTGCCCATGAAGGACCTACCTTACGAGTAGAGTGAGCAGAAACATTAGCCGGAATAGGGAGATCAGCTTGAGAAAATGCTTCTTAAACAGTCATCCAAAGCCACCTCGCCAGTGTCTGCTTGTCAGCAGGCCATCCTCTGTTGTGAAATCCGTAGAGAATAAAGAGTGTCCGTCTTTCCGATGGCACTGGTACGATCCACGTAGATTCTAAAAGCACGGACTAAGTCCAATGATGCATCTCCCGCAGAAAGGTTAAGGTGGAATTTAGACACCACCTTAGGAAGATAACCAGATTTGGTTCTGAGAACCGCTCTATCTGGATGAAATATCAGAAAAGGAGGGTGACAAAACAATGCCCCTAAGTCTGAAACTCTTCTAGATGAAGCAACAGCCAGTACAAAGAGAACTTTAGCTGTCAACCATTTAAGATCCACTTGTTTCAGTGGTTCAAATGGGGCATCTTGAAGCACCTTTAGGACTAAACTTAGATCCCAAGGAGCTGCAGGAGGAACAAAAGGAAGTTGGATGTGAAGCATTCCTTGAAAAATAGCACAAACATTCTGTAGGTTAGCAATTTTCTTTTGAAACCATACAGTCAATGCTGACACCTGAACTCTCAAGGAAGCCACCCTTAGACCTTTGTCCATTCCTGCCTGAAGGAATGCTAGGACTCTGGAAACTCTGAAAGACCTAGGGTCAAATTTTCTGTCACTGCACCACTGAATATAGGCCTGCCATATTCAGTAATAAATGCAAGCAGAGGATGGTTTCCTTGCTCTAAGCATTGTTTGAATTACCTGTTGTGAGAATAGTCTTGCTTTCAGGATGGAAGTCTCAAGAGCCACGCTGTCAAAGACAGCTGATCCAGGTGCTTGTAACAGCAAGGACCCTGAGACAGTAGATCTGGATGTTGAGGGAGTAGGAACAGAATATCCACCAACAGCCTCTACAGATCTGTGTACAAATGTCTTCTGGGCCAAGCCGGAGCTATTAGTATCACAGCTCCCTTTCCATGTTTTACCTTTCGCATCACCCTGGGCAATAGGGCGATCGGTGGAAAGACATAGGCCAGACGATAGTCCCATCCAACTGACATGGCATCCACAAAGGTCGTTTTGGGATCCTTTGTCCTTGACCCGTATGCGGTAACTTTGTTGTTCTGAAAGGAAGCCATGAGATCTATCTCCGGTAACCCCCACTTGTCTACCAGAGTCTGGAAGACCTCCGGGTGTAAAGCCCAATCGTTTGCATGAGTGCTGTGCTGACTGAGAAAATCCGCTTCCCAGTTTAGGACTCCCAGAATGAACACTGTGGCTTCCCTCCTTCATTGCCTTTTGGCTGCAAGTTCCTCCCTGATGATTGAGGTTCGCTACTGCCGTTGCATTGTTCGAGCAAATTTGAACTGGTTTCCCCTGAAGAATGTCCTTTGCCTGAATGAGTGCCATACAGTATATATGGCCCGAAGCTCCAATATATTTACTGGCAGGCAACTTTCTTCCTTGGTCCACTGCGCCTGGAAGCAACTTTTTTCCCCGACACTGCTCCCCAACCCTGAAGACTGGCATCCGTCAGAACCTCCCAATCTGGGATACAAAAGGGTCTCCCTTTGTCTAGATGGGATGTCTGTAGCCACCAGGCTAATGACCTCCATACTTCCAGAGAAAGGACCATAGTCTGATCCTCTCCAAATGGAATGGGTTACATCAGACAACAAGAACTCGGACGTTGAAGAGGCCTCGAGTGGAATTGAGCATAATCCACCATGTCGAATGTCAACACCATTGATCCCATCACACACATAGCTGAGTGAATGGATACCCTTTGACTGTGTTTCAGCTCCTGAATCCTTCACTATATCGTGGATATTTTGTTCGGAGGTAAAAAAACACTGAAGACCGGAATCCAATACAGCCCCCAGGTGCATCATACGTTGTGGCAGAACCAGGGACAACTTTACCCAATTTATGAGCAAACCGTGTTTCTGTAAACAAGCTATTGTCTGTTGCAGATGACACAAACAATTCCTGAGACTGTGCCAGGATTAATAGGTCAAAGTATGGAAAAATCTATCCCCTGTCGACGGAGATAAGCCGCCATCACCACCATAATTTTGGTGAACACTTTTGGTGCTGTAGCAAGTCCAAATGGCAGGGCCTGAAGCTGAAAGTGTCGCTGGAGGATAGCAAATCTGAGATAGCACTGATGGGATTTTGCTATAGGAAGATGCAGGTAAGCATGCTGGATATCCAGGGATACCATAAAATCCTCCAGCTCCATGGCCAAAATGATGGAGCGTAAATTCTTCATATGAGAGCGAGGCACCCAAATGTACTTGTTCAGCACCTTGAGATTGAGTATGGGCTGGAACGACCCGTTTGGCTTCTGAACTAGAAACAGATTGGAATAGAAACCTTGTCCTTCTTGCGCAGGAGAAACTGGAATTATCACTCCTGATTGAAGCAACTTCTGAACTGCCTCTTGTAAGGCCCTGGCCTTCGTTTCTACTGAAGATGGCTGGTACAAAAGAACCTTTGTGGAGGGTGTTTCTTGAATGCAAATGCAACCGTGAGATAACGCTTCTTGCACCCAGGCATCTGTGGTGGACTGCTGCCAGATCTGTGCAAAATGAAGAAGTCGGCCTCCCATTCTGGGGTCCCCCAAGTGGAGGCCTGCACCATCAGGCTGATGGCTTATCGTCTGGCTTGGAAGCTGGTCTTCTGGTAGCCCAAACTTTTTAGTCTTACCAGACTTATCAGATTGGGACTGTTTGCCATTATCCTTTCCTTTTGCTTTTCCTTAGGTCCGGAAGGGACAAAAAGCTGGAAACCTAGGTTTGGATGTGTGGGTTGAAGGAAACTTCACTTTCTTGGAGATTGCCTCTGACTCCAAAATACTGTTTAATTCTTTACCAAAAAGAATATCTCCAGTAAAAGGCAAAGACTCTAAAACCTTCTTGGACTAAATCAGCCTTCCATGTACGTAGCCAAACAGCTCTGGGAGCTGCTACTGCTGAGGCTGATGCTCGAGAGGCTATAGTACCCATATCCAAGGCTGCTTCTTTCACAAAAATAGCCGCCTGTTTAATATGTGCAATATGGGATTTTTGCTCTCTAGATGCCAATGAAAGATCATCCTCCAATGCATCAGCCCAGGCCGCCATGATTCTCACCACTCACAGATATTAATGTCACTATGTTAAATGCTATAACCCTGGATACTTTTTCCAGTTATAAATTTGTCTAATCAGTTTTTAAATGAGTCTGCCATTAGTACCTTCTCCGGGAGGGATTTCCAAATCTTTATTGCCCATACCGTGAAGAACCCTTTCCTACGTTGTGTACAGAATTTTCTCTCCTCTAGCCTCAGCAAGTGCCCACATGTCCTATACAGAGTTCTTTTAATAAACAAATCCCCTGCTAACTCCTTGTAATGACCCTTTCATATTTGAAAATATTAATAAGGACTCCTCTTAGTTGCCTCTTTTCTAGTGTATACATATTTAACCAAGTAAGCCTTTCCTCGTACTCCAGTGTCTCTAACCCTTTTATCAATTTAGTAGCTCGCCTTTGAACTCTATCTAGTTCCCAGATATAATTTTTTATAATATGGTGCCCAAAACTAAACACAATATTCCAGGTGTGGACGTACTAATGATTTGTATAGTGGCAGGATTACATCCTCGTCCCTATGCCCCGTTTTATGCACGCAAGCACTTTACTTGCCTTTTTTGCTGCATTTTGAAAAAAAGCATAACTTTGCATTGTTCTATACTGAACCTCATTCCCCATTTAGACACCCAGGTTTCAAGTTTAAAAAATTAATTCTGTAGAGACTCCACATCACTTTCTGAATTAATTACCTTACACAGTTTAGTATCATCTGCAAAGATGGACACTGTGCTTTTAAGGCCTATTCCTAGATCATTGATAAATATATTGAACAGTAGTGGGCCAAGTACAGACCCTTGTGGTATTCCGTTGACTACTGGTGCCCAGCTGGAGAACATCCCATTGACCACTACTCGTACTCTGTTATCTAGCCAATTACCTATTCATGTACAGATAGTATATCCTAGGCCAAGTTCCCTTAATTTGATGATCAGTCTCCTGTGAAGCACTGTATAAAAGGTTTGCAAAATCTAAATATACCACATCCACTGCTTTTCCCTGGTCAAGAGTCTCGCTCACTTCCTGACTTTTTCTAATACTCTTAACCTGCAGATAATACTCTATGCTATCCCTCAAAATACCTTCCAATATTTTACCCACTATAGAGGTTAAACTAACTGGTCTATAGTTACCAGGAGTATTTTTAGTTCCCTTTCAAGTATGTAGGAGAAAAGGAGATTTATGGTAGACTTATCATTGTTAAATCTTTCTGCGAGGTACACTGGATTCTACAGGGAATAACACTGGGGTGTAGAGTTGGATCTCGATCCGCAACACCAACAGGCTAAAGCTTTGACTGTTCCCAGGATGCACTGCACCACCTCCTCTGTAGCCCCGCCTCCAGGCACTGGAACTCAGTTTTGTTAACCAGTCCAATGCAGTAGCAGGTAAGAGGCGGTAGATGTTAGTCACATAGAACGACATTCTCACGACAGGAGAAGGGACTAGCGGCTAATGCCATACAAACCTGAAGAAGCTAAGTGCATCAGGGTGGATGCTCTGTAGATTTTAGTGTACCTCGCAGAAAGATTTAACAATGGTAAGTCTACCATAAATCTCCTTTTCTGCAGCGTGGTACACTGGTATTGAACAGGGAACAACATCGGGGATGTCATAAAGCAGTTCCTCATGGGAGGGGACGCACTGAAGCGGGCACAAGAACCCGGCGTCCAAAGGAAGCATCCTGGGAGGCGGAAGTATCAAAGGCATATAACCTAACGAACATGTTCACGAAAGACCACGTAGCCGCCTTGCACAATTGTTCTGTGGACGCGCCACGGCGGGCTGCCCAAGAAGGTCCAACCGACGAGTAGGATGGGCCTTGATAGCAGCAGGAGCTGGGAGCCCAGCCTGTGCATAAGCTTGTGCAATCACCATCCATCTGGCCAAGGTTTGTTTATTCGCAGACCAGCCACGTTTGTGAAAACCAAGAATTGCAAAAAGGGAATCTGACCTCCTGATAGAGGCAGTCCTTTCCACATAAATACGGAGAGCCCGTAAAACGTCCAAAGATCTTTCTTTGGAGGACAAACCAGAAGAGATGAAGGCCGGAACCACAATCTCCTGGTTAAGGTGAAAAGATGATACCACCTTAGGTAAATAACCAGGGCGAGTTTGAAGAACTGCCCGGTCACGGTGAAAAATCAGGAAGGGTGGGTGACAGGACATAGCACCTAAGTCAGACACCCTCCTAGCAGAGGCAATAGCCAACAGAAACATGACCTTAAGCGTAAGGCATTTAAGGTCCACAGACTCAAGAGGTTCAAATGGAGACTCTGGCAGGGCATTTAAGACTACAGACAGATCTCATGGAGCCACAGGAGGGACATAGGGAGGCTGAATTCATAGAAAACCCAGAGTGAAAGTGTGAACGTCAGGAAGAGATGCAATTTTTCCCTGAAACTACACCATCACGGCAGATTTATGAACCTTGAGGAAAGCCAGACGAAGGCCCAAGTCTAGGCCTTGCTGTAGAAAAGCCAAAAGTCTGGAAGTTTTGAAAGAATATGCATCATAATTCTTAGCAGCACACCACGTGAAGTAAGAATTCCAGACCCTGTAATAAATACGAGCCGAAGCTGGTTTACGGGCTTTCAACATAGTTTGAATGACCACTTCAGAGAATCCTTTGGTTCTCAGGAGTGATGCTTCAAGAGCCACACCATCAAAGCCAGTCTGGCCAGGTCCAGGTAGACACAAGTGCCCTGAACGAGGAGGTCTGGGTGTTGAGGTAGTAGAAGAGGATGCTCTATCAAGACACCCTGCAGGTCTGAGAACCAATGCAGTCTGGGTCATGCTGGAGCAACTAGAAGTAGTATTCCTCCTTCTTGCTTGAACTTCCCTCCAGTGTCACTCCGGCCCCTGGTAATATGGAACACGTACAGCAGCCGAAAGTTCCATGGAATTGCCAGTGCGTCCACGAACGCTGCTTGAGTATCCCTGGCCTTTGCTCCGAAGACTGGAACCTTGTGATTGTGATCGAGATGCCATCAGGTCTACATCTGGGTAGGCCCCACTTGTCCACTAGGAGTTGAAAGACTTCGGGATGAAGACTCCACTCTCCTGACGACTGAGGAAGTCTGCTTCCCAGTTGAGGACTACCGGAATGAACACTGCTGATATGGCTGGCAGATGGCGTTCCGCCCATTGGAGGATTTTTGACACTTCCATCATTGCCATGTGGCTTCGAGTGCCACCTTGATTTATGCACGCCACCGTGGTGGCGTTGTCTGCTTGTACTTGAACAGGCCTGTTCTGTACCAGAGGCAGGGCCAGTGTCAACGCATTGAACACGGACCGCAATTCCAGAATGTTTATCGGGAGGAGAGATTCCTTCCTGGTCAATTGACCCTGGAGAGAGAGTTGCTCCAATACCTAGCCCCAATCCCGCAAACTGGCGTCCGTTGTCAGAAGGACCCAGTTGGAGATCCAGAAGGGACGGCCCCTGCTCAACTGTTGGTCCTGTAGCCAACAGATCAGTGACCGACGAACCTCCGGAGTCAAGGAGATCATTTGCGACCTGATCCGATGAGGCAGGCCGTCCCATTTGGAAAGCAAAAACCTCTGCAAAGTGCGGGAGTGAAATGGAGCGTACTCTACCATGTCGAAAGTAGACACCATGAGGCCTAGTACTTGCATCGCCGAGTGTATTGACACACTCTGGCGAGAGAGGAAGCATCCGATCTTGTCCTGAAGTGTCAGGACCATCTCCGGAGACAGAAACGGTCTTAGGCTGTGTGTCCAGCAGCGACCCCAGGTGCACCATGTTCCGACCAGGGACCAGTAAGGACTTCTTCCAATTGATGAGACACCCGTGGGCCTGTAGGAATTGGACCAACATATCCAGTTGACTGAGGACATCTTGAGAGTTCGCCAGAATCAGCAAGTCGTCCAAATATGGCAGGAACCTGATTCACTGACGATGGAGGAAAGCAGTCATCACGGCCATGACCTTGGTGAAAATACGAGGTGCCGTGGCCAGTCCAAATGGCAGAGCCTGGAACTGAAAATGAAGGTTGCCAATAGCAAACCGCAGATATTGCGGATGCAAAATGGCAATAGGTATGTGCAGGTAAGCATCCTGAATGTCCAGGGATACCATATAGTCCTCAGAATCCATGGCCAGCACAATAGAACGCAGGGTTTCATAAGAAATTTGGACACTCTCACAAACTTGTTCAATGATTTGAGGTTGAGGATAGGTCGGAAATACCCATTTGGTTTTGGAACTAGAAACAGGGTCGAACATTATCCCATGTCTCTCTGGGACAGAGGTACCGGCACTACCACTCCTGTTTCCAGGAGGGATTGTACAACTAATTGTAGAGCTTGCGCTTTCAACGGATCCGAGGGGATAACCGTTGAACAGAACTGGCGAGGGAGACATCTCTTGAAAGAGATTGCGTACCCGTGAGAGAGAACTTCATGCACCCAGGCGTCTAAAGTGGTCTTTAACCAGGGCTGGGCGAATTGCAGAAGTCGGCCTCTTACCCCCTGGGGTCCCCCAGGGGGAGGCCCGCCCAGTCTTGCAGCAGGCTTGTCTTGTTTGGAAGCAGGCTGACGGGCGGCCTGGGATTGTTTCAATTTGGGCTTAGTGGTTTTGGAAGTACGAGCCTGTCTCGGGTATGTCTGACCTTTTGCTTTACTTGGAGGTCGAAAGGAACGAAAAGTTGTACTCTTAGCCTTAGCCTGTACTCTTAGAAGGATTAGTACTTGGGAGAAACGCAGTCTTGGCCGTCGCCAAGTCAGTCACAATCTTGTTCCGATCCTCCACAAATAGAATGTCTCACTTGAAAGGAAGCACCTCCAAGGTCTATTTAGAGTCCAGGTCCACTTTCCAGGACCTCAGCCACAGAATCTGGCGAGCTAGGATAGACATAGTAGATGCCTTGGCCGCCATGACCCCTGCATCAGAGGCCGCCTCCTGAATATAGTGAAAGGCTGTGGTAATATACGACATATTGTCTGGCAGTGTCAGAAAAATTTAGAGGTAGCTCATCCTCAATTGCCTGAACCCATGCTTCAATAGCTTTTGCAGCCCAAGCGGCTGCCATAGTGGGTCTATGTACAGCAGCGGTAAGTGTGTAAATAGACTTCAGGCATCCCTCCACATGCTTATCCGTCGGTTCCTTCAATGAGGTGACAGGCAGAGTAGAAGATACTACTAGACGGGCGACATGAGTCCACCGGCGGTGAAGTTTCCCACTTGTTACTCAACTCCGCAAGGATAGGATAACGAGCTAGCAACTTTTTGGACAGGGAAAAAAATCTTTCCTGGAGACTACCAGGATTCCTGACGTATGTCAATTAAAAGGTCAGAATGTGGTAAAACTACTTTAGCAACCTTCGGACATTTGAACTTATCAGGTTTCTTAGATGTAACAAGAGGATCAATCTCATCATCAATCTGGAGAATCAGTTTGATAGCCTCCACTAGGTCAGGAACATCAACTTGAGTTGTAGATTCCTCATCAGAAGCAACTGTATCAGTGTCTGATGGATCAGTATAATCCACATCAGAAGAACCATCCAAAATATTTGTGGATTGTGAGGAAGAAATGGCCCGCATAGGTGACCCCTTGGCCCCAGCAGGGTAAGGGGTAGGTTTTTGTCTAACCAAATACTGATTTAATTATTGTAACTGGGTAGACAGATTATCCGTCCAAGGCAGGTTAACTACAGGGACAATATGTGGCTGCAATGGCACAGGAGGTCCCACAGGGGGTGTAAGACGTATTACAAGCGTAGTCAGCATATTTGAAAATGCAGCCCAAGGTGGGTCCTGATTTGCCACAGGTGCTGCAGACTGACTGGAAGGTGCAGAGCACCCAGTACCTGAACCCTCAGCTGAAACCTTTCCATCAGTCAAATCTGTGGTGCCAGGAGCGTCTGCAGATTTCCCACCCTGTGTACCAGACATTATTGGGAATGAAGCCTTAGGGCGCAACAGTACAATATAGCCAAACACAATACCTGCAAAAAAAAACCCCAAAAAACCTGTGTTATGTGACAGCAAATGCAGAGCACAAACAGAGGATTTAAGCGGTGTGAGGGGACTGAAACAGTGAAAAATACAAAACAGTATATCCTGTGGAACACTATATTTTATATGAGACCTTGGCGCACTTAGCCCCCCAGGGGACAGAATATAGTGATAGCAATACGTGTGATACACAGATTAGAATCCACACAGCAGCTATAGGCACACACAGTCACAGGTACAATGCAGAAATTATATATAAACAATAAGACTGCACTGGACTATTAAATCTACATATAGATACATTATGTGTGTATACAGATATAACAATGCACAGTAAACACTGGATGTAGATCACAGAATACTTGTACTAAATATTCATATAGCAGTACACTTGTTCTTAACGAACACTGTCTAAAATGACATGTAGAATACTGAAGTGTCTGTAAATACACATCGCTGACAAGACAGGCGGTTTTACAGAGGAGACAGTGCCCAGCAGTTCCGGACATCAGGCCAGCTAGTAGTGAAGATGGAAGATGGCGCCAAAATCTCAGCAGGGAGTGAGGGAGAAAGAAATGCAGCTCCAGGGCGGGAAAACCAGCAGTAGATTGCGCCCGGAGCTGGGGGAGGGGCTACAGGTCAGCACCTTATCCCCTCTGCTGGACTTCACCACCGGGTACTATGGAGCCTATTAAAAACGGATTTTCTCTTACGTCCTAGAGGATGCTGGGGACTCCCAAAGGACCATGGGGTATAGACGGGATCCGCAGGAGGTTGGGCACACTAAAGACTTAAGACTGGGTGTGAACTGGCTCCTCCCTCTATGCCCCTCCTCCAGACCTCAGTTAGACTTTGTGCCCAGGAGTGACTGGATGCACACTAGGGGAGCTCTCCTGAGTTTCTCTAGGAAAATACTTTTTGTTAGGTTTTTTATTTTCAGGGAGCCCTGCTGGCTACAGGCTCCCTGCAGCGTGGGAGTAAGGGGAGAGAAGCAGACCTACTTCTGTGAGTTTCAAGGTTCTGCTTCTCGGCTACTGGACACCATTAGCTCCAGAGGGTTCGATCACTTGGTGCGCCTAGCTGCTTGTTCCCGGAGCCACGCCGTCACCCCCTCACAGAAGCCAGAAGTCGGGTGAGTATGAGAAGAACAGAAGAAATTATATATATACTTCAGGACGGCAGAAGACTTCAGTGACGGAAGGTAAAGCACAGCGGTAACACTGTGCTCCATGCTCCCACACACACATCACCAACGCTTGTCACTGGGTGCAGGGCGCTGGGGGGGGGGGGGGCACGCCCTTGGGGGCATGTTACTGAGGTTACTGAGCCGGCAAAAGATCGTAGGTGCCGAGGCACTTTATTACAGACCCCCGCCGGGCATTTTTTGTATGTTTAAATTTGGCGGGCCGAAGCTGCCGGGAAGGGGGCGGAGCTTTGGTCCGCGGCTCACTCGCGCGCCATTTTCTCCCTACACAGCACCGAGGGAGACACGCTGCCGGGACCTCCACGTTTTCTGCAAGTATAGGGGGCATCTCCAGTGGGGAGCCGCTGTGGGGTACCAGTTGTGAACTATAAGGCAGCTCTGGGTACACTTAATCTTGTGTGTCCCAATACAGGCGCTGGGGTGTGAGCTGGCATACTCCCTCTGTCTCCTCTTCTGGGCTGAATTGTGGGCCTGTCACCTTGCTGGGACGGTTCTGGGTGTTGTGGGTGTCGGTACTGCGTGTCGACATGTCGGAACCTGAATGTTATTCACCAGAGGAGGTTATAGGAGGTGGGGATGCGGGGCTAGAGCTAGCACTGTCGACGCAGCCGACTCCTGATTTACTAGCACTCCTTACAATAAATTCCAATGTAGCTTCTTTATCTAACAGGTTAGATAAGTCTGAGTCACAGACCCAGGTGTGGAAGAAATCTATGGAGGAGGCTTTATCTCAGGTACAGACCCCATCCGGGTCCCATAAGAGGCCTTTTACTCAGGTGGGGGATACGGATACCGACACGGACTCTGATTCCGAGGTCTATTTCACTGAGGCTGCGTTACATCCACGTTTGGTTAAGAGTATTCAGTACATGATTGTGGCTATAAAGGATGTGTTGCAGATTTCTGATGAACCTGCGGTGCAGGAAACAAGGATTTGCTTATTCAAGGGGAAGAAACCTGAGGTAAAGTTTCCCCCTTCTCATGAAATGAATACTCTTTGTGAAAAGGCTTGGGAATCGCCGGATAAGAAATGGCAGATTCCCAAGAGGATTCTTATGGCGTATCCTTTTCCCTCTGATGACAGGGAAAAATGGGAGACATCTCCAACCGTTGATAAAGCTCTATCCCGTTTGTCTAAGAAGGTGGCGCTTCCGTCTCCTGACACGGCAGCTCTCAAGGATCCGGCGGATCGCAAGTTGGAGACGTGTCTGAAGTCCATTTTCGCTAATACGGGTGCATTGCTCAGACCTGCTGTGGCGTCGGTATGGGTGAGTAGTGCTATTGCTAAATGGGCGGAGAATTTAGCTAGTGACATGGATACGCTTGATAAAGATAATGTCCTTCTAACTCTTGGTTATATTAAGGACGCTGCAGATTACCTGAAGGACGCGGCAAGGGACATCTGTCTCTTGGGATCAAGGACCAATGCCATGTCGATATCTGCCAGGAGGGCCTTGTGGATCCATCAAGGGAATGCTGATGCAGACTCCAAGAGGTCTATGGAAGCTCTACCCTTTAAAGGTACGGTCTTGTTTGGGGACGGCCTGGCGGACCTAGTCTTGACCGCGACTGCGGGTAAGTCCTCTTTTCTTCCTTATGTTCCCACACAACAGAAGGCGGCACCACATCAGCAAATGCAGTCCTTTCGTCACAATAAATACAAGCGTGGAAAGGGTTCGTCTTTCCTCGCCTCAAAGGGTAGAGGACGGGGAAGAAAAATTCCTGCAACCTCTGGTGCACAGGACCAGAAGTCCTCCCCGGTGGGGGGCCGTCTTCAGGTATTCAGCCAGGTCTGGATTCAATCAGACCTGGATCCTTGGGTGTTAGAAATAGTGTCTCAAGGATACAAACTGGAGTTTCAGGAGATGCCCCCTCACCGGTTCTTCATTTCGGCATTACCAGTGGTTCTTCCGGACAGGGAGGTGGTCCGGGCGGCCATTCAAAAATTGTGTCTACAGAGGGTCATTGTTCCCGTCCCTCCGTCCCAGCGGGGGGAGGGGTTCTACTCGAGCCTCTCTGTGGTACCGAAACCGGACGGTTCGGTCAGACCAATTCTAAATCTAAAATCCCTCAATCCATACTTGAAAGTCTTCAGGTTCAAGATGGAATCCCTTCGAGCGGTGATTGCCAGCCTGGAGGGGGGGGGGGGGATTTTATGGTGTCAGTCGACATAAAGGATGCCTACTTACATGTGCCGATATATCCTCCGCATCAGGCTTTCCTCAGGTTTGCGATACAGGATTCTCATTACCAATTTCAGACGTTGCCGTTTGGGCTTTCCACGGCTCCGAGGATTTTCACCAAGGTCATGGCGGAAATGATGGTTCGTCTTCGCAAACAAGGGGTTTCAATTATCCCGTACTTGGACGATCTCCTGATAAAGGCGAGGTCCAAGGAACGATTGCTGACAAGTGAAGAGTTGTCTATATCGGTTCTGCGACAACACGGATGGGTCCTCAATTTGCCGAAATCCCAGTTGATTCCGACCACTCGGCTTCCTTTTCTGGGCATGATTCTGGACACGGAGTTACAGAAGGTATTCCTTCCAGAAGAAAAGGCTCTGGAATTGCAGACGATGGTCAGAGAACTTCTGAAGCCGACGAGTGTGTCGATCCATCATTGTACTCGGGTTCTGGGGAAGATGGTTGCGGCATACGAAGCCATTCCATACGGCAGATTTCACGCCCGCGTGTTTCAGTGGGACTTGCTGAGCAAATGGTCCGGGTCTCACCTACACATTCACCGGAAGATAAGTCTATCTCCCAGAGCCAGAATTTCTCTCCTGTGGTGGCTACAAGCTCATCACCTCCTGGGGGGACGCCGATTCGGTATCCAGGATTGGGCACTTCTGACAACAGATGCAAGTCTCCGGGGCTGGGGCGCAGTCACCCAAGGAAGAAATTTCCAGGGAAAATGGTCGCTCCAGGAAGCCTGTCTCCACAAAAATGTTCTAGAGTTAAGAGCCATTTACAACGGCCTGCTCAAAGCAAGAAGTCTTCTTCAGGGTCGACCGGTCCTGGTACAGTCAGACAACATCACAGCGGTGGCCCATATAAACCGGCAAGGTGGAACGAGGAGCAGAGCAGCAATGGCGGAGCCCACAAAGATACTTCGCTGGGCGGAACAACACGTCAGCGCACTGTCAGCAGTTTTCCTACCGGGGGTGGACAACTGGGAAGCGGATTTCCTCAGCAGACACGACCTCCATCCGGGAGAGTGGGCTCTGCACCAATAGGTATATGCAGAAGTGACAAGACGCTGGGGAATTCCGTTGATAGACATGATGGCGTCTCGGCTCAACAAGAAGCTCCCGAGGTATTGTTCCAGGTCAAGGGACCCACAAGCCACGGCGGTGGACGCCCTGGTGTCTCCGTGGGTCTTCCAGTCGGTGTATGTGTTCCCTCCTCTTCCTCTCATTCCAAAGGTGCTGGGGATCATTAGTCGAGCAAGGGTTCAGGCGATTCTCGTCGTCCCAGACTGGCCAAGAAGGGCCTGGTACCCGGATCTTCAGGACTTACTGGTGGAAGATCCTTGGCCGCTTCCTCTAAGAGGATCTGTTGTTACAGGGTCCATGCGTTTCCGGACTTACCGCAGCTGCGCTTGACGGCATGGAGGTTGAGCGCCAGATCTTAGCTCGTAAGGGTATTCCCAGGGAGGTCATTCCAACTCTCATTAAGGCTAGGAAAGAGGTTACGGCGAAACACTATCACCGTATCTGGAGGAAATATGTTTCCTGGTGTGAGGTTAAAAAGGCTCCTGCGGAGGATTTTCACTTGGGTCGTTTTCTCCACTTTTTACAGGCGAGTGTAGATGCAGGCCTGAAATTTGGTTCCATCAAAGTGCAAATTTCGGCTTTGTCTATTTTCTTTCAAAAAGAGTTAGCTGCCCTCCCAGAGGTTCAGACTTTTGTAAAGGGTGTAATGCATATCAATCCACCGTTTGTACCGCCTGTAGTGCCATGGGACCTTGATGTCGTCTTATGGTTCCTCATGTCTTCCTGGTTTGAACCTTTGCGGACGGTTGAATTAAAATTTCTCACTTGGAAGGTAGTTATGCTTTTGGCGCTGGCATCTGCCAGGAGAGTATCGGAATTAGCAGCTTTATCTCATAAGAGTCCGTACTTGATTTTTCATGCGGATAGGGCGGAATTGAGGACTCGTCAACAATTTCTACCGAAGGTAGTTTCGTCATTTCACATTAACCAACCTATTGTGGTTCCGGTAGCTAAGGAAGTGGCGATTCCAAAATCTCTGGATGTTGTAAGAGCGTTAAAAGTTTACGTTTCTAGGACAGCTGTTACTAGGAAAACTGAAGCTTTGTTTGTTTTGTATGCGGCCAACAAGGTTGGTCATCCCGCGTCAAAACAGATTATTGCACGCTGGATTTGTAGTACGATCCAGCAAGCTCATTCTTCGGTGGGTTTGCCGGTGCCGAAGTCGGTTAAAGCCCATTCTACCAGAAAAGTGGGCTCATCTTGGGCGGCTGCCCCGAGGTGTTTCGGCACTACAGCTTTGCCGAGCGGCTACTTGGTCGGGTTCGAACACTTTTGCTAAATTCTATAAGTTCGATACCCTGGCCTGGCGTTTGCTCAGTCGGTGCTGCAGAGTCGTCCGCACTCTCCCGCCCGTTCTGGAGCTTTGGTATAATCCCCATGGTCTTTTTGGAGTCCCCAGCATCCTCTAGGACGTAAGAGAAAATAGGATTTTGGTACTCACCGTTAAACCCTTTTCTCCTAGTCCATAGAGGATGCTGGGCGCCCGTCCCAGTGCGGACTATTACTTGCATTATATATTTTCTTACTGGTTAAGTTAGTTTATACACGACTTGTGTATTGGTTTGTTGCAGCTGGTTGCTGGAATTTTATGCATACGGTTATCTGGTTTGGCGTTATTCCGGTTGTACGGTATGTTTATGGTGTGGGCTGGTAATTTGGTAGCCCTTAGTTAAGACAAAAATCTTTCCTTGTAATGTCCGTCTCTCCTGGGCACAGTTCCTATAACTGAGGTCTGGAGGAGGGGCATAGAGGGAGGAGCCAGTTCACACCCAGTCTTTAGTGTGCCCAAGCTCCTGTGGATCCCGTCTATACCCCATGGTCCTTTTGGAGTCCCCAGCATCCTCTACGGCAGGGATGGGGAACCTTTGGCCCTCCTGCTGTTGTTGAACTACACATCCCAGCATGCCTTGCAACAGTATTAGCATGGCCAAGTAGCAAAACTGTAGCAGGGCATGCTGGTATGTGTAGTTCAACAACACCTGGAGGGTTAAAGGTTCCCCGTCCCTGCTCTACGGACTAGGGGAAAAGGATTTAACGGTGAGTACCAAAATCCTATTTTTGGTAAATCCGTCCTGTGCTCCCTGCCTTGGTGGATATAGTGGGGTCCCTGTACGGCCACAGTGTCCAGGCCAGTGGCGCGGCCCGTCTCCTTGGACCGCGACCGGATCACGATTTACCGGCGGGTCCCACCTGGGGGACCCTCTTACCTCCTTCCCTGTCATGCAGCCACGCGATCCTGGAGAGCAGGGAAGCGTCTTACTCCCCACAGCTGACATCAACCCCAGGGATCCAAGCCTCACACTAATCCCTGGAGTTTATGATCCCTGGGGCCTAGCGCGTCAGCGACTGTTCGGTAGTCTCCATCCCGAAAACAGTGCGGCTGTGTCTCGCGTCTCGCCCGTTAAGCAGAACAGACGCCTTACCTCCTCCACGTGCTCCAGCCACAGCCTGGTTATGTCTGCTGGACTTGTTAGTACATCCTACACAGATTCCCGAAACAGCACTGCACACATGGGTAAGTGTTGGCGCGACCCGAAGGGGAGTTGTTGAAGAGACTCTTAACGTACGTATAAGACGCTTTTTAGAAAGCTCGCTCAAAAAGAATAAGACTATAAAAATAAAATAAAACGCTTATGGCTGCAAAAAACCAGCAGCCCATTGACCATGGTCTGGCTCCTGCTGCACCAAACAAAACTGAATTGCCTGAGCCAGGAGGCGGGGATATAGGGGACTGGCCCATTGCATTCTGGGAGGCCGAAAGCTTTTGATAGTTAGTGCCAATCTGCTGACGTTACCTCTTATCCCAATGTTTATTTTGTGGATAATCTGTGGACCCTGCAGGAGAAATTTTATTTTACAGCTACCTGTAGAGAAAATGTGTGAGTTGAGCTACAGCTATCTAGTGCAGTGGCAAATCCAATCCTCAAGGTTACTATCTGTGGAAACAGGTGGGATAATTATTGACCCAGCAAACTAAATTAACTCACCTGTGCAAGATTAAAGGAATCAAGAAAACATGACCTGTTGAGTGTACTTGAGTACTGGAACTGAGAAGCACTACTCTAGTGGAATAATGGGGAGACGCTGCAGCTCTATTTAGTAGAGGAATGAAGTGGGAAAAGAGCTACAGCTGACTAGTGGCATGTGGAAGGAGCTACAGCAGTGGGCCGAGCTACAGCTGTCTGGTAGTGGAATGTGGGTGGAGCTACAACCATCTAGTAGTGGAATGCTGTGATAATACTGTACTTTACTAACACCATTGCAATGGATTGCCCAGAAAGCATAAAAACAATATACTGTATTTTTACCTACATGGTTGACATCAGAAACCAACATATCAGCAGTATCAATTGTTTTTACTGTAGAAACTTCTGGAGTGTATATAATATTTTAAAAAGTTAAATTAAGTTGTAATCTGTATGCATACGGTAATTGTAAAGATGATGCTAAAATCTAATCGTTTTACGCTAAAGTGAACTTTGTTACAATAACGTGCCATACCTGGTCAGTTTAATAGTTTTCCTGAAGTCATTATTGATTGCAGCTTTGTATCCACCTTTCCTCAATAAGGAATCTATGGTCTGTATGTGGTCCCAACCTGCAGTAATACAACATAAAGACCAGCGTCTGTAAGGTTGCAGTACACCCTATTACATGTCAAAGATGAGGTCATCTACCCTAAACATTAATACAGAGTTTACTGTCCAATGTACGGATAATAGCAACAACTTTCTTCAAACGCTTAAAGATAGCATGTAGGAAAACTTGGTTTCTGCAATATGTAGTTTATTATGCTGTGAAACCAATGAAACCTCAGGGCTGGAAGGACAAACTGTACGTTCCAGTTGTCACATTATCACCAGTATCTTTCAGAAAATAAGAATTTACTCACCGGTAACTATTTCTCGTAGTCCGTAGTGGATGCTGGGTACTCCGTAAGGACCATGGGGAATAGACGGGCTCCGCAGGAGACTGGGCACTCTAAAAGAAAGATTAGGTACTATCTGGTGTGCACTGGCTCCTCCCTCTATGCCCCTCCTCCAGACCTCAGTTAGGGAAACTGTGCCCGGAAGAGCTGACACTACAAGGAAAGGATTTGGAATCCAGGGTAAGACTCATACCAGCCACACCAATCACATCGTACAACTTGTGATAACTATACCCAGTTAACAGTATGAACAACAAATGAGCCTCATTAACAGATGGCTCATAACAAAACCCTTTAGTTAAGCAATAACTATATACACGTATTGCAGAGAGTCCGCACTTGGGACGGGCTCCCAGCATCCACTACGGACTACGAGAAATAGAATTACCGGTGAGTAAATTCTTATTTTCTCTGACGTCCTAGTGGATGCTGGGTACTCCGTAAGGACCATGGGGATTATACCAAAGCTCCCAAACGGGCGGGAGAGTACGGATGACTCTGCAGCACCGCATGAGCAAACTCAAGGTCCTCCTCAGCCAGGGTATCAAACTTGTAGAATTTTGCAAACGTGTTTGACCCCGACCAGGTAGCAGCTCGGCAAAGTTGTAATGCCGAGACCCCTTGGGCAGCCGCCCAAGAAGAGCCCCCTTCCTCGTGGAATGGGCTTTTACTGATTTAGGATGCGGCAGTCCAGCCGCAGAATGTGCAAGTTGAATCGTGCTACAGATCCAGCGAGCAATAGTCTGCTTAGAAGCAGGAGCACCCAGCTTGTTGGGTGCATGCAGGATAACAGCGAGTCAGTATTTCTGACTCTAGCCGTCCTGGAAACCTAGATTTTCAGGGCCCGGACTACGTCCAGCAACTTGGAGGCCTCCAAGTCCCGAGTAGCCGCAGGCACCACAATAGGTTGGTTCAAATGAAACGCTGATACCACCTTAGGGAGAAATAGGGGACGAATCCTCAATTCTGCCCTGTCCCTATGGAAGATCAGATAAGGGCTTTCACATGACAAAGCCGCCAATTCTGACACACGCCTAGCCGAAGCCAAGGCCAAATATATATATGACCACTTTCCACGTGAGATACTTCAACTCCACGTTCTGAAGTGGCACAAAACAATGTGATTTTAGGAAATCCAACACTACGTTGAGATCCCAAGGTGCCACTGGAGGCACAAAAGGGGGCTGAATATGCAGCACTCCCTTAACAACGTCTGAACTTCAGGCAGCGTCTTTCCTAGCCTTTAACAGCGTAGGAATCACTTCATCTGGAACGCCCTTTTCCGTTAGGATCCGGCGTTCAACCGCCAAGCCTTCAAACGCAGCCGCGGTAAGTCTTGCAGTAACAGGTCCTGTCTGAGAGACAGAGGCCATGGGTCCTCCGAGATCATTTCTTGTAGTTCTGGGTACCAAGTTCTTCTTGGCCAATCCGGAACTACGAGTATAGTTCTTACTCCTCTTTTACGTACTATACTCAGTACCTTGGGTATGAGAGGAAGAGGAGGGAACACATCAACCGACTGGTACATCCACGGTGTCACTAGTGCGTCCACAGCTATCGCCTGAGGGTCTCTTGACCTGGCGCAATACTTTTTTAGCTTTTTGTTGATGCGGGACGCCATCATGTCCACCTGTGGCCGTTCCCAACAGTTCACAATCTGCGTGAAGACTTCTGGATGAAGTCCCCACTCTCCCGGGTGGAGGTCGTGCCTGCTGAGGAAGTCTGCTTCCTAGTTTTCCACACCCGGAATGAACACTGCTGACAGTGTTAGCACGTGATACTCCGCCCATCAGAGAATCCTTGTGGCTTCTGCCAACGCCATCCTGCTTCTTGTGCCGCCTTGTCGGTTTACATGGGCGACAGCCGTGATGTTGTCTGACTGAATCAGCACCGGCTGGTTTTGAAGCAGGGGTTCTGCTTGCCTTAGGGCATTGTAAATGGCCCTTAGGTCCAGAATATTTATGTGTAGGGAAGTCTCCTGACTCGACCATTGTCCTTGGAAATTTCTTCCCTGAGTGACTGCTCCCCAACCTCGGAGGCTTGCATCCGTGGTCACCAGGACCCAGTCCTGAATGCCGAATCTGCGGCCCTCGAGAAGATGAGCACTCTGCAGCCACCACAGCAGAGACACCCTGGCCCTCGGGGACAGGGTGATCAGCCGATGCATCTGAAGATGCGATCCTCACTTGTCTAACAGGTCCCACTGAAAGTTCCTTGCATGGAACCTGCCGAAGGGAATTGCTTCGTAAGAAGCTACCATCTTTTCCAGGACTCGCGTGCAATGATGCACCGACACCTGTTTTGGTTTCAGGAGGTCTCTGACCAGAGATGACAACTCCTTGGCCTTCTCCTCCGGGAGAAACACCTTCTTCTGTTCTGTGTCCAGAAACATGCCCAATATCAGCAGACACGTCGTAGGAACCAGCTGCGACTTTGGGATATTCAGAATCCAGCCGTGCTGTTGTAGCACTTCCTGAGATAGTGCTACTCCGATCAACGACTGCTCCTTGGACCTCGCCTTTATAAGAAGATCGACCAAGTACGGGATAATTATAACTCCCTTCTTTCGAAGGAGTATCATCATTTTGGCCATTACCTTGGAACACACCCTCGGTGCCGTGGACAGACCAAACGGCAACGTCTGGAATTGGTAATGGCAGTTCTGTACCACAACCTTGAGGTACTCCTGGTGAGGTGGGTAAATGGGGACATGTAGGTAAGCATCCATGATGTCCAGTGATACCATGTAATTCCCCCTCTTCCAGGCTTGCAATAACCGCCCTGAGCGATTCCATTTTGAACTTGAACTTCCTGATATAAGTGTTCAAGGATTTCAAATTTAGAATGGGTCTCACCGAACCGTTTGGTTTCGGTACCACAAACATTGTGGAATAGTAACCCCGTCCCTGTTGAAGGAGGGGAACTTTTATTATCACCTGCTGGAGGTACAGCTTGTGAATTGCCGCCAGTACTACCTCCCCGTCCTGGGGAGTAGCTGGCAAGGCTGATTTGAGGTAATGGCGAGGGGGAGACGCCTCGAATTCCAGCTTGTATCCCTGAGATACCACTTGTAGAACCCAGAGATCCACCTGTGAGCGAACCCACTGGTCGCTGAAGTTCCAGAGACGCGCCCCCACCGCACCTGGCTCCACCTGTGGAGCCCCAGCGTCATGCGGTGGACTTAGTAGAAGCAGGGGAGGATTTTTGTTCCTGGGAACTGGCTGTCTGGTGCAGCTTTTTCCCTCTCCCCCTGCCTCTGGGCAGAAAGGAAGCACCTTTGATCCGCTTGCCTTTGAGGCCGAAAGGACTGTACCTGATAGTACGGTGCTTTCTTAGGTTGTGAGGGAGCCTGAGGTAAAAATGTCGATTTCCCAGCTGTTGCTGTGGATACGAGGTCCGAGAGACCATCCCCAAACAATTCCTCACCCTTATAAGGCAAAACCTCCATGTGCCTTTTAGAATCAGCATCACCTGACCACTGCCGGGTCCATAATACCCTCCTGGCAGAAATGGACATTGCATTAATTCTAGATGCCAGCCGGCAAATATCCCTCTGTGCATCCCTCATATATAAGACAACGTCTTTAATATGCTCTATGGTTAGCAAAATAGTATCCCTGTCGAGGGTATCAATATTATCTGACAGGGTATCAGACCACGCTGCAGCAGCACTACACATCCATGCTGAAGCAATTGCAGGTCTCAGAATAGTACCTGAGTGTGTATATACAGACTTCAGGATAGCCTCCTGCTTTCTATCAGCAGGCTCCTTCAAGGCGGCCGTATCCTGAGACGGCAGTGCCACCTTTTTTGACAAGCGTGTGAGCGCCTTATCCACCCTAGGAGATATCTCCAACGTGACCTATCCTCTGGCGGGAAAGGGTACGCCATCAGTAACTTTTTAGAAATTACCAGTTTCTTATCGGGGGAACCCCACGCTTCTTCACACACTTCATTCAACTCATCTGATGGGGGGAAAAACACTGGCTGCTTTTTCTCCCCAAACATAATACCCTTTTTAGTGGTACCTGGGTTAATGTCAGAAATGTGTAACACATTTTTCATTGCCGTAATCATGCAACGGATGCCCCTTGTGGATTATGTATATGTCTCATCCTCGTCGACACTGGAGTCAGACTCCGTGTCGACATCTGTGTCTGCCATCTGAGGTAGCGGGCGTTTGTGAGCCCCTGATGGTCTTTGAGACGCCTGGGCAGGCACGGGCTGAGAAGCCGGCTGTCCCACGGCTGTTACGTCATCCAGCCTTTTATGTAAGGAGTTGACACTGTCGGTTAATACCTTCCACATATCCACCCACTCTGGTGTCGGCCCCGCAGGGGGTGACATCACACTTATCGGCACCTGCTCCGCCTCCACATAAGCCTCCTCATCAAACATGTCGACACAGCCGTACCGACACACCGCACACACACAGGGAATGCTCTGACTGAGGACAGGACCCCACAAAGTCCTTTGGGGAGACAGAGAGAGAGTATGCCAGCACACACCACAGCGCTATTTAATCAGGGATTTTCACTAACACAAAACGATTTTTCCCTATAGCTGCTTTACATATACAGTTTGCGCCTAAATTTAGTGCCCCCCCTCTCTTTGTTACCCTTTGAGCCTGGAAACTGCAGGGGAGAGCCTGGGGAGCTGTCTTCCAGCGGAGCTGTGAAGAGGAAATGGCGCTAGTGTGATGAGGGAGATAGCCCCGCCCCTTTCTCGGCGGACTTCTCCCGCTCTTATATTTATATATTATGGCGGGGGATTTTTGCACATATATAGTTTTTTTGACTATATTATGTGCTGTTTGCCAATGTAAGGTACTCTAATTGCAGCCCAGGGCGCCCCCCCCAGCGCCCTGCACCCATCAGTGACCGAAGTATGTGGTGTGCATAGGGAGCAATGGCGCACAGCTGCAGTGCTGTGCGCTACCTTAATGAAGACCGGAGTCTTCAGCCGCCGATTTTCAGGATGTTCTTCTTGCTTTTGGCTCTGCAAGGGGGACGGCGGCGCGGCTCCGGGACCAGACGACCGAGGCTGGGCATGTGTTCGATCCCTCTGGAGCTAATGGTGTCCAGTAGCCTAAGAAGCCCAAGCTAGCTGCAAGCAGGTAGGTTCGCTTCTCTCCCCTTAGTCCCTCGTAGCAGTGAGTCTGTTGCCAGCAGATCTCACTGAAAATAAAAAAACCTAACAAATACTTTCTTTACTAGAAGCTCAGGAGAGCCCCTAGTGTGCAACCAGCTCGAGCCGGGCACAGATTCTAACTGAGGTCTGGAGGAGGGGCATAGAGGGAGGAGCCAGTGCACACCAGATAGTACCTAATCTTTCTTTTAGAGTGCCCAGTCTCCTGCGGAGCCCGTCTATTCCCCATGGTCCTTACGGAGTACCCAGCATCCACTAGGACGTCAGAGAAATAGTATTTCCTCCTTTCAAGTTATTCATGTGCAATGTTTCAGCTGTGGCAACCACATGGAAGAGCGATGATCAACAGCATGAACATGGGATTGCGGTTTATTGAAAGCTGGTTAGAGCACTGTATGACGTGATTCGACCCGGGGGAAGCACAGAATGATATATTTCTAAAGCCTGTGCGACTTAAGGGAAATAGTGTTTTTATATTAAGTGCAGCACTCTTAGTTCCTATGTAATCAAACAAAAACTAATGTTATCTATGTTCTATGTCCATAACATAGGTTAGCGAGATCTCAAAACTAAAAATACACTATGTGTCAACAAAACGGGAGGGATTTAAACCCCTTCAGAAACTGTAGACTTCAGACACCACGTCGTCATTTGGACGCTAGTGTGAACATAGTACAGTCCAAAGCCCATTGGTCTAAAGTATAGGACAAACCAAGATTGTAATCAGAGACATTCATATAGGTAATACATTAAGGTATTAAAGTATAAAATTACACATGTAGGTCTACAAAATTGTAAGTATATGTACATAACTATTAGAGAGCACTTTACTGCTGCTTAACTATATTACAAGAAGACCTTTGCTTTTATATTAGGTACTGAAGCTCCAACTTTACACTAGTTCATTAACTGGACAATAAACATACTGTTACATAGAGCATCATGGCATAAATATATATCAAACATACATGTATTTTACAGTGAAATAAATCGCAAAGTTACATTTAACTGAACATTATATAAAGTCTGTACAGATACATGCAGTTTTTACTGAAGATATTGACTATATCTTTACAAGAGGAAACAAAAATTGTGCTAAAACCTTTAACAGATATTATACTTATACAGATGCGTCTTAGGGATCTCTTGATTCCAATATACACTCCGCATACATGTATAATATATAATTTAAAAATAAAGGAAATCTAAAAAAATGCAAACACAAAATAGTGCGATATCAACTTGAGTCTCACATAAGCACCAACATGTGACTGTAGAAGGAATAAGGCGAGATATTCTTTCAGATTTCATCCACCAGCTGTGTACCCCGTCGCAACCAATGGAAATGCACCACGCGAGATACAGTTAAGCACTGATGCTTACATATAATACTGCTTTGTAGATACACATAAAGGTATCTTTTCCATCGCCACTTTAATGTATAATGTAAGAAATCCAATACCAGACGGGAAAATCGAAAATCATTTATCTATCACACTAAACAAACTTTAAAATGGGAAGGGGGGGGTATTCAAGCTTTTTTCACTTCAGCTCACGTTAAGGTCAAAGTTAACAATCACCAGTCACAGGAGCGTACAGTGAGACTACTATGCTCCATCCAATCAATCAGATGTGGTCATGGTAACCTGGTAGACGGATTGGATGGAGCATAGTAGTCTCACTGCCACCCTTACAGAGACGGACATTGTGAGGCCATATCCGCCCCGATGGTGCCTCTGGTTTTTGCTTGTGCTTTCTGGGCATTGCTAAGCCTCTAGAAACGATTGGCTATATAAATATAAGCCTTGTTTAACATCGCACTATTTGGAGCCTATAATCATCTTAAATAAAAGTGGGTAATTGAGGTCTGAACTGCGCATGCACCACAAAGGCGCGTCAGACGACTGCACCAGGCATCAGCACGGGCGATCGAATGGCGATTGACAGGAAGGGGCCGTTTGTGGGTGGAAACTGACCGTTTTAAAGGAGTGTCCAGAAAAACGCAGGAGGGACCAGGCGTTTGGAGGGAGGGTGTCTGACGTCAGCTCCGGTCCCGATCACCAGCAATCCATCGCAGCGGCAGAGTAAGTCCTGGGCTGAGCAGAGACTGCACAAACTGCTACAAATGCGAACGCACACCTGCACACAAAATATACCCTCCCTCTGTAGGCGGTGACTACCTGATTGCAGGGCTGCAAAAAACGTACCCTAGCGATCAAGTCTGTATTACCCTCTATGTCAACATTAACGTGAACTGATGTGGAAAAAGCTTGAATACCCCCATTTCAAAGTTTGTTTGGTGTTATAAATGGTTTTCGTTTTACCCGTCTGGTATTCGGACTTATACATGATACATTAAAGTGGCGGTGGAAAAATAAGATTTTACTTACCGATAAATCTATTTCTCGTAGTCCGTAGTGGATGCTGGGACTCCGTAAGGACCATGGGGAACAGCGGCTCCGCAGGAGACAGGGCACAAAATAAAAGCTTGAGATATCAGGTGGTGTGCACTGGCTCCTCCCCCTATGACCCTCCTCCAAGCCAGTTAGGATACTGTGCCCGGACGAGCGTACACAATAAGGAAGGATATTGAATCCCGGGTAAGACTCATACCAGCCACACCAATCACACCGTACAACTCGTGATCTGAACCCAGTTAACAGTATGATAAATTTAAAGGAGCCTCTGAAAAGATGGCTCAACAATAATAACCCGAATTTTTTGTAACAATAACTATATACAAGTATTGCAGACAATCCGCACTAGGGATGGGCGCCCAGCATCCACTACGGACTACGAGAAATAGATTTATCGGTAAGTAAAATCTTATTTTCTCTAACGTCCTAAGTGGATGCTGGGACTCCGTAAGGACCATGGGGATTATACCAAAGCTCCCAAACGGGCGGGAGAGTGCGGATGACTCTGCAGCACCGAATGAGAGAACTCCAGGTCCTCCTCAGCCAGGGTATCAAATTTGTAGAATTTAGCAAACGTGTTTGCCCCTGACCAAGTAGCTGCTCGGCAAAGTTGTAAAGCCGAGACCCCTCGGGCAGCCGCCCAAGATGAGCCCACTTTCCTTGTGGAATGGGCTTTTACTGATTTTGGCTGTGGCAATCATGCCACGGAATGTGCAAGCTGAATTGTACTACAAATCCAACGAGCAATCGTCTGCTTTGAAGCAGGAGCACCCAGCTTGTTGGGTGCATACAGGATAAACAGCGAGTCAGTTTTCCTGACTCCAGCCGTCCTGGAAACATATTTTCAAGGCCCTGACAACGTCCAGCAACTTAGAGTCCTCTAAGTCCCTAGTAGCCGCAGGTACCACAATAGGTTGGTTCATGTGAAATGCAGAAACCACCTTAGGTAGAAATTGAGGACGAGTCCTCAATTCCGCCCTGTCAGAATGAAAATTTAGGTAAGGGCTTTTACATGATAAAGCCGCCAATTCTGACACACGCCTAGCTGAAGCCAAGGCCAACAGCATCGACACCTTCCACGTGAGATATTTTAAATCTACCGTAGACAATGGTTCAAACCAGTGTGATTTTAGAAATCTCAACACAACATTGAGATCCCAAGGTGCCACTGGAGGCACAAAAGGAGGCTGTATGTGCAGCACCCCTTTCACAAATGTCTGAACTTCAGGTACTGAAGCCAGTTCTTTCTGGAAGAATATCGACAGGGCCGAAATTTGAACCTTAATGGACCCTAATTTTAGGCCCATAGACAGTCCTGTTTGCAGGAAATGCAAGAAACGACCCAGTTGAAATTCCTGTGTAGGGGCCTTCTTGGCCTCACACCACGCAACATATTTACGCCAAATGCGGTGATAATGTTTTGCGGTTACTTCCTTTCTGGCTTTTACCAGAGTAGGGATGACTTCTTCTGGAATGCCCTTGTCCTTCAGGATCCGGCGTTCAACCGCCATGCCGTCAAACGCAGCCGCGGTAAGTCTTGGAACAGACAAGGCCCCTGCAGTAGCAGGTCCTGTCTTAGAGGTAGAGGCCACGGTTCGTCCGTGAGCATCTCTTGAAGTTCCGGGTACCAAGACCTTCTTGGCCAATCCGGAACCACGAGTATAGTTCTTACTCCTCTCCTTCTTATGATTCTCAATACTTTCGGTATGAGGGGCAGAGGAGGGAATACATACACTGACTGGTACACCCACGGCGTTACCAGAGCGTCCACTGCTATTGCCTGAGGGTCCCTTGACCTGGCGCAATATCTGTCCAGTTTTTTGTTTAGACGTGACGCCATCATGTCCACCTTTGGTCTTTCCCAACGGTTTACAATTTGGTGGAAGACTTCTGGGTGAAGTCCCCACTCTCCCGGGTGAAGGTCGTGTCTGCTGAGGAAGTCTGCTTCCCAGTTGTCCACTCCCGGAATGAACACTGCTGACAGTGCTATCACATGATTTTCCGCCCAGCGAAGAATCCTTGCAGTTTCTGCCATTGCCCTCCTGCTTCTCGTGCCGCCCTGTCTGTTTATGTGGGCGACTGACGTGATGTTGTCCGACTGGATCAACACCGCCTGACCCTGAAGCAGAGGTTTTGCTTGAATTAAGGCATTGTAAATGGCCCTTAGTTCTAGAATGTTTATATGAAGAGATGTTTCCATGCTTGACCACAAGCCCTGGAAATTCCTTCCCTGTGTGACTGCTCCCCAGCCTCTCAGGCTGGCATCCGTGGTTACCAGGATCCAATCCTGAATGCAAAATCTGCGGCCCTCTAGTAGATGAGCCCTCTGAAGCCACCACAGGAGAGACACCCTTGTCCTTGGCGACAGGGTTATCCGTTGATGCATCTGAAGACGCGATCCGGACCATTTTCCCAGTAGATCCCACTGAAAAGTTCTTGCATGGAATCTTCCGAATGGAATCGCTTCGTAAGAAGCCACCATTTTTCCCAGGACCCTTGTGCACTGATGCACTGAGACCTGTCCTGGTTTTAGGAGGTTCCTGACTAGCTCGTATAACTCCCTGGCCTTCTCCTCCGGGAGAAACACCTTCTTCTGGACTGTGTCCAGAATCATTCCTAAGAACAGTAGACGTGTCGTTGGAATCAGCTGCGATTTTGGAATATTTAGAATCCATCCGTGCTGACTTAGCACTACCTGAGATAGTGCCACTCCGACTTCTAACTGTTCCTTGGTTCTTGCCCTTATCAGGAGATCGTCCAAGTAAGGGATAATTAAGATGCCTTTTCTTCGTAGAAGAATCATCATTTCGGCCATTACCTTGGTAAAGACCCGAGGCGCCGTGGACAATCCAAACGGCAGCGTCTGAAACTGATAATGACAGTTTTGTACTACAAACCTGAGGTACCCTTGGTGAGAAGGATATATTGGGACGTGGAGATAAGCATCCTTGATGTCCAGCGACACCATATAGTCCCCCTCTTCCAGGTTCGCTATCACCGCTCTGAGTGACTCCATCTTGAATTTGAACCTTTTTATGTAAGTGTTCAAAGATTTTAGATTTAATATTGGTCTCACCGAGCCGTCCGGCTTCGGTACCACAAATAGTGTGGAATAATACCCCTTCCCCTGTTGTAAGAGGGGTACCTTGATTATCACCTGCTGGGAGTACAGCTTGTGAATGGCTTCCAGAACTGCCTCCCTGTCGGAGGGAGACTTTGGTAAAGCAGACTTCAGGAACCGATGAGGAGGAAACGCCTCGAATTCCAGTTTGTACCCCTGTGATACTACCTGTAGAATCCAGGGATCCACTTGCGAGTGAGCCCACTGCGCGTTGAAATTCTTGAGACGGGCCCCCACCGTGTCTGAGTCTGCTTGTAAAGCCCCAGCGTCATGCTGAAGACTTGGCAGAAGCAGGGGAGGGCTTCTGCTCCTGGGAAGCGGCTGCATGGTGCTGCCTTTTTCCTCTTCCTCTGCCCTTGGGCAGAAAAGAGTGACCTTTCGCTCGCTTGTACTTATGGGAACGAAAGGACTGAGTTTGAAAAGACTGTGTCTTTTTCTGTTGATGTGAAGTAACCTGGGGTAAAAAGGTGGATTTTCCAGCCGTTGCCGTGGCCACCAGGTCTGTTAGACCAGCCCCAAATAACTCCTCCCCCTTATACGGCAATACTTCCATGTGCCGTTTGGAATCTGCGTCCCCTGACCACTGTCTGGTCCATAATGCTCTTCTGGCAGAGATGGACATTGCGCTTACTCTTGATGCCAGGGTACAAATATCCCTCTGCGCATCACGCATATATAGCAATGCATCCTTTAAATGTTCTATAGTTAACAGAATATTGTCCCTATCCAGGGTATCAATATTCTCAGTCAGGGAATCCGCCCATGCGACTCCAGCACTGCACATCCAGGCTGATGCGATTGCTGGTCGCAGTATAACACCAGTATGTGTGTATATACTTTTCAGGATATTTTCCAGCCTCCTATCAGCTGGTTCTTTGAGGGTGGCCGTATCAGGGGACGGTAACGCTACTTGTTTAGATAAACGTGTGAGCGCCTTATCTACCCTAGGGGGTGTTTCCCACCGTGCCCTAACCTTTGGCGGGAAAGGGTATAGTGCTAATAACTTATTAGAAATTAGCTGTTTTTTATCGGGGGAAACCCACGCTTTATCACACACCTCATTTATTTCCTCAGACTCAGGAAAAACTATTGGCAGTTTTTTCACACCCCACATAATACCCGCCTTTGAGGTATTTGTAGTGTCAGAAAGGTTCAATGCCTCTTTCATTGCCGTGATCATGTAACGTGTGGCCCTACTGGACATTACGTTTGTCTCGTCACCGTCGACACTAGATTCAGTATCTGTATCTGGATCCGTGTCGACCCACTGAGGTAGCGGCCGTTTTAGGGCCCCTGAGGGTGTCTGAGACGCCTGAACAGGCACTAATTGATTTGCCGGCTTTCTCATGTCGTCAACAGTTTTTTGTAAATTGCTGACATTATCACTTAATTGCTTAAACACAATCATCCAGTCAGGTGTCGACTCCCTAGGGGGTGACATCACTAACACAGGCAACTGCTCCGCCTCCACCTCATTTTCCTCCTCATACATGTCGACACACGCGTACCGACACACAGCACACACACCGGGAATGCTCTGATAGAGGACAGGACCCTACTTAGCCCTTTGGAGAGACAGAGGGAGAGTCTGCCAGCACACACCCAGCGCTATATATATACAGGGATAACCTTATATAAGTGTTAATCCCTTATAGCTGCTGTTAATCTAGTTATTTGCTGCCAAAATGCCCCCCCTTCTCTTTTTTACCCTGAATCAGATGCAGTACTGCAGGGGAGAATCAGGGAGCCGTCCTTCCAGCGGAGCTGTGAGGGAATAATGGCGCCAGTGTGCTGAGGAGATAGGCCCCGCCCCTTCACGACGTCCTTAACTCCCGCTTTTTTGTGTAAAATGGCAGGGGAAAAAATACATCCATATAGCCCTGGAGCTATATGTGATGTATTCCTTTTGCCAGCTAAGGTATATGTGTGTTATATTGCGTCTCAGGGCGCTCCCCCCCAGCGCCCTGCACCCTCAGTGACCGGAGTGTGAAGTGTGCTGAGAGCAATGGCGCACAGCTGCGGTGCTGTGCGCTACCTTAGTCTTGAAGACAGGATGTCTTCTGCCGCCGCTTTCACCGGACCTTCGTCTCTTCTGGCTCTGTAAGGGGGACGGCGGCGCGGCTCCGGTGACCCATCCAGGCTGAACCTGTGATCGTCCCTCTGGAGCTAACGTCCAGTAGCCTAAGAAGCCCAATCCACTCTGCACTCAGGTGAGTTCGCTTCTTCTCCCCTTAGTCCCACGATGCAGTGAGCCTGTTGCCAGCAGGACTCACTGAAAATAAAAAAACCTAACTAAACTTTTATTCTAAGCAGCTCTGGAGAGCTACCTAGTTTGCACCCTTCTCGGCCGGGCACAAAAATCTAACTGGCTTGGAGGAGGGTCATAGGGGGAGGAGCCAGTGCACACCACCTGATATCTCAAGCTTTTATTTTGTGCCCTGTCTCCTGCGGAGCCGCTGTTCCCCATGGTCCTTACGGAGTCCCAGCATCCACTTAGGACGTTAGAGAAAGATAGCTTTATGTACATCTACAAAGCATATGTAAGCATCAGTGGTTAACTGCATCACACGTGGTGCATTTCCATTGGTTGCGACGGGGTACACAGATAGTGGATGAAATCTGAAAGAATCTCTCACCTTATTCCTTCTACAGTCACATGTTAGTGACGATCTCACATGTACGGGGAGTGTATAGTGAAATTGAGAGAGCCCTAAGAAGCACCCGTATAAGTATAATATCTGTGTTACAGATTGTAGTGACATTTTTGTTTGTTACCTCGTTGTACAGCTCTTGTGTGAGTTAGGGGACTCAATTTACCAACAAGGAGCTGCTTTTATTCTTCTGCGCTCAATACTCATTGTGTCAAGCCTATAATTATAGTGATTGATTATATCTTGTTAGGTTTGTTTGAAACATATTCCTAGCAGACTTACAAATGTATCATTTTAAAAGTACCTAAATCCATGCCAGTGTCCTGCAGACAGCCTGGGTTAAGAGCCCGTAACACTGGTTTCTAGTAAATTGGTAGTGATGGATATTGGGTGAAGAAACTAAATGACTAGTCCCATGGCCTGTAAGTAACAGGTACACAAAAATACCAACAGACTGATTAAGGGAACCTGTCCATCAGTGGCGTAACTACTGCCCCCGCAGTGGCTTGGGGACGAGGGGCTGCGGGGGCGCCACTGACTTAGCACAGATTGACATGCGGACGAGCGTCCGCATGTCAATCTGCGGTCTCCTTCCCTCCGCTGCTGTGTTGGAGGGACACGGAGGGCACAGCGCGCGCCTCTCCCGTGTCCCTCCTGGCTCTCCGGCCGGTCTAATAAAGGAAGTGCCGTTCATGAGCTCTGATTGGCTCACGAACCAGCACTTCCTTTATTAGACCCGACAGAGAGCCAGGAGGGACACGGGAGAGGCGCGCGCTGTGCCCTCCGTGTCCCTCCAACACAAAGGAGCGGGGGGAGCAGGCACTGAGGAGGGCATATGTGGCACTGTGGGGGAATATCTGTTACTGGGGGGAGCAGGCACTGAGGGGGCATATGTGGCACTGTGGGGGAATATCTGGCACTGGGGGCATATACCTGGCACTGGGGGGGAATATCTGGTACTGGGGGGAGCAGGCACTGAGGGGGCATATGTGGCACTGTGGGGGAATATCTGGCACTGGGGGCATATACCTGGCACTGTGGGGGAATATCTGGTACTGGGGGGAGCAGGCACTGAGGGGGCATATGTGGCACTGAGGGGGCATATGTGGCACTAGGGGCATATACCTGGCACTGTGGGGGAATATCTGGCACTGGTGGCATATGTGGCACCGGGGGGGGGGGGGTATATTTGGCACTTGGGGCATGTACCTGGCACTGTGGGGGAATATCTGGCACTGGGGGCATATGTGGCACTGGGAGCACGGCCCTAGCAACAAGCACTACCCCCTAGCAACGAGCATGACACCCAGTGCATGAAACCCCTGGCAACGAGCATGACACCCTGAGCATGAAAATCCCTGGCACCGTGCATGGAACCAAGAGCATGAAACCCCTGGCAACGAGCAGGTAATTTAAAATAAGAATTTACTCACCGGTAATTCTATTTCTCGTAGTCCGTAGTGGATGCTGGGTACTCCGTAAGGACCATGGGGTATAGACGGGCTCCGCAGGAGACTGGGCACTCTTAAAAGAAAGATTAGGTACTATATCTGGTGTGCACTGGCTCCTCCCTCTATGCCCCTCCTCCAGACCTCAGTTAGGGAAACTGTGCCCGGAAGAGCTGACATTACTAGGAAAGGATTTGGAATCCAGGGTAAGACTCATACCAGCCACACCAATCACACCGTACAACTCGTGATAACTATACCCAGTTAACAGTATGAACAATAACTGAGCCTCTCTCAACAGATGGCTCATACAATAACCCTTTAGTTAAGCAATAACTATATACATGTATTGCAGAGAGTCCGCACTTGGGACGGGCTCCCAGCATCCACTACGGACTACGAGAAATAGAATTACCGGTGAGTAAATTCTTATTTTCTCTGACGTCCTAGTGGATGCTGGGTACTCCGTAAGGACCATGGGGATTATACCAAAGCTCCCAAACGGGCGGGAGAGTGCGGATGACTCTGCAGCACCGAATGAGCAAACTCAAGGTCCTCCTCAGCCAGGATATCAAACTTGTAGAATTTTGCAAAAGTGTTTGAACCCGACCAAGTAGCAGCTCGGCAAAGTTGTAAAGCCGAGACCCCTCGGGCAGCCGCCCAAGAAGAGCCCACCTTCCTCGTGGAATGGGCTTTTACTAATTTAGGATGCGGCAGTCCAGCCGCAGAATGTGCAAGCTGAATCGTGCTACAGATCCAGCGAGCAATAGTCTGCTTTGAAGCAGGAGCACCCAGCTTGTTGGGTGCATGCAGGATAAATAGCGAGTCAGTCTTTCTGACTCTAGCCGTCCTGGAAACAAAGTTTCAGGGCCCGGACTACGTCCAGCAACTTGGAATCCTCCAAGTCCCTAGTAGCCGCAGGCACCACAATAGGTTGGTTCAAATGAAACGATGATACCACCTTAGGGAGAAATTGGGGACGAGTCCTCCATTCTGCCCTTTCCATATGGAAGATCAGATATGGGCTTTTACATGACAAAGCCGCCAATTCTGACACACGCCTAGTCCAAGCTAAGGCCAAAAGCATGACCACTTTCCACGTGAGATATTTTAGCTCCACGGTCTTAAGTGGCTCAAACCAGTGGGATTTTAGGAGGCACAAAAGGGGCTGAATATGCAGCACCCCTGTAACAACGTCCGAACTTCAGGCAGTGAAGCCAGTTCTTTTTGAGAGAAAAAGGGATAGGGCCGAAATCTTGGCCTTTATGGATCCTAATTTTAGGCCCATAGTCACTCCTGACTGTAGGACGTGCAGGAATCGACCCCCCTGGAATTCCTCTGTAGGGCCTTCCCGGCCACACACCAAGCAACCTATTTTCGCCATATACAGTGAAAAAGTCTTGCTGTCACGTCTTTCCTAGCCTTTATCAGCGTAGGAATAACTGCATCCGGAATGCCCTTTTCCGCTAGGATCCGGCGTTCAACCGCCATGCCGTCCAACGCAGCCGCGGTAAGTCTTGGATCAGACAGGGTCCCTGTTGCCACATGTCCTGACTGAGAGGCAGAGGCCATGGGTCCTCTGAGAGCATTTCTTGCAGTTCCGGGTACCGAGTCCTTCTTGGCCAATCCGGAGCAAAGAATATTGTTCACACTCCTCCGTTTATTACAATTCTCAGCCCTTGGGTCTGAGAGGAAGAGGAGGGAATATATAGACCGTCTGGAACACCAACGATGTTACTAGTGCGACCACAGCTATCGCCTGAGAGTCCCTTGACCCAGCGTAAAACCTTTTTTATCTTTTTATTGAGGTGGGACGCCATGTAGTCCACCTGAGGCAGTTTCCATCAATTTGCAAAACTGCGTGAAGACTTCCTGATGAAGTCACCACTTTCCCGAGTGGAGGTCGTGTCCACTCCCGGAATGAACACTGCTGACAGTGCGCTTACTTGATTCTCCGCCCAGCGAAGAATTCTGGTGGCTTCTATCCTCGCCACCCTGCTCCCTGTGCCGCCCTGGCGGTTTACATGAGCCCCTGCGGTCTGACTGGATCAGAACCGGTTGGTCGCGAAGCAGGAACTCCGCTTGACTTAGGGCGTTGTATATGGCCTTTAGTTCCAGGATATTGATGTGAAGGCAAGTCTGTTGGCTTGACCACAAACCTTGGAATTTTCTTCCCTGTGTAACTGCCCCCCACCCTCGGAGGCTTGCATCCGTGGTCACCAGGACCCAGTCCTGAATGCCGAATCTGCGGCCCTCGAGAAGGTGAGCACTCCGCAGCCACCACAGGAGAGACACCCTGGCCCTGGGGGATAGGGTGATTAACCGATGCATCTGAAGATGTGATCCGGACCACTTGTCCAGTAAGTTCCATTGTCCTTGCATGGAACCAGCCGAAGGGGATGGCCTCGTATGATGCCATCATCCTTCCCAGGACTCGAGTGCAGTGATGCACTGACACCTGTTTTGTTTTTCAATGGATTCCGGACCAGTGTCATGAGCTCCTGAGCTCTCTCTATCGGGAGATAAACCCTCTTCTGGTCTGTGTCTAGGATCATGCCTAGGCGAGGCAGATGAGCTGTAGGAACCAACTGCGACTTCGGAATATATAGAATCCAGTCGTGTTGCCGTTTCACTTCCAGAGAAGGTGATACGCTGTCCAGCAACTGCTCTCTTGATCTCGCTTTTATGAGATCATCCAAGTATGTGATAATAGTGACACCTTGCTTCCGCAGGAGCACCATCATATCCGCCATTACCTTGGTGAAATTGGTAATGACAATCCCGTACCGCAATTCTGAGGTACGCCTGATGAGGTGGATAAATGGGGACACGAAGGTATGCATCCCTTATGTCCCGATTCATTTCAGGCTTGCAATGACCGCTCTTAGCGATTCCATCTTGAACCTGAACCTTTTCAGGTATATGTTCAGGGATTTTAATACAATATGGGTCTAACCGAACCGTCTGGTTTCGGGATTATAACATGGTCGAATAATAACACCCTCTTGTTGAAGGAGGGGACCCTTGACCACCACCTGTTGAAGATACAATTTACGAATTGCAGTTAACACTGGCTCCCTCTCTTGGGGGGAAGCCCGCCGGGTCCTCGGTGAGGGGTCATCTTCTCACAGTCCAGCCTGTATCCCTGCGATACAATTTCTATTGCCCAGGGATCTAACAGGGAGTGAACCCACTTGTGGCTGAACTTACGAAGGCGTGTCCCCACCGGGTCTAGCTCCGCCTGTGGAGCCCCAGCGACATGCGGTGGATTTTTGTAGAGGCCGGGGAGGACTTCTGTTCCTGGGGACTAGCTGTGTTGTACAGCTTCTTTCCTCTGCCCCCGGCTCTGACAAGAAAGGACGCACCTCAGACTTTCTTGTTTCTTTATTCGAAAAGCTGCATTTAATAATGTCGTACTTTCCTAGGCTGTGCAGGAATATAAGGCAAAATATCAGAATTACCAGCTATAGCTGTGGAGACCAGGCCCGAGAACCTTTCTCCACACAATCCTCAGCCTTCCATATGCCTCTTAAGTCGGCATCATCTGTCCAATGTATATTCTACAGGACACGTCAAGCAGAAATCGACATAGCTTTTGTCTCTAGGACCCAGTATACCCATGTCCCTTTGGGCATGCTTTATAATTATATATCTATCACTTAAGACAGCATCTTAAAATATTTATATGCATACTAGGGTCTCAATCTCTGCTGATAAGGTACCTGTCCACGCTGCCACAGCGCTATAAACCCATGCCGACACAATCGCCGGTCTGGGTAGTATACTAGAATGTGCACACTATCTGCAGGATCCCTGAGAATAGCTAGTGCAAACAGGACACCCAAGGGGAAGATTCTCAACACATCCTGGCCCTAGTGGGGAAAGGATACAGCCTGAGAATTCTCTTGTGGGAAGCTGCCGTCTCTTGTCTGGAGATTCCCGCTCTTTTTCATCATGAGAGGAGGGAAATTTACCTCAGCATTCTTCCCCTTAACATGTGTACTCTCGTGTCAGGGACAGATGAGTCATCAGTGATATGCAAATCATCTTTTATTCCAATAATCATATATTGAATATCTTTTAGCCCTCTTGGCTGTAACTTTGCATTATCGTAGTCGACAGTGGAGTTAAACTCCGTGTCGATACTTTGTTATTTTGGATAGTGAACATAGAGAGACTCTGAAGATTTCCTTTCTGTTCCCTAACCTTTTGTGCAATAATTTTACCTGAGCACTTACACATATCCAAACAGGTGTCGGCGTTGTCGACGGAGACACCCTCCCACACACATATCCGCTCTATCACCTCCTTAGAGGAGCCTTTTACCTCAGACATGTCGACACACGCGTACCGACACCACACACACAGGGGATGCTCTATGTGAAGACCGTTCCCCCACCAGGCCCTTTGGAGAGACAGAGTATGCCAGCACACACCACAGCGCTATATAATACAGGGATGTACACTATCTGAGTGATTTTTCCCCTATAGCAGCTTATATACACAGTTTTGCGCCTAAATTTATGTGCCCCCCCTCTCTTTTTTTACCCTTTGTGTACCAGGATACTGCAGGGGAGAGCCTGGGGAGCTTCCTTCCAGCTGAGCTGTGAAGAGAAAATGGCGCCGGTGTGCTGAGGAAGAAGGCCCGGCCCCCTCAGCGGCGGGCTTCTGTCCTTTTATGTACTTTAATGGCGGGGGTTAATGCACATATACAGTTTATCAGACTGTATTATGTGCTTTTCGCCAAGTAAGGTAATCTAATTGCTGCCCAGGGCGCCCCCCCCCCCAGCGCCCTGCACCCATCAGTGACCGGAGTGTGTGGTGTGCTAAGGGAGCAATGGCGCACAGCTGCAGTGCTGTGCGCTACCTTAATGAAGACCGGAGTCTTCAGCCGCCGATTTTCAACTTCTCTTCGTTCTTCTGGCTCTGCAAGGGGGACGGCGGCGCGGCTCCGGACGACCGAGGACTGGGCCTGTGTTCGATCCCTCTGGAGCTAATGGTGTCCAGTAGCCTTAGAAGCCCAAGCTAGCTGCAAGCAGGTAGGTTCGCTTCTCTCCCCTCAGTCCCACGTAGCAGTGAGTCTGTTGCCAGCAGATCTCACTGAAAATAAAAAACCTAACAAACCTAACAAATACTTTCTTTTCTAGGAAGCTCAGGAGAGCCCCTAGGGTGCATCCAGCTCTGGCCGGGCACAGATACTAACTGAGGTCTGGAGGAGGGGCATAGAGGGAGGAGCCAGTGCACACCAGATATAGTACCTAATCTTTCTTTTAAGAGTGCCCAGTCTCCTGCGGAGCCCGTCTATACCCCATGGTCCTTACGGAGTACCCAGCATCCACTAGGACGTCAGAGAAAAGTAATTAGAAGCCTTACTGTAGAACTTAATGTGTAATGGGCATTACGGTGTGTGGCATAATGTATCACGGACATTGCAGTGTGTGTCATAATGTGTCAGGCATTACGGTGTGTTGTATACTATATCACGGGAATTGTGGTATAATGTCTCAGGATCATTGCGGTGTGTGTCATACTGTGTCACAGACATTGTATGTGCTATAATGTATCAGGGGCATTGCAGTGTGTAGCATAATGTATAACTGGCATTGCGATTCCTGTCAATGTGTCACAGGCATTACGGTGTGTGGCATAATGTGTCGGGGGCATTACAGTGTGTGCATATTGTGTCATGTGCATTATTGTGTGTGTCATAATGTCTGAGGGCCTTTGCAGTATGTGGCATAATGTATACTGGGCATTACTATAAGGAGAAAAAATGACAAATAATGTAAGGGGCATGAATCAGGATTATTTTTCTTTCCTGTGGTGACTAACGTCTGGGCGTGCAGGTTGCAAAACTGGGGTATAAGGTAGTCTTTTCCTGCAATGCCACGCCCCTTTATGTGACGCCACACCCATTTAAACGAAGCCACGCCCCCTTTTTGATGGAGTGCGCCTACGGCGCGCGCATGTTTGTCCCTTTACTAGTGCCAATTATGGTGGGGGGGGGGGGGAAGCAAATAATTTTTTGGCTTGGGGGAGAAAAATTTCTAGTTACGCCACTGCTGTCTATAGTAGCTGCACCAAATCTAAGCTAGGCGTGAGAATGGTGCTGTACAATGTATATTAAGTGATTAAGTGTGGATGTGCCTTTGGATCAACCACTGGTCTGTGCTCTGTTTCTACAATATGGCAGCACATAGTGCATGAACATATGCTGTAAATCATTTCTGTGTAATACTTATGTCTCTGCTTCAAAAATAATTTGAGTGAAAAAACCAACTAAGGTCTAAACCACTAAACTAGAAACACCATGAGGTTTCCATTTCTTAATTAGATTTTATTTCTGCATTTTCCCCATTTGCAAGTATTAGCATGTTATGGTTTTGTGCTTGTAGCTGTGTATATAATAAAGTGCGCATTCGTTGAAGCATAAAAATCAGCCTCTTTTTAAGTGTAATCTTAAATTCAAGTGCCGTAACTTTCCCATCTTCATATTATCATCCACTTTGCATATTAGTGTACAGTAGGTTTTACGGTCTCTTGGCATTGGATGCATTAAATGGTTTATTGTTAAATTGTGGCTCGACATCTGATGAAATACACAAACGTCTGCTTATTGGAACACGTACAAATACTGATCTCAAATGTCGCTATGTACAATGTTATGGCTCAACTACTCTAAAAATTGTATAAGCGCCTTGCGTCCTATTGGAGAAAGAGCACTTTATAAATAAAATTATCATCATCATCTTTGGAGATCAATGATCCCAAAATCGGGTGTCGATTATTAGATCTACACTAAAAAGGTCTAGCGAACAGGTCTACCACTAATGGTAAAAATGCTTTAGGTCGATAGGGTCAAAAGGTCGACAGAATAGGTAGACAGTAGGAAAGACCGACAGATTCAAAAGGTTAACATGTAAATGGTCGACAAAAAAGGTAGACTTTTTTGGGTGCTGTTTCACTTTCCTGCCAAACAAGCTCCTTTAGTGCAACACGTCCCCTCGCATTGCTCGGGGCAAGGTGCCTTACTGCACTCAGCACAGGTGACTATTCCCAATCGTAGTCCACGTGTATGGTATGAAAAAGTAAAAAAAAAAAAAAAAAAAAAAAAACCTGCGTCGACCATTGTCATGTCAACCTTTTGAATGGTCTGCCTATTACATGTCGGCCCTTTTGACCCTGTCGACCTAATGCATGTCTACCATTGGTGGCAGACCTTTTTAGTGTAGATCTATAATCTGGACACCCCCAAAATCTTAACGCCTTCATTTCTCACATTAACAGTACAATTTTCAAGGCGCTGCCTCATGGATTATAGCGTCACTCGTCCGGCTAGCACAGGGATACAGGAAACAATCACTGCATGATTTCTGATAGTCTTTATTCTGTTTGTGGCATGTGACACAGTGACTTGCCGACATTCAGAAAGCCGGCAAGTTTTGAATTTTGACAGTATGTAGACATGTTCATTAGGCCGACATGCATTTAGGGTGACTGTTAAAATGTTTAGAATGTTAATGATTAATATGTTTACACCAAAATGCCAACATATGTTTGTTGATCTTTAGGGCTAGGTTTAGGACTAAGTTAAAATAACCAAAAAAAGAATGTATGAACATTGTGTGTCGACGTGTTAAATGAAAAATTGATATAGCGTATAGTAATACAGTTCTTGTGTTTTTTTGGTTTAATGCAGTGATTGTCTTTAAAGTTGCTATTCAGCATATTCAGTGTTTATTTGGATGCGTTTTAACACTTATTTATGGCTCAGCAAATCCCCAGTGTGTATCTGACATCTATTATCTACATGAGCATGTTGGCTTTTATTTAAAAAAAAGAAAAAAAAAGAAAAAAAAAGAAAAAGAAAAGGTTACTTATACAAAACTGTATTTCTGCATTTGGCCTCCGTTTCTGCAATCCTTAGCTAGGTCACAGTGCTAGTCGCTACGCACATTAGCGACGCATGCTGTTACCCCACAGTGCGTGAATGGGGATTGTTGACAAACTATCAAACATTCACAAGATCATTTTTGCAGACAGTACAATAGAAATGGAGGGGCACATGCTTATGGCTGATTTTCTCTCTCATTCGATTGCAAATACACTAACATTTAACTACATGTTAAATATACATTTCACACTACTGCTTTTTCCTATTAACAAGATCCATTGTCAATAACCTGTTAACCTCTGCGATAATGCTTTTTTCATTGAATTTCTATTGGGTTGACAAAATGTCTACATTTGAATAGTGGCAGATTCAGTGAGGAGATTGCACTCCCTAGGAGGGGCAAGATGACTGCTTCTTAGGCACAGACATGCAGATGCAGCAACACACTTGTTGGAGTAAGGTGTTGGTCATCCACCAGAGTACAGAAAGGCTCCAGGCTATGCTAAATAGCCCACCTTGACTACCACTCTGGATCAGTCACTGACTTAACACACAAATGACCAGAGACGTCACACTTTCCAAGCTTACTGACCTATAGAGGAATAATGTTAACATTTAAACATATGCATTCACAAAATCAGTAAAATCTCATGTAAGATAAAAGCCTTACAATTAAATGATCCACCATCTGACATCAGTGCAAGGTCACATATTGTATTTTGGTTTGTACGTTTAAATTTTTTTTTGTTTATATCTTTAACCAATTGTTATGAAATAAAGTGCATCAATGACCTTGCTCCTTTGCAACCTCCGGTAAGTACGTGGCGGTTCTTTTGGATCCTTTTTCATTGATGAATTCTATTCTAATGCCATGTACACCCACCTGAAAGAAACCGGTAGTTTGGTTAGTACATTTCAGGAGAGATAATACAACAATAATTCTAGCGTTGCGTGGAAGGTCACAAAGAATTTTGGCCCTTTTTTTCCTGTGCTTGTCCTGTGGAAGTTAATGCTGCAAAGAAAAAAGAAGGGAGTTTCTATGTTAAACTTGTGGTTCAACAATATTGAGGCCAAACTTCTATAGAAAGAACAGATGTAGAGGGAGGAGTGAATTTAAACAATGCATAAAAGGTTTAGTAGAGGTCAGCATTAGTAAATACCGTAGTCAGGAAGTCATTGTGCCGAGCAGCCAGAGAGTAAGCATCTGCTTAGCTTGCATTAAATTCAGCTAATGAACACTCCACACAGCAATGGCATTTCAGTACAAGCCTAGAGTCAGATCTGGCCATTATCAACAGTACTTCACCTCCACCTTTCGTACTATTGCTTTGTTTGTTTATGCATATATATATTGGGCAGACTGATTATCCCCTCCACTGGCACTTCTATGTACAATATACTGTATAGTGTTAAAAAGAAAACTCACCATTTGCCTATTTTCTTTGAAATGACTCATAAATGAGAATTTATCACATGCCCCAAATAAGTACTACAAACCTCCAATCGTTTTCTATAACTACACACACGCTTTGACTTGCGGGAATGTACTTAAATTGATATATATATGGTCGCCTAGCAACCTAAAGTAGAAATGACATGCCGCAACAAGATTAATACAGAAATATGGGGGGAGGTTGGGGGGAGAGAAGGGGGAGAGCAACGAAGCCCATTGCATGCTCACTGCGCTCACCACAGGTTCTATTCCCAGTCTATGGATGGGAATAGTTCCTGATAGTCGGCATTCAGACTGTCAGAATTTGGAGCGAGCGGGATGTAGGGGTCAGTAATAACAGCTGATTTATGTCTAGTTAGGATTGTAAATTTGATTTGATTAGTCAAACTGGCTATTTAAGGATTTATTGGTGACTTTGGAAGCACATATTGCCTTGAGGAAGATCCCAGAGCAGGCTGAAACACGTTAGCGCGTGAGAGGGCCAAACAGACGGTGGTGGCGTGTAATGGGATGACAAAGACTGAAAGAGAATCCAGAGAGGCTTCCCGGGACACCTTCTGGTTTTAACAAACTCACTTTAAGAGTATTCCGTTGGCAGTTCTTTACATAGCCGGTAATTACCTGATCTCTGCCACTGTGGGATGGTCTGTCATTGTGCTCTGAATTTTATGCTTGGGGCATTGGGGTAGATGTAGGATTTGTCAGTGTGTGTGTGTGTGGGGGGGGGTGATATCAGCACACGTTATATGCATTGATACCGCTTCTCCCCCAGGTATTACTGCTGTGTGACATATGACAGGGGTGCTATGGACCCCTGTCATTATTGGCACTGCTATTCTCACTGTGCTAATAGGGCGACTTTGCAGAAATGTCCACTGTACTCACGGCCCAAGGTGTGCCTGTTGATCATCCGTGGACGGCCCCCGTTAACGATGTCAGTCACAGTCGAGAGGTAACACTTCTCTTTATTAGCACAGCGAGAATGGACCTATAAGTCCTTAAAACACGGACATTTAAGTCTTAACACTTCAAAGCATTTGGCTGTCTGCGGTAGCAATTAACGGGAGTCAAAAGCCGGTGACCCATTAGATACGTAAGGAGTTCCTTCTGAGCATGCGCATATGCTTACAGCCGGACACTAGCGATAGGCATCACCTTTGTTCTTTTTCACAGGATCTTTCTCTCAGGACTATACATTGAGAATATCTCATACCATGAACTTTTAATCTGGATATATTATAAGTGGTTGTCTTAACCCAATTCGCTGCAGTAAGGGGAATTTTTAATCAATTGATTGGTATTTTTTATTTACATTATTTGTGCATGTGTTTATTTTATTGTATATGTAATAAATTTGATGTATACACAGCTATATGCGCTCTCTGATAGTATAAAATATTATAATTTTTTTGTTCTTTTCTTAATTTAATAATCCTCAACTGCCCAAATCCTGCAGTTTTCGGCCACCTTGATACTTATCTCAGTGTCATCTGCTTATGTAGTTATATTTAGTTACCCTGTACTTGTCCTATATTGTCTTCAACTGTAAGCCAACGGTTTCCTGTTTTGATTATGTGCATATGTATTCTGTAATTGGGCACGGAGGAACCCTTGTGGCGCCATATAAAGGATAAAAATAATAATAATAATAGTAATAATAATAATAATAATAAAGTGCTATACTGTTCTTGGTAGAGGATCAATGGGTCGATCTAGATTAGGTCGAAAGGTCAACATTGACATGGTCGACACTGGAACAAGGTCAACTCATGAACAAGGCCAACACGTGAAAATGGTCGACATGGAACAGGTAGACACATGAAAAGGTCAACATGACATTTTAAAACTTTTTTGGTGTCTTTTTTTGTATAACATAACCAGGAACCCCAATTAGTGCACCGCGACGTGTAAACCTTTTTCTGGTGTCAACCATGTCAATTTTGACCTACTGACTGTCCACCTATTCCATGTCGACCTACCATTCGGATCCCTTCTATACTTGTATTATTCAACGTATTATGCTACGTACACTTATCTCTCTCCCCCTCCATGATAGTTGAAAGGTCACTTTTTATGCTGGGAATTGGAGAGAGATGAGCAGAGATTGTACTGCTACCATAGAGTGATTCTCTGAACTACACTGAAAAATGGACGTTTGAATGATTGGACAGGCCCATTTACTATATGGATTCCTGTTCGACACATACACTGTACTGTATACTGTGGTACTTGGAAGCACAAGTGGAGGGGAGAACTAACATTTTGTGTGTTCCTAGTCTATTGAGAGGTATGGGGGTCACCTCACTGGTTACTCCCTCCTCAATAGGCAGCCTTTTGGGTTGCACATTTGAGGGGAACCATTTCTTTGCTTCATAAATTTGTTTATCTGTTGCTGCCTGGGGCCTCTGTACAGCTCACCAGCTCTCTCTCTCCACTGAATACCCAGAGAGTAGCTGTATACTGTAATCCCAGGAAAACAAAGCAACTTTGGCTGATGTTACACATGGCTAAAGAGAATAGATTACATGTATAATGATAAAGCAATGGTTAAGTAAGTTAAATCAGACAATGTACAAGACAAGAAAATGTCATGAAAATTATAGTAAAAAAATGTGATGCCCAAATCACTAATCAACAACAGTACCAAAAAGGCATGTGCTATGCAGTCATTCTCCCTTCATTTTGGTTAGGCAGAAAAAAAAATACAGTCCTTCCCCAAATACACACCAAAATAGTGACAAATAGACTGGCGCTTCAACTGGAATCATTTATTTTTAATCTAGAAAATCAACAAAGATGACATAAGAAGGTCATAAAGCATATTAATATGACCCCCACCTCTACATACTGTAGATGGAACTCAAATGGTGGCATATAGCAAGAGCGTGTTTTGGTTTTAACATTAACTTTCTGTCAGGAGTCCCACATAAATAGGCCACACTTATATGTGCAATGACATTTTGTCTTATATATGTTTCATTATTTCCAACACCCTAAACTAACACATGAAGCCATACAACCAAAACATGAGCCCATACCTGGCCATTTGGGATGAGAGGACATTACTGTTCTTTTGAGAATTGGATATTAGTGCACTGTATAACCCTCTGGATGCAGATTTGGACCATTGTTTTTTTTTAATTAGGTAGCTGTTAAATCCTTACTTCATATAGAAAATGAAGTCACTGGTGAAGTTCCAGAGGTTGATGTGGAAATTGGTCTGCCTACTTTTCAATATTAACACACACCTAACAAGTTACAGGGAACAATTTATGTATGCCCCGACAGAAATGCTGTACTGAACATCTGTAGCCTTGTGCAGCCAAACTAGTATTCTACAGATACTTCTACTGGCCATACATTAGGATGACCAGTATCCGATGCGAGTCGTCTCACGATTTTCCTTGAACTCCTTGGGAGCTCCTGGGCACAGAATGTGTTTTTTTTTTTGGACACAATGTGCATACGATCTTACGACCCATTGTGCGCCCCCATACGATGGATTGTCTCACGTATTCGTACATATCAACCTAGTGTATGGTCAGGATTAGGCTCAATGTTCCACTGGAAACAATGGAATCCATGGCCCAAATGTTTTAGGCCATAACAAGAGATAAAGTGGAGATGGATAGTGTGTGATAAATGACCAGCCAATCAGCTTCCTGACTGCCATGTAACAGGCTGTGTTTGAAAAAATGACAGCAGCTTATTGGCTGGTCATTTATCTCTATTTGTCCTCCTCCACTTTATATCTTGTTAAAGTTTAATACATTTGAACCTATGTTTGTTGTGGAAGTACAGTAAGTGATAAGGACAGCCATGAAGAAATCAGGACCACTGCAGAATGATGTCCAGGTTCCCCAAACTGTTACATAAAAGCGCAGACAATCATATAATCCTGTTACGTGCATCTTCTTTATAATTCATAAAAAAGTACTAAGGTTAGTAAATACTACAAGTGCCATTCAAGACCATAATTATGGCCGTACTAAATGGTAAAAGGTATATTGCCTGTGATATATAACAGGTCTGCTATTTTAATCAGAACTACTGTAATGAAAAAAGAGAGAGAGACAGGGCAATGACATAGCAAGGGACCTCTGCAGAACAGCCACTGTCGAGAGAAAAGCAGCTGGCAAGTTTCTAAATGTATATCAGATGAGATTAAGCCAAATCCCCTTTGATTCCATGAGCACAGCATACGTCAGTGAAATTATTCAAGCTGTCAAGTTATTTCTATGGCCATTCCTGGAAATCACAACGGTTGCAATATTGCTACCCCTCTAAAAGTAGAAAGTCGGAATTGCCTATGCTGTAAACGCTAGTACACAGCACGTCTAAACCAGATATTTCTGAATGCAGTGCGTTTTCTCTTTCAGAAAGAAACAGGATACAGTTGGCTGCCACACTCATCGCTATCCCTTTCTACAGACCCTACTGCCAGTAATGCAAGCACCCCATCACGTGTAAGTGTATAATGCAGACATGTTCCAGTGTAGGTGCCATAGTCTACTGTTGGGACAGGCAGATCTCCAGCTATTGTGGAATGACAGATCCAGAATACTGAGTGGAAAAGCATACTGGGTATTGTACTTCCATAACTTATGGCCACCCTGACTGTATGGTCTTTATAAAAAAATAAATAATAAATAAATAAAAAAAAAGACTATTAAAGAGAAACAAACTCTTTAATTCAAACAGTCTTAACATTGGGGACACGGCATTGTGGTTCCTCTTTAAGAGCAGAAAATCAGAAGTACAGAGTAAAGAAAAAAGAATGGTTAGGCTGCGGGTAGGGAGGGTTAGAACACTTACCCAGCAGGTGTCGGGAGTCTGCACGTCGGGATGCCGCTGTTGGTCTTCTGACCACCAGCATCCCAAGCGTTGGGATCCCATATGTAGATATATTTAAAGAATCTTTCAGCTACTGCCCACCGCTGGCTGAACACTTCATTTTAAAGATTCAAGGTTATTACGCACATGCTGGCAGTATGCAGAAGCATTTTTAACGACTGCAGGTTATTGCTAGGGTTGCCACCTCATCCTTTTTATTCTGGACACATTAATGACACAGGTTCTGTGGCTGGCTGACTTTAAGACTCCATTTACCTAGTTTTAATCAGCCACAGAATCTGTGTAATTAATATGTGTCCAGAATTAAAGGTATGAGGTGGCAACCCTAGTTATTGCCCACCTGCACACAAATACAACTGTGTCCAGACATAAACACAGAGACCGTACATGTCTGCATTCTCTGCAATGTTCCCGCTCCCTGCCTCTGAAGGATGAGGGTGGGATCTGTGATTGCCCATCATAGCAACATCAGTAAACCATGTCTCTGATCAGAGACACAGTCAGAGATCTCCCTCCGTTTGGAAGAAGCGGACCCAAATCAGAAAGCTCCCCCACAGCATGCTATCAGCAAAGTGTAAACAGCGTTGTAGTTATGTAACTAACACATAGGGTTGGCCAGCAACCATCGATGGTGATTGTATAATGGGGAGTGTCTTTATCAATGCCCAGTATAATGGTGAAACAAATGCAATTTTTGTATGTTAGATCACCATCTGCACATGTGCAAAACAAACCAGTCTGGCAGAGCGCCTGTGAAATTGATCCTGGATAGAACACTGGTCAATATTCAAGAAAGGGGTTTGTGGGAGCCGCACCGGTCTAGCAACAATTTTTGTAAGAAAAGTAATCCGAGTAATGTCCTCTGAGAAACTGAAATTTGTGTTATAGAATTGCTTCAGATTAAGGTAACTGTGCATATAGGAAGATATATCTTTCAAGGTGCACTAAATATAGTTACCATTCAGTGGTGCTCCCATGAGTCAAAAATATATTGAGAAAGATACCAAATAAGAGAAAATGGAAAAAGAAGTAGACTCTTGTTTGGGAGCACTCTAACTCAGAGGAACTAAGTTGTATACATGTCTTAGACTGGTAAAATCATGATTTTAATAGATTCTTATTAAAATATATAGAATTATCGGAGTTCAAAATTTATTATATGTGATTCAAGACTATTGTGCAAAAATATCTATATCAATTTAGTAAATAATTAGCGAGAATTGCTATAGTATAATGTAAGCCGGAAAAGCTTAAGAATTCACAAAAAGGGGGGAGGGGATATAATTGTCATATCCAATCTGCACTTTTTGAGCCTGCCGGTCACATGATTGTCTGTCCCTTTCTTTCATTTTTCTTGTTGAAAATAAGCAGTGGAGGGCCGGACCAGTACTTGGATGGGAGACCACCTTGGAACATCCTGGTACTGCAAATAAATTTTGCTGCCCAATTCCAAGTCACAGATAGGTACTCGGATTCATATGACCCATGATTTAATTTCCTGCAACTACTTTTTCCATTTGGGATTTTTGCAGTAAGAATGAAGGTCATATATTCATTTGACAGACACCATTGAGACTAGAAGGTTTTTCCCCTCCCCCCTTTTTGTGAATTCTTAAGCTTTTCCGGCTTACACTATACTATAGCAATTCTCACTAATTATTTACTAAATTGATATAGATATTTTTGCACAATAGTCTTGAATCACATATAATAAATTTTGAACTCCGATAATTCTATATATTTTAATAAGAATCTATTAAAATCATGATTTTACCAGTCTAAGACATGTATACAACTTAGTTCCTCTGAGTTAGAGTGCCCCCAAACAAGAGTCTACTTCTTTTTTCATTTTCTCTTATTTGGTATCTTTCTAGAACACTGGTCAATCAGTAAGTGCTACAGCAGATTGCATGTAGAACAGCACCTGCTCAATGTCTACAGCAATGTCCACTATGATGCAATAGCATAGGCAGAAGGAAAAGTGAATGGACATAAATGAATAACATTTTGTGGGTGAGGAGGGGCTCATTTTGTGGGTGAGGAGGGGCTCCCCTTGTGGTTGTAGTCTATGGCTCTGGGACTAGAGTTACCACTTCATCCCTTTAATTCCGGACATATTAATTACACAGGTTCTGTGGCTGATTAATACCAGGTGAAATGGAGTCTTGAAGTCAGCCAGCCACAGAACATGTATAATGAATGTGTGTCCAGAATTAAAGGGATGAGGTGGTAATCCTACCCGGGACACAGGAATCTGGTTGTGAATGCAGCAGCTGTGATCCCTGTATTCACACCAGTGAGGGATACATACTGCATATTCACTGAAATGAATTGCCATTTGAACACGCATTCACACATCTAACGGCAGAGAGATAGTAAATAGCATGTTCAACTCATCTTACCTCCCAGTCCAAGTAATCACATACATCTTCAAAGTTTGTAAGCAGAGACACTGAGCAGAATAGCCGTGGCAGCTCATCCCTCGTCATTGGGGGAAAACGGCTATCTTTAAGGGCACTAGAGAGAGCAGAAAGAAAATGGATTAGGTTTTAGGATGCTTTAGTAGCATAGCTGAATATATGCTTTAAAATTATTCCAACACACACTCTGTGGGAACATTTTCTTAACCTCAAAAGCCTTGGCATTACATGCAGCTACATTAAAACAGATGAATGTGATGACTTCGTCCTAATAATAAAAAAAAAAAAAAAACCTAAGAAAAAAAAAAAAACCCACACACCTCCAAACCATAAACCATTGAAGTTGAACAAAGCTCCAAAAATAAAAAACATTTTCAATCATTTTTTCAATCATGGGGTATATGTGAAAGAGATCCCTACCCCAACCCACAGTGTAATTAGGTTATGCAGTTCTGCCATAGTAACATTGTCATCTGGCCAAAAGTGCTTGATTTTAAAACAAGATTTTTTTTTTTTACCTCAATATACCAAAGCGGTGTAAAAAAAGAAAAAAAACATTCATAGGAGTCTAGTCTCCATGGTAAGATCCGCTGATTATTCTCTCGGTACACATTTCAAAGCACATTTACTGAATGCATAAATATCATAACATACCAACTTGTGTTTTCAGTGATTTGTAGGTAACACATACATATATAACAAAATTTATTAATCACTATTTCTAGGATTACTTCATAAGGATTATAAACTTGATGTATTTAGTTTCCACAGTGGGAAAGCTGCTAAAGATACAGGCTGTTCCTGTGGGTATTTCTTAACCAACACTTAAGAGATTCTTAAAACATCTATGTACTTGGACAAGGTTATTACCAGAATAAATCCCCCTAAAACTAAAGCTGCATACACACTAGATGACGTCGCTCTATGAGCTAGTGTTTCCCCTCGCGTACTCTGAGCGATATGACTGGTCATATCACTCAGTGACGTCACGCAGCCGTCGGCCGGGCAGACAGCTCCTGGACGACAGTCCAGATACAGCATGCATGCACTACCGACAGCGACGATCGTTGCCAGCCCGCAGGGCCGCACATCGATTATCGCTGGCGGCATACGCACTTGCCGAGAAAATGAGCGGCGCCGCTCATTCTCTCGGCAAAGGTGTGTATGCACCTTTAGACCCACACACACACGTTGTAGTATTTAGTAAAACAACTCCCACCAATATAAGCTGTACTTTTACAACTTTAACAAATAAATATCAAACAATGGAAATAATAAGAAAGAAAAAAATAAAGTGACAGTTTGGAGTCCATTCAATTATAAGAAATGCCAAAGTCACTTGATTTTGGAGTGATGTATGCGAAATGTGCAATGTGCAAATCCTGTACATGCGGTAGGGCTCAATTTGCGCACTTTAACAGGACCACTAAAGGCTTTGAAATAAAATGCACAATGTACATGTAATTTACAGTGCACCTGCAGTACTCAAATGCCATCACAACGACATGTTGCTGACATCAACCCTGACCACCCTGACCAAACTGACCCCTTTTAAATTAATTTCAAAGACAAATGCAATTACCCTGCAAGACAGACTATTGGCTGAACAAACAAGCTGCCAGAGCTTTAAGGTGCATACACAGCCTGACACAGAAATTTCTCACAAATAGCTTGATCTATCCTGTATATCAGTGACATATTAAGACAGTAACCACACTACCCATCAAATTAAATCATTGTCTGACTAGTGACCCAGCAACTGATTGGTACCTCAGTGGAGTCAATAATATAGTCTGTGGTCTTATTGGTCCATAACAGCTGTCAATTACTGCCATGTAGGTCTGAACAGCTAACTGGCTGGCAGCACCTTAGCATGTATTAGAATATACCTCTACAATATACACAACAGAGCCAGGAGATGGAGAAACATAGAAGTTTATGGCAGATAAGAACCTCTTGGTCTACCTGGTCTGACCTCGTTTTTCTCCTTTTGGTAACTTCAACCCTGTTTGTCCCTTAGGTATTTTTAAGGAAATTCTTATGCCTATCCCAAGTGTATTTAAAGTGATGGGAGACTATTCCAATTATCCACTACCCTCTCTAAGAAGTAATTTTTCCTCATATTTTCTTTCCCTACTCTGCTCCAAACTATACATATTGGGGGCGATTCGATTCAATGGTTTTCCCCTGCAGCTACCACTAGGGGGAACAAATTAGAGCAATTCGATTGTTGCTCCGTTTAGAGGCACGTTAGGTGACGTTTCTTCTCATCGCTTCCTGAGGTGCGAGAAAAGAGTGCAAAGTCCATGGTTTAGGCACCCCAACGAGGACTTTAGATGGGATTATTCGCGATTTGCAGGAAAATCCTATTTGGGCATGTATAAAGCAATGGGTTCCCGATCAGAGCAACATATGAATTACCCTGAAGGGTGCTCATCATTATGGATGTACAAACATTTGAATCGTTCCCCTTAAGATCTTTTAGTCTTTACAGGTAAGTTTTGTGATGTAAGCCATGCACAATTTTAATTGCCATTTTTTGTACAGTCTCTAGTGTATTTATATCCTTCTATCTACACTTACAAGGCCTTACGCTCCATATTATTGGACTTTAAAGTGAGTGCCGCTTGTCTCAATCTCTATATATCCTTCTGGAAATATGGCCTCCAGAACTGAACAGAGTATTCTAGATGTGGCCATAACAATGAATTATATACAGTACAGTGGCATTATTATTTCTGCTGCCGATTCCTCTCCCTATGCAACCAAGCATCTGACGTGCCTTTCTGATTGCTGTGTTATATTGCTTATCTGCCTTCAAATCACCTGAAATGGTCACTCCTAGATCCCTTTCCTCATCTGCAGTTTCCATTATAGTGCCTTTGATACTATATATTCAGCTTTTGGGGTTGAGACATAAGTACTTGATTTTGCATTTTTTGTACATTAAAGTGTAGTTGCCACGTTCTTGCCCATTCCTCTAGTCTACCTAGATCCTCAATCATACTTTCCCTTCAATACCATTTGCAATGTCACCAACAAAAGATATCAATAAACACTGGCCAAGTGCAGATTCCTGGGGGATTCCACTGGTAAGCTTTCCCTCCTGTGAATACACTATTTACTACCACCCTGTTTCCTATCCTACAATCAAGATAATATCCATTAAACCATCTTACAATCCAATCCCAACTTTTCCAGTTTATTTAGTAGCCTGCGATGTGGGACTTTGGGCCTAATTCCAACCTGATTGTAGATGTGCAAAAAAAAACTGCACATCTACAATCAAAATTTGACATGCGGGGGGATACCCAGCACAGGGCAAGTCCGCCCGAATGCCGAGTCCTGCACCCCGCAGACGTGCTAAAGCGTCGCACAGCGGTGATGCTTTCAAACCTACCAAGTTGCTCTCATAGGCAGGAGGCTACCCGCCATGTTTAGCAGCAACTGCGGCCCACCCCGTAAACGGTCCGGACAGTGCCCCAGTAACGCCTCCACGCCCCACAACCACCTCTGCCTGTAAATCAGGCAGAGGCGATCGCACAACTGAGATGCCGTTGCATCTCACGGTGCACGCACGCGCAGCGTGGCTGCTGCGTGTGCGCCCACACAGCACAGGACTGCAGCCTGTGTACGCTCCCACGACCAGGTCTGAATTAGTTCCTTTATCAAAGTCTAGATACAGATGGAGCCACGCTAATCCTGGTTCCATCTGTGTCTGGGAACGCCTACCACCGCGTCCGTGACGCACGCGCACCCCATGCTATGCGATGGAGCCGCCTCAGATGATCGTGGCTCCATCTGTATGCTAAATCTTTTTATTCCTACACTTTATTTTCTTCTTTCCCTTATATACTTATGCCTCCTTTACCTACGGACTGGGCCATTTTCTCTTCAGTTTGTGCTACCTGGAGAGGGACACATTAGAAGAGTACACTAGGGAAGGATGGGGATTGGATGTAAGATGAAGTTATACCTTGGTGTGCATTTGAATGCCCACAAATCCACTAACAATAAAAGGAGATTTATGGTAGACTTACCATAGTTAAATCTTTCTGCGAAGTACACTGGGTTCCACAGCGAATACATTGGGGTGTAGAGATGCATCTTGATCCAGAGACAGCAACAGGCTAAAGCTTTAGACTGTCCCAGGATGTATTGCGGGACCTCCTCTATAACCCTGCCTCAAGGCACTGAGAGCCCAGTTTTGTTAACCAGTCCAATGCAGAAGCAGGTAAAGGAGTAGGCAGATGTTAGTCACATAGAACCACGTTCTCACGACAGGAGAAGGGACTAGCAGCTAATGCCATACAAACCCAAAGAAGCTAAGTGCGTCAGGGTGGGCGCCCTGTGGAACCCAATGTACCTCGCAGAAAGATTTAACTATGGTAAGTCTATTATAAATCTCCTTTTCTGTAGCGGGGTACACTGTGTTCTACAGGGAATACATCGGGCATGTCCTAAAGCAGTTATTTAAGGAACGAGACGCACCTTAGCAGGTATGAGAACTCGGCGTCCAAAGGAAGCATCATGGGAGCCGGAAGTATCAAAGGCATAGATCCTAATAAACGTGCTCACTGAGGACCACGTGCAATTGTTCTGCGGGCGCGCCATGATGGGCCCGCCCAAGAGGGTCCAACAGACCGAGTAGAATGGGCTTTAGTAGCAGCAGGAGCTGGGAGTCCAGCCTGCGCATAAGCTTGTGCAATCACCATTCTAATTCATCTGGCCAAGATTTGCTTATTCACAGGCCAGCCACGTTTGTGAAAACCAAAACAGTACAAAGAGGGTATCTGACCTCCTGATAGAGGCAGTCCTCTCCACATATATACGGAGAACCCGTACCACATCCAAAGACCGTTCTTTGGAGGACAATTCAGAAGAGATGAAGCTTGGAACCACAATCTCTTGATTAAAGGTGAAAAGATGACACCACTTTAGGTAAATAACCAGGGCGAGTTGTAAGAACTGCTCGGTTACAATGAAACATTAAAAAGGGTGGACAACAGGACAACGCGCCTAAATCAGACACCCTTCTAGCAGAGGCAATAGCCAGCAGAAATAGGACCTTGGCTGTCAGCCATAGTCCACTGACTCAAGAGATTCAAATGGAGACTTGCCATGGAGCCACAGGAGGGACATAGTGAGGCTGAATCCGCGGTACACCATGAGTGAATGTATGAACGTCCGGTATAGACGCAATTTCTCTCTGAAACCACACCGACAAGGCAGATATGTGAACCTTGAGGGAGGCCAGACGAAGTCCTAAATCCAGACCTTGTTGCAAAAAAGCCGAAAGTCTGGAAGTACTAAACTTGTAAGCATCGTAATTCTTAGCAGCATACCAGGTGAAGTAAGAATTCCAGACCCTGTAATAAATCCGTGCAGAAGCTGGTTTGCGGGCCTTCAGCATAGTTTGGATAACCACCTCGGAGAATCCTTTGTCCCTCAGGAGTTAAGCTTCAGGAGCCACGCCGTCAAAGCCAGCCTGGCCAGGTCCGGGTAGACACAAGGGCCCTGAACAAGGAGGTCTGGGTGTTGAGGAAATAGAAGCGGACGCTCGAGCAATAGACCCTGCAGGTCTGAGAACCAATGCCGTCTGGGACACGCTGGAGCGACTAGAAGAAGCCTTCCGCCTTCTTGCTTGAACTTCCGTAGTACCCTGGGCAGAAGTGACACTGGAGGGAATACATAGGGCAGCCGAAAGTTCCATGGAATTGCCAGTGCGTCCGCGAACGCTGCTTGAGGATCCCTTGTTCTTGATCCAAAGACCAGAACTTTGTGATTAAGTCGAGACGCCATCAGGTCTACATCTGATAGACCCCACTTATCAACTAGGAGTTGAAAGACATCATGATGAAGACTCCTCTCTCCGGTGCGCACGTCGTCACAACAACTGAGGAAATCCGCTTCCCAGTTGAGGACTCCCGGAATGAAAACTGCCGATATTGTTGGCAGATGGCGTTTCGCCCAACAGAGGATTTTTAACACTTCCATCATTGCCATGCAGCTTCGAGTGCCGCCTTGATGGTTTATGTATGCCACCATGTTGGCGTGGTCTGATTGTACTTGCACTGCCTCTGATACAGAACAGGCCTGTTCAAGAGGCAAAGCATTCAACACTGCCCGCAATTCCAGAATGTTTATCGGGAGGAGAGATTCCTCCTTGGTCAACCGACCCTGGAGAAAGTGGTGCTCTAGCACCGTGCCCCAACCTCGCATACTGGCGTCCGTAGTCAGCAGGACCCAGTTGGGTATCCAGAAGGGACGGTCCCTGCTCAACTGTTGGTCTAGTAGCCACCAGCTCAGTGACGGACGAACCTCCGTAGTCAAAGATATCATTTGAGACCTGATCTGATGAGGCAGGCCATCCCACTTGGAAAGGATTATCCTCTGCAGAGGGCGGGAATGAAACTGAGCGTACTTTACCATGTCGAAAGCAGACACCATAAGCCTAGTAATTGTATAGCCGAGTGTATCAACACTCTTGGGCGAGAGAGGAAGTATCTGATCCTGTCCTGAAGTTTCAGGACTTTCTCTGGAGACAGATACAGACTTTGGCTGTGTGCGTCCAGCACTGCCCCCAGGTGCACCATGCTCTCCGTTCAGGGACCAGCGAGGACTTCTTCCAGTTGACTAGCCACCCGTCTGCTTGAAGGAAGCATACAGTTAGTTGCAAATGACTGAGGAGGACATCTTGGGAGTTCGCCAGGATCAGCAAGTCGTTCAGATACAGCAGGATCCTGATTCCCTGACGACGTAGATGAGCCATCATGACCATAACCTTGGTGAAGATCCGAGGGGCTGTGGCCAGTCCAAACGGCAGAGCCTGGAGTGGATAGTGAAGGTTGCCAATAGCAAACCGCACATATTGCTGATGCGATATGGCAATAGGTATATGCAGATAAGCATCTTGTATAGACAGGGATATCATATTCTCTGGGTTCCATGGCTAGTACAATCGACCGCAGCGTTTCCCTATGGAACTTGGACACCCTCACAAACTTGTTCAATGATTTGAGGTTGAGTATAGTCCGGAAAGACCCATTGGGTTTCGGGACTAGAAACAGGGTCGACTAGTATCCGTATCCTCTGCCTCTCTGGGACTGCGTACCCGCGACAGACAACTTCTCGCACCCATGCATCTGAAGTGGTCTTTAACCAGACCTGGGTGAACTGCATAAGTCGGCCGACCACCCTGGGATCCCCCAGGGGGAGGCCTGCCCCGTCATACAGCAGGCTTGTCTTGTTTGGAAGCAGGCTGACTGGCAGCCCAGGATTGTTTTGGGCTTAGTGGTTTTGGGAGCATGAGCTTGTTTCGGGTATGCCTGACCTTTTGTTTTCCCTTGAGGTTGACAGGAACGAAAAGTGGTACTCTTCGCCTTTTGTGCAGAAGGATTAGTATTCGGGAGAAATGCGGTCTTAGCAGCCGCTGAGTCAGTCACAATCTTATTCAGATCTTCCCCAAACAGGATGTCTCCCTTAAAAGGGAGTACCTCCAAGTTCTCTTTGGAGTCCGGGTCCACCTTCCATGACCTCAACCACAGAATTCTTTGAGCCAGGATGGACATAGTCGACGCCTTGGCTGCCATTACACCTGCCTCAGGGGACACCTCCTGAATGTAGAGGGAGGCGGTGGTAATACGAGACAGATATTGTCTGGCAGTTTCAGATATATCCTGAGGCAGCTCTTCCTCTAATGCCTGAACCCATGCTTCAATTCCTTTTGCGGCCCAGGAGACTGCTATAGTGGGTCTATGTACAGCACCTGTAAGGGAGTAAATAGACTTCAGGCATCTCTCCACACGTTTATCTGTCTGTTCCTTCAGGTAGGTGACAGGTCGAGTAGATGACACCACAAGACGAGTGACATGGGAACCCACCGGCGGTGAATTTTCCCACTTGTTACACGACTCAGCAGGGAGAGGATAACGAGCTAGCATCTTTTTAGACAGGGAGAATTTCTTTCCTGGCGAAGACCAGGGCTCCTGACGTATGTCTACTAAATGGTCAGAATGCGGTAAGACTACTTTAGCAACCTTCTGACGTTTAAACTGATCAGGTTTCTTAGACGCAGTAGTCATCAATCAATGACTACATCATCATCAATCTGTAGAATCAGCTTAATAGCCTCCACTAGGTCAGGGACGTCAACCCAAGTTGTAGATTCCTCGTCAGAAGCAGCTGTATCAGTATCTGACAGGTCAGTATATTCCCCAACCTCATCAGACGAATCATCTGAGATATTAGTGGATTGTGAGGAGGAAGCAGCACGCTTAGATGACCCCTTGGCAGAGTGACGTGGGGTAGGTTCTATCTAACCAAAGGTTGATTTAATTGCTGTAACTGGGTAGACAAAGCATCTGCCCAAGGCGGATTTACCACAGGGACAATATGTGGCTGCAATGGCATAGGAGGCCCCATAGGGGGCGCAAGGCATGTCACAAGCGTATTTAGCATAGCTGAGAACGCCGCCCAAGGTGGCTCCTGATTGACTGCAGGAGCTGCGGGCTGACTGGGAGATTTATGGCACATATTACACAGACCATCTTGTAAAACGTCCCCCTCAGGCAAATCCTTGGCGCATGCACTGCATGAGGCAGGAGCATCCGCGGATTTTCCACCCTTTGTGTTAGACATTATGGTAAATGAAACCGTAGAGCGTATGAGTACGAAACAGCCAATTATAATACCTGCAAATAAATCCCCTATTTATGTGACAGCATGCACAGTACACAAACAGAGAATAAATGTGGTATGATGTGACTGGGTACACAGTAGCATACACTTAATGGTAAATACTGTGCAGCACTATATATGACACCCTGATGCACCTAGTCCTTTAGGGTATAGAATGCAGTGATAGATATAGCTGTGATACACTGAAATGAAATCCACACAGCAGATACAGGCACACACAGTCACAGTGACAATACAGATAATTATTTTAGTCAGACAATAAAACTGCACTGGACTAGTAAATATATATATAACAATGCGCGGTCCAAGACTGGATGTTTATATCAGAATACTCGTACAATATATTCTGTTTGTGGTACACTTGTTCTTAACTAACGCTGTCTTAAAATGACCTGTAGAATACTTAAAGTGTCTGTAAAATCACAGTGCTGAAGTACAGGCGGAAGGAGACCTTGCCCTGCAGTCCCAGAGACCAGACGCAGCTACTGTGAGAAGATGGTGCCCAAAGTGTCAGTCAGGGTGTGAGGCAGCTCCAAGGTGGGAACACCAGCAGTAGATGGTGCCCGGTGCTGGGGGAGGGGTTACAGGTCAAGCGCCTTATGCCCTATGCTGGTCCTCACCACCAGGTACTGTGGAGCCTTATTTAACAGGATATTTTACTATCCGACCTGAGCTCTCATGCTCTGGTGGATATAATGGGGTCCCTGCTCTGTCACAGTGTTCACGCCAGTGTCGTAGTCCAAAGACCGCGACCGGAACGCGATTTAATGGTGGGCCCCGCCAAGGTGACCCTATTACCTCCTCCCTTAGTAGCGGCCACGCGATCCAGGAGAGCGTCTGCAGTGGTGTGCCTAGGAACCGAAGCACCTCCGCCGCAAGTACACGGGAACGGAGCCAGCGGGAATATGTAATGCCGCTGGGGAGGTGAAGGAGCCGCAGCACAGTAGGTCACACTGACATATATAGTGCTGCAGCCCTTGAAGTCTTCTAAAAAGCTTTTTCAGGGCTGCCTAGCGCAGCCCCTGTTAAGTGACCAGCTTCATGCAGGCCTCAACTCTAAAACTGAGCTCTCAGTGCCTGGAGGCGGGGTTATAGAAGAGGACCCACAATGCATCCTGGGACAGTCTAAAGCTTTAGCCTGTTAGTGCCTCTGGATCAAGATCCATCTCTACACCCCAATGTATTCCCTGTGGAACACAGTGTACCCCACTGCAGAAATGTTAAATAAAATAATCCAGAACATGTACATTTGCATTGACCATGACACATACACATCAACGTTCTGTAACCTTTCCATTAACTTACAGGTAAAACATTGACTGTAGAGACATTTATCTCAATATGCTGTAAAGACAAATCTTATAAACCCTTATTTTTAAGTAAACAAGTTTCAAGTGTCTAAAGATGCATTACATACAATTATAAAATACTACCATCTCTTTGCAGACTGATGTTATTCATCATTACAGGAATTCTAATATAGAAAAATGTCTAATCCTGCCCCTATTGTGGTAATTTTAAAGTATTATTTATTGAACTGTCTGCCAGGTATCTTGTTAAACCAAACTTCTGTTATGCCAATTTCCAGCCGAAAAAAAATCTGTCATTTACAGACAGACATTTTGCCCCATTGAATTCAGTAGTAGTCCTTTTTTTTCCGCCCGAAAAAGGACCTGTTTCCAGACCTATATGTTTTTTTTTTGCATGAAAACTTATATCGGATCCTGTGTTTATGCCGCTACCAAGGTCCCTAAAACAAATCCCTGATGAGGGCTTCCGCCGGCACCGCATTAGGCGTATTTGGATAGCCCAGTGGGTATCAATTACTGTAGATAATTGAATTCCCCCCTTAATGCTCTAGCTTTCACATCTTCATAAGCGGATGTACATTCTTGGGTTACATTTTTATTGTGACGTAAATTCTTTTCTTTTTTCTTCAGAAATAATGTTATTATCTCATAGCACAATGCAGGGGCGTAGCCAGACCTTAATGGGCCAATAGAAACATTAAGGGCCCCTGTCGCAATGCTTCAAGAGACACCTCTCCACTGCAGACGTTAATTTTATGCCCTAAGTGCCCTAGTTCATTTTCTGAACCATAGCAGTGACTTAGTTAATGTTATGACCCTTAGTAGTGTGCTAGTATATTTTATGAACCACTGTAGTGCTCTAATTCACATTATATCACATTGTAGGGCTGCCAGTACACATTATGCAATATAGTATCCCCAAATCACATTATGATACAGTTTATATTATGCCACACTATAGTGCCTCCACTTTATATTGTGGCACATTACAGTGCTTTCGTTTATATGATGTAACATTATTTTATACCACATTACAATGAGCACATCTAGGGGCATAACTAGATCTATTGTAGTCCACAAGGTAAAAGTTTGTAAGTGCCCCTATGTATCTACCAATGGAGAAAAATTAATACTGTACAACAGTATACCTGGCCCCTCAGGTCTGGGCCCCATAGCAGCTGCACTACCTGCACCTATGGTAGCTATGCCCTTGGTACCCCGCCTCCTATATCACCCCGCCTCCCAGCACAGGAGCTCAGTTTAGTTAACCAGCCCAATGCAGTAGCAGGAAAAGAGACGACAACGGTTAGTAGCCACATACACCACACCCTCACAACAAGAAAAGTGTCAGCGGCTAATGCCATATCAACCCAAAGAAGCTAAGTGCGTCAGGGTGGGCGCCTTCTGGAGCCCAGTGTACCTCGCAGAAAGTTTTAACAAGGGTAAGTTCTTACCATAAAACTTGTTTTCTGCTGCAGGGTACACTGGGCTCCACAAGTCTGTAAAATGGGGATGTCCTAAAGCAGTTCCTTATGGGAGGGGACGCACTGTAGCGGGCACAAGAACCCGGCGTCCAAAGGAAGCATCCTGGGAAGCGGCAGTATCGAAGGCATAGAACCTAATGAACGTGTTCCCGGAGGACCACGTAGCCACCTTGCACAATTGATCAAGGGTCGCACCACGTTGGGCTGCCCAAGAAGGTCCAACAGACAGAGTAGAATGGGCCATAATGTGAACAGAAGCTGACAGCCCAGCCTTCACATAAGCATGCGCAATCACCATTCTGATCCACCTGGCCAGGGTCTGCTTGTGAGCAGGCCAGCCACGTTTGTGAAAACCAAACAAAACAAAGAGAACTAGACTTTCGAATAGAAGCAGTTCTCTTCACAAAGATACGGAGAGCCCGTACCACATCCAAAGACCGCTCTTTGGGAGACAAATCAGGAGAGACAAAAGCTGGAACCACAATCTCCTGATTAAGGTGGAACGAAGAAACCTCCTTAGGCAAATATCCGGTACGAGTCCTAAGAACTGCCCGGTCACGGTGAAAAATCAGATATGGGGAACTACAAGACAAGGCACCCAAATCCGACACTCTTCTAGCAGAGGCAATAACCAACAGAAACACCACCTTAAGGGAAAGCCACTTAAGGTCAGCTGAACCAAGAGGTTCAAATGGAGACTCTTGTAACGCCTCCAAAACCACCGACAAGTCCCAAGGAGCCACAGGCGGGACATAGGGAGGTTGGATACGCAACACACCCTGAGTGAAAGTATGATCATCAGGTAAAGTCGCAATTTTTCTCTGAAACCACACCAACAAGGCAGAAATATGAACCTTGAGGGAGGACGCAGGCCTAAATCTAGGCCCTGCTGTAGAAAAGCCAAAAGTTTGGCTGTACTAAACTTGGAAGCGTCATAATGGTTAGATGCGCACCAAACAAAGTAGGAATGCCAGACCCGATGGTAAATCCGAGCAGAGGCCAGTTTCCGGGCCCGCAACATAGTTTTAATGACCTCTTCAGAAAAACCCATAGCTCTTAAGACGGAAGCTTCAAGAGGCACGCTGTCAAAGACAGCCGGGCTAGGTCCTGGTAGACACAGGGGCCCTGAACGAGGACGTCTGGGCGTTGTGGAAGTAGAAGTGGACGCTCTGACGATAGGCCTTGCAGGTCTGAGAACCAGTGCCGTCTGGACCACGCTGGAGCTATGAGAAGCAGATTTCCTTTTTCTTGCTTGAACTTCCGAATTACCCTGGGCAGGAGTGACACCGGAGGGAACACGTACGGCAGCCGAAACCTCCACGGCACTGCCAGCGCATCCACGAATGCCGCTTGAGAATCCCTTGTCCTTGCTCCGAAGACCGGAACCTTGTGATTGTGTCGAGACGCCATCAGATCCACATCTGGAAGACCCCACCTTTCCACGAGGAGTTGTAACACTTCTGGATGGAGGCCCCACTCGCCGGCATGCACGTCCCGACGACTGAGAAAGTCCGCTTCCCAATTCAGGACTCCCGGAATGAATATTGCCGGTAAATGGCGTTCTGCCCAACGAAGAATCCGTGAGGCTTCCTTCACTGCCAAACGGCTTCGAGTGCCGCCTTGATGATTTATGTAAGCCACTGTGGTGGCGTTGTCCGACTGTACTTGAACAGGACATTTCTGAATCAAATGCTGGGCTAGGTTCAACACATTGAAGACCGCCCGCAATACCAGAATGTTGATCGAGAGGAGAGATTCCTCCTTGGTCCACCGACCCTGCAAGTAGTGCTGCTCCAGCACCGCGCCCCAACCTCTTAGACTGGCATCTGTCATCAACAGGACCCAGTTGGATATCCAGAAGGGACGGCCTCTGCACAATTGTTGGTCCTGGAGCCACCAGAGCAGCGACAGACTGAACTCCGGAGTCAAAGAGATAATTTGAGACCTGATCCGGTGAGGCAGGCCGTCCCACTTGACTAGAATCAGCTTCTGGAGGGGGCGAGAATGGAACGGAGCATTCGACATGGTGGAGTATGCCGATACCATGAGGCCCAGCATCTGCATTGCCGAATGTATCGACACTTGCGGACGAGAAAGGAAGCAACGAATCCTGTCCTGAAGTTTCAGGACTTTCTCCTGAGACAACAACCTCTGGTTGTCAGTGTCCAACAGCGCTCCCAGATGCATCATGCTCTGAGCAGGGATCAGGGAGGATTTCTTCCAGTTGATAAGCCAGCCGTGGGCTTGTAGAAACCAGACCGTCATATCCAGATGACGCAGGAGAAGATCTGGGGAATTTGCCAGGATTAACAAGTCGTCCAGATACGGCAGTATCCTGACCCCTTGACGGCGGAGTACCACAGTCATCACCTTCATAACTTTGGTGAAGACTCGCGGAGCCGTTGTTAAACCAAAAGGTAACGCCCAAAACTGGTAATGGAGGTTGCCAATAGCGAACCTCAGGTATTGTTGATGTGACACTGCTATAGGAATATGCAGGTAAGCATCCTGTATGTCCAGGGAGACCATGTAGTCCCCAGGTTCCGAGGACAGAACTATAGAGCGAAGGGTTTCCATACGGAACTTGGAAACCTTCACAAACTTGTTCAGTGCCTTGAGGTTGAGAATGGACCGGGAGGACCCATTCGGTTTCGGGACTAGAAACAGCGGAGAATAGTACCCCCGGCCCCTCTGAGCAAGAGGCACCTGTACTACGACTCCTGTATCCAGGAGGGTCTGTACCACCGAATGCAGAGTGTTTGCCTTTGTCTGGTCCGACGGGACGTCTGTCTGGCAAAATCGATGAGGGGGTCGGTTTTTGAAGGCTATGGCGTAACCTCGAGTGACGACTTCCCGTACCCAGGCATCTGAAGTGGTCTTCAACCATTCCTGGGTATACCCTAGAAGCCGGCCCCCCATCCTGGGATCCCCCAGAGGGAGACCCGCCCCGACATGCGGCAGGCTTATCAGTCTTGGCTGCTGGCTGACGGGCAGCCCAGGCTCTTTTGGGCTTCGGCTTACTAGGTTTAGAAGTGCGGGCCTGCTTATGGTATGCCTGACCTTTTGCTTTACCTGAAGGACGAAAGGGGCGAAAGGACGTGCCTTTGGCCTTCGACACAGAAGGAGCTGTATTAGGCAGACAGGCAGTTTTGGCAGTTGGCAAGTCAGCCACTATCTTATTTAAGTCCTCCCCAAACAGAATATCCCCCTTGAAAGGGAGTACCTCCATGGTTTTTCTAGAGTCCAGACCCACAGACCAGGATCTCAGCCACAGTAGAGGCCTTGGCTGCTAGGATACCGGCATCAGAAGCCGCCTCTTTAATATAGCGAGAAGCTGTGACAATATAATGACAAGCATTGTCTAGCATGGTCAGAGGAGATTTCAGCTTATAACTCCAAGACCCATTCTTCAATAGCCTCTGCCGCCCATGTAGCTGCAATAGTGGGCCTTTGTGCAGCCCCTGAGAAGGTGTAAATTGCTTTTAGACAACCCTCCACACGTTTATCCGTAGGCTCTTTTAGAGACGTGACGGTAGTGACAGGCAGAGCTGAGGAAATCACCATCCTAGACACATGTGAGTCTACTGGAGGAGGCGTTTCCCAATTCTTAGACAGCATTGGCGCGAGGGGATAGCGAGCCAGCATCTTCTTTTGAGGCACAAACTTCATACCCGGGCTTTGCCAGGGTTCCTGACGTATATCCACTAGGTGGTCAGAGTGAGGTAAAACTTGTTTAACCACCTTCTGACGCTTGAACCCATCTGGATTTTTAGGAGGAACGGATGGCTCGGGATCATCCGTAATCTGCAGAATTTACTTAATAGCCTCCAAAAGATCAGGAACATCCACATGTGAACTACCCTCCCCATCAGCCGTATCCGAGTCAGAACCTGTGGGGTCAGTGTATGTGCTGTCTTCAGACGAGATGTCAGTGACAGCAGTGGATTGTGAGGAGACGAGCGCTCGCTTAAAGGACCTCTTGGACTTCGGCGAGCATTGGTCAGACTTTTTAGTAGTCAGGGACTGGTTCAACTTCTTTAATGGAGCAGATAAATCGTCCGCCCACTGCGGGTTAGCTGCAGGGACCACATACGGTTGTACCGGCATTGGGGGTCCCATAGGGGGTGTTAGCGTATGCAGAAGCTTGGAAAAAGTGGCCCACGGAGGGTCAGTATGTGCCTCTGTTGCCACAGTCCCACTGGGGGGCAAGGAGCCCCCAGAACCAGAGCCCACAGCTGCTATATTCTCCCCATATGTGCCTGTGGCTTCAGCAACACCAGCAGTGTGTTCCGCCCCAGAACTGTTACCCTCAGAAGCAGACATGATATAACTTGCAGTATGAGGTAACAGTACAATTATTAGCAGCACTATATCCCTAAACCCAAACCCCTGCGCAGTGTAGTCAGCACTAGCAGAGATAAAGGAGAGATATGGTGACTAAATCACAGAGAAAAAATAAGATTTTACTTACCGGTAAATCTATTTCTCGTAGTCCGTAGTGGATGTTGGGGACTCCGTAAGGACCATGGGGAATAGACGGGCTCCGCAGGAGACAGGGCACTTTAAGAAAGAATTTGGATACTAGTGTGCTCTGGCTCCTCCCTCTATGTCCCTCCTCCAGACCTCAGTTAGAAAAACTGTGCCCGGAAGAGCTGACCGTACAAGGAAAGGATTTTGGAATCCAGGGCAAGACTCATACCAGTCACACCGTATAACTTGTGATAAACTTACCCAGTTAACAGTATGAACAACAACGGAGCATCAGATCAACCCTGATGCAACCACAACATAACCCTTATTTAAGCAATAACTATATACAAGTATTGCAGAAGAAGTCCGCACTTGGGACGGGCGCCCAGCATCCACTACGGACTATGAGAAATAGATTTACCAGTAAGTAAAACCTTATTTTCTCTAACGTCCTAGTGGATGCTGGGGACTCCGTAAGGACCATGGGGATTATACCAAAGCTCCCAAACGGGCGGGAGAGTGCAGATGACTCTGCAGCACCGAATGAGCAAACACAAAGTCCTCCTCAGCCAGGGTATCAAACTTGTAAAACTTTGCAAAAGTGTTTGAACCTGACCAAGTAGCTGTTCTGCAAAGCTGTAATGCAGAGACCCCTCGGGCAGCCGCCCAAGAAGAGCCCCCCTTCCTTGTGGAGTGGGCTTTTACTGATTTTGGAAGCGGCAATCCAGCCGAAGAATGAGCCTGCTGAATCGTGTTACAGATCCAGTGAGCAATAGTTTGCTTTGAAGCAGGAGCACCCAGCTTGTTGGATGCATACAGGATAAACAGTGACTCAGTTTTCCTGACTCTAGCCGTTCTGGCTACATAAACCTTCAAAGCCCAACTCGGAATCCTCCAAGTCACGAGTAGCCACAGGCACCACAATAGATTGGTTCATATGAAAAGATGACACCACTTTTGGCAGAAATTGTGGACGGGTCCGCAATTCTGCCCTGTCCATATGGAAAACCAGATAGGGGCTTTTATGTGACAAAGCTGCTAATTCTGACACACGCCTAGCTGAAGCCAAGGCTAATAGCATGACCACCTTCCACGTGAGAAATTTTAACTCCACGGTTTTGAGTGGCTCAAACCAGTGTGACTTCAGGAAACTCAACACCACATTAAGATCCCAAGGTGCCACTGGAGGCACAAAAGGGGGCTGAATATGCAGCACTCCCTTTACAACGTCTGAACCTCAGGAAGAGAAGCCAGTTCTTTTTGAAAGAAAATGGATAGGACTGAAATCTGGACCTTAATGGAACCCAATTTCAGGCCCAAAGTCACTCCCGACTGTAGGAAGTGAAGGAAATGGCCCAGCTGGAATTCCTCCGTAGGGGCATTCCTGGCCTCACACCAAGCAACATAATTTCGCCATATACGCTGATAATGTTGAGCCGTCACATCCTTCCTAGCCTCTATCAGCGTAGGAATGACCTCATCCGGAATGCCTTTTTCTGCTAGGATCCGGCGTTCAACCGCCATGCCGTCAAACGCAGCCGCGGTAAGTCTTGGAACAGACAGGGCCCCTGTTGCACAAGTCCTGTCTTAGAGGCAGCGGCCACGGGTCCTCTGAGCATTTCTTGCAGATCTGGATACCAGGTTCTTCGTGGCCAATCTGGAACAATGAGTATTGTTCTCACTCTTTTCCTTATGATTCTCAGCACCTTGGGTATGAGAGGAAGAGGAGGAAATACATAGACCGACGGGAACACCCACGGTGTCACCAGTGCATCCACAGCTATCGCCTGAGGGTCTCTTGACCTGGCGCAATATCTCTGCAGCTTTTTGTTGAGGCGGGATGCCATCATGTCCACCTGTGGCAGTTCCCACCGACTTGCAATCTGCATGAAGACTTCTTGATGAAGTCCCCACTCTCCCGGGTGGAGGTCGTGCCTGCTGAGGAAGTCTGCTTCCCAGTTGTCCACTCCCGGAATGAACACTGCTGACAGTGCGCTTACGTGATTCTCCGCCCAGCGAAGAATTCTGGTGGCTTCTACCATCGCCACCCTGCTCCTTGTGCCGCCTTGGTGGTTTACATGAGCCACTGCGGTGATATTGTCTGAATCAGCACCGGTTGGTCGCGAAGCAGGGTCTCCGCTTGACTTAGGGCGTTGTATATGGCCCTTAGTTCCAGGATATTGATGTGAAGGCAAGTCTCCTGCCTTGACCACAGCCCTTGGAAATTTCTTCCCTGTGTGACTGCCCCCCACCCTCGGAGGCTTGCATCCGTGGTCACGAGGACCCAGTCCTGAATGCCGAATCTGCGACCTTCGAGAGACACCCTGGCACTGGGGGATAGGGTGATTAACCGATGCATCTGAAGATGTGATCCGGACCACTTGTCCAGTAAGTCCCATTGGAAGGTCCTCGCATGGAACCTGCCGAAGGGAATGGCCTCGTATGATGCCACCCTCCTTCCCAGGACTCGAGTGCATTGATGCACTGACACCTGTTTTGGTTTTAATATATTCCTGACCAGTGTCACGAGCTCCTGAGCTCTCTCTATCGGGAGATGAACCCTTTTCTGGTCTGTGTCTAGGATCATGCCTAGGAGAGGCAGATGAGCTGTAGGAACCAACTGCGACTTTGGAATATATAGAATCCAGCCGTGTTGCCGTTACACTTCCAGAGAAAGTGATACGCTGTTCAGCAACTGCTCTCTTGATCTCGCTTTTATGAGGAGATCGTCCAAGTACGTGATAATAGTGACACCTTGCTTCCGCAGGAGCACCATCATTTCTGCCATTACCTTGGTGAATATTCTCAAGGCCGTGGAGAGACCAAACGGCAATGTCTGAAATTAGTAATGACAATCCCGTACCGCAATTCTGAGGTACGCCTGAGGAGGTGGATAAATGGGGACAAGAAGGTATGCATCCCTTATGTCCCGAGTCACCATAAAATCTCCCCCTTTCAGGCTTGCAATGACCGCTCTTAGCGATTCCATCTTGAACTTGAACCTTTTCAGGTATATGTTCAGGGATTTTAAATTCAATATGGGTCTGACCGAACCGTCTGGTTTCGGGACTACAACATGGTCGAATAATAACCCCCTCCTTGTTGAAGGAGGGGAACCTTGACCACCACCTGTTGAAGATACAATTTGTGAATTGCAGTTAACACTATTTCCCTCTCGTGGGGGGAAGCCGGCAGGGCCGTCGGTGAGGGGGCATCTTCTCAAAGTCCAGCTTGTATCCCTGAGACACAATATCTATTGCCCAGGGATCTAACAGGGAGTGAACCCACTTGTGGCTGAACTTACGAAGGCGTGCCCCCACCGGGCATAGCTCCGCCTGTGGAGCCCCAGCGACATGCGGTGGATTTTTGTAGAAGCCGGGGAGGACTTCTGTTCCTGGGAACTAGCTGTGTTGTGCAGCTTCTTTCCTCTGCCCCTGCCTCTGGCAAGAAAGGACGCACCTCGGACTTTCTGGTTTCTTTATTCGAAAGGCTGCATTTGATAATGTCGTGCTTTCCTAGGCTGTGCAGGAACATAAGGCAAAATATCAGAATTACCAGCTATAGCTGTGGAGACCAGATCTGAGACCCTTCTCCACACAATCCTCAGCCTTCCATATGCTTCTTAAGTCGGCATCATCTGTCCATTGCATATTCTACAGGACACGTCAAGCAGATATCGACATAGCTTTGACTCTAGGACCCAGTATACTCATGTCTCTTTGGGCATGTTTTATACATACACATATCTCTTAAGACAGCATCTTTAATATATATATATATATATATATATATATATCTATATATACATATATATATCTATATACATACTAGGGTCTCAATCTCTGCTGATAAGGTACCTGTCCACGCTGCCACATCGCTGTAAACCCATGCCGGCACAATCACCGGTCTGAGTAGTGTACCAGAATGTGCACGCTATCTGCAGGATCCCTGAGAATAGCTGTTACGTCAGGGCTACCTTTTGGACAAACGTGACATCCTAGGGGAAGATTCCCATCATATCCTGGCCCTAGTGGGGAAAGGATACTGGCTGAGAATTCTTTGTGAGAAACTGCAGTCTCTTGTCTGGAGATTCCCGCTCTATTTCATCATGAGAGGGGGGAAATTTACCTCAGCTTTCTTCCCCTTAAACATGTGTACCCTTGTGTCAGGGACAGATGAGTCATCAGTGATATGCAAATCATCTTTTATTACAATAATCATATATTGAATACTTTACTGCCATTTTGGCTGTAACTTTGCATTATCGTAGTCGACACTGGAGTCAAACTCCGTGTCGATATCAGTGTAGTGTCTATTATTTTGGATAGTGAGCATTGAGAGACTCTAAAGGTCTCTGCAACATAGGGACAGACATGGGTAGATTTCCTGCCTGTTCTCTAATCTTTTGTGCAATAAATTCACCTTAGCACTTAATTACACATATCCAAACAGGTGTCGGCGTTGTCGACGGAGACACCCTCTCACACATATTTGCTCCATCTCCTCCTTAGGGGAGCCTTTTACCTCAGACATGTCGACACACACGTACCAACACACCACACACTCAGGGAATGCTCATCTGAAGACAATTCCCCCATAAGGCCCTTTGGAGAGACAGAGAGAAAGTATGCCAGAACACACCCCAGCGCTATTAACCCAGGAACAACACAGTAATTTAATGTTAACCCAGTAGCTGCTGTTTATATTGATTTTTGCGCCTAATTATGTGCCCCCCCTCTCTTTTTACCCTCTTCTACCGTGTAACTGCAGGGGAGAGACTGGGGAGCTTCCTCTCAGCGGTGCTGTGGAGAAAAAACATGGCGCTGGTGAGTGCTGAGGAAGAAGCCCCGCCCCCTCGACGGCGGGCTTCTGTCCCGCTTTCATGTACAATTTTGGCGGGGGCTCATACATATATACAGTGCCCAACTGTATATTATGCAAACTTTAGCCAAAGAGGTCTCTAATTGCTGCCCAGGGCACCCCCCTGCGCCCTGCACCCATACAGTGACCGGAGTATGTGGGTGTAGTGTGGGAGCAATGGCGCACAGCTGCAGTGCTGTGCGCTACCTCATATGAAGACTGGAGTCTTCTGCCACCGAATTCGAAGTCTTCTTGCTTCTTTCACCCGGCTTCTGTCTTCCGGCTCTGCGAGGGGGACGGCGGCGCGGCTCCGGGATCGGATGACTAAGGGTGAGATCCTGTGTACGATCCCTCTGGAGCTAATGGTGTCCAGTAGCCTAAGAAGCAGGACCTATCTTCAGAGAGTAGGGCTGCTTCTCTCCCCTCAGTCCCACAATGCAGGGAGTCTGTTGCCAGCAGAGCTCCCTGAAAATAAAAAACCTAACAAAATACTTTCTTATAGCAAGCTCAGGAGAGCTCACTAAGTAGCACCCAGCTCGTCCGGGCACAGATTCAAACTGAGGTCTGGAGGAGGGACATAGAGGGAGGAGCCAGAGCACACCAGTATCCAAATTCTTTCTTAAAGTGCCCCGTCTCCTGCGGAGCCCGTCTATTCCCCATGGTCCTTACGGAGTCCCCAGCATCCACTAGGACGTTCGAGAAATATGTAATACAGTATATCTTTGTGAAAATCCTATATTAAATAACACCTGACGCACCAAGCCCCCTCAGGTTATAGAATATAGGGATAGCAAGTTGAGTGAAAGACACGAGATGGACACCACTCAGCTATCAATGCACACACAAATAGTCACAGTTTGTACAATGCAGAGGTTATTACAGACAATAATACTGTACTGGACTAGCTTACACAGCTATATAGTCAATAGATATAACACTACACAGTAAGAAACTGGATGTATATCACAGGGTAATTGTACTATAAACTCCTGACTAAATGCACTCTTTCTTACCAACACTGACTAAAAAGGCAGGTAGAATACTTAAGTGTCATGTAAAGTCACAGCGCTGACAACCAGGCAGCTTTACATAGGAGGATTTGCCCAAGCAGTCCCAGGAACAGTGAGCTGTGGAGTAATGGCGCCGCAGACACTGACTGGGAGTGAGGAAAAGAGAGATGCAGCTCCAGGGCGGGAACACTTGCTGGAAATGGCGCCCTGGGGCTGGGGGAGAGGCTTCAGGTCTAAGCCTTATCCCCCTTGCTGGCAAAACCACCGGGTTCTGTGGGCGATATTAAAATTAAAAATAGGCCCAGCATGCAATCCCACTAACCCTTTTGAGTATTTAAAAAAAATAAAAAAAAATATATATATATATATATATTTTTTTTTTTTCTTTTTTTTTTAAATTAGTAGCGCTGTGCGCCAGGTTCTGGCAGTTTACTTCCTGGGAGGTAGGGAGGCGGGGTGCAGTGCCACCCTCAACTGTGACCGGCGCCGCTTGAGTGAATCCGGAAGCAGTGCCAGCGTTACCCGCTGAGCAAGGGCATGCAGTGCAGGAAGGCGCCAAGCTGAAGAGGCGCCCTCCCCACTCTGCAACCCTGCTGTTGATACCAGCTGCCGCTGCGCCTGCCAGGCTGGATGATCGGCAATAGCACCGGCAGCGTGTAGCGCAGCTGCTCATGTAAGGTCCATCTGGCTCCCTCCTCCACCTCCCGGAGTTGGCCCTGCAGTGTATGTCTGCCTGGTCACAAAGCCTGGTCCCTGCGCCCTGTGAGTTCAATGAGCAATGCCGCATGTCATGGACCTTTGTTAGAATGTGACAGAGTGCATCCCCTGGCCCTGCCTATTGTGCTGCCAGGGATAATGCTGTGTAGTTACTCAAGTCCTATAATCTCTCCCTATCATTTCAGCTGTCGAACTGGACCCGAATATTCACGTCTGTTCTATGCACATTAGGTGGTTAAGGGGCACTACTGCTATAGGCATTATCTGTATAAGCAGCACTACTACTGGAGGCATTATGTGTATAAGCAGTACCACTACTGGAGGCAGTGTGTGTATAAGCAGCACTACTTCTATTGGCATTGTGTGTATAAGCAGCGCTACTACCGAGAGCATTATGTGTATAAGTGGCACTACTACTGTGGGCATTACACGAACAAGCGGCACTACTACTGGTGGCATTATGTCTAATACACATAATGTCTACTACTGGAGACATTATGTGTATTAGTGGACTACTATATGCAGTGTAATGTGAATAAGATTTTGCTACTGTGTGGCTTAATTTGAAATGGAGTTACTATTGCGTGGCCATGTCCTTTCCTTGTGAGACCACACGCCTTTTTCCATCACGCACTGTCCCCTTGCAAAGTATGGGAGGGTGCAAATCTATCGTTTGCAGGGGGGGGCGCTGAACACCATAGCACCGGCCCTGCATCTAAGCATACAGTATCTGCAGTAGCAGCGGCGCTGCACAGCTGACAGATTGTGTTTGGACAGTGCCAAACAGGTCTGCTGACAGTGAGCCTCCCTCTCCTCTACCATCTGTCCGTTTATGCCCCCGTCTGTGCCCTGGTGTTCTGTCTATGGTGCTCAGTCCATCAGTTTATGCCTCCATATGGTGCTCTGTCTGTACGCCTGTCTCTCTCCCTAGCAGTGTCTCTCTCGCTGACGCTCTGTCTCTCCAAAAAAACTTGATGAGCGAGTGCATTTCCTGGAACATTTGAGGATTTCGTCACAAAAGTTGAACTACAGTACATCGGAAATAGCCCTCCCTTGCAGACACAACACAGTCTGTAACTTTACAGGAAAGTGAACAAAGCCAAAATCGAATCTGAAGTATGTAATGTGACGGTGACATACATCCCTTCTCTTTAGTTACAGATCCATTAAGTAGTCATTGGAAATGCATTCAGCCAACAGACTTAGTCTTTAAATAGAACTAATTCTTCACTGAGGGCAAATGTCCTCTGTATTAAAACTCAAAGAAATTGCACAAAAATATTAAGACAGCCTATATACAAGGTCAAGGGCACTCAGTACTTCCTGAATTCTTTTGCTGAAATGTCCAACTCAAGAATTCATTTCCATATTCAAACTCAAAATCCCAGCACAATGTATGGCAGACAATCTATCATCCTGATCTGATAGTCTAGGGAGCAGATGCAAACATAATCCAATTTTCCATAATGTGGGATGTTAAAAGTATCTGCGTACATAAACTATAGCCATATAGTTATCCAGCAGGGTAATATACAGTGCAGGATAATGCAATTACAGCTATGAAGGGAAAAAACAGTTACTAGCTGCAATAAGATAGTACAAAAAGGTCTGGAAGGAAATGATTTTCTATTCATAAAAAAGCTAGACTTGTGAGGGGGTTCATAAGGTTTTAAAACCCAAATTGTATTGATACTGAAGGAGGCTAAGGACCCATACGACTATGCTAGTTATTGGCCTATTGACCTCCTCAATCTCGATGTTAAGAGCCAATGCTAAAATCCTAGAAAACAGGTTTAACCAGGTTCACTATGAGCAGGTCGGGTTCATATCGGGACAACACCTGTAGAACCATAGACTTATCCATATTATAAACTCCAGTAGGACGCCTGAAAAATAATTTGACAGGATCTCCTGGAGCTTTATGTCCCATAATCTATGGCCCTTCAGAATATCGAGAAACTGCCTGACTGGCGCCTCTGTGTTCCCATAAATGGCATCCCATCTGATCATTTCTGTAATGGCACCAGGCAGGGTTGTCCCCGCGTCCTCTTTGATCATTGCTCTGGTAATCGAGCCTCTGGCCTCTCTGAATTGAATCTAATATCCAGTGACGCAAGGTCGGGGTTACTGCCTCTAAAACTGCACTCTTTGCGGACATCTTGCTTACACTTTCTTACCCCAGGATCGCTCTGTCCAACCCTTACACTACACACACATATATATTTTTATTATTTATTTTTCTATTACACACATATTTTATATATATTTTTATTATTTATTTTTCTATTACACACATTTTATATATATATATATATATATATATATATATATATACACACACACACACACACACACACAGGTTGAGTATCCCTTATCCGAAATGCTTGGGACTAGAAGCATTTTGGATATCGGATTTTTCCGTATTTTGGAATAATTGCATACCAAGTCTAAGCACAGAATGCATTTATGTTTCATATACACCTTATACACACAGCCTGAAGGTCATTTCAGCCAATATTTTTAATAACTTTGTGCATTAAACAAAGTGTGTGTACATTCACACAATTCATTTATGTTTCATATACACCTTATACACACAGCCTGAAGGTCATTTAATACGATATTTTTAATAACTCTGTGTATTAAACAAAGTTTGTGTACATTGAGCCATCAGAAAACAAAGTTTTCACTATCTCACTCTCACTCAAAAAATTCCGTATTTCGGAATATTTGGATATGGGATACTCAACCTGTATATATAGTCCGAGGGGGACTGACTGTGCCGTTTTTTCTAAACTAAGATGTATGTATCCATGTACTACAATTAAATGAACTGTTTGCATTTATACTTATACTCCGCGCCCCTCATTCTTCTCTTGCATATATATATATATATATATATATATATATATATATTTATGTGTGTTTGTGTGGCTGTGCAGGATCATAGCCGTCGAAATTGACATTCTCCCCAAATGGCTCTACCTCTTCCAAACCCTCCCTGTAACAGTTTCCCCTTTCCCTCTTCTATAAACTTCAGAAATCTATCATCCATTTTTTTTGGTATGATAAAGGTTTTTTTTATTTTTCATTATGTGATTTTCTTTTGAGGCAACACAGCAATCTCAGCATACTGGCCCAAAAAACAGGATTTTGGTACTCACCGTTAAATCCTTTTCTCCTAGTCTGTAGAGGATGCTGGGGACTCCAAAAGGACCATGGGGTATAGACGGGTTCCGCAGGAGCTTGGGCACACTAAAAAGACTTAAAACTGGGTGTGAACTGGCCCCTCCCTCTATGCCCCTCCTCCAGACCTCAGTTATAGGAACTGTGCCAGGAGAGACGGACATTACAAGGTAAGATTTTTTTTTAACTAAGGGCTACCAAACTACCAGCCCACACCATAAACATACCGTACAACCGGAATAACGCCAAACAAGATAACAGTATGCATAAAACTCCAGCAACCAGCTGCAACAAACCAATACACAACTAGTGTACAAACTAACTTAAACAGTAAGGAAACACACTGCAAGTAATAGTCCGCACTGGGACGGGCGCCCAGCATCCTCTACGGACTAGGAGAAAAGGATTTAACGGTGAGTACCAAAATCCTGTTTTCTCTTACGTCCTTGAGGATGCTGGGGACTCCAAAAGGACCATGGGTATTATACCAAAGCTCCAGAACGGACAGGAGAGTGCGGACGACTCTGCAGCACCGACTGAGCAAACGCCAGGTCCTCATCGGCCAGGGTATCAAACTCATAGAACTTAGCAAAAGTGTTCGAACCCGACCAAGTAGCTGCTCGGCAAAGCTGTAGCGCCGAGACACCTCGGGCAGCCGCCCAAGATGAGCCCACTTTCCTGGTAGAATGGGCTTTAACCGATTTTGGCACCGGCAGTCCTACCGAAGAATGAGCCTGCTGGATCGTACTACAAATCCAGCGTGCAATAGTCTGTTTTGAAGCGGGATGACCGATCTTGTTGGCCGCATACAAAGCAAACAACGCTTCAGTTTTCCTAGTAACAGCTGTCCTAGAAACATATACTTTTAACGCTCTTACAACATCCAGAGATTTTGGAATCGCCACCTCTTCCGTAGCTACCGGAACCACAATAAGATTGGTTAATGTGAAATGAAGAAACCACCTTCGGTAGAAATTGTTGACGAGTCCTCAATTCCGCCCTATCCGAATGAAAAATCAAGTACGGGCTCTTATGAGATAAAGCTGCCAATTCAGACAGTCGCCTGGCAGATGCCAGCGCCAAAAGCATAACGACCTTCCAAGTGAGAAATTTCAACTCAACCTTACGCAAAGGTTCAAACCAGGAAGACATGAGAAACCGTAAGACGACATCGAGGTCCCATGGAGCTACAGGAGGTACAAACGGCGGATTGATATGCATTACACCCTTCACAAAGGTCTGAACCTCTGGGAGGGCAGCTAACTCTTTTTGAAAGAAAATAGACAAAGCCGAAATTTGCACTTTGATGGAACCCAGTTTCAGGCCTGCATCTACGCCCGCCTGTAAAAAGTGGAGAAAACGACCCAAGTGAAAATCATCCGCAGGAGCCTTTTTAAGCTCACACCAGGAAACATACTTCCTCCAGATACGGTGATAGTGTTTCGCCGTAACCTCTTTCCTAGCCTTAATGAGAGTTGGAATGACTTCCCTGGGAATACCCTTACGAGCTAAGATCGGACGCTCAACCTCCATGCCGTCAAACGCAGCCGCGGTAAGTCTGGAAACACGCATGGACCCTGCAACAACAGATCCTCTCTTAGAGGAAGCGGCCAAGGATCTTCCACCAGCAAGTCCTGAAGATCCGGGTACCAGGCCCTTCTTGGCCAGTCTGGAACGACGAGAATCGCCTGAACCCTAGCTCGACGAATGATCCCCAGCACCTTTGGAATGAGAGGAAGTGGAGGGAACACATACACCGACTGCAAGACCCACGGAGACACCAGGGCGTCCACTGCAGTGGCTTGTGGGTCCCTTGACCTGGAACAATACCTCGGGAGCTTCTTGTTGAGCCGAGACGCCATCATGTCTATCAACGGAATTCCCCAGCGTCTTGTCACTTTTGCAAATACCTCTTGGTGCAGAGCCCACTCTCCCGGATGGAGGTCGTGTCTGCTGAGGAAATCCGCTTCCCAGTTGTCCACCCCGGGTAGGAAAACTGCTGACAGTGGGCTGACGTGTTGTTCCGCCCAGCGAAGGATCTTTGTGGCCTCCGCCATTGCCGCTCTGCTCCTCGTTCCGCCTTGCCGGTTTATATGGGCCACCGCTGTGATGTTGTCTGACTGTACCAGGACCGGTCGATCCTGAAGAAGACTTCTTGCTTGGAGCAGGCCGTTGTAAATGGCTCTTAACTCGAGAATATTTATGTGGAGACAGGCTTCTTGGAGCGACCATTTTCCCTGGAAATTTCTTCCTTGGGTGACTGCGCCCCAGCCCCGGAGACTTGCATCTGTCGTCAGAATTACCCAATCCTGGATACCGAATCGGCGTCCCCCCAGGAGGTGATGAGCTTGTAGCCACCACAGGAAAGAAATTCTGGCTCTGGGAGATAGACTTATCTTCCGGTGAATGTGTAGATGAGATCCGGACCATTTGCTCAGCAAGTCCCACTGAAACACGCGGGCGTGAAATCTGCCAAATGGAATGGCTTCGTACTCCGCAACCATCTTCCCCAGAACCAGAGTACAATAATGGATCGACACTTGTCGGCTTCAGAAGGTCTCTAACCATCGTCTGCAGTTCCCGAGCCTTTTCTTCTGGAAGGAATACCTTCTGTAACTCCGTGTCCAGAATCATGCCCAGAAAAGGAAGCCGAGTGGTCGGAATCAACTGGGATTTCGGCAAATTGAGCACCCAACCGTGCTGTCGCAGAACCGATAGTGACAACTCTACACTTCTCAGCAACCGTTCCCTGGACCTCGCCTTTATCAGGAGATCGTCCAAGTACGGGATAATTGAAACCCCTTGTTTGCGAAGAAGAACCATCATTTCTGCCATGACCTTGGTGAAAATCCTCGGAGCCGTGGAAAGCCCAAACGGCAACGTCTGAAATTGGTAATAAGTATCCTGTATCGCAAACCTGAGGAAAGCCTGATGTGGAGGATATATCGGCACATGTAAGTAGGCATCCTTTATGTCGACTGACGCCATAAAATCCCCCCCCTCCAGGCTGGCAATCACCGCTCGAAGGGATTCCATCTTGAACTTGAAGACTCTCAAGTATGGATTGAGGGATTTTAGATTTAGAATTGGTTTAACCGAACCGTCCGGTTTCGGTACCACAAAGAGGCTCGAGTAGAACCCCTCCCCCCGCTGGGACGGAGGGACGGGAACAATAACCTTCTGCAGACACAATTTTTGAATCGCCGCCCGGACCACCTCCCTGTCCGGAAGAACCACTGGTAATGCCGAAATGAAGAACCGGTGAGGGGGCATCTCCTGAAACTCCAGTTTGTATCCTTGAGACACGATTTCTAACAACCAAGGATCCAGGTCTGATTGAATCCAGACCTGGCTGAATACCTGAAGACGGCCCCCCCACCTGTCCGGACTCCCCCAGGGAAGCCCCACCGTCATGCGGTGGACTTGGTAGCAGCCGGGGAGGACTTCTGGTCCTGTGCGCCTGAGGCTGCAGGAAGTTTTCTTCCCCGTCCTTTACCCTTTGAGGCGAGGAAAGACAAACCTTTCCCACGCCTGTATTTATTGTGACGAAAGGACTGCATTTGTTGATGTGGTGCCTTTTTCTGTGGTGTGGGAACATAAGGAAGAAAAAAGGACTTACCCGCAGTCGCGGTCGAGACTAGGTCCGCCAGGCCGTCCCCAAACAAGACAGTACCTTTAAAGGGTAGAGCTTCCATAGACCTCTTGGAGTCGGCATCAGCATTCCATTGATGGATCCACAAGGCCCTCCTGGCAGATATCGACATGGCATTGGTCCTTGATCCCAAGAGACAGACGTCCCTTGCCGCGTCCTTTAAGTAATCCGCAGCGTCCTTAATATAACCGAGAGTTATAAGGACATTATCTTTATCAAGAGTATCCATGTCACTAGCTAAATTCTCAGCCCATTTAGCAATAGCACTACTCACCCATACCACGCCACAGCAGGTCTGAGCAATGCACCCGTATTAGCGAAAATGGACTTCAGACACGTCTCCAACTTGCGATCCGCCGGATCCTTGAGAGCTGCCGTGTCAGGAGACGGAAGCGCCACCTTCTTAGACAAACGGGATAGAGCTTTATCAACAGTTGGAGATGTCTCCCATTTTTCCCTGTCATCAGAGGGGAAAGGATACGCCATATAAATCCTCTTGGGAATCTGCCATTTCTTATCCGGCGACTACCAAGCCTTTTCACAAAGAGTATTCATTTCATGAGAGGGGGGAGACTTCACCTCAGGTTTCTTTCCCTTGAACAAGCAAATCCATGTTTCCTGTACCGCAGGTTCATCAGAAATCTGCAAAACATCCTTTATAGCCACAATCATGTACTGAATACTCTTAACTAATCGTGGATGTAACGCAGCCTCAGTGAAATCGACCTCGGAATCAGAGTCCGTGTCGGTATCCGTATCCTCCACCTGAGTAAAAGGCCTCTTATGGGACCCGGATGGGGTCTGTACCCGAGATAAAGCCTCCTCCATGGACTTTTTCCACACCTGCGTCTGTGACTCAGACTTATCTAACCTCTTAGATAAAGAAGCTTCATTGGAATTTATTGTATTAAGGAGTGCTAGTAAATCAGGAGTCGGCTGCGTCGACAGTGCTACATCTAGCCCCGCATCCCCACCTCCCATAACCTCCTCTGGTGATTAACATTCAGGCTCCGACATGTCGACACGTAGTACCGACACACAACACACACAGAACCGTCCCAGCAAGGTGACAGGCCCACAATGCAGCCCAGAAGAGAAGACAGAGGGAGTATGCCAGCTCACACCCCAGCGCCTGTATATTAGTACACGAATATATATACTCAGCGCTGCCTTATTATCAAAAAGACTGGTACACCACTGCGGCTCCCCTCTGGAGATGCCCCTTTTACTTGAAATCAGCGTGGAGGTCCCGGCAGCGTCTCTCCCTCCGTCTGGTGCAGGGAGAAAATGGCGCGTGTGAGCCGCGTACCGAAGCTCCGCCCCCTTCCCGGCGGCTTCGGCCCGCCAAATTCAAACTCACGTAAAATGCCGGCGGGGGTCTGTAAAAGGTGCCTCGGCACCCACAATCATATGCCGCCCTTACAAAACTTCAGTAACATGCCTCCCAGCGCCCTGCACCCAGTGACAACCGTTGGTGATGTGTGTGTGGGAGCATGGAGCACAGCGTTACCGCTGTGCTTTACCTTCCGTCACTGAAGTCTTCTGCCGTCCTGAAGTCTTCTGATCTTCTCATACTCACACGACTTCTGCCTTCTGGCTTCTGTGAGGGGTGACGGCGTGGCTCCGGGAACAAGCAGCTAGGCGCACCAAGTGATCGAACCCTCTGGAGCTAATGGTGTCCAGTAGCCGAGAAGCAGAGCCTTGAAACTCACAGAAGTAGGTCCTGCTTCTCTCCCCTCACTCCCACGCTGCAGGGAGCCTGTAGCCAGCAGGGCTCCCTGAAAATAAAAAACCTAACAAAAGTTTTTTTCTAGAGAAACTCAGTAGAGCTCCCCTAGTGTGCATCCTGTCACTCCTGGGCACAAAGAAAAACGGAGGTCTGGAGGAGGGGCATAGAGGGAGGGGCCAGTTCACACCCAGTTTTAAGTCTTTTTAGTGTGCCCAAGCTCCTGCGGATCCTGTCTATACCCCATGGTCCTTTTGGAGTCCCCAGCATCCTCTAGGACGTAAGAGAAATAGGATTTTTATTACCTACCGGTAAATACTTTTCTCGTAGTCTGTAGAGGACACTGGGAATCCATTTAGTACCATGGGGTATAGATGGGTCCACTAGTCATGATCTTGATCCAGCGTGCAATAGACTGCTTTGAAGCAGGACGCCTAATTTTATTTGGATCATAGAGAACGAACAGCGAGTTGGATTTTCTGTGACGAGCTGTTCTCTTTACATACACCTTCAAAGCCCTCACAACATCCAAAAATTTTGAAGTAGCAGAGGTGTCCGTCACAGCCGGAACCACAATTGGTTGGTTTATGTGAAAAGTGGACACCACTTTAGGAAGAAATTGCTGACGAGTAAGTAGGGACTTTTGTGAGACAACACTCCTAGTTCTGACGCACGTCTCGCTGAGGCCAAGGTCAATAGTGTGACGGTCTTCCACGTAAGGTACTTTACTACAACCTCCCGTAACGGTTCAAACCAGTCCGATTGGAGGAACTGTAGCACCAAATTAAGATCCCAAGGTGCAGTGAGAGGCACAAAGGGAGGCTGGATGTGTATAACACCTTTGAAGAACATCTGGTCCTCAGGGAGAGAAGCCAATGGTTTCCAAAAGAAAATAGACAGACGAAATCTGGACTTTAATGGAACCTAGGCGTAGGCCCACATCCACTCCCGACTGCAGAAAAAGCACAAGACATCCCAGATGAAATTCCACCGCAGAATATTGTCTGTTCTCACACCAAGAAACATACTTCTTCCATATACAGTAGTAATTGTTTAGACATTACCCCCTTCCTGGCTTGGATCATAGTCGAGATGACCTTGTCAGGAATCCCTTTCCTGGCTAGGATCAGCCGTTTAATCTCCATGCCGTTAAACGTAGCCGCGGTAAGTCTTGATAGATAAACTGACCCTGTTGCAGAAGATCCTCGCGAAGAGATAGAGGCCACGGATCTTCGAGGAGAATCTCCAGAAGGTCCACGTACCACGCCCTTCGAGTCTAGTCCGGAGCAATGAGTATTACTTGAACATTTTCCCTTCTTATTCTTTTTAGAATTCTTGGGATCAGAGGAGGTGGAGGAAACCCGTACACCATCTGGTAGACCCACGGAGTTGTCAGTCTACAGCCACTGCTTGTGGGTCTCTCGACCTGGAACAATACCGCTTGAGCTTTTTGTTGAGACGAGAGGCAATCATGTCGATTTGTGGATATCCCCACCGACTTGTCAAGCACCTGAATACTTCCGGGTGAAGGTTCTGCACCCCAGGGTGCAGGTCGTGTCTGCTGAGGAAGTCTGCTTACCAGTTGTCTACTCCCGGAATGAAGACAGTCAACAACGCCATGGCGTGTTTTTCCGCACAGAGGAGAATTTTTGACACCTCTGACATTGCTGCTCTGCTTTTCGTTCCGCCCTGTGGGTTTATGCACATTATCGACATTACATGGTCCGACTGGACTTGAATGGTCCAATTCCGAAGAAGGGATGAGGCCTGCAGAAGGGCGTTGTAGATAGCCCGGAGTTCCAGGATGTTTACTGGAAAGACGACTCCCTGACGTGACCATTTTCCTTGAAACTGCACCCCACCCCCACCCCCCTCGGGTGACTGCTCCCCAACCTGTGCGGCTTGCGTCCGTTATTAGCAGAATCCAATTCTGAATCCCGAACCTCCGACCCTCGACGAGGTGAGAAGTCTGTAGCCACCACAGAAGGGAGATCGTGGCTCTTGGCGACAGACTGATCCTCTGGTGCATGTGAAGATGTGATCCGAACCATTTGTCCAATAGATCTGCTGTAAGGGCATCACATGAAACCGTCCGTACTGAAGCGCCTCGTAAGAGGCCCCCCATTTTCCCCAGAAGACAAATGCACAGATGCGTTGAGATCTGGGCTGGCTTCAGGACAGCCCGAACCATCGACTGGATCTCCATAGCCTTCCCCACAAGAAGGAACACTCTGAGATTCCGTGTCCAGTATCATTCCCAGAAAGGAAAGTCTCTGCGTCGGTTGCAGGTGAGATTTTGGCATGTTCAGAATCCACCCGTGATCCAGGAGTAGTGTGGTTAAGAGGCAAATACTGTCCATCAACCACTCCCTGGACAGTGCCTTTATCAGAAGATTGCCCATGTATGGAATTATGTTCACTCCGTTTGCGGAGTAGAAACATCATCTCTGCCATCACCTTGGTGAAAACTCTTGGTGCCGTGGAGAGACCAAATGGCAGGGCCTGGAACTGGTAGTGACAGTCTTGAGGTGCAAACCGTAGATAAGCCTGATGAGGCAGCCAGATCGGAATGTGAAAGGTATGAATCCTTGATATCCAGAGACACTAGGAATTCCCCCTCCATCAGATCTCAGGTCTGGAGACTCCATCTTGAATTTGAACACTTAAGAACGGATTCAACGTCTTGAGGTTCAAAATCGGCCTTACCGAACCGTCCGGTGTCGGTACTACAAACAGGTTGGAATAATATCCCCTGTTTTGCAGGTGAGGTGGAACTGGAACTATGACCTGAGTCTGTACCAGTTTTTGAATGGCATCCTGTAAGGTTATACTTGCTTCCTGTGAAACTGGTAAGCCTGATTTGAAGAATCTGTGAGGTGGGAGCTCCTGAAACTCCAATCTGTAGCCCTGGGAAATAAGACCTATGACCCAGGGATCCTGGCATGATGATGTTCAGATGTGACTGAAAAATTTCAGTCGTGCTCCCACCTGCCGATCTTCCAGGCATCACAGACAGTCATGCTAAAGGCATTGAGGAAGCAGAACTTGAGCTCTGTTCCTGTGAAACTGCAGTTGCTGGTTTTCGTGGTTTACCTCTAGCGCCTCTGGTGGCTGTAGAACCACCTCTGGTTTTGCCCTTGAACTTGGCAGTACGAAAGGACTGTAGATTAGGTCCAAAGTAAGCCTTCCTGGCTGGGGGAGCTGCAGCAGGAAGATACGTGGACTTACCTACAGTAGCTTTGGAGAGCCATTTGTCTAGTTCATCTCCAAATAAGGCCTCTCCTGTGAAGGGTAGGCCTTTCCTGGAGTCCGTGTCGGCAGTCCACTGGCGTAGCCATAAGCCTCTGTGTGCTGATACTGCCATAGCAGTGGTGCATGCATTAAGCAAGCCTATTTCTTTTATGGCTTCCACCATAAAATTTAATCTCCCCCTTAGGCAAGGTACCTAACCCTTCAATTAGGTTACCCGACCATTTGGCGATGGCCTTAGTAAAGTAATCCACCCACATGCTACAGTGGATCTCTGTGCCACTCCAGCAGCTGTATACAAAGATTTGAGTGTATTCTCAATTCTACGATCAGCCGTGTCTTTTAGGGAGGCTGCACCAGGGACAGGAAATACAATTTTCCGTAACAGCCTGGATACTGATGCATCCACTATTGGTGGATTTTCCCATTTTTCTTCTATCCTCAGTAGGAAAGGGAAAAGATGATCTCAACCTTTTAGGGATCTGAAATTTCCTATAAGGATTAACCCATGGTTCTTCAAACAGGGTATTTAGTTCCTTTGACACAGGAAAATAAGATTTCTCAGTATCCTCTGTTACCTTATCAGGGATATGCAGAAACTCTCCAATAGCTTCTATGAGAGCCTCTATTCCCTGTGACGGAGTAGACTCGCCCACCTCTGCATCCACCTCCCCCCCTCCTGCATGTTTGACCCCTCATCATCAGTCAGACTGCAGGATATGAACCAAAGGACATTTTTGCGGACAAATGGCAGGGGACCGAGACGCTGGTTTGGGTACTAAGTCTCTGTTCATAAACGTGGTCATCGATTGTGTGTTGTGTATTGTGTGTCTCTCTCATTGCGGGACAATTTAGTGGAAATATTGGAGATCATTACCCTAATGGAATCCAGGCAAGCTGATTCTGCTTTGCTAGCCAGGGAGGGTGCAATGCATTGAGTACACTGCAGTGAACCCCGTGGAGAAGAGGAACACTGTGCCTTACAAGAAACACACTCTTTGTGTGACATACTGTGACAGTAACAGCAAACATACACACACACACACGGGAACAGGTTAAAAGCACAATTAGCGCACAAAGAGCCCTTCAAGAGAGACAGAGATAGCCTGGAGCCAGCACACAGCGCCCTTACTGCTAATGCCAAGCTTAGCTGGGTCACAGACTAAGTACCCAGAATGGGAACTTAGTACACTAGTAAGTGCTCCAGAGGAGTTGCGCGTCCCTGTCAGTCAGTGTCTGTGTCCACTGCAGAGGGAAAATGGCACTGGTGAGCTGCTGGATCCGCTCATAGTGAAGCCCCGCCCCTACAATGGTGCGCGGTCTTCCCGCTTTTTTTATACTGGCTGAGGTCATTTTTAATGCCTAAAATGAAGTCAGTCACCTTTTAAGTCTCTAATGCCAGTCTGGGTACTGTGTACACTCGTTGTGTACTTAGACTCAGTTCGCTCCCTCAGAAGCGGTGCGTCCGCACTGTGTACTGAGCCCCGAGACGCCGCCACCCCCGTAGATGCCATGCATGTCTGTACCCTCATGCCACCATAATGGGCGGCGACCCGCTAACCGGGACGCCGGCTTAGTACTCACCACTCTTCTGGCTCTGTTAGGGGTGGCGTCGTGCTGCGGTAATGTACGCTTGCCGTGGTGGGGCGTGCAAATAGTTCCCTCAGGAGCTTGTGTCCTGTCAGCGGGGAATGGGACCATTATCCCTTCAAGAGGTTGGGCCGTTCCCCCCCTTTAAGTCCCACAAAGCAGGCAGGCTGGTGCCATCCAGTCCTGCCTGAAAATAACAGAAAATAAATGCAGTAAACTCTTCAGGAGCTTCCATGCGATGTGACCGGCTCCGCCGGGCACATTTTCTAAACAGTCTGGCAGGAGGGGCATAGAGGGAGGAGCCAGCGCACACAATGAAATTCTTAAAAGTGCCCAAGACTCCTAGTGGACCCGTCTACACCCCATGGTACTAAATGGATTCCCAGTATCCTCTAGGACGGAAGAGAAAATAAGATTTTACTTACCGATAAATCTATTTCTCGGAGTCCGTAGTGGATGCTGGGGTTCCTGAAAGGACCATGGGGAATAGCGGCTCCGCAGGAGACAGGGCACAAAAAGTAAAGCTTTTCCAGATCAGGTGGTGTGCACTGGCTCCTCCCCCTATGACCCTCCTCCAGACTCCAGTTAGGTACTGTGCCCGGACGAGCGTACACAATAAGGGAGGATTTTGAATCCCGGGTAAGACTCATACCAGCCACACCGTACAACTTGTGATCTAAACCCAGTTAACAGTATGATAACAGCGGAGCCTCTGAAAGATGGCTTCCTTCAACAATAACCCGAATTAGTTAACAATAACTATGTACAATTATTGCAGATAATCCGCACTTGGGATGGGCGCCCAGCATCCACTACGGACTCCGAGAAATAGATTTATCGGTAAGTAAAATCTTATTTTCTCTATCGTCCTAGTGGATGCTGGGGTTCCTGAAAGGACCATGGGGATTATACCAAAGCTCCCAAACGGGCGGGAGAGTGCGGATGACTCTGCAGCACCGAATGAGAGAACTCCAGGTCCTCCTTAGCCAGAGTATCAAATTTGTAAAATTTTACAAACGTGTTCTCCCCTGACCACGTAGCTGCTCGGCAAAGTTGTAATGCCGAGACCCCTCGGACAGCCGCCCAAGATGAGCCCACCTTTCTTGTGGAGTGGGCCTTTACAGATTTAGGCTGTGGCAGGCCTGCCACAGAATGTGCAAGTTGGATTGTGCTACAGATCCAACGAGCAATCGTCTGCTTAGACGCAGGAGCACCCATCTTGTTGGGTGCATACAATATAAACAACGAGTCAGATTTTCTGACTCCAGCTGTCCTTGCAATATATATTTTTAATGCTCTGACAACGTCCAGTAACTTGGAGTCCTCCAAGTCACTTGTAGCCGCAGGCACTACAATAGGCTGGTTCAGATGAAATGCTGACACCACCTTAGGGAGAAAATGCGGACGAGTCCGCAGTTCTGCCCTGTCCGAATGGAAAATCAGATATGGGCTTTTGTAAGATAAAGCTGCCAGTTCTGACACTCTCCTGGCCGAAGCCAGGGCTAGAAGCATGGTCACTTTCCATGTGAGATATTTCAAATCCACCTTCTTTAGTGGTTCAAACCAATGAGATTTTAGAAAGTCCAAAACCACATTGAGATCCCACGGTGCCACTGGAGGCACCACAGGAGGCTGTATATGTAGCACTCCCTTAACAAAGGTCTGGACTTCAGGGACTGAAGCCAATTCTTTTTGAAAGAAAATCGACAGGGCCGAAATTTGAACCTTAATAGATCCCAATTTGAGACCCATAGACAATCCTGATTGCAGGAAATGTAGGAATCGACCCAGTTGAAATTCCTCCGTCGGAGCACTCCGATCTTCGCACCACGCAACATATTTTCGCCAAATTCGGTGATAATGTTGCACGGTTACTTCCTTCCTTGCTTTAATCAAAGTAGGAATGACTTCTTCCGGCATGCCTTTTTCCTTTAGGATCCGGCGTTCAACCGCCATGCCGTCAAACGCAGCCGCGGTAAGTCTTGAAACAGACAGGGACCCTGCTGAAGCAAGTCCCTCCTTAGAGGTAGAGGCCACGGATCTTCCGTGATCATCTCTTGAAGTTCCGGGTACCAAGTCCTTCTTGGCCAATCCGGAACCACTAGTATCGTCCTTACGCCTCTTTGCCGTATAATTCTCAATACTTTTGGTATGAGAGGCAGAGGAGGAAACACATACACCGACTGGTACACCCAAGGCGTTACCAGCGCGTCCACAGCTATTGCCTGCGGATCTCTTGACCTGGCGCAATACCTGTCCAGTTTTTTGTTGAGGCGAGACGCCATCATGTCCACCATTGGTCTTTCCCAACGGGTTACCAGCAAGTGGAAGACTTCTGGATGAAGTCCCCACTCTCCCGGGTGAAGATCGTGTCTGCTGAGGAAGTCTGCTTCCCAGTTGTCCACTCCCGGGATGAACACTGCTGACAGTGCTATCACATGATTCTCTGCCCAGCGAAGAATCCTTGCAGCTTCTGCCATTGCACTCCTGCTTCTTGTGCCGCCCTGTCTGTTCACATGGGCGACTGCCGTGATGTTGTCCGACTGGATCAACACCGGTTTTCCCTGAAGCAGAGGTTCTGCCTGGCTTAGAGCATTGTATATTGCTCTTAGTTCCAGAATGTTTATGTGAAGAGACGTTTCCAGGCTCGTCCATACTCCCTGGAAGTTTCTTCCTTGTGTGACTGCTCCCCAGCCTCTCAGGCTGGCGTCCGTGGTCACCAGGATCCAATCCTGTATGCCGAATCTGCGGCCCTCCATAGATGAGCACTCTGCAACCACCACAGAAGAGACACCCTTGTCCTTGGAGACAGGGTTATCCGCAGGTGCATCTGAAGATGCGACCCTGACCATTTGTCCAACAGATCCCTTTGGAAAATTCTTGCGTGGAATCTGCCGAATGGAATTGCTTCGTAAGAAGCCACCATTTTACCCAGGACTCTTGTGCATTGATGTACAGACACCTTTCCTGGTTTTAGGAGGTTCCTGACAAGCTCGGATAACTCCTTGGCTTTTTCCTCCGGGAGAAAAACCTTTTTCTGAACCGTGTCCAGAATCATCCCTAGGAACAGCAGACGAGTTGTCGGCATTAACTGGGATTTTGGAATATTCAGAATCCACCCGTGCTGTTTTAGCACTTCTTGCGACAGTGCTAATCCCATCTCTAGCTGTTCTCTGGACCTTGCCCTTATTAGGAGATCGTCCAAGTATGGGATAATTAATATGCCTTTTCTTCGAAGAAGAATCATCATCTCGGCCATTACCTTTGTAAAGACCCGAGGTGCCGTGGACAATCCGAACGGCAGCGTCTGAAACTGATAGTGACAGTTTTGTACAACGAACCTGAGGTACCCCTGGTGTGAGGGGTAAATTGGAACGTGGAGATACGCATCCTTGATGTCCAAGGATACCATAAAGTCCCCCTCTTTCAGGTTCGCTATCACTGCTCTGAGTGACTCCATCTTGAACTTGAACTTCTTTATGTACAGGTTCAAGGACTTCAGATTTAGAATAGGCCTTACCGAGCCATCCGGCTTCGGTACCACAAAAAGAGTGGAATAATACCCCTTCCCTTGTTGTAGAAGAGGTACCTTGACTATCACCTGCTGAGAGTACAGCTTGTGAATGGCTTCCAAAACCGTCTCCCTTTCGGAGGGGGACGTTGGTAAAGCAGACTTCAGGAAACGGCGAGGTGGATCTGTCTCTAATTCCAACCTGTACCCCTGAGATATTATCTGCAGGATCCAGGGATCTACCTGCGAGTGAGCCCACTGCGCGCTGTAATTTTTGAGACGACCACCCACCGTCCCCGAGTCCGCTTGAGAAGCCCCAGCGTCATGCTGAGGCTTTTGTAGAAGCCGGGGAAGGCTTCTGTTCCTGGGAAGGAGCTGCCTGTTGCTGTCTCTTCCCTCGACCTCTGCCTCGTGGCAGATATGAATAGCCCTTTGCTCTCTTATTTTTAAAGGAACGAAAGGGCTGCGGTTGAAAAGTCGGTGCCTTTTTCTGTTGGGGAGTGACTTGAGGTAGAAAGGTGGATTTCCCGGCTGTAGCCGTGGCCACCAAATCTGATAGACCGACTCCAAATAACTCCTCCCCTTTATACGGCAAAACTTCCATATGTCGTTTTGAATCCGCATCGCCTGTCCACTGTCGCGTCCATAAAGCTCTTCTGGCCGAAATGGACATAGCACTTACCCGTGATGCCAGTGTGCAGATATCCCTCTGTGCATCACGCATATAAAGAAATGCATCCTTTATTTGTTCTAACGACAGTAAAATATTGTCCCTGTCCAGGGTATCAATATTTTCAATCAGGGACTCTGACCAAACTACCCCAGCACTGCACATCCAGGCAGTCGCTATAGCTGGTCGTAGTATAACACCTGCATGTGTGTATATACTTTTTTGGATATTTTCCATCCTCCTATCTGATGGATCTTTAAGTGCGGCCGTCTCAGGAGAGGGTAACGCCACTTGTTTAGATAAGCGTGTTAGCGCCTTGTCCACCCTAGGAGGTGTTTCCCAGCGCTCCCTAACCTCTGGCGGGAAAGGGTATAATGCCAATAATTTCTTTGAAATTATCAGCTTTTTATCAGGGGCAACCCACGCTTCATTACACACGTCATTTAATTCTTCTGATTCAGGAAAAACTATAGGTAGTTTTTTCACACCCCACATAATACCCTGTTTAGTGGTACCTGTAGTATCAGCTAAATGTAACGCCTCCTTCATTGCCAAAATCATATAACGTGTGGCCCTACTGGAAAATACGGTTGATTCGTCACCGTCACCACTGGAGTCAGTGCCTGTGTCTGGGTCTGTGTCGACCGACTGAGGCAAAGGGCGTTTCACAGCCCCTGACGGTGTTTGAGTCGCCTGGACAGGCACTAATTGATTGTCCGGCCGTCTCATGTCGTCAAACGACTGCTTTAGCGTGTTGACACTATCCCGTAGTTCCATAAATAAAGGCATCCATTCTGGTGTCGACTCCCTAGGGGGTGACATCCTCATATTTGGCAATTGCTCCGCCTCCACACCAATATCGTCCTCATACATGTCGACACACACGTACCGACACACAGCAGACACACAGGGAATGCTCCTAACGAAGACAGGACCCACTAGCCCTTTGGGGAGACAGAGGGAGAGTTTGCCAGCACACACCAAAAGCGCTATAACAGGGATAGCCTTATAATAAGTGCTCCCTTATAGCTGCTTTATATATATCAAAATATCGCCATAAATTTGCCCCCCCCTCTCTGTTTTACCCTGTTTCTGTAGTGCAGTGCAGGGGAGAGACCTGGGAGCCGTCCTGACCAGCGGAGCTGTGAGAGGAAATGGCGCCGTGTGCTGAGGAGATAGGCCCCGCCCCTTTTCCGGCGGGCTCGTCTCCCGCTATTTAGTGAATCCAGGCAGGGGTTAAATATCTCCATATAGCCTCTGGGGGCTATATGTGAGGTATTTTTAGCCTTTATATAGGTTACATTTGCCTCCCAGGGCGCCCCCCCCCAGCGCCCTGCACCCTCAGTGACTGTGTGAAGTGTGCTGAGAGGAAAATGGCGCACAGCTGCAGTGCTGTGCGCTACCTTTAGAAGACTGCAGGAGTCTTCAGCCGCCGATTCTGGACCTCTTCTGACTTCAGCATCTGCAAGGGGGCCGGCGGCGCGGCTCCGGTGACCATCCAGGCTGTACCTGTGATCGTCCCTCTGGAGCTGATGTCCAGTAGCCAAGAAGCCAATCCATCCTGCACGCAGGTGAGTTCACTTCTTCTCCCCTCAGTCCCTCGTTGCAGTGATCCTGTTGCCAGCAGGACTCACTGTAAAATAAAAAACCTAAGCTAAACTTTTTCTAAGCAGCTCTTTAGGAGAGCCACCTAGATTGCACCCTTCTCGGCCGGGCACAAAAATCTAACTGGAGTCTGGAGGAGGGTCATAGGGGGAGGAGCCAGTGCACACCACCTGATCTGGAAAAGCTTTACTTTTTGTGCCCTGTCTCCTGCGGAGCCGCTATTCCCCATGGTCCTTTCAGGAACCCCAGCATCCACTAGGACGATAGAGAAATACAATTTGTGACCCCAGAGAGTACAATGAGCCTGATTCTGAGAATAAAGTCAAAGCAAGTAACTGTGCACCTGAACACACCAAGTGGCGATGCAATGGGTACTTTTCTGCATGTATCACACAAAAAGCTGGGAAGCCTAATTTTTAGAATGCAACCAGATTTGAATTTGAACACACCTCACCCACATTTAAATCTGCCCCACCTGCAGTGCAGCATTGTTTTACCAAGGTGCACAGTTACTTGCTCGTTCTTACTTTATTCCCAACTCACAATAAAGTCAGATGTCTGTTAATAATCTACATATGACCATATCAGTTTTGATTCCGGTTTTAAAAGGAAAACTGGTGTTGCAACTACAGTTTAGTAAATTAGCCATTTTAAATAAACATTTACTTTCCATATATACTTCATGTAATAACATTCGGCTTTTACATTCATAACAAAACCAGACAGGCCTGGTTGATATAACAGTAAACTTAAGGTCAATAATGGTTGAGTTTAGACTCAGGTTGCATTAGGACCAGATTTCGTTTAGAGATAAGTTCCTGTTGACTTCCTCAGAGTCAGCCGTGGAACTAATTCCTTAGTGGCAGTAGAACGTTTCCTAAAACCCACATATCACATACTAAGGCTTGTTGTGGCAGACCACAACACATCGGCCCACCTCAGTAGGAAAGTATTAAAAAACCTTATTTAAAAGCAAATGGTATACATGAGCCTTGCTCCTTTACAAAGCTGCACTTAACGCCACTATTTTCACCAGTCTGATAAGAGTCTTCAACCCCGTACACACGGGGAGAGATGTGTGCTGAGCGAGAGGGAAGGGGGCGCTCATTGAAATGAGCAATGTGCTAGATTGTGCCTGCTTGCAGGCCAACCTATCACCAGCGATAGCGACGCGTGGTATCGCTGTGGGGCATACACACGAGATCCGTGCTTAAAATCGAAGCAATCTAGTCAGATTGCTTAGATTTTAAGAACAGATCTCTCTGTGTGTAACCCCCTTTAGGAGGGAATTCAACCGTTTTTCTCACAGCCGCCACTAGATGTCGCCCGATGGCGGCAATTCAATTGTTCTGCTGTTCGGGCCTCACTGGCATGAAGAACACATTTTTCTTGCTGCCTCCTGAGGTGCGAGAAACAATTTGTGCAAATCCCACAGCCATAGACGGGATCTTCAGTTTCCAGTGGCAGAGGGCTGCTTTCCGCATTGTATACCAATCACACAGTGCAGGTGAACTTATGTAATCGAACTACTGGATACATGGTTAGTGTTGACGCTAGGCTGTTTTAGCAGGGCGCCGCGCCCTGTCCAATTTTTTAAGGGCAAAATCAGCCCTGCCCTTTTTATATGGCGCCCTGCTAAAACAGCCGCCCGCTTCGTGCCCTCCCAGCGTTGTAAAGATGCCGTGCGCACCATTCATGCTGTGGGAGAGCGCTTTGGGGAAGTCCAGCACGCATGCCCCCCAACAGTGACGCCGCCGGCCGCCCACGGCCCCTGTAATAACGTCTCTGTGGGCCGCACCGGCCACTTCAACAACATTAAATGACCACGCCCCCTATTGTGTGGCCACGCGCGCACATATGCCCCCCGCAGTCCGGCGCCCTGCCTGATTCCTAGAGTGTACACTACATGGTAATTACCGGCTTCGCAGGTACCCTCTCAAATCCTCTGTTCCTTACACCACACATAGGTCTGCTCTTACTTTTATATATGTGAGCAAACAGAGGCACCCTCCATTAAAATCCAGATACAGTCTTTTCAAGCTTATATACACCACTTAGGCTATATGGGTGTGTATCAACATACAGACGCCGGCATCCGCTCACCACGCTGCCGGCTCAGTGTTCTGGTCCCACTCTATGGGTGTTGTGAGAATAGTCCCTGTCCGTCGGTATGCTGACCGTTGGGATAGTGAGGGGGCGGGATGTAGGGGGAGGTAATGTGACCGGCAGTCTCCTGACCTACACTTGTGTATATTTCTTTATGACCTATTTTTCACATTTCATACTACATACCTCAGCTGCAGTTTATGGTTTAACACTGGCTGCCAGATATTGAGCTATAGTCAGACCGCACGTGTTTTGAGTGCACAGAAAAAGTGAATTGTGTCAGAATCGTCGGTATATTGTTCTATATTTCTTTGTGACCTATTTTTCCACTTTATGTCATATATTTCAGCTGCAGCTTGGTGTCGGGCAGTATTGGCTGCCAGATATCGAGAAAGTACATTGTGTCAGAAGTGTGCTTTAGTATTTAGTATGTATTTGGGTGTTTCTACACATATCTCTGCCTTTATTGAACAGCATTTTGTATACTTATTAAGCAAAGCACTGATAACTGCTTCAGCCAGTACACTTTTGTATATTTCTTTGTGATCCATTTTCTACATTTGATGCTACATACTTCAGCTGCAGTTTATGGTTTAACAATATTGGCTGCCAGATATTGAGCTAGAGCCGGACTGCACATGTTTTGAGTGCACAGAAAAAGTGAATTGTGTCAGAATTGTGCTCCAGAATCGCTAGAAGTATTTGGGTGTCTACACATATCGCTGCCTTTATTGAACAGCAATTTCTGGAACCCTCTCTCATCCTGCTAAGCAATGACCAGACTCTGCTATTCTGTATGTAACAGAGCCTGACCGTTTGACATTACAGGACAGCAGAAGTGTTCACTACTTTCTTCTTTCAGAGTCAGTATCCTTATCCGGCCACACTCTAATACCGCTTTCAGATCGCAAATGCCGGATCCCACCCGGTAAGAGAAACGTGTCCTTACCAGGTGGGATCCGGCATTTGATCTGCTTTTGTTGGCTTTCCGACCAGGCAATATACCGGGTCGGTTGCCATAGCAGCGGGGGGCGCAGCAGCAGCAGGGCGGGGTTGGAGGCGGCGCTGGGAGATGAGCTAATCTCCTGCGCCGCCTCTCCCTGTGCTGTGAATGGGAACCGTGTCGCAAGTGGCAGAAATTACACTTTCTCTAGTATTGATTTGATTATGGATATTACACTCTACGTAAAACACACAGTACCTCTTTTTATACTGTGGTTATAACAAATGTGCCTACGTTTTTGTGTTGTTGGTTGGATTATACCAACCTATGGTCAAATCACACTGGGCATGCCCAATCATGTCTGATCTCGTAAGCTATGCAATGTCGCGGGTGGCATTCATGTGACAGGCGGTCGGGGGACCGGCGGTCACATGACCTCCACCAACATCCCGCCCCCTCACTATCCCGATGGTCGGCATGCCAACCAACAGGGACTATTTCCTATCGTGGGTGTCCACGACACCCATAGAGTGGGAATAGAACCCATCACCACCGAGCCCACAAGGGGCTTGCTGCACTCGCCCCTTCCCGCCGGGATCCCGGCGTCAGTATGCTGCCAAGATCACGGCGTTTGTATGCTGACCAGCTGTCTCCTGACCGCTGGTCAGCCATACTACACCCCACTGTCGGGCCTGGTCAGTACCTGGCTGGGAGACCACAAGGGAATAACTAGGTACCGTAGGTATTTTTACTCTAACACACATGGGATACAGTCGTTAGGTCGACACAGCTTAGGTAGACAGTCAATAGGACGACCACTTAAGGTCGACATGCATTAGGTCGTCATGTACTACGTCGACATGAGTTTCTCACTTTTTTTAGTTTTTTGGATTTTTTCATACTTAACGATCCACGTGGACTACGATTGGAATGGTAACCTGTGCCGAGCAGCACGAGGCACCTTTCCCGAAGCATGGCGAGCGAACATGGAGCACTAATTGGGGTTCCCCGTCACTTTACGAAGAAAACAACGCCCCCCCCCAAAAAAAAAAAAAACCACGTCAACCTTTTGACCTGTCGACCTAGTACATGGCCTAATTACCATATCAACATATTGTCCCTGTCAACCTAAGTTGTGTCTACCCAACGACCCATACCCACACACAGTATTGAGCTTGGCAATAAGAATATAGAGGCTATACAGCAAACAAAAGGTACTGTGTATTTGTGGGTTTCTGAGCCTGGGAAAAATCTTTCTTCAATTATCTCCTATCTGGAGAAGTGAACAATTTGCTGTTCCATAAAAAGGTAAAAACTTTCATATTTTTGCTTGTAGTCATATTTCGCCATACTTTATATATGATGCAGATATATATATATATATATATATATATATATATATATATATATACATACATATACATACACACACACACATATATATATATATATATATACATACATACACATACATACCTGTTCACCATTTTTAATGTGACCATAATAAAAGTTTTATTTTATACATTCTTTCATCTAACTTCATAAGTGTGCCCCAGAAAAGACACAGTCGCTTCTGTCTTTTTGATCCTGCAAAATCCGTTTTTTGCATCTAGTTTATATAACTACCATCTGGGAGTACCACCAACCTAGTGCTAACAATAATTGCAAAAATTATAGCCATGTTGGTTTTTCATAGATATTTTAGATCATTACAGTTCCTGTGCAGATTAACATCACCTTGTGTATACACTCTAGGGCAGGCATGTCCAAACTGCGGCCCTCCAGCTTTTGAGAAACTACACATCCCAGCATGCCCTGACAGCAAAACTGTGTCAGGGCATGCTGGGATATGTAGGTTCACAACAGCTGGAGGGCCGCAGTTTGGACATGCCTGCTCTAGGACGACCGGCAATCAAGCAGATGGTCAGGGCGATTTCCCTTCGCCCGACACCATGCGAGACTGCCGGCACAACTACGCGATGTAATCAACGACTGAACAACATCTCGTTCCATCCTCCATTACACTGCACCGTGTCGCACACAATATCGCCAACTGGAAGATGCCGCATGCAACTCATGAAATCCGTTCAATCATGAGTACACATTAGATGATCAGCACAATTTGTCATTCCGGTATAGCAAATTGTGACGATATCATCAAGTTTGTACTCAACCTTACACCATAATGTTATTTTTTTATGCTGGGATTTGGCTACATGTTATTTAACTCCTCCTACCCCAAAATACATTTACACAAGGAAAGATTAAACATTGTGTGCTGTGTATTCTAATTCTTCTGACTGACTACAGGTCACTAGCCGCACCCAGGTCACCTGCTGCCCGTGCAACCAATGGAAGAATAATTATAATAGGTTCACAGACTTTACAGAAAGACATCATCAATGCTTTAAGAACCAAACTATTGAAACAGCACCATCATTATAAAGGTTACGTCATTTAATTTAGTAAAGAAAATCAGTGTGATGTTTGGAAGTGATAATGACACAATTATAAGTGTAATGTCATGCTAGTAAAACTATACCCCCACGCAGAATGAGCTCACTTGTGTATTATAATCACGCTTTGGCAAATTATGAAAAGAAAAGAAAAAGAAAAAAGCAGCCAGACGTATTTGGAAAACAGCACACGATCTACTTACTATGAGATGTCTCCAACCTGATATAGTGCCCAGCACCCACACTGCAGACTCAGATGGAATGATAAAGGTGGCTGCAGAGCTTTCTGCCACCCTAGATCATTTCAGGAAATGAAAGGCTGAAAGTTATTCATCATAAGCCCAATGGATTTCCTGAACTACTGGTGACTTCAGGCCCGTTTCATAAACGCACGTCAACTGTATCTTGTGTTATTTAGTCTACTCAGTTACATAGACAAGGAAATCCTTTTTTTTCTTTTACATTTTGTAAAGAAAAAAAACTTATCTACTGTAGAGTTGAAGCTTATCTCTCACACACACAAAATGAGCATGCCATATACTGTAAAATTTGATGCAACTGAAATCTCTTTCGTATGTAAAAATAAACATGAAAACAAGAAGGAAAGAAGGGAAACCAGTATATCATGCCAATACTAACAATGGAAACTATTCATTTTAAATCTTTCCATGGTACCTACTGATGGCATCAGTTCTGCTACTGCTGGAACCAGGGTGACCAAAGTCACAAGGTTAAAGGAAACAGTGCTACAGTATATATCTACTGGTCGTTTATAACAAAGCTTGTTGAATATAATAAAGAGAACATTTATTTATACGTATTGTAGGATACAGTTAAAAAGGGATCGGTATGCAAGACTGGCGCACGGGATGGCGAATATCAGTATATCGACTTTGGCATCCCATGTCCAAGAATGACGGCAGGGCGGCGAACGCAACGAGGGGGAATCACCTACCTTTCCGGTATTTCGGCGGCATAGTACCTCCATCGGAATCCCAGCATCGGTATTGCGACAGCAGGGATCCAAATGGGCGGTATGTTGATTGCATACTGGTAAAAACATTGTGCAATATCCCGCGGCTACCACCAGGAAAGGGGGGGGGAGGGGGGGTAAAACAGAGCAATTCAATTGTTGCTCCATTTAGACGCCCAGTAGCCGCAGGGCTGACATTTGTTCTCGCAGTCTTCTGAGATGCGATAAAAAAAAAGTGTGGAAACTTTGCACTTTGGCCATTCAAATGGGAGTTTGGACCCCCCAAAAAATAAGAATTTACTTACCGATAATTCTATTTCTCGTAGTCCGTAGTGGATGCTGGGAACTCCGTAAGGACCATGGGGAATAGCGGCTCCGCAGGAGACTGGGCACAAAAGTAAAGCTTTAGGACTACCTGGTGTGCACTGGCTCCTCCCCCTATGACCCTCCTCCAAGCCTCAGTTAGGATACTGTGCCCGGACGAGCGTACACAATAAGGAAGGATTTATGAATCCCGGGTAAGACTCATACCAGCCACACCAATCACACTGTACAACTTGTGATCTGAACCCAGTTAACAGCATGATAACAGAGGAGCCTCTGAAAAGATGGCTCACAACAATAATAACCCGATTTTTGTAACAATAACTATGTACAAGTATTGCAGACAATCCGCACTTGGGATGGGCGCCAAGCATCCACTACGGACTACGAGAAAATAAGATTTTACTTACCGATAAATCTATTTCTCGTAGTCCGTAGTGGATGCTGGGACTCCGTCAGGACCATGGGGAATAGCGGCTCCGCAGGAGACAGGGCACAAAATTTAAAAGTTTGACCACTAGGTGGTATGTACTGGCTCCTCCCCCTATGACCCTCCTCCAAACCTCAGTTAGGATACTGTGCCCGGACGAGCGTACACAATAAGGAAGGATTTTGAATCCCGGGTAAGACTCATACCAGCCACACCAATCACACCGTACAACTTGTGATCTGAACCCAGTTAACAGTATGACAAATGTAGGAGCCTCTGAACAGACGGCTCACAACAATAACAACCCGATTTTATTGTAACAATAACTATGTACAAGTATTGCAGACAATCCGCACTTGGGATGGGCGCCCAGCATCCACTACGGACTACGAGAAATAGATTTATCGGTAAGTAAAATCTTATTTTCTCTGACGTCCTAGTGGATGCTGGGAACTCCGTAAGGACCATGGGGATTATACCAAAGCTCCCAAACGGGCGGGAGAGTGCGGATGACTCTGCAGCACCGAATGAGAGAACTCCAGGTCCTCCTTAGCCAGGGTATCAAATTTGTAGAATTTTACAAACGTGTTCTCCCCTGACCACGTAGCTGCTCGGCAGAGTTGTAATGCCGAGACCCCTCGGGCAGCCGCCCAAGATGAGCCCACCTTCCTTGTGGAATGGGCCTTGACAGATTTAGGCTGTGGCAGGCCTGCCACAGAATGTGCAAGTTGAATTGTGCTACAAATCCAACGAGCAATCGTCTGCTTAGAAGCAGGAGCACCCAGCTTGTTGGGTGCATACAGTATAAACAGCGAGTCAGATTTTCTGACTCCAGCCGTCCTTGAAATATATATTTTCAATGCTCTGACAACGTCCAGCAACTTGGAATCCGCCAAATCGCTAGTAGCCGCAGGCACCACAATAGGCTGGTTCAGGTGAAACGCTGAAACCACCTTAGGCAGAAACTGAGGACGCGTCCGCAGTTCTGCCCTGTCCGAATGGAAAATCAGATATGGGCTTTTATACGATAAAGCCGCCAATTCTGACACTCTCCTGGCTGAAGCCAGGGCCAGTAGCATGGTTACTTTCCATGTAAGATATTTCAAATCCACCGATTTGAGTGGCTCAAACCAATGGGATTTGAGAAAATCCAAAACTACATTAAGATCCCACGGTGCCACTGGGGGCACAACCGGGGGCTGTATATGTAGTACTCCTTTTACAAAAGTCTGGACTTCAGGAACTGAAGCCAATTCTTTCTGGAAGAAAATCGACAGGGCCGAAATTTGAACCTTAATGGACCCTAATTTGAGGCCCATAGACAATCCTGTTTGCAGGAAATGTAGGAATCGACCCAGTTGAAATTCCTCCGTCGGGGCCTTCCTGGCCTCACACCACGCAACATATTTTCTCCAAATGTGGTGATAATGTTGTGCAGTCACCTCCTTCCTGGCTTTTACCAGGGTAGGGATGACCTCTTCCGGAATGCCTTTTTCCCTTAGGATTCGGCGTTCAACCGCCATGCCGTCAAACGCAGCCGCAGTAAGTCTTGGAATAGACACGGTCCCTGCTGAAGCAGGTCCCGTCTTAGAGGTAGAGGCCACGGATCTTCCGTGAGCATCTCCTGAAGTTCCGGGTACCAAGTTCTTCATGGCCAATCCGGAGCCACGAGTATCGTTCTTACTCCCCTTTGCCGTATAATTCTCAGTACTTTTGGTATGAGAGGCAGAGGAGGAAACACATACACTGACTGGTACACCCATGGTGTTACCAGAGCGTCTACAGCTATTGCCTGAGGGTCTCTTGACCTGGCGCAATACCTGTCCAGTTTTTTGTTGAGGCGGGACGCCATCATGTCCACCATTGGTCTTTCCCAATGGACCACAATCATGTGGAAGACTTCTGGATGAAGTCCCCACTCTCCCGGGTGCAGATCGTGTCTGCTGAGGAAGTCTGCTTCCCAGTTGTCCACTCCCAGGATGAACACAGCTGACAGTGCTAACACATGATTTTCTGCCCAGCGAAGAATCCTTGCAGCTTCTGCCATTGCCCTCCTGCTTCTTGTGCCGCCCTGTCTGTTTACGTGGGCGACTGCCGTGATATTGTCCGACTGAATCAACACCGGCTGACCCTGAAGCAGAGGTTTTGCCAGGCTTAGAGCATTGTAGATTGCTCTTAGCTCCAGTATATTTATGTGAAGAGACGTCTCCAGGCTTGACCTCGTGCATGGAATCTGCCGAATGGAATCGCTTCGTAAGAAGCTACCATTTTTCCCAGGACTCTTGTGCATTGATGCACAGATACTTTTCCTGGTTTTAGGAGGTTCCTGACTAGATCGGATAACTCGTCTGTGCCCTGTCTCCTGCGGAGCCGCTATTCCCCATGGTCCTGACGGAGTCCCAGCATCCACTAGGACGTCAGAGAAATAGAATTATCGGTAAGTAAATTCTTATTTTCTCTGACGTCCTAGTGGATGCTGGGAACTCCGTAAGGACCATGGGGATTATACCAAAGCTCCCAAACGGGCGGGAGAGTGCGGATGACTCTGCAGCACCGAATGAGAGAACTCCATGTCCTCCTCAGCCAGGGTATCAAATTTGTAGAATTTAGCAAACGTGTTTGCCCCTGACCAATTAGCTGCTCGGCAAAGTTGTAAAGCCGAGACCCCTCAGGCAGCTGCCCAAGATGAGCCCACCTTCCTTGTGGAATGGGCTTTTACAGATTTTGGCTGTGGCAGGCGTGCCACAGAATGTGCAAGCTGAATTGTACTACAAATCCAACGAGCAATAGTCTGCTTAGAAGCAGGAGCACCCAGCTTGTTGGGTGCATACAGGATAAACAGCGAGTCAGATTTTCTGACTCCAGCCGTCCTGGAAACATCTATTTTCAGGGCCCTGACTACATCCAGCAACTTGGAGTCCTCCAAGTCACTAGTAGCCGCAGGTACCACAATAGGTTGGTTCAGATGAAACACTGAAACCACCTTAGGGAGAAAAAGAGGACGAGTCCTCAATTCCGCCCTGTCTGAATGGAAGATCAGATAAGGGCTTTTACAGGATAAAGCCCGCCAATTCTGACACGCGCCTGGCCGAGGCCAGGGCCAACAACATGACCACTTTCCATGTGAGATATTTTAACTCCACAGATTCAAGTGGTTCAAACCAATGTGACTTTAGGAACCCCAAAACTACATTGAGATCCCAAGATGCCACTGGAGGCACAAAAGGAGGCTGTATATGCAGTACCCCTTTTACAAACGTCTGAACTTCAGGAACTGAAGCTAGTTCTTTCTGGAAGAAAATTGACAGGGCCGAAATTTGAACCTTAATGGACCCCAATTTTAGGCCCATAGACACTCCTGTTTACAGGAAATGCAGGAATCGACCTAGTTGAAATTCCTCCATCGGGGCCTTACTGGCCTCGCACCACGCAACATATTTTCGCCAAATGCGGTGATAATGCTTTGCGGTTACATCCTTCCTGACTTGATCAGGGTAGGGATGACTTCATCCGGAATGCCTTTTTCCTTCAGGAACCGGCGTTCAACCGCCCTGCCGTCAAACGCAGCCACGGTAAGTCTTGGAATAGACAGGGTCCTTGCTGGAGCAGGTCCCTTCTTAGAGGTAGAGGCCACGGGTCCTCCGTGAGCATCTCTTGAAGTTCCGGGTACCAAGTCCTTCTTGGCCAATCCGGAGCCACGAGTATAGTTCTTACTCCCCTCCGTCTTATAATTCTCAGTACTTTTGGTATGAGAGGAAGAGGAGGGAACACATACACTGACTGGTACACCCACAGTGTTACCAGAGCGTCCACAGCTATTGCCTGAGGGTCCCTTGACCTGGCGCAATACCTGTCCAATTTTTTGTTTAGGCGGGACGCCATCATGTCCACCTTTGGTTTTTCCCAACGGTTTACAATCATGTGGAAGACTTCTGGGTGAAGTCCCCACTCTCCCGGGTGGAGGTCGTGCCTGCTGAGGAAGTCTGCTTCCCAGTTGTCCACTCCCGGAATGAACACTGCTGACAATGCTATCACATGATTTTCCGCCCAGCGAAAAATCCTTGCAGCTTCTGCCATTGCCCTCCTGCTTCTTGTGCCGCCCTGTCTGTTTACGTGGGCGACTGCCGTGATGTTGTCCGACTGGATCAGCACCGGCTGACCTTGAAGCAGAGGTCTTGCTTGGCTTAGGGCATTGTAAATGGCCCTTAGCTCCAAAATATTTATGTGAAGTGATGTCTCCAGGCTTGACCACAAGCCCTGGAAATTTCTTCCCTGTGTGACTGCTCCCCAGCCTCGCAGGCTGGCATCCGTGGTCACCAGGACCCAGTCCTGAATGCCGAATCTGCGGCCCTCTAGAAGATGAGCACTCTGCAACCACCACAGGAGAGACACCCTTGTCTTTGGTGACAGGGTTATCTGCTGATGCATCTGAAGATGCGATCCGGACCATTTGTCCAGCAGGTCCCACTGGAAAGTTCTTGCGTGGAATCTGCCGAATGGAATTGCTTCGTAGGAAGCCACCATTTTTCCCAGGACCCTTGTGCACTGATGCACTGACACTTGGCCTGGTTTTAGGAGGTTTCTGACTAGTTCGGATAACTCCCTGGCTTTCTCCTCCGGGAGAAACACCTTTTTCTGGACTGTGTCCAGGATCATCCCTAGGAATAGAAGACGTGTCGTCGGGATCAGCTGCGATTTTGGAATATTGAGAATCCAACCGTGCTGCCGCAACACTACCTGAGATAGTGCTAGCCCGACTACCAATAGTTCCCTGGATCTTGCCCTTATCAGTAGATCGTCCAAGTAAGGGATAACTAAAACTCCCTTCCTTCGAAGGAGTATCATCATTTCAGCCATTACTTTGGTAAAGACCCGGGGTGCCGTGGACAAACCAAACGGCAGCGTCTGAAACTGATAGTGACAGTTCTGTACCACAAACCTGAGGTTGCCTTGGTGAGAAGGGTAAATTGGGACATGGAGACAAGCATCCTTGATGTCCAGAGACACCATATAATCCCCTTCTTCCAGGTTCGCAATCACCGCTCTGAGTGACTCCATCTCGAATTTGAACCTTTGTATGTAAGTGTTCAAGGATTTCAGATTTAAAATAAGTCTCACCGAGCCGTCCGGCTTCGGTACCACAAACAGTGTGGAATAATACCCCTTTCCCTGTTGTAGGAGGGGTACCTTGATTATCACCTGCTGAGAATACAGCTTGTGAATGGCTTCTGCTGCAGCCTTTTTCATCTCCCTCTGCCACGGGGCAGAAATGAGGAGTCTTTTGCCCGCTTGCCCTTATGGGGCCTAAAGGACAGCGCCTGATAATACGGCGTCTTCTTATGTTGAGAGGCTACCTGGGGTAAAAATGTGGATTTCCCAGCCGTTGCCGTGGCCACCAGGTCTGTTAGACCTACCCCAAATAACTCCTCCCTTTTATAAGGCGCTACTTCCATATGCCTTTTGGAATCAGCATCACCTGACCACTGTCTTGTCCATAACCCTCTTCTGGCAGAAATGGACAGCGCACTTACTCTTGATGCCAGTCGGCAAATATCCCTCTGTGCATCACGCATATATATAAATGCATCTTTTAAATGCTCTATAGTCAGTAATATACTGTCCCTATCTAGGGTATCAATATTGTCAGTCAGGGAATCCGACCAAGCCACCCCAGTACTGCACATCCAGGCTGAGGCGATTGCTGGTCGCAGTATCACACCCGTGTGAGTGTATATACATTTTTAGGATATTTTCCTGCTTTCTGTCAGCAGGTTCCTTAAGGGCGGCCGTATCCGGGGACGGTAGTGCCACCTGTTTAGACAAGCGTGTGAGCGCTTTATCCACCCTAGGGGGTGTTTCCCAACGTGCCCTATCCTCTGGCGGAAAGGGGTATGATGCTAATAACTTTTTAGGAATTAACCGTTTTTATCGGGGGAAACCCACGAATCATCACACACTTCATTTAATTCCTCAGATGCAGGAAAAACTACAGGCAGTTTTTTCTCACCCAACATAATACCCTTTTTAGTGGTACTGGTATTATCAGAAATATGTAAAACATTTTCCATAGCCTCAATCATGTAACGTGTGGCCCTACTGGAAGTCACATTCGTCTCTTAATCGTCGACACTGGAGTCAGTATCCGTGTCGGCGTCTGTATCGGCCATCTGAGGTAACGGGCGTTTTAGAGCCCCTGATGGCTTTTGAGACACCTGGACAGGCACAGGCTGAGTAGTCGGCTGTCCCATGTCATCAATCTTTTGTAAAGAGCTGACACTGTCACGTAATTCCTTCCATAAGCTCAGCCACTCAGGTGTCGACTCCCTAGGGGGTGACATCTCCATTACAGGCAATTGCTCCGCCTCCACACCATTTTCCTCCTCATACATGTCGACACAATCGTACCGACACAGCACACACACAGGGAATGCTCTGATAGAGGACAGGACCCCACTAGCCCTTTGGGGAGACAGAGGGAGAGTATGCCAGCACACACCAGAGCGCTATATATATATAAAGGGATAACCTTATAGAAGTGTTTTTCCCCTTATAGCTGCTGTTTTATTAATACTGCGCCTAATTAGTGCCCCCCTCTCTTTTTTAACCCCTTTCTGTAGTGTAGTAACTGCAGGGGAGAGCCAGGGAGCTTCCCTCCAACGGAGCTGTGAGAGAAAATGGCGCCAGTGTGCTGAGGAGATAGGCTCCGCCCCTTTTTCGCTGACTTTTCTCCCGCATTTTTATGGATTCTGGCAGGGGTTAAAATACATCCATATAGCCCTGGGGGTTATATGTGGTGTATTTATGCCAGCCAAGGTGTTTACATTGCTGCTCAGGGCGCCCCCCCCTAGCGCCCTGCACCCTCAGTGACCGAAGTGTGAAGTGTGCCTGAGTAACAATGGCGCACAGCTGCAGTGCCGTGCGCTACCTTGTTGAAGACTGATGTCTTCTGCCGCCGATTTTTCCGGACCTCTTCTTGCTTCTGGCTCTGTAAGGGGGGCGGCGGCGCGGCTCTGGGACCGAGCTCCGAGGCTGGGCCTGTGTTCGGTCCCTCTGGAGCTAATGGTGTCCATTAGCCTAAGAAGCCCAATCCACTCTGCACGCAGGTGAGTTCGCTTCTTCTCCCCTTAGTCCCTCGATGCAGTGAGCCTGTTGCCAGCAGGTCTCACTGAAAATAAAAAACCTAAAACTAAACTTTTACTAAGAAGCTCAGGAGAGCCCCTAGTGTGCACCCTTCTCGGCCGGGCACAAAAATCTAACTGAGGCTTGGAGGAGGGTCATAGGGGGAGGAGCCAGTGCACACCAGGTAGTCCTAAAGCTTTACTTTTGTGCCCAGTCTCCTGCGGAGCCGCTATTCCCCATGGTCCTTACGGAGTTCCCAGCATCCACTAGGACGTCAGAGAAAGGGAGTTTAGACAGGTTTAACCGTTTTAGGCAGCTAAACGCGGTCTGTGTTTGGGTGCGACATGCGAAGTGTATGGGCACCCAAACACAACTGAATAGTGACAATTGTTTGGGCGTCTAAAAAGTCCCATTTAGACAGGATTTTTAGACCTCCAAAAACAATTAAATCTGCCATACATAATCAGAAGATGAAAACATAAGCACATAATGCGATTAAGAAAACCACTGTGGTGGACTCTACAAGAATGGGAACTTGTGTATCAACTGTGAGGTTTTTCTTTCAGGAATGTGAAGTGTAAATGCTCCCAGAAAAATCTCACTAAGTCACTTGCAAGGCGATAGTTAATATACATAGAATATTCAGGCCAGCCTTAAAAAGTAAAAAAGAAAAGAATGTGCGTACTCCCTGTTGGATATTGTTTTAGCCAAACACAGGAGCCCGGATTTATGCAGCTAAATACTGCTACCCTCCAGCAGGTGGAATAGCAGCAACTGGGACCTAAGTCAAAAAGAAAGCAGATTGGATCAGTTGTACTCTACGCGGCTTCAGCTCAGGTCTAGGGGTGTCCTGCTCCAAGACTGTGGAAAAATCTCCTTTATAGTGATGCCATAATAGGAAACTGCATCTGCAAAGAAACGTATTAGCAAAGCCAATCCCAGACTGTTTTTTCAATCCCGGGATTGGAAAACTCAATATCCTTGGATTGACACTCCAGACAACACACCACTCAGCCAGGAAATGCATTGCTTAAGCGGATGGGCGACTGCGCAGCGTGACCTCTGACAACACGCCGCAGTGTCCGAGCCTGTCCAGCATAAATAAACAGCACATGCACAAATTAATCCCAAAATCCTGGTATTGGAGGCTTAAATCCCAGCAATTTCGGGCCAAAATCCCGGGATCCCGCCAATCCAGAGTTAGGAAGTCTCCTTATACTCCAACAGGACACTAAATTTGTATCCCAGACATCAGACTGTCCTATCTCTACAACTGATCGTCTTTCTAAACCAACTAACTGGAGAAAATATTACCGGCATCACTATAAAGGAGGTTTCTCTCGAGTCATACTGAGATGGAAGGACCTAGGCGTGTGTAGCCACAGGGTCTCAGACCAGTATCCCTGCTAGTCCTGAGATGTAGCGACTAAGTACCCACTTAGTAAGAAAAAACACAAAGCAGGAGGAGTGTGCTGTCGTCATTCTCATTTATGTAGCAGGTTAGGAAGCTGCCATAACCCTGAGCAGTACGCGTGTCACACTCATAGCTTCACCCCAATGCTATGCTGGGGGAGTGTGCTCCCAATTCCCTGCAACTAGCTGAGAGGACGCAGGTCACTGTAGCTGCGCCAACCCTAAGCGTGTTACACTTACTATTACTGCAACTGCTACACCCACTGAGGAATCAAAATAGAGCCATAGAAGTGGGTATTAAACAGGCTGCTTATTGAAGCACTTCACAATTAAGGCAGGTGGGTCTGCTTTTTGACAAACACCCCAGTCGTGGCTTGTCACAAACTAGCAGCAGCTTATTCAACCGAACACTGCCCAGCGACCGGAATATTAGTCGTCATTTCAGCTGACCCAAGTAACAGCTTCCTGTACAGTCAGAGATCAGGTTTCATCTAGTTCCTGGTCACCCCACCTCTATACATGGATAATGAGAGCTAATTACCCCAGTGTACAGAGGTAATTTTGCCAACAGACATCTCATGCCTTAGTAATAGTAGCAAATCGTGAATAATTAGGTGGACTACTAAAATGTGCCTTTAAAGTGTAAGACAGGCACAAGCTGCTGTAACTATACCCCTATGTACTAAGTAACGTGCAGGGTCAGAGATAGCAATAACCACTGTCTCTGCGAGTTACTTCCCTGGCAATTTGGGGAATGTGACACTGCGCATGCCGGATGGAGGCTGCAGGAGAGCTCTCTCCTGCTAATATGCCTCCATTAGCATAAAGCAGTTTAAACCATCTGAAGAATGTAGCACCAAAAAGCTTCATTCTGAGTCTGGTATATAGGTGTCAGGTCGTAGTCCCCATTGATAATAATGGGGACTGCGATCTGCAGAATTGATTGGGTGTGGTTCATCAAATCGATAGTGTCTAGGTCGACAATGTTTAGGTCGACCACTATAGGTCGACAGTCACTAGGTCGACATGGATGGAAGGTCGACAGGGTTTCTAGGTCGACAGGTCTGAAGGTCGACATGAGGATTTTTTTTTGTGTCGTTTTCTTCGTAGAGTGACCGGGATCCCAAATTAGTGCACAGCTTCGCTCGCCATGCTTCGGGCATGGTGCCTTCACTCCGCTACCGCTTCGATCGGCACACTTTACCGTTCCAATCGTAGTCCACGTGGATCGTTAAGTATGAAAAAATTCAAAAAAAGAAAAAAAAATGTGAAAAACTCATGTCGACCTTTAGACCTGTCGACCTAGCACATGTCGACCTAGAAACCCTGTCGACTCTCCATCCATGTCGACCTAGTGACTGTCGACCTATAGTGGTCGACCTAAACATTGTCGACCTAGACACTGTCTATCTTCAGACCGGATCCCGCATTGATTAGCCTTTTGCAGGAGATTTCTGTGAAATATCATGCATTAGGCTCTCAGTGGTAAATGTATTATGTGTCAATATGGGGGAGAAACTGCATCAGCGAACGTTATGTGCGCTATACAGCTTCTTCCCCATGTATGATGGCAGCAGCGCCCCTGTCCTTTTCGGCGCTGCTTTCTAAAAGATAGCAGGCTGATGGGCAATGTATGAACCATCCTCATCGCTGACCGTTCCAACACCTGCAGCTGTTGATTTCAACATCTGCAGGTGGCGATGCCAATTCACCACAGCAGGGACAACTGCATGTGTCAGAACGGTCAGCGATGCGGACGATTCATACATTGCCCATCAGCCTGCTATCCCGGCAGACGCACTGGAGCCAGCCGGGACAGGGAGACAGCGCTTCGGCACTGAGCTGAAGCGCGGTGTGCTTGGGGGACATTGCTGGAGAGGGGAGTGGCTTCAGCAGACAAGACGTTAATACATCTTGTCGATGTCACTTTCTGCTTCACCTCGGTAATGAGGCGAAGCAGGAAGGGTTAAAGCAGCACGACCTGTGCCGATATAATACATTTACCCCATAGTACATAGAAATAACTGCAGTTTCTACATATTAAAAAAAAATGCTTGATCAATAGGCTCTCAATCATTTACACTTTTTTTTTGACCAGTGATTCACCATGAACGCACTCCTGCCAACCCCCTACTGTTTCCCTTCAAGCACCCAGGTGCGGATATCGTGGTCTTTGCACACAGTTGGAGCCCTGGCTCCCGCTGTGCATGGCAGACTGACAATCAGCTATTATATAGCTTGATGGGAGTTTTATTCAAAGGCTATGGATAGTCACAGGTGAATGCCATTATTTCATGCATTCAGCAGAAAGAATGTCAAAAAGGGGCATGAGGAGTAATCTGAAGTCACGTGATCAGTTCCCACCTTGTAATGGGACACCCTCTTTTTAATTGTGGATAGAGTAAAATAATTACATACAGCGTCAGGTGTGCAACTCCTTTAAAGAGGAATTAAACTACTGATAAACAGGGTGTGTGTGTCACTATTTTTCTACAGATCAGTGGTTTTGAATGTCAACTACTTCCTCGTAATAAAAATGTAAAAGCCACTAAATGTGATTTCTACAAAAAAACTCATCAATTGGCCTTTTTCAAATGGTTGGTTGTTGCAAGCTAGAGGTAAAGATGGATGAAAGCCCAGTTACTTTATGAAAAAGACATGACACCTTTCCTTACATTTCATATATTTTCCAATAGAAGCCAAGGAAAACGTAAATGGAAAATAATATTCAAATATTCTCTCTTACGTCCTAGAGGTTGCTGGGCACTCCGTAAGGACCATGGGTATAGACGGGCTCCGCAGGAGACATGGGCACTATAAAGAACTTTAGAATGGGTGTGCACTGGCTCCTCCCTCTATGCCCCTCCTCCAGACCTCAGTTAGATTCTGTGCCCAGAGGAGACTGGATGCACAACAGGGGAGCTCTCCTGAGTTTCTCTGAAAGACTTTTGTTAGGTTTTTTATTTTCAGGGAGCACTGCTGGCAACAGGCTCCCTGCATCATGGGACTGAGGAGAGAGAAGCAGACCTACTTAAGTGATAGGCTCTGCTTCTTAGGCTACTGGACACCATTAGCTCCAGAGGGAGTCAGAACGCAGGTTTTCCCCCGCCGTTCCCAGAGCCGCGCCGCCTTCCTCCTCACAGAGCCGGAAGATTGAAGCCGGGTGAGTATAAGAAGAAAAGAAGACTTCTAAGGTGGCAGAAAACTTCAGATCTTCCCTGCGGTAACGCTGTGCGCCATTGCTCCCACACATTACACACACTACCAGGCACTGATGGGTGCAGGGCGCAGGGGGGCGCCCTGGGCAGCATATAAACCTTTAAGTCTGGCAATATGGATATAAGCTGCGGAGGCAGTAAGTGTATAAATCCCCCGCCAGTTTTATAAAATTGAGCGGGACCGAAGCCCGCCGCTGGAGGGGGCGGAGCTTGGCCCCTCAGCACTAACCAGCGCCATTTTCTCCACAGAGCACTGCAGAGAAGCTGGCTCCCCGGACTCTCCCCTGCTGAACACGGTGACACAGGGCTGAAAAGCCGGGGGGGCGGGGGGCACTTGTAAGGCGCAGTGAGTGTATTATACGATTATATATAAAAGCGCTATTATCTGGGAATTCTGTTTCCAGTGTCAGTTGGCGCTGGGAGTGTGCTGGCATACTCTCTCTCTGTCTCTCCTAAGGGCCTTGTTGGGGAACGGTCTCCTTATAGATATATCCCTGTGTGTGTGGGTGTCGGTACGCGTGTGTCGGCATGTCTGAAGCGGAAGGCTCATCTAAGGAGGAGGTGGAGCAGATGATTGTGGTGTCTCTGTCAGCAACGCCGGCTCATGATTGGGTGGACATGTGGAATGTTTAAAATGCAAATGTGAACTTATTACATAAGAGAATGAACAAAGCAGAGTCCAGGGAAAAGGCAGGGAGTCAATCCACAGATTGGACTGTGTCACAGGGCCCTTCAGGGTCTCAAAAGCGTCCCCTATCCCAAATAGCAGACACTGATACCGACATGAATTCTGACTCCAGTGTAGACTACGATGATGCGAGATCACACCCAAGGGTGGCCAAAAGTATTAATTATATGATTATTGCAATAAAAGATGTTTTGCATATCACAGATGACCCCTCTGTCCCTGACACGAGGGTGCGCATGTATAAGGAAAAGAAACCTGAGGTAACGTTTCCCCCACCTCATGAGCTGAATGAGTTATTTGAAAAAGCTTGGGAAACTCCAGACAAAAAACTGCAGATTCCCAAGAGGATTCTTATGGCGTATCCTTTCCCAGCAAAGAACAGGGTACGCTGGGAATCCTCAACCAGGGTGGACAAGGCTTTAACGCGCCTGTCCAAGAAGGTGGCGCTACAGTCTCCAGACACGGCAGCCCTCAAGGATCCTGCTGATCGCAGACAGGAAACTACCTTAAAATCTATTTATACGCATACAGGTGCTTTACTCAGACCGGCAATAGCATCAGCATGGGTATGTAGCGCCGTTGCAGCCTGGACAGATACCTTGTCAGCTGACCTTGATACCCTAGACAGGGATACCATTTTATTGACCTTAGGTCACATTAAAGACGCAGTCTTATATATGAGAGACGCTCAAAGACGTTGGGCTGCTAGGTTCGAGAGCCAACGCCATGGCGATTTCTGCTAGGCGAGCCCTGTGGACCCGCCAATGGACGGGTGATGCCGATTCAAAGAAGCATATGGAGGTTTTACCATACAAAGGTGAAGTTTCATTTGGGGAAGGTCTTGCGGACCTGGTTGCCACAGCTGCCGCGGGTAAATCTACTTTTTTGCCTTTTGTTCCCACACAGCAAAAGAAAAACTCCACAATATCACCGGTAGGTGTAAAATCTTATTTTCTCTAACGTCCTAGAGGATGCTGGGACTCCGTAAGGACCATGGGGATTATACCAAAGCTCCCAAACGGGCGGGAGAGTGCAGATGACTCTGCAGCACCGATTGAGCAAACAGGAGGTCCTCCTCAGCCAGGGTATCAAACTTATAGAACTTTGCAAAGGTGTTTGATCCCGACCAAGTAGCTGCTCGGCACAACTGTAAAGCCGAGACCCCTCGGGCAGCCGCCCTAGAAGAGCCCACCTTCCTAGTTGAATGAGCCTTAACCGATTTTGGCAACGGCAATCCTGCCGTAGAATGCGCTTGCTGAATCGTGTTACAGATCCAGCGAGCAATAGTCTGCTTTGAAGCAGGAGCGCCAACCTTGTTGGTTGCATATAGAACAAACAATGCTTCTGTCTTCCTGACCCTTTCTGTTCTGGCCACATAAATCTTCAAAGCCCTGACCACATCAAAGGACTCGGAATCATCCAAGTCACGCGTAGCCACAGGCACGACAATAGGTTGGTTCATATGAAAAGATGAAACCACCTTAGGAAGGAATTGAGGACGAGTTCTCAACTCCGCCCTATCCACATGAAAAACCAGATAGGGGCTTTTATGTGACAAAGCCGCTAATTCCGAAACTCGCCTTGCAGAAGCTAAGGCTAACAACATGACCACTATCCAAGTGAGGTACTTCAATTCTACCGTTTTGAGTGGTTCAAACCAAGGTGACTTAAGGAATCGTAACACCACGTTAAGGTCCCAAGGCGTCACCGGAGGTACAAAAGGAGGCTGAATATGCAGTACTCCCTTCACAAACGTCTGTACTTCTGGAAGAGAGGCCAATTCCTTCTGAAAGAAAATGGATAGGGCCGAAATCTGAACCTTAATGGAGCCTAATTTTAGGTCCAAATTCACTCCAGTTTGTAGGAAGTGAAGGAGACAGCCCAGCTGGAACTCTTCCGTAGGAGCATTCCTGGCCTCACACCAAGAAACATATTTTCGCCATATTCGGTGATAATGTTTTGATGTCACGTCCTTCCTAGCCTTTATTAGTGTAGGAATGACCTCATCCGGAATACCCTTTTCCGCTAGGATCCGGCGTTCAACCGCCATGCCGTCAAACGCAGCCGCGTTAAGTCTTGGAACAGACAGGGCCCCTGTTGCAGCAGGTCCTGTCGTAGAGGAAGAGGCCACGGATCTTCTGTGAGCATTTCCAGCAGTTCCAGATACCAGGTCCTCCGTGGCCAATCTGGAACAATGAGAATTGTTCTCACTCTTCTTTTTCTTATTATTCTCAACACCTTCGGTATGAGAGGAAGAGGAGGAAACACATAGACCGACCTGAACACCCAAGGTGTCACCAGGGCGGCCACCGCCTGAGGGTCTCTTGATCTGGCGCAATACCGCTTTAAATTTTTGTTGAGACTGGACGCCATCATGTCTATTTGGGGCAGTCCCCACTGACCCACGATCTGTGCGAAGACTTCCTGATGAAGTCCTCACTCTCCCGGATGCAGGTCGTGTCTGCTGAGGAAGTCCGCTTCCCAGTTGTCCACTCCCGGAATGAACACTGACCGTGCGCTTACATGACCTTCCGCCCAGCGAAGAATCCTGGTGGCTTCTGCCATTGCCACTCTGCTCCTTGTTCCGCCTTGGCGGTTTGAATGAGCCACTGCTGTGACATTGTCCGACTGAATCAGAACCGGCTTGTTGCGAAGTAATTCTTCCGCTTGACGCAGGGCATTGTATATGGCCCTCAACTCCAGGACGCTGATGTGGAGACAAGTCTCTAGACTTGACCAGAGACCTTGGAAACTTCTTACCAGTGTGACTGCTCCCCAACCTCGGAGGCTCGCGTTCGTGGTTACCAGGATCCAGTCCTGAATGCCGAACCTGCGGCCCTCTAGGTGAGCACTGTGCAGCCACCACAGGAGAGATACCCTGGCTCTGGGAGACAGGGTGATCCTTTGATGCATGTGTAGATGAGACCCGGACCATTTGTCCAGTAGGTCCCATTGAAAAGTCCTCGCATTTAACCTGCCGAAGGGGATGGCATCGTAAGATGCCACCATCTTCCCCAGGACACGTGTGCAGTGATGCACCGAAACCTTTTTTGGCTTTAATAGGTTCCTGACCAGAGCCATGAGCTCCTGAGCCTTTTCCATCGGCAGAAAAACCTTTTTCTGGTCTGTGTCCAGAATCAGGCCCAAAAAAGTCAGACGCGTTGTAGAAACCAGTTGGGACTTTGAAGATTGAGAATTCAACCGTGCTGTTGTAACGCCTTCACAGACAGTGACACGCTGTCCAGAAACTTCTCCCGAGATCTCGCCTTTATGAGGAGATCGTCCAAGTATGGGATAATTGTGACACCCTGCTTGCGCAGGAGCACCATCATTTCCGCCATTACCTTGGTGAAAATTCTCAGGACCATGGAAAGCCCAAACGGCAACGTCTGAAATTGGTAATGACAGTCCTGTACTGCAAATCTCAGGAACGCCTGGTGAGGAGGGAAAATTGGAACATGAAGGTATGCATCCATTATGTCCAGGGGCACCATCCAATCCCCCCCCCCCCCCCAGGCTGGCGATGACCGCTCTGAGCGATTCCATTTTGAACTTGAACTTCTTCAAGTACAGGTTTAGGGATTTTAGATTCAAAATGGGTCTGACCGAACCGTCCAGTTTCAGGACCACAAACAGGGTTGAGTAATACCCCTTCCCTTGCTGGAGAAGAGGAACTTTGACTATCACCTGTTGAAGATACAATTTTTGAATTGCAGTCAACACTAACTCCCTCTCTGACGGAGAAGCTGGCAGAGCAGATTTGAAAAACCGACGAGGAGGCACCTCTTCGAATTCCAGCCTGTATCCCTGAGAAACAATCTCTATTGCCCAGGGATCCACCTGTGAGTGAACCCAGACTTGGCTGAAAAGTCGAAGATGTGCCCCCACTTGAGCCGACTCCCCCAGGGAAGCCCCAGCGTCATGCGGTGGATTTTGCAGACGTAGGGGAGGACTTCTGCTCCTGGGAACTAGCCGTGTGCAGCTCTTTTCCCTTGCCTCTACCTCTGGCAAGAAATGACGATCCCCGTATTTTCTTGCTTTTATTTGAACGAAAGGACTGCATTTGATAATGAGGTGCCTTCTTAGTATGTTGCGGGGGAACATAAGGTAAGAAATTCGATTTATCGGCCGTAGCCGTAGAGACAAGGTCCGAGAGGCCATCTCCAAACAACTCCTCCCTCTTGTAAGGCAACGACTCCATATGCCGCTTTGAGTCGGCATCCCCCGTCCACTGTCGGGTCCACAAGAGTCGCCTAGCAGAAATAGACATAGCATTTATTCTGGAGCTTAGTAAACAAATGTCTCTTTGAGCATCCTGCATATATAAAGCAGCATCTTTGATGTGCTCTAGGGTCACTCGAATGGTATCCTTATCTAGGGTGTCAATCTCCGTAGATAAGGAATCTGTCCATGCTGCGACAGCACTACAAACCCAGGCCAATGCCATAGCCGGTTTTACAATAGTACCAAAATGTGTGTAAATGTACTTCATGGTAACCTCCTGCTTACGATCAGCAGGATCCTTGAGGGTAGCTGTATCCTGGGAAGGCAGTGCCACCTTCTTGGATAAGCGTGTCAGCGCCTTGTCTACTTTAGGCGAAGATTCCCATCGTATCCTGTCCTTTTGTGGAAAGGGATACGCCATAAGAATCCTTTTGGGAACTTGTAGTCTCCTATCTGGAGATTCCCAAGCCTTTTCGCACAATTCGCTTAGCTCAAATGACGACGGAAAAGTGACCTCAGGCTTTTTCCCTTTATACATGTGTACCCTCGTGTCAGGGACGGGGTTCTTCAGTGATATGCAAAACCTCTTTAATGGCAATAATCATGTAACGAATACCTTTTGCCACCTTTGGCTATAATTTTGCATCCTCATAGTCGACACTAGAATCTGAATCCGTGTCGGTATCTGTGTCAGTAATCTGGGAGAGTGCGTTTTTGAGACCCAGAAGGTCCCGGTGCCACTGGGGCAGGCATGGTCTGACTACCTGACTGCTCCCTAGCCTCAGCCTTGTCTAACCTCTTATGCAATAAATTTACATTTGCATTCAAGAGATTCCACATATCCACCCAGTCCGGTGTCGGCGTTGCCGACGGCGACCTGACAACCATGCACTCCCCCTCCTCCTTAGGTGAGCCTTCATCGTCAAACATGTCGACACACGCGTACCGACACTCCACACACACAGGGAATCTCTTATCTGAAGACAGGTTCCCCCCTAAGCCCTTTGGAGAGACAGAGAGAGTATGCCAGCACACACCCCAGCGCTATATGACCCAGGAAAAAACACAGTATGTTTACCCAGTAGCGCTGCTGTAATGTATAATCACCAAATATGTGCCCCCCCCTCTACTTTAAAACCCTCTTTCACCGTGTGTCAAGCAGGGGAGAGTCCGGGGAGCTTCCTCTCAGCGGTGCTGTGGAGAGATAATGGCGCTGGTGAGTGCTGAGGGAGAAGCCCCGCCCCCTCGGTGGCGGGCTTCTGTCCCGCTCAAACTTAATAAATTATGGCGGGGGCTCTTTTATATACATGTACAGTGCCCACCTGTACATGTATATAGTCATTTGCCATAGGACAGGGTACTCTATTGCTGCCCAGGGCACCCCCCCTGCGCCCTGCACCCTTCAGTGACCGGAGTGTGTGAGGTGTATGGGAGCAATGACGCACAGCTGCAGTGCTGTGCGTTACCTCAGTGAAGCACCGAAGGCTTCTGCCGCCTCAGTAGTCTTCTTTCTTCGTTTCTTCCGGCTCTGTGAGAAAAACGGCGGCGCGGCTCTGGGATGAACGCCCAGAACGAACCTGTGTTCCACTCCCTCTGGAGCTAATGGTGTCCAGTAGCCGAGAAGCAGAGCCTATCATTTAAGTAGGTCTGCTCCTCTCTCCTGAGTCCCTCGATGCAGGGAGTCTGTTGCCAGCAGAGCTCCCTGAAAATAAGAAAGAAACCTAACAAAATGCTTTCTTAGCAGGAAACTCAGGAGAGCTCCCTGCAGTGCACCCATCTTCCTCTGGGCACAGTCTAAAACTGAGGTCTGGAGGAGGGGCATAGAGGGAGGAGCCAAAGGACATTTGGGATCAAGACCTTTTAAATTAATATATTCAACATGACTAACATTATTCTGGATCAGAAAATCTATTACAGAATCTTTGAACAGTATACTTACTATATTTAGTGGAATTCAGCTCATAGGTTACAGCTGCAGACAGCGCTGAACAGGGGATCTGTAATTACAGCATGGCCATGTGGTATGTTTTTAAAGGTGTAGTTGAAAAACTTATTTTCCTGCAGGAACCCTAATTAGGTCTGTAAATCAGTGTTAGGATCAACTGATCTGTTAATGAACAACATCCCTTTAATAACTGTTTCTAAAAAAAACTGTGTATTGGGTTAAATATATAACGAACAACAAATAGAGAGGTAGTGTACTAAATAAAGCCAAAGCATGATTGCATTTGGAAGTACAGAATGGGCTGGGTTCTAGTGACAGAGTAAAATGAATGTGCACATTTTGCCCTGAAATAGCACTTTAGCCCTTTGTTTATCTGCACATAGCGTTAATAAGTGCCATGCTGCTCTTACCAAAATATGAGACTACTACGGAGAACAGTACGCAACAAATTATTCTATAAAATGAAAGAATGCATTAATGGCCTAATCAAGCATAATGCTCTGCATTAAGCATGTCTAAAATGTTCCCGATTCACTAAGCAATTAAAACCAAACAAAATATACTCAGACGGTTATGGGTTTTCATAAAGGAATAAAAAAAAAAAAAAAAACTACTTGTTCCAACCTGAAAACCATGACAAAGCAGCATAGATGTTATTAGAACTTCAAATCTCTCAGCAATGCAAGGGGCAGATTGAGGCTAAACTACTACTGTAGAATAAACCTATATGATCAAACTAATCTCTGTATATACACATCTATATATGGCCATTCTATACTATAACAAAGCACAAAACGTAACTTTTTGTATTTCCATTTGATATACACCATGAACCATGGAACCAGAAGAGAGGCAGATTGTTTTAGTGGGGTACTGCACCCTGCTCAATTTTAAACTGTCAAAATGGATGCTCCGCCACTTGGTGAACTTGGACCCATCCCACTCCAGCTGCCATGCTGAAGTAGTTTCCCCCTCCGACTGAAGCCCGTCCGTGATTAAATGCAAAAGTATCCAGAGACAGACCGGAGAACTAGGTTTGCTGAAACTGGCTGAGTGGTCAGGCTCTGGATTGCTACAGTGGAAAGATGAGGAGCAGGCCCTGTATGTCTCCAGATAGCAGGAAGCGCCAGAGAAGAGCATACTAGCTCATCTTCCTGGGGACAGACCGACTGGCAATCAGTCCTTCTGCAGGTACTGTATTATAACTCTTTCAAGGAAATATGTGGGGTGGTCTGAGGGGCACTGATGGGGCATGTTGGGTGGTCAAATGCTGGGCATGTTGGGTGGGTCAATTGCATAGATCTGGCAGATGTGCGCCCTATTCAGAAAGCTCAACCACCAATCTAGCCTTACTGGAAAACAACCCCTATTAATTTTGTCTATATCACTTTCAGCACTGAGCATTACTCTGGAGCCATACATGCGGTGCCATCCATTCAGTTTGTGTCTTATTAATACAGGAAGAAAAAAAAATAAGGATCTAGCACTCTAGCAGTCCCCAAGGGGCCAAATCCTGCTTCTGTGCCTTCCCTAGGAAGACGGCACCCCCAATAAACAAGGAACGGAGGGCAGCACTTAGTGACTTGTTTGATGGTGAAAATCTGTGTACAGTGCAAAAAACAAACCTTAAATATCTTACCTTCTTTGACCCCTCGCAACTGTCTCCTTGTGTACGTTGTGCAACCATTTCTGGTTGACCAGACCAGTGGTGAACCCGCAAGTGGTCAGGCTGGAAAAGAGGACAGCTTACACATGGAGATAGCTGCAGGGAGTCTAGAAGATAAGATTTTGTTTTCTGCATTGTACACTTTGCTGTATCCTGAAGGGGAACACATCTCCAAATCATTGAATTATTAAAGTACAGATTTTTCACCATCAAACAAGTCTCATATATAATGTAAGAACTCACAAGCAAGGCCTTCTCCCCTCATTTGTTTTTTCCCTCTATTTTCTGCTTCATACTCACTTTATCAGCACTTAACCCTCGGTTTCTGCCACCTTAATTATCATTTAAGTGTCCCCTGAAGCAACAATGTTTATATTCCCTGCACTTGTCATTTCATTGTCTTGTCCTGTAAGTTGCTGCAGTCGCATTTGTTTACGTATTTTGTTAGGCGCTGCAGAACCTTTCTATATTTATCCTATATATATTATACACACACATGCGCATGTATGGAAACCCCCCCCCCCCCCATGAAAATCCTGCGTTTGCCACTGAGAGGTTTCTAGTGGACAGATATGCCGCATTCTTAGGATTCGTATCTCCAGCCTTTATAATGGCAATCTCAGTACACAGAATATGGGAACACACTAAGAACCAGGTATGCCTTGCAGTGATCGAGTATGGCAAATCTGGAATCACATTTAGAATTCACTAAAATTAACCTGCTCATAGCAGGGAGTTTATGCCTAATTTTAGGATGAATACAAACTACTACATAGAATACAGATGCTAGGGTTGCTATAATACCCCTTTAATCAGGTACACAAGTGTACTACACAGCTTATGTGGCTGATTAAAACTAGGTAGAATGCAGAGTTAAAGCCAGCCAGTCATAGAACCTGTGTTATTCATAGGTTTCCCTAATAAAGTATATTATAGTAACCCTATATTAACAAAGCTATCTAGTAGGGCAGCTAATCCTGGGATCGTGATCGACGGAATCCAGGCCTAAAATTGATTCAATCCCCGGATTGGAGCTTCCAATCCCGGGGATTTCAAGATTGGACAGAAACCTAGTTTTTTATATGCCGGGCAGAGCTGAGCGTCCTCAGGATGCTCAGACACTGCCCAGCTCCCCCTGTTCACCCCCACAGTGGCTCCGGCTGGGCGCAGTGTGACGTGAAGTCAGAGGTCACGCTACGTAGCCAGCCGCCCCCCGGACCTCACCGCCACCCTGCACTGGCTGCCCGCCGTAGCGCCCAGGATGTGCCCCTGCCACCCAACCGTCCAGACTGCTGTGAGTTATCTGAGCGGGGCAGGGCAGGGCGGGTGGGACACATTGATATGCAGCCATTCCTGGGTATCCCGGGAATCCCAGGATTGATCATTTTTCAATCCCGATTCCTGGGATTGAAAAAATGGCCCAGGATTGGCCACCCTACAATCTAGCACATAACCAATTCACTCCCCAAAAAACATCAGATACAAATAAACCTCTCACACACCCATCAAAAGCCCATGGTCACAGAAGAATGGCCGATATTCAGAACACATTGTAGCACATCTCCTGTCAAACACACATGATGCTAAAGTGTCTAAGAGAATGTAGTGGGAACCGCTTTGATACATTCCATCATGAGCATCTTCCCAGCAATTTCACCACCACAGAATAAATATTTGTAACTTTATTCACACACATTAGCACATTTTATGGATTTAATCCAAACCAATATTAGAGAACACCAAAAATGATAGCTTTAGCTGAAATGTAAAGCACAATTATAAGTGCCTTGAAAGTTGGGAAAAATAATTCTGAAATGACCAAGGGGGACTTCAAATAGTCGTGGTAAGCTACAACGGCTAATTGATCCCCTGAGGGTAGGAGAAACGAAAACCCTGATGACGGTTTGCAGCAGCGATCAGCACATGATCCGAGATAAGTCCCCATCCCTGTGTTTTCGCGAAAAAAAGGTCAGAGAAATCAACCAGGGGGTAATTGAATTACCCCGGGGAAAAAATTGCAGTAAATTGGGTATTTATTGCGAACAGGATTGCATTTAACTGAATTCCGCACAAAGTGTAGATTCATTCTACATTATGCAGAAAGTATCATCATCCAAGGGCTTGCTTAAGCCTATAAGAGGATCATAAGAAAGCAATAAGAGTGTACGGACACCTGTCACATTCAATAGTATATAGCGTAAACACACGGAGGGAATAATAAGATTTTACTCACCGGTAAATATATTTCTCGTAGTCCGTAGTGGATGCTGGGGACTCCGTAAGGACCATGGGGAATAGACGGGCTCCGCAGGAGAATGGTCACTCTAAGAAAGATTTAGTACTACTGGTGTGCACTGGCTCCTCCCTCTATGCCCCTCCTCCAGACCTCAGTTAAGGAAACTGTGCCCAGAAGAGCTGACATTACAAGGAAAGGATTTTGGAATCCAGGGTAAGACTCATACCAGACACACCAATCACACCGTATAACTTGTGATAAACTTACCCAGTTAACAGTATGAACAAACAGAGCATCAACCAATGGATGCCTACATAACATAACATAACCCTTTATTAAGCAATAACTATATACACGTATTGCAGAAAGTCCGCACTTGGGACGGGCGCCCAGCATCCATTACGGACTACGAGAAAATAAGAATTTACTCACCGGTAATTCTATTTCTCGTAGTCCGTAGTGGATGCTGGGAACTCCGTAAGGACCATGGGGAATAGCGGGCTCCGAAGGAGGCTGGGCACTCTAGAAAGAGCTTAGACTACCTGGTGTGCACTGGCTCCTCCCACTAGGACCCTCCTCCAAGCCTCAGTTAGGTACTGTGCCCGGACGAGCGTACACAATAAGGAAGGATTTTGAATCCCGGGTAAGACTCATACCAGCCACACCAATCACACCGTACAACTCGTGATATGAAACACAGTTAACAGTATGAAACAATAGAGCCTCTCAACAGATGGCTCAACAATAACCCGATTTAGTTAACAATAACTATGTACAAGCAATGCAGATAAACCGCACTTGGGATGGGCGCCCAGCATCCACTACGGACTACGAGAAATAGAATTACCGGTGAGTAAATTCTTATTTTCTCTGACGTCCTAGTGGATGCTGGGAACTCCGTAAGGACCATGGGGATTATACCAAAGCTCCCAAACGGGCGGGAGAGTGCGGATGACTCTGCAGCACCGAATGAGAGAACTCCAGGTCCTCCTCAGCCAGGGTATCAAATTTATAGAATTTTGCAAAGGTGTTTGCCCCTGACCAAGTAGCAGCTCGGCAAAGTTGTAAAGCCGAGACCCCTCGGGCAGCCGCCCAAGATGAGCCCACCTTCCTTGTGGAATGGGCATTGACAGATTTTGGCTGTGGCAGGCCTGCCACAGTATGTGCAAGCTGAATTGTACTACAAATCCAACGAGCAATAGTCTGCTTAGAAGCAGGAGCACCCAGCTTGTTGGGTGCATACAGGATAAACAGCGAGTCAGATTTTCTGACTCCAGCCGTCCTGGAAACATATATTTTCAGGGCCCTGACAACGTCTAGCAACTTGGAGTCCTCCAAATCCTTAGTAGCCGCAGGCACCACAATAGGCTGGTTCAGGTGAAACGCTGACACCTTAGGGAGAAACTGGGGACGAGTCCTCAATTCTGCCCTATCCATATGGAAAATCAGATAAGGGCTTTTACATGATAAAGCCGCCAACTCTGACACTCGCCTGGCTGAAGCCAAGGCCAATAACATGACCACTTTCCACGTGAGATATTTCAGATACACGGTTTTTAGTGGCTCAAACCAATGTGATTTTAAGAAACTCAACATCACGTTGAGATCCCAAGGTGCCACAGGAGGCACAAATGGGGGCTGAATATGCAGCACTCCTTTCACAAATGTCTGAACTTCAGGTACTGAAGCTAGTTCTTTTTGAAAGAAAATTGACAGAGCCGAGATCTGTACCTTAATGGAGCCCAGTTTTAGGCCCATATTCACTCCTGCTTGCAGGAAATGCAGAAATCGACCTAGTTGAAATTCCTCTGTTGGGGCCTTTTTGGCCTCGCACCATGCAACATATTTCCGCCATATGCGGTGATAATGCTTTGCCGTAACATCTTTCCTGGCTTTAATAAGCGTAGGAATGACTTCCCTCAGAATGCCCTTTTCCTTCAGGATCCGGCGTTCAACCGCCATGCCGTCAAACGCAGCCGCGGTAAGTCTTGGAACAGACAGGGGCCCTGCTGCAGCAGGTCTTGTCTGAGCGGCAGAGACCACGGGTCCTCTGAGATCATCTCTTGAAGTTCCGGGTACCACGCTCTTCTCGGCCAATCCGGAACCACGAGAATTGTGCTTACTCCTCGCTTTCTTATTATTCTCAATACCTTTGGTATGAGAGGTAGAGGAGGGAACACAAACTGACCGGTACACCCACGGTGTCACTAGAGCGTCCACAGCTATCGCCTGAGGGTCTCTTCACCTGGCGCAATACTTCTCTAGTTTTTTGTTTAGGCGGGACGCCATCATGTCCACCTGTGGACGACCCCATTGATTTACAATCATTTGGAAGACTTCTGGATGAAGTCCCCACTCTCCCGGGTGGAGGTCGTTCCTGCTGAGAAAGTCTGCTTCCCAGTTGTCCACTCCCGGGATGAACACTGCTGACCGTGCTAGTACATGATTCTCCGCCCATCGGAGAATTTTTGTGGCTTCTGCCATCGCCGTCCTGCTTCTTGTGCCGCCCTGTCGATTCACATGGGCGACTGCCGTGATGTTGTCTGACTGGATCAGCACCGGCTGGTGTAGGAGCAGGGATTTTGCTTGACTTAGGGCATTGTAAATGGCCCTTAGTTCCAGAATATTTATGTGAAGGGCAGTCTCCTGACTTGACCATAGTCCTTGGAAATTTCTTCCCTTTGCGACTGCCCCCCAGCCTCCGTGGTCACCAGGACCCAATCCTGTATGCCGAATCTGCGGCCCTCCAGAAGATGAGCACTGTGCAGCCACCACAGAAGAGACACCCTGGTTCGTGGAGACAGGGTTATTAAACGATGCATCTGAAGATGCGATCCGGACCACTTGTCCAACAGGTCCCACTGAAAAATTCTGGCATGGAACCTGCCGAATGGAATTGCTTCGTAAGAAGCTACCATCTTTCCCAGGACCCGCGTGCAGTGATGCACCGATACCTGTTTTGGTTTTAGGAGGTCTCTGACTAGAGAAGACAACTCCCTGGCTTTCTCCTCCGGGAGAAACACTTTTTTCTGGGCCGTGTCCAGAATCATTCCCAGGAACATTAGACGTGTCGTGGGGACCAGCTGTGACTTTGGGATATTCAGAATCCAACCGTGCTGGCTCAGCACTTCCTGAGATAGTGCTACTCCCACTAACAACTGTTCCTTGGATCGTGCCTTTATTAGGAGATCGTCCAAGTATGGGATAATTAAAACTCCCTTTTTTCGAAGGAGTATCATCATTTCCGCCATAACCTTGGTAAATACCCTCGGTGCCGTGGAGAGTCCAAACGGCAGCGCCTGGAATTGGTAATGGCAATCCTGTACCACAAATCTGAGGTACTCCTGGTGAGAATTGTAAATGGGGACATGCAGGTAAGCATCCTTGATGTCCAGGGATACCATGTAATCCCCCTCGTCCAGGCTTGCAATAACCGCCCTGAGCGATTCCATCTTGAACTTGAATTTTTTTATGTATGTGTTCAAGGATTTTAAATTTAAAATGGGACTCACCGAACCGTCCGGTTTCGGCACCACAAAAAGTGTGGAATAGTAACCCCGGCCTTGTTGAAGTAGGGGTACCTTGATTATCACTTGCTGGGAATACAGCTTGTGAATCGCTGCTAGCACCGCCTCCCTGTCTGAGGGAGCAATCGGCAAGGCGGATTTTAGGAAACGGCGGGGTGGAGTCGCCTCGAATTCCAGCCTGTATCCCTGAGATACTATTTGAAGGATCCAGGAATCCACCTGTGAGCGAGCCCACTGATTGCTGAAATTCCTGAGGCGGGCCCCCACCGTACCTGGCTCCGCCTGTGAAGCCCCACCGTCATGCGGCGGACTTGGAAGAGGAAGCGGGGGAGGACTTTTGTTCCTGGGAACCTGCTGTTTGCTGCAGCCTTTTTCCCCTGCCTCTGCCTCTTGACAGAAAAGACCCTCCTTTTCCCCGCTTGTTTTTCTGGGACCGAAAGGACTGAACCTGATAAAATGGCGCCTTCTTAGGTTGTGAGGGGACATGGGGTAAAAATGCTGACTTCCCAGACGTTGCTGTGGAAACTAGGTCGGAGAGACCATCCCCAAATAATTCCTCCCCCTTATAAGGCAAAACTTCCATGTGCCTTTTGGAATCTACATCTCCAGTCCACTGGCGAGTCCATAAGCATCTCCTAGCAGAGATGGATAATGCACTTGCTTTAGATGCCAGCCGGCAGATTTCCCTCTGTGCATCTCTCATGTATAAGACTGAGTCTTTGATATGGTCAATTGTTAGCAGGATCGTGTCTCTAACGTGTCAATATTTTCTGACAGTTTATCTGACCACGCAGCGGCAGCACTGCACATCCATGCTGACACAATAGCTGGTCTGAGTATAATGCCTGAGTGTGTATATACAGACTTCAGGATCGCCTCCTGCTTTCTATCAGCAGGTTCCTTAAGGGCGGCCGTATCCTGGGACGGTAGTGCCACCTTTTTAGACAAACGTGTGAGCGCTTTATCCACCCTCGGGGGTGTTTCCCAACGTAACCTATCCTCTGGCGGGAAAGGGAACGCCATTAGTAGCTTCTTAGGAATTACCAATTTCTTATCAGGGGAAGCCCACGCTTCTTCACACACTTCATTTAATTCATCTGACGGGGGAAAAACTACAGGTAGTTTTTTCTCCCCAAACATAATACCCTTTTTGTGGTACCTGGATGTAAATCAGAAATATTTAACACCTCTTTCATTGCCTCAATCATGCAGTGAATGGCCTTAACGGGCATTAAATTTGACTCGTCGTCGACACTGGTGTCAGTATCCGTGTCGACATCTACTTGTGCCACCTGAGATAGCGGGCGTTTCAGAGCCCCTGATGACTTTTGAGACACCTGGACAGGCACGAGCTGAAGACTCGGCTGTCCCACAGTCGGCATGTCGTCAAATTTTTTATGCAAGGAGTCTATACGTGCACTCATTTCCTGCCATAATACCATCCACTCAGGTGTCTGACCCCCAGGGGGTGACATCCCTGCTAAAGGCATCTGCTCCTCCTCCACATCATTATCCTCCTCAAACATGTCGACACAGCCGTACCGACACTCCACACACACAGGGAATGCTCAAACAGAGGACAGGACCCACAAAAGCCCTTTGGGGGGACAGAGTAAGAGTATGCCAGCACACACCAGAGCGCTATATATATATATACAGGGACTAACTGGGTTATGTCCCTAATAGCTGCTTTTCAAAATAATATACTGTATACAGTGCCAATTTTAATGCCCCCCCTCTCTTTTCCCTCTTACTGTACTGTAGAATTGCAGGGAAGAGCCAGGGAGCTTCCTTCCAGCCGAGCTGTGAGGGAAAAATGGCGACAGTGTGCTGAGATAGGCTCCGCCCCTTTTTCGCGGCGTATTCTCCCGCTTTTTATGGGATTCTGGCAGGGGTATTTACCTCATATATAGCCCCAGGGGCTATATATTGAGGTATTTTAGCCAGCCAAGGTGTTTTTATTGCTGCCTCAGGGCGCCCCCCCCCAGCGCCCTGCACCCTCAGTGACCGGAGTGTGAAGTGTGTATGAGGAGCAATGGCGCACAGCTGCAGTGCTGTGCGCTACCTTGGTGAAGACAGGATGTCTTCATGCCGCCGATTTTCCGGACCATCTTCTTGCTTCTGGCTCTGTAAGGGGGACGGCGGCGCGGCTCCGGGACCGAACATCAAGGCTGGGCCTGCGGTCGATCCCTCTGGAGCTAATGGTGTCCAGTAGCCTAAGAAGCCCAATCCGGCTGCAAGCAGGCGAGTTCGCTTCTTCTCCCCTTAGTCCCTCGCTGCAGTGAGCCTGTTGCCAGCAGGTCTCACTGAAAATAACAAATTCTAAGACTATAACTTTCTAAGAGCTCAGGATAGCCCCTAGTGTGCATCCAACCTCGGCCGGGCACGAAATCTAACTGAGGCTTGGAGGAGGGTCATAGTGGGAGGAGCCAGTGCACACCAGGTAGTCTAAGATCTTTCTAGAGTGCCCAGCCTCCTTCGGAGCCCGCTATTCCCCATGGTCCTTACGGAGTTCCCAGCATCCACTAGGACGTCAGAGAAATAGATTTACCGGTGAGTAAATTCTTATTTTCTCTAACGTCCTAGTGGATGCTGGGGACTCAGTAAGGACCATGGGGATTATACCAAAGCACCCAAACGGGCGGGAGAGTGCGGATGACTATGCAGCACCGAATGAGCAAACACAAGGTCCTCCTCAGCCAGGGTATCAAACTTGTAGAATTTTTCAAATGTGTTTGAACCCGACCAAGTAGCAGCTCGGCAAAGCTGTAATGCCGAGACCCCTCGGGCAGCCGCCCAAGAAGTGCCCACCTTCCTTGTGGAATGGGCTTTTACTGATTTTGGATGCGGCAATCCAGCCGCAGAATGAGCCTGCTGAATCGTGTTACAGATCCAGCGAGCAATAGTTTGCTTTGAAGCAGGAGCACCCAGCTTGTTGGATGCATACAGGATAAACAGCGAGTCAGTTTTCCTGACTCCAGCCGTCCTGGCTACATAAATCTTCAAAGCCCTGACTACATCAAGCAACTTGGAATCCTCCAAGTCACGAGTAGCCGCAGGCACCACAATAGGTTGGTTCAAATGAAAAGATGACACCACCTTCGGCAGAAATTGCGGACGAGTCCGTAATTCTGCCCTGTCCATATGGAAAACCAGATAGGGGCTTTTACATGACAAAGCCGCCAATTCTGACACACGCCTAGCCAAAGCTAAGGCCACCAGCATGACCACCTTCCACGTGAGATATTTTAACTCCACGGTCTTAAGTGGCTCAAACCAGTGAGATTTCAGGAAACTCAACACCACGTTAAGATCCCAAGGTGCCACTGGTGGCACAAAAGGGGGCTGAATATGCAGCACTCCCTTTACAAACGTCTGAACTTCAGGAAGCGAAGCCAGTTTCATTTGAAAGAAAATGGATAGGGCCGAAATCTGGACCTTTATGGATCCTAATTTTAAGCCCATAGTCACTCCTGACTGTAGGAAGTGCAGGAACCGACCCAGCTGGAATTCCTCTGTAGGAGCCTTCCTGGCCTCACACCAAGCAACATATTTTCGCCATATACGGTGATAATGCTTTGCTGTCACGTCCTTCCTAGCCTTTATCAGCGTAGGAATAACTTCATCCGGAATGCCATTTTCCGATAGGATCCGGCGTTCAACCACCATGCCGTCAAAAACGCAGCCGCGGTAAGTCTTGGAACAGACAGGGCCCTTGTTGCAACAGGTCCTGTCTGAGAGGCAGAGGCCATGGGTCCTCTGTGAGCATTTCTTGCAAATCCGGGTCCAAAGTCCTTCTTGGCCAATCCGGAACAATGAGTATTGTTCTCACTCCTCTTTCTCACAATTCTCAGCACCTTTGGTATGAGAGGAAGAGGAGGAAACACAGACCGACTGGAACACCCACGGTGTTACAAGTGCATCCACAGCTATCGCCTGAGGGTCTCTTGCCCTGGCGCAATACCTTTTTAGCTTTTTGTTGAGACAGGACGCCATCATGTCCACCTGTGGCAGTTCCCATCGATTTGCAATCTGCGTGAAGACTTCTTGATGAAGTCCACACTCTCCCGGGTGGCGGTCGTGCCTGCTGAGGAAGTCTGCTTCCCAGTTGTCCACTCCCGGAATGAACACTGCTGACAGTGCTAGTACGTGATTCTCCGCCCAACGAAGAATCCAGGTGGCTTCTGCCATTGCCACCCTGCTTCTTGTGCCGCCCTGGCGGTTTACATGGGCCACTGCAGTGATGTTGTCTGACTGAATCAGCACTGGTTGGTTTCGAAGCAGAGGCTCCGCTTGACTCAGGGCGTTGTATACAGCCCTTAATTCCAGGATATTGATGTGCAGACAAGTCTCCTGACTTGACCACAGCCCCTAGAAGTTTCTTCCCTGAGTGACTGCCCCCCATCCTCGGAGGCTTGCATCCGTGGTCACCAGGACCCAGTCCTGTATGCCGAACCTGCGGCCCTCGAGGAGGTGAGCACTTTGCAGCCACCACAGAAGAGACACCCTGGCCCTGGGGAACAGGGTGATTCGCCGATGCATCTGAAGATGCGATCCGGACCACTTGTCCAACAGATCCCACTGAAAGATCCTCGCATGGAACCTGCCGAAGGGAATGGCTTCGTATGACGCCACCATCTTTCCCAGGACTCGCGTGCAGCGATGCACCTATACCTGTTTTGGTTTTAGGAGGTCTCTGACCAGAGTCACGAGCTCCTGAGCCTTTTCCTCCGGGAGAAACACGTTTTTCTGGCTTGTGTCCAGAATCATGCCCAGGAAGGGCAGACGCGTCGTAGGAATCAGCTGCGACTTTGGAATATTCAGAATCCAGCCGTGCTGTCGCAACACTTCCTGAGAGTGTGCTACGCTGATCAGCAACCGCTCCCTGGACCTCGCCTTTATGAGGAGATCGTCCAAGTATGTGATAATTGTAACCCCTTGCTTCCGAAGGAGCACCATCATTTCCGCCATCACCTTGGTAAATATTCTCGGTGCCGTGGACAGGCCAAACGGCAACGTCTGGAATTGGTAATGACCGTCCTGTACCACAAACCCGAGGTACTCCTGATGAGGTGGATAAACGGGGACATGCAAGTACGCATCCTTGATGTCCAGATACAACATAAAATCCCCTTCCTCCAGGCTTGCAATGACCGCTCTGAGCGATTCCATCTTGAACTTGAATTTCTTCAGATAAATGTTCAGGGATTTTAAATTCAAAATGGGTCTGACCGAAACGTCAGGTTTCGGTACCACAAACATAGTGGAATAGTAACCCCTTCCCTGTCGAAGGAGGGGAACCTTCACTACCACCTGCTGGAGATATAGCTTGTGAATTGCTGCCAACACTACCTCCCTTTCCATGGGGGAAGCTGGCAAGGCCGATTTTTAGGTAACGGTGAGGGGGCGTCACCTCGAATTCCAGCTTGTATCCCTGAGACACAATTTGTATAGCCCAAGGATCCACCCGTGAGCGAACCCACTGGTGGCTGAAATTTCGGAGACGCGCCCCCACCACTCCTGGCTCCGGCTGTGGAGCCCCAGCATCATGCGGTGGATTTAGTGGAAGCCGGGGAGGACTTTTGTTCCTGGGAACTAGCTGCATGGTGCAGTTTTTTTCCTCTACCCCTCCCTCTGGCAAGAAAGGATGCCCCTCTGACTTTCTTGCTTTTTTGTGAACGAAAGGACTGCATTTGGTAATACGGTGCTTTCTTTGGCTGTGAGGGAATAAATGGCAAGAAATTTGACTTCCCAGCCGTAGCTGTGGAAACTAGGTCCGAGAGACCGTCCCCAAACAATTCCTCACCCTTATAAGGTTACACCTCCATGTGTTTTTTAGAGTCGGCATCACCTGTCCATTGCAGAGTCCATAGGACCCTTCTGGCAGAAATTGACATTGCGTTTATTCTAGAGCCCAGCAGGCAAATGTCCCTCTGGGCATCCCGCATATATAGGACAGCGTCTTTGATATGCCCTAGGGTCAGTAAAATAGTCTCCCTGTCCAGGGTATCTATCTCCTCAGACAGAGTATCTGTCCATGCTGCTACAGCACTACACATCCAGGCCGAAGCAATTGCTGGCCTCAGAAGAGTACCAGAATGTGTACAAACAGACTTCAGGATACCTTCCTGCTTCCTATCCGCAGGATCCTTTAGGGCGGCCGTATCCTGTGACGGCAGGGCCACCTTCTTAGATAAGCGTGTCAACGCTTTGTCTACCCTAGGGGAGGATTCCCAGCGTAACCTATCCGTTGGCGGGAAAGGATACGCCATAAGTAATCTTTTGGAAACCAGTACTTTCCTATCATAGGAATCCCACGCTTTTTCACATAACTCATTTAATTCATGTGAAGGGGGAAAAGTCACTTCTTGCTTTTTCTCCCCAAACATATAAACCCTCTTGTCAGGGACAGGGTTTTCCTCCGATATGTGCAATACATCCTTTATTGCTATAATCATGTATCGGATGGCTTTAGTCATTTTAGGCTGCAACTTTGCATCATCGTCATCGACACTGGAGTCAGAATCAGTGTCGACATCTGTGTCAACCAACTGGGATAGTGGGCGCTTTTGAGACCCTGACGGCCCCTGAGCTGTAGAATCAGACATGGGTTGAGACCCTGACTGATTATCCAACCTTTTATGCAAGGAGCTTACGTGATCATTTAACACCTTCCACATATCCATCCAATCAGGTGTCGGCGCCGACACCACATTCACTTGCACTTGTTCTGCCTCCACGTAACCGTCCTCATCAAACATGTCGACACAAAGTTACCGACACACCGCACACACACAGGGAATGCTCTAATTGAGGACAGGACCCCACAAGGCCTTTTGGGGAGACAGAGAGAGAATATGCCAGCACACACCCCAGCGCTATATAACCCAGGGATTACACAGTAACTTAGTGTTTACCCAGTAGCTGCTGTTTATGATAATTTGCGCCTAAATTATTGCCCCCCCCCCCTCTCTTTTTACCCTTTTTCTACCTTGATACTGCAGGGGAGAGCTTCCTCTCAGCGGAGCTGTGGAGAAAAAAATGGCGCCGGTTAGTGCTGAGGAAGAAGGCCCCGCCCCCTCAGCGGCGGGCTTCTGTCCCGGGTCTGTGTAAATAAAATGGCGGGGGCTCGTACATATATACAGTGCCCAGCTGTATATATGTGTCTTTTTGCCAAGAGGTATCCTAATTGCTGCCCAGGGCGCCCCCCCCCCCCTGCGCCCTACAGTGACCGGAGTGTGTGGGCGCAATGGCGCACAGCTGCAGTGCTGTGCGCTACCTCATGTGAAGACAGGAGTCTTCTGCCGCCGATTTCGATGTCTTCTTGCTTCCGCCGGCTTCTGTCTTCTGGCTCTGCGAGGGGGACGGCGGCGCGGCTCCGGGAACGGACGACCAAGGTTAAGATCCTGTGTTCCAACCCTCTGGAGCTAATGGTGTCCAGTAGCCTAAGAAGCACAACCTAGCCGTAGTTAGTAGGTTTGCTTCTCTCCCCTCAGTCCCTCGTAGCAGAGAGTCTGTTGCCAGCAGAAGCTCTCTGAAAATAAAAAACCTAACTAAAATACTTTCTTATTAGCAAGCTCAGGAGAGCTCACTAAAAGCACCCAGCTCTGGCCGGACACAGATTCTAACTGAGGTCTGGAGGAGGGGCATAGAGGGAGGAGCCAGTGCACACCAGTAGTACTAAATCTTTCTTAGAGTGCCCAGCCTCCTGCGGAGCCAGTCTATTCCCCATGGTCCTTACGGAGTCCACAGCATCCACTAGGACGTTAGAGAAAGGTGGGTACCAATTCGCATTACATCTGTGTAATATTTCCTATAGAAATCAAAAGTTAAACACACACAAACGTGTATAACATGTTTGTTATTAACACTATGAGGTCACTGTAGTCCTCCCAACGCATTTACTTTTGACAAACGCATAAGGTCAGAGCTACATTCACTGGAAAAACACCACCATAACTAGTAAAAGAGAAGGATAAGATGCTATTATAAACAGTGGGATGTTTAAAATAAGAATTTACTCACCGGTAATTCTATTTCTCGTAGTCCGTAGTGGATGCTGGGAACTCCGTAAGGACCATGGGGAATAGACGGGCTCCGCAGGAGACTGGGCACTCTAAAGAAAAGATTAGGTACTATCTGGTGTGCACTGGCTCCTCCCTCTATGCCCCTCCTCCAGACCTCAGTTAGGGAAACTGTGCCCGGAAGAGCTGACATTACAAGGAAAGGATTTTTGGAATTCAGGGTAAGACTCATACCAGCCACACCAATCACACCGTACAACTTGTGATAACCTTACCCAGTTAACAGTATGAACAACAACTGAGCCTCACTCAACGGATGGCTCATAACAATAACCCTTATTTAAGCAATAACTATATACATGTATTGCAGAAAGTCCGCACTTGGGACGGGCGCCCAGCATCCACTACGGACTACGAGAAATAGAACTACCGGTGAGTAAATTCTTATTTTCTCTGACGTCTTAGTGGATGCTGGGAACTCCGTAAGGACCATGGGGATTATACCAAAGCTCCCAAACGGGCGGGAGAGTGCGGATGACTGCAGCACCGAATGAGCAAACACAAGGTCCTCCTCAGCCAGGGTATCAAACTTGTAGAACTTTGCAAAGGTGTTTGAACCCGACCAAGTAGCCGCTCGGCAAAGCTGTAAAGCCGAGACCCCTCGGGCAGCCGTCCAAGAAGAGCCCACCTTCCTTGTGGAATGGGCTTTTACTGATTTTGGATGCGGCAATCCAGCCGCAGAATGAGGCAGCTGAATCGTGCTACAGATCCAGCGAGCAGTAGTTTGCTTTGAAGCAGGAGCACCCAGCTTGTTGGGTGCAAGCAGGATAAAACAGCGAGTCAGTCTTCCTGACTCCAGCCGTTCTGGAAACATATTTTCAAAGCCCTGACTACGTCCAGCAACTTGGAGTCCTCCGAGTCCCGAGTAGCCGCAGGCACCACAATAGGTTGGTTCAAATGAAACGATGATACCACCTTCGGCAGAAATTGGGGACGAGTCCGCAATTCTGCCCTGTCCATATGGAAGATCAGATTGGGGCTTTTACATGACAAAGCCGCCAATTCTGACACACGCCTAGCCGATGCTAAGGCCAACAGCATGACCACTTTCCACGTGAGATACTTTAGTTCCACGGTCTTAAGTGGCTCAAACCAGTGTGATTTCAGGAAATCCAACACAACGTTAAGATCCCTAGGTGCCACTGGTGGCACAAAAGGGGGCTGAATATGCAGCACTCCCTTTACAAACGTCTGAACCTCAGGCAGTGAAGCCAGTTCTTTTTGAAAGAAAATGGATAGGGCCGAAATCTGGACCCTTATGGACCCTAATTTTAGGCCCATAGACACTCCTGACTGTAGGAAGTGCAGGAATCGACCCAGCTGGAATTCTTCTGTAGGGGCCGTCCTGGCCTCACACCAAGCAACATATTTTCGGAATATACGGTGATAATGCTTTGCTGTCACGTCCTTCCTAGCCTTTATAAGCGTAGGAATAACTTCATCCGGAATGCCTTTTACCGCTAGGATCCGGCGTTCAACCGCCATGCCGTCAAACGCAGCCGCGGTAAGTCTTGGAACAGACAGGGCCCTTGTTGCAGCAGGTCCTGTCCGAGGCGCAGAGGCCATGGGTCCTCTGTGCGCATTTCTGGGTACCAAGTCCTTCTTGGCCAATCCGGAACAATGAGTATTGTTCGCACTCCTCTTTTTCTTACAATTCTCAGCACCTTTGGTATGAGAGGAAGAGGAGGAAACACATATACCGACTGGAACACTCACGGTGTCACTAGCGCGTCCACAGCTATCGCCTGAGGGTCCCTTGACCTGGCGCAATATCTTTTTAGCTTTTTGTTGAGGCGGGACGCCATCATGTCCACCTGTGGCAGTTCCCATCGATTTGCAATCTGTGTGAAGACTTCTTGATGAAGTCCCCACTCTCCCGGGTGGAGGTCGTGTCTGCTGAGGAAATCTGCTTCCCAGTTGTCCACTCCCGGAATGAACACTGCTGACAGTGCTTGCACGTGATTCTCCGCCCAACGAAGAATCTTTGTGGCTTCCGCCATTGCCACCCTGCTTCTTTTGCCGCCCTGGCGGTTTACATGGGCGACCGCCGTGATGTTGTCTGACTGAATCAGCACTGGTTGGTCTCGAAGCAGGGGCTCCGCTTGACTCGGGGCATTGTATATGGCCCTTAGTTCCAGTATATTTATGTGCAGACAAGTCTCCTGACTTGACCACAGCCCTTGGAAGTTTCTTCCCTGAGTGACTGCCCCCCATCCGCGGAGGCTTGCATCCGTGGTCACCAGGACCCAGTCCTGTATGCCGAACCTGCGGCCCTCGAGAAGATGAGCACTCTGCAGCCACCACAGAAGAGACGCCCTGGCCCTGGGGGACAGGGTGTTAACCGATGCATCTGAAGACGTGATCCGGACCATTTGTCCAGTAAGTCCCATTGGAAGGTCCTCGCAGGGAACCTGCTGAAGGGAATGGCCTCGTATGATGCCACCATCCTTCCCAGGACTCGAGTGCAGTGATGCACTGACCCCTGTTTTGGTTTTAATAGATTCCTGACCAGTGTCACAAGCTCCTGAGCTCTCTCTATCGGGAGATAACCCTTTTCTGGTCTTTGTCTAGGATCATGCCTAGGAGAAGCAGATGAGCTGTAAGAACCCACTGCGACTTTGGAATATATAGAATCCAGCCGTGTTGCCGTTACACTTCCAGAGAAAGTGATACGCTGTTTAGCAACTGCTCTCTTGATCTCGCTTTTATGAGGAGATCGTCCAAGTACGTGATAATAGTAACACCTTGCTTCCGCAGGAGCACCATCATTTCCCCCATTACCTTGGTGAACATTCTCAAGGCCGTGGAGAGACCAAACGGCAACCTCTGAAATTGGTAATGACAATCCCGTACCGTAATTCTGAGGTACGCCTGATGAGGTGGATAAATGGGGACCTGAAGGTATGCATCCTTTATGTCCCGAGTCACCTTTCAGGCTTGCAATAACCGCTCTTCGCGATTTCAACGTGAACTTGAACCTTTTCAGGTATATGTTCAGGGATTTTAAATTCAATACGGGTCCCACCGAACCGTCAGGTTACGGGACTACAACATGGTCGAATAATAACCCCCTCCTTGTTGAAGGAGGGGAACCTTGACCACCACCTGGTGAAGATACAATTTGTGAATTGCAGTTAACACTGTTTCCCTCTCGTGGGGGGAAGCCGGCAGGGCCGTCGGTGAGGGGGCATCTTCTCAAAATCCAGCTTGTATCCCTGAGACACAATATCTATTGCCCAGGGATCTAATAGGGAGTGAACCCACTTGTGGCTGAACTTACGAAGGCATGCCCCCACTGGGCCCAGCTCCGCCTGTGGAGCCCCAGCGACATGCGGTGGATTTTTGTAGAGGCCGGGGAGGATTTCTGTTCCTGGGAACTAGCTGTGTTGTGCAGCTTCTTTCCTCTGCCAAGAAAGGACGCACCTCGGACTTTGTTTCTTTATTTGAAAGGCTGCATTTGATAATGTCGTGCTTTCCTAGGCTGTGCAGGAATAAAAGGCAAATATCAGAATTACCAGCTATAGTTGTGGAGACCAGGTCCGGGAACCCTTCTCCACACAATCCTCAGCCTTCCATATGCCTCTTAAGTCGGCATCATCTGTCCATTGCATATTCTACAGGACACGTCAAGCAGAAATCGACATAGCTTTGACTCTAGGACCCAGCATACTCATGTCTCTTTGGGCATGTTTTTATATATATATATATACATACACACACACATATATATATATATACACACATATATATATATACATCTCTTAAGACAGCATCTTTAATATATATATATATATATATATATATATATATATATATATACACACACATATATATATCTATATGCATACTAGGGTCTCAATCTCTGCTGATAAGGTACCTGTCCACGCTGCCACAGCGCTATAAACCCATGCCGACACAATCGTTGGTCTGAGTAGTGTACTAGAATGTGCACGCTATCTGTAGGATCCCTGAGAACAGCTAGTGCTACCGTCTGGGCAAACGTGACAACCTAGGGGAAGATTCCCATCACATCCTGGCCCTAGTGGGGAAAGGATACTGCCTGAGAATTCCTTGTGGGAAGCTGCAGTTTCTTGTCTGGAGATTCCCACCCTTTTTCCTCATGAGAGGAGGGAAATTTACCTCAGCTTTCTTCCCCTTAAACATGTGTACCCTTGTGTCAGGGACATGAGTCATCAGTGATATGCAAATTATCTTTTATTACAATAATCATATATTGAATACCTTTCAGCCATTTTGGCTGTAACTTTGCATTATCGTAGTCGACACTGGAGTCAAACTCCGTGTCGATATCAGTGTGTATTATTTTGGATAGTGATCATTGTGAGACTCTGAAGGTCTCTGCGACATAGGGACAGACATGGGTAGATTTCCTGTCTGTTCTCTAATCTTTTGTGCAATAAATTCACCTCAGCACTTACACATATCCAAACAGGTGTCAGCGTTGTCGACGGAGACACCCTCTCACACATATTTTCTCTATCTCCTCCTTAGGGGAGCCTTTTACCTCAGACATGTCGACACACGCGTACCGACACCACACACACAGGGGATGCTCTATTTGAAGACAGTTCCCCCACACGGCCCTTTGGAGAGACAGAGAGAGAGTATGCCAGCATACACCCCAGCGCTATATAACCCAGGGATTACACTACAACTCAGTGTTTACCCAGTAGCTGCTGTATATACAAATTTGCGCCTAAATTTATGTGCCCCCCCCCACCCCCTCTCTTTACACCCTTTGTGTATCTGGATACTGCAGGGGAGAGCCTGGGGAGCTTCTTTCCAGCGGAGCGGTGAATAGAAAATGGCGCTGGTGTGCTGAGGAAGAAGGCCCGCCCCCTCAGCGGCGGGCTTCTGTCCCGCTTTCTGTGAAAAAATGGCGGGGTTTTTTACATATATACAGTGCCAGACTGTATATATGTATTTTTATTGCCAAAAGGTACTTCAATTGCTGCCCAGGGCGCCCCCCCCCCCCCCAGCGCCCTGCACCCTACAGTGACCGAAGTGTGTAAGTGTGCTGGGAGCAATGGCGCACAGCTGCGGTGCTGTGCGCTACCTTAAATGAAGACAGGAGTCTTCTGCCGCCGATTTCGTCGTCTTCAAGCTTCTGTTCTTCTGGCTCTGCGAGGGGGACGGCGGCGCGGCTCAGGGAACGGATGATCGAGGACAGGTGCCTGTGTTCGAACCCTCTGGAGCTAATGGTGTCCAGTAGCCTAAGAAGCACAAGCTAGCTGCAAGCAGGTAGGTTTGCTTCTCTCCCCTTAGTCCCATGTAGCAGTGAGTCTGTTGCCAGCAGAAGCTCACTGAAAATAAAAAACCTAATAAATACTTTCTTTACTAGTAAGCTCAGGAGAGCCCACTAGGAGCACCCAGCTCTGGCCGGGCACAGATTCTAACTGAGGTCTGGAGGAGGGGCATAGAGGGAGGAGCCAGTGCACACCAGATAGTACCTAATCTTTTCTTTAGAGTGCCCAGTCTCCTGCGAAGCCCGTCTATTCCCTATGGTCCTTACGGAGTTCCCAGCATCCACTAGGACGTCAGAGAAATCCACATCACTAACATTAGAAATATCCTGCTTAAGCGGTTTAGAACATACAAGTCACAGTACAAACACATTATACAGATATGTCCTCATACATCTTTGCTGCAGTAACGCCAAATCACTCCCTCTTGGTATGCCAGGTCCAATGAGATTCTGCTAGCGTTACGCATCTTTTTTGACAAAAATGTATCTCAGTCGCAATGCAACTAGGACGCACAAGGAGACACTGCTGATTAATGTAATATGACACTTGTGTATCTGTGATTCTGTATTCACAGTGCTGCAATGTAGCAGGCGCTGCTTTTTTCCAATACAAGTTCTGTTGCGTACACAGACTCCGTCACATACAATATACAATTATATCAAATTAATCAGCAGTCTCCTCGTGCGTCCTAGTCACATTGCACTGCAAGCAAGCGCATTTTTTGGCAAAAAAGAAAAGATAAAGATATCCAACGCTATCAGAGTTGCATGGGACCTGGCAGCGCACTCACGCCAGACATCTCACGCTGCATGGTGCAGGCTATATGTATGAGGACACATCTTTAATGCCTAATAAAGTAAAACAGGCTCCTGTACATGTGTGAGCAGTTACCTGGTAAGTGTGTACTCCCTGAGACCAGAATGCAGGTTCATGGCAGAAAAGGTTCCTATGCATCCACGCAGCCTTTTGTCCCGTCCTATCTTCCATGTTACAAACAGTGGGCTTGCAGAGAAAAGTAGAAATAAGTATTAGAACATAAAATAGATAGGATTTTTTAGAAAATAGATAGGATATATTTGCAGTTTCAATTTAAACTAATTAATTCTACATATTCAGACCAATACACTGTAAAACAGAAATTCCAGGCTCATCCTCTTTATATATAGTTGCCCAATAAAAATCCTGTCCCTGGTTCCGCCACTAACAGGGCCGGTTCTAGCCCTTTTTGCGCCCCGGGCGGGAAATAGGGGCATGGCTTCATACAGGGAGCGTGGTCAGTTACGCCCCCTGTACAGTAGCGTAGCGCCGCTGAAATGCTGTGCGGTGCGCAATGACGTCATCGCGCACCGCACAGCAAAGGTCCTCTCCACGAAGGGAAACTAGACATGTAGCGTCTAGTTCCCTTCACAGCGAGACCAGCAGGGGACACAGCGGAACCAGCGGGGGGCACAGCAGTAGCGGATCTTGCCATGGTGCGGCGCCCTCCGGATGGCGCCGGCGCCCCGGGCAAAAGTCCTGCTTGCCCGTGGCAAGATACGCTACTGCCCACTTAGCACAGCAACAAATATTAGTGTTTTGATGAAGATCAACATGAACATTAAATACTCTTCCTTTCCATTGATCCACCAAGCCCCTGGAAACTCAATAGCCCCAAGGTCTCCTGTAGTCTTGTCCATCTGATTTAGCCACATACAGTGGGCACAGACAATTTGAATCAGATGAGCAGGACTAGTACACAGCAGGGGAAGCAATTCGCTTCTGGACGGATGGGATCCCGGCAGTCAATATACAGATGATGGGATCCCGAGGGAGGACGCAATGCCGGCGTCACATTGCAGACACCCAGCATCCCAATCGTCCTCACAGCAGGACGTGCTGGCATCCTGCCGGGGGGAGGAGGTTAGGTTTAGGCAGGAAAAGGGGGCTAGGTTTAGGCACCAGGCGGGGAGGGGTAGGCACCCCCACAAGGGAGGGTTAGGGTAGGGAAAAGGTGGGGGTTAGGGAGTTTTATGGGGGAGTCTGTAGGGATTCTGATGAACGGGGTGCCGCTGTTGGTATACGGACAACCGACATCCCATCCATTGGCAAATAATACTGAATCCCACAGGAGACCAGCATCAGATTGCTGATGACTTTGGGAATCAAATGCTAAAAAAAGAAAGAAAAAAAAAAACAGATTATTGAAAGGATCCAGGGTCAATTCAATTAGATCTACTTATTTGCGTATGCGGCACTTAAAAAGTATTGCCTACTCATGAAGTTTTGCTCAGTCTCATAGGGGGGAGCGTTGTGGGGGCTTTGATGGCTTCTGCACGCTGTTATGACAACTCAGCCCCCTCCACCACGTCTGATTGAATGGACTCATTAATTGTAACAGTGGATGCCACCCGTCATTACATTTTAAGCATTGGGTTGATTTTTTGTATGAATGAAACCCAGTGTGACACACATCTATATACATATATATATGTGCATAGATCTATAGTGTTCATTCTAGCACCCTGCACCTAATCAGTGAGTGGGGCTGAAGCAATACATAACTTCTAATATGTTGTCTTTAAAAAATAAATAAATAAAATAAATACCCTCACTGATTAGGTGCAGGGTGCTAAAATGAACACTATATACATCTATATCAGGGTCTGCTGGTTAAATCACCTTGTTTAAAAACCAAATAGGTTTAAAAAAACAAAAATACGCAAAAAACACTTATTACGCTGACTACAGGCATGGTGCCATTACTTCTTAAAAAAAAAGCTTATTATAAGGGAATACTCCTGGTAATATTACACATTGTTCTTACTTGTGGTCTTCATTTGAGTGAGCTGAACCAATGCAGTAAATTCTCACACACATGCACACACACACCAGAAATAAAGGACTGCTGAACCAGATCAGGGAGGCACTAAATCTGCCTAGCATCAGCTAGTACTCCTCCCCTAACAATCATATAGGACAGTAGAAAACCACAACTAACATTCACCAATACGTTAAAGAAGAATACACAGAGAAACGTATCATAGTCTAATCGCCTTTATGTTTATTACAATTCAAAACTTTACAAAATTTTACTCCACTGTTATGGTATCCATACACTGCGCGATTCTCGCATGCTATTTGATCTTTTTCAAAATCGCACCGTGAGTATTGTCCCTTGCTATGCGACGTGTGCTCCCGTCTAATCCATATCTCAAGGCAAAGTAGTATGTGCAGGCAGGTATTTCTGTACTATTTCACATATTGGGGGTAATTCAGATCTGATCGTAGATGTGCTACGATCACTTACACTGACATGCGGGGGGACACCCAGCACGGGGCTAGTCCACCCCGCATGGCAGGCCCTGCCCCCCCACACGGCTGCAAAAGCATCGCACAGCACCAATGTTTTTGCACCCACCGAGTAGTTCCCCTGGTAGGCAGCTACTTGCCGCGTCCCGGGGTGCGCACTCCGTAATAGGCTTAAGACTGTGATCGCTGCCACTGCAGTGGTCCAGTCTGAATTAGGCCCACAGTACATTGTAGTGTATTCAAAATCGGATGTAGTTCAAATCGCATTTAGTTCAAATAGCATACCCCACTTTGTCCAAATCGCGTAGCACACATTGTATAGGCTCAAATCGCACCTAGCTCAAATAGCACCGTGCGTGGGCACCATTACTGTGTCCCATCACATATTAGAGAAAGTGAGGGCAGGCAATAGTTGTGTTAGAGGGGGTTAAGGGGAAGAAACAGTTGGGGCAGAGTGGAGTGTAGAGGCAGGAAGAAGCTGGGGTAGAGGAGAGTAAGGGCAGGCAGTGCTGGAGGAAGGGAGGGGGTAAGCACAGATAACAGTTTAGACAGCACTGAGGGGCAAGGGTAGATAGTTGGGGCAGTACTGGGAGGAGGCTAGAGGCAGGCAGTCTTGGGGGTAAGAATGGGGTAAGGGTAGACAGCAGCTTTGGCCATACTGGGGAAGGAAAGGAGGCGGTTAGGGGCAGGCAGTACTAGGGGGGGCAAAGAGGATGTGTGTAGTAGTGGTAGTGGTAGTAGCAGCAGCAGCTGGCACGCCAGCCAGCCACACTCAGTTTACATTTTCAGCATCCACAACACACCAAGCCCCCACACTATATTATTGGAAGAACGGACACCAGCCATCATACCAAAACCTATCCCACTACCGCTTACTTGAATCCTCAGGCTCATTGCTGCACACCAAGTGCCAGGGGCATCCAGGAGAGGCGCCAAAAGGCCACCACTTATAGTCCTCCTTTCAGCCGGGCCAGGGAGTCAAACATTTAATCAGAAACCAGGGTATTGGCAGCAATGGAGTGTGTACCTGGGTACACACCCATTCTGCGAAAGAGTGCTCTGTAGAGATGAGCGGGTTCGGTTTCTTTGAATCCGAACCCGCACGAACTTCACTTTTTTTTTCACGGGTCCGAGCGACTCTGATCTTCCCGCCTTGCTCGGTTAACCCGAGCGCGCCCGAACGTCATCATGACGCTGTCGGATTCTCGCGAGACTCGGATTCTATATAAGGAGCCGCGCGTCGCCGCCATTTTCACACGTGCATTGAGATTGATAGGGAGAGGACGTGGCTGGCGTCCTCTCCATTTAGATTAGATTTAGAAGAGAGAGAGAGAGAGAGAGATTGCTGTGATACTGTAGATTAGAAGAGAGTGCAGAGTGCAGACAGAGTTTAGTGACTGACGACCACAGTGACCAGTGACCACCAGAGACAGTGCAGTTGTTTGTTTTATTTAATATATCCGTTCTCTGCCTGAAAAAAACGATACACAGTCACACAGTGACTCAGTCTGTGTGCACTGCTCAGCCCAGTGTGCTGCACATCAATGTATTGTATATAAAGCTTATAATTGTGGGGGAGACTGGGGAGCACTGCAGGTTGTTATAGCAGGAGCCAGGAGTACATGATAAATAATATTATATTAAAATTAAACAGTGCACACTTTTGCTGCAGGAGTGCCACTGCCAGTGTGACTAGTGGTGACCAGTGCCTGACCACCAGTATATTAGTAGTATTGTATACTATCTCTTTATCAACCAGTCTATATTAGCAGCAGACACAGTACAGTGCGGTAGTTCACGGCTGTGGCTACCTCTGTGTCGGCACTCGGCAGGCAGTCCGTCCATCCATAATTGTATTATATACCACCTAACCGTGGTTTTTTTTTTCTTTCTTTATACCGTCGTCATAGTCATACTAGTTGTTACGAGTATACTACTATCTCTTTATCAACCAGTGTACAGTGCGGTAGTTCACGGCTGTGGCTACCTCTGTGTCGGAACTCGGCAGGCAGTCCGTCCATCCATAATTGTATTATAATATATACCACCTAACCGTGGTTTTTTTTTCGTTCTTTATACCGTCGTCATACTAGTTGTTACGAGTATACTACTATCTCTTTATCAACCAGTGTACAGTGCGGTAGTTCACGGCTGTGGCTACCTCTGTGTCGGAACTCGGCAGGCAGTCCGTCCATCCATAATTGTATTACAATATATACCACCTAACCGTGGTTTTTTTTTCGTTCTTTATACCGTCGTCATACTAGTTGTTACGAGTATACTACTATCTCTTTATCAACCAGTGTACAGTGCGGTAGTTCACGGCTGTGGCTACCTCTGTGTCGGCACTCGGCAGGCAGTCCGTCCAACCATAATTGTATTATATACCACCTAACCGTGGTTTTTTTTTCATTCTTTATACCGTCGTCATACTAGTTGTTACGAGTATACTACTATCTCTTTATCAACCAGTGTACAGTGCGGTAGTTCACGGCTGTGGCTACCTCTGTGTCGGCACTCGGCAGCCCGTCCATAATTGTATATACCAGTGACCTAACCGTGGTTTTTTTTTCTTTCTTTATACATACATACTAGTTACGAGTATACTATCTCTTTATCAACCAGTCTATATATTAGCAGCAGACACAGTACAGTGCGGTAGTTCACGGCTGTGGCTACCTCTGTGTCGGCACTCGGCAGCCCGTCCATAATTGTATATACCAGTGACCTAACCGTGGTTTTTTTTTCTTTCTTTATACATACATACTAGTTACGAGTATACTATCTCTTTATCAACCAGTCTATATATTAGCAGCAGACACAGTACAGTGCGGTAGTTCACGGCTGTGGCTACCTCTGTGTCGGCACTCGGCAGCCCGTCCATAATTGTATATACCAGTGACCTAACCGTGGTTTTTTTTTCTTTCTTTATACATACATACTAGTTACGAGTATACTATCTCTTTATCAACCAGTCTATATATTAGCAGCAGACACAGTACAGTGCGGTAGTTCACGGCTGTGGCTACCTCTGTGTCGGCACTCGGCAGCCCGTCCATAATTGTATACTAGTATCAAATCCATCCATCTGCATTGTTTACCTGAGGTGCCTTTTAGTTGTGCCTATTAAAATATGGAGAACAAAAATGTTGAGGTTCCAAAATTAGGGAAAGATCAAGATCCACTTCCACCTCGTGCTGAAGCTGCTGCCACTAGTCATGGCCGAGACGATGAAATGCCAGCAACGTCGTCTGCCAAGGCCGATGCCCAATGGCATAGTACAGAGCATGTCAAAACCAAAACACCAAATATCAGTAAAAAAAGGACTCCAAAACCTAAAATAAAATTGTCGGAGGAGAAGCGTAAACTTGCCAATATGCCATTTACCACACGGAGTGGCAAGGAACGGCTGAGGCCCTGGCCTATGTTCATGGCTAGTGGTTCAGCTTCACATGAGGATGGAAGCACTCAGCCTCTCGCTAGAAAACTGAAAAGACTCAAGCTGGCAAAAGCACCGCAAAGAACTGTGCGTTCTTTGAAATCCCAAATCCACAAGGAGAGTCCAATTGTGTCGGTTGCGATGCCTGACCTTCCCAACACTGGACGTGAAGAGCATGCGCCTTCCACCATTTGCACGCCCCCTGCAAGTGCTGGAAGGAGCACCCGCAGTCCAGTTCCTGATAGTCAGATTGAAGATGTCAGTGTTGAAGTACACCAGGATGAGGAGGATATGGGTGTTGCTGGCGCTGGGGAGGAAATTGACCAGGAGGATTCTGATGGTGAGGTGGTTTGTTTAAGTCAGGCACCCGGGGAGACACCTGTTGTCCGTGGGAGGAATATGGCCGTTGACATGCCAGGTGAAAATACCAAAAAAATCAGCTCTTCGGTGTGGAGGTATTTCACCAGAAATGCGGACAACAGGTGTCAAGCCGTGTGTTCCCTTTGTCAAGCTGTAATAAGTAGGGGTAAGGACGTTAACCACCTCGGAACATCCTCCCTTATACGTCACCTGCAGCGCATTCATAATAAGTCAGTGACAAGTTCAAAAACTTTGGGTGACAGCGGAAGCAGTCCACTGACCAGTAAATCCCTTCCTCTTGTAACCAAGCTCACGCAAACCACCCCACCAACTCCCTCAGTGTCAATTTCCTCCTTCCCCAGGAATGCCAATAGTCCTGCAGGCCATGTCACTGGCAAGTCTGACGAGTCCTCTCGTGCCTGGGATTCCTCCGATGCATCCTTGCGTGTAACGCCTACTGCTGCTGGCGCTGCTGTTGTTGCCGCTGGGAGTCGATGGTCATCCCAGAGGGGAAGTCGTAAGCCCACTTGTACTACTTCCAGTAAGCAATTGACTGTTCAACAGTCCTTTGCGAGGAAGATGAAATATCACAGCAGTCATCCTACTGCAAAGCGGATAACTGAGTCCTTGACAACTATGTTGGTGTTAGACGTGCGTCCGGTATCCGCCGTTAGTTCACAGGGAACTAGACAATTTATTGAGGCAGTGTGCCCCCGTTACCAAATACCATCTAGGTTCCACTTCTCTAGGCAGGCGATACCGAGAATGTACACGGACGTCAGAAAAAGACTCACCAGTCTCCTAAAAAATGCAGTTGTACCCAATGTCCACTTAACCACGGACATGTGGACAAGTGGAGCAGGGCAGGGTCAGGACTATATGACTGTGACAGCCCACTGGGTAGATGTATGGACTCCCGCCGCAAGAACAGCAGCGGCGGCACCAGTAGCAGCATCTCGCAAACGCCAACTCTTTCCTAGGCAGGCTACGCTTTGTATCACCGCTTTCCAGAATACGCACACAGCTGAAAACCTCTTACGGCAACTGAGGAAGATCATCGCGGAATGGCTTACCCCAATTGGACTCTCCTGTGGATTTGTGGCATCGGACAACGCCAGCAATATTGTGTGTGCATTAAATATGGGCAAATTCCAGCACGTCCCATGTTTTGCACATACCTTGAATTTGGTGGTGCAGAATTTTTTAAAAAACGACAGGGGCGTGCAAGAGATGCTGTCGGTGGCCAGAAAAATTGCGGGACACTTTCGGCGTACAGGCACCACGTACAGAAGACTGGAGCACCACCAAAAACTACTGAACCTGCCCTGCCATCATCTGAAGCAAGAAGTGGTAACGAGGTGGAATTCAACCCTCTATATGCTTCAGAGGTTGGAGGAGCAGCAAAAGGCCATTCAAGCCTATACAATTGAGCACGATATAGGAGATGGAATGCACCTGTCTCAAGTGCAGTGGAGAATGATTTCAACGTTGTGCAAGGTTCTGATGCCCTTTGAACTTGCCACACGTGAAGTCAGTTCAGACACTGCCAGCCTGAGTCAGGTCATTCCCCTCATCAGGCTTTTGCAGAAGAAGCTGGAGGCATTGAAGAAGGAGCTAAAAGGGAGCGATTCCGCTAGGCATGTGGGACTTGTGGATGCAGCCCTTAATTCGCTTAACAAGGATTCACGGGTGGTCAATCTGTTGAAATCAGAGCACTACATTTTGGCCACCGTGCTCGATCCTAGATTTAAAGCCTACCTTGGATCTCTCTTTCCGGCAGACACAGGTCTGCTGGGGTTGAAAGACCTGCTGGTGACAAAATTGTCAAGTCAAGCGGAACGCGACCTGTCAACATCTCCTCCTTCACATTCTCCCGCAACTGGGGGTGCGAGGAAAAGGCTCAGAATTCCGAGCCCACCCGCTGGCGGTGATGCAGGGCAGTCTGGAGCGACTGCTGATGCTGACATCTGGTCCGGACTGAAGGACCTGACAACGATTACGGACATGTCGTCTACTGTCACTGCATATGATTCTCTCAACATTGATAGAATGGTGGAGGATTATATGAGTGACCGCATCCAAGTAGGCACGTCACACAGTCCGTACTTATACTGGCAGGAAAAAGAGGCAATTTGGAGGCCCTTGCACAAACTGGCTTTATTCTACCTAAGTTGCCGTCCCACAAGTGTGTACTCCGAAAGAGTGTTTAGTGCCGCCGCTCACCTTGTCAGCAATCGGCGTACGAGGTTACATCCAGAAAATGTGGAGAAGATGATGTTCATTAAAATGAATTATAATCAATTCCTCCGCGGAGACATTGACCAGCAGCAATTGCCTCCACAAAGTACACAGGGAGCTGAGATGGTGGATTCCAGTGGGGACGAATTGATAATCTGTGAGGAGGGGGATGTACACGGTGATATATCGGAGGGTGAAGATGAGGTGGACATCTTGCCTCTGTAGAGCCAGTTTGTGCAAGGAGAGATTAATTGCTTCTTTTTTGGGGGGGGTCCAAACCAACCCGTCATATCAGTCACAGTCGTGTGGCAGACCCTGTCACTGAAATGATGGGTTGGTTAAAGTGTGCATGTCCTGTTTTGTTTATACAACATAAGGGTGGGTGGGAGGGCCCAAGGATAATTCCATCTTGCACCTCTTTTTTCTTTTCTTTTTCTTTGCATCATGTGCTGATTGGGGAGGGTTTTTTGGAAGGGACATCCTGCGTGACACTGCAGTGCCACTCCTAAATGGGCCCGGTGTTTGTGTCGGCCACTAGGGTCGCTAATCTTACTCACACAGTCAGCTACCTCATTGCGCCTCTTTTTTTCTTTGCGTCATGTGCTGTTTGGGGAGGGTTTTTTGGAAGGGACATCCTGCGTGACACTGCAGTGCCACTCCTAGATGGGCCCGGTGTTTGTGTCGGCCACTAGGGTCGCTAATCTTACTCACACAGCTACCTCATTGCGCCTCTTTTTTTCTTTGCGTCATGTGCTGTTTGGGGAGGGTTTTTTGGAAGGGACATCCTGCGTGACACTGCAGTGCCACTCCTAGATGGGCCCGGTGTTTGTGTCGGCCACTAGGGTCGCTAATCTTACTCACACAGCTACCTCATTGCGCCTCTTTTTTTCTTTGCGTCATGTGCTGTTTGGGGAGGGTTTTTTGGAAGGGACATCCTGCGTGACACTGCAGTGCCACTCCTAGATGGGCCCGGTGTTTGTGTCGGCCACTAGGGTCGCTAATCTTACTCACACAGTCAGCTACCTCATTGCGCCTCTTTTTTTCTTTGCGTCATGTGCTGTTTGGGGAGGGTTTTTTGGAAGGGCCATCCTGCGTGACACTGCAGTGCCACTCCTAGATGGGCCCGGTGTTTGTGTCGGCCACTAGGGTCGCTAATCTTACTCACACAGTCAGCTACCTCATTGCGCCTCTTTTTTTCTTTGCGTCATGTGCTGTTTGGGGAGGGTTTTTTGGAAGGGCCATCCTGCGTGACACTGCAGTGCCACTCCTAGATGGGCCCGGTGTTTGTGTCGGCCACTAGGGTCGCTAATCTTACTCACACAGCTACCTCATTGCGCCTCTTTTTTTCTTTGCGTCATGTGCTGTTTGGGGAGGGTTTTTTGGAAGGGACATCCTGCGTGACACTGCAGTGCCACTCCTAGATGGGCCCGGTGTTTGTGTCGGCCACTAGGGTCGCTTATCTTACTCACACAGCGACCTCGGTGCAAATTTTAGGACTAAAAATAATATTGTGAGGTGTGAGGTATTCAGAATAGACTGAAAATGTGTAAATTATGGTTTTTGAGGTTAATAATACTTTGGGATCAAAATGACCCCCAAATTCTATGATTTAAGCTGTTTTTTAGTGTTTTTGGAAAAAAACACCCGAATCCAAAACACACCCGAATCCGACAAAAATAATTCGGTGAGGTTTTGCCAAAACGCGTTCGAACCCAAAACACGGCCGCGGAACCGAACCCAAAACCAAAACCCGAAAAATTTCAGGCGCTCATCTCTAGTGCTCTGTCCTCCTCTTAGTCTAGAATACACACTGCAGCACATATTTATATTTGTGATCACATTATATATATATATATATATATATATATATATATATATATATATATATATATATATATATATATGATAAATAAATATAAATAATCTGGCCACGCCACAAAACCAGTTCAAACCATAATATTCATGTTCATTTTAAGGATAAATGAATATAATGTATAATATAACGTATTAGTCGTATCATTGGTGTATGACAGAGGGATCCAGACTATTGTTTGACACACATAGGTCAGTCATTAGGTTGACAGACATGGACAAATGGTCGACACTGGAAAAAGGTCAACAAGTTCATGTAGTCACTTTTTTCAGGGGAGGCGGGGTTGCTTGTTCTTTTTTTACTTTTTCCTTCCTTGACTATCCATGTAACAAATAACCTTTAGGCGAGCAAAGCGGAGCAAGACCCCATGCCCAGAGCATGTCAAGCAAACCGTGCCCATGAGGGGACACATTTCAGCAATTGGTGGTCCCAGGTGCCAAAAATATCCACACTAAACCAAAATGCACAAAAAAACAACAAATCTTACATTTCTAACCTGTCAACCTTTTCATGGGTCGACTTTTCATATGTTGACCTTCTGTCCATGTTGACCATATGGATTAAACCTAATGCATGTAGCTCTTCCATATCGCACAAAAGGACAGAGAGGAGATACAGAATGCAAACTTTTTCAAAGGCCCACTGTTTTGTTAACACCTAACTAGATATTGCATATGAAAGAATGATACAGCTCTGCAAATCTTCTCTACTGATCACCCAACCATCTTTGCCCAAGTTGAAACATCTCCCACATAAAGGGTGATTCAATTGTTACAAGGTAATTTTGCTCCTGGTCTAAGTGCCTGAAAGCTATTCAATTGATTTGCGCGACCAGCAGAGGTTGCACTAACCGCAGATTTACTCACACCCTCCTGAAGTGCAAACAGAAATCCTCGTAAAGCAGCGTGCAATTAGCATGGGAGAAGTTGCTTAACAGAGAATCCTAGGCATTCTGGCGCCAAAAGGGGCCCATCATGGAAAATAACTGAATAGCTCCAGGGCACTTCTCCCGCAACTAAATTCCTGTCCAACATTTTAATTCCCCTGACAGATGTTAGTTAATTTGTCTCCTAAAACTGGGTAAACCTAGTTAATCTAGCAATTCTTTAGATTTCTGGCAGTTTGTATTGTAATAAACCTGAGAACAACTTAGTATAGGACACAATAAGGGTCCAGATATCTGGACGTTAAGAAGGGCGATACAGTACATGGTAAAGCTACACTGAAGCAAAACTTTCTTTTAACATTTATAGCTCACAAGAGCAGGAATTACTTTGCAAGGTAAGCCATTACGCCTCTGCTGCTCAGAATCCAAGCAATTTACTGTTGGAAGAAGAACAGGCCGATGGCCGAATCGGGTTGGGTTCGATATGCAGACGATCAGAATACGGACCATGGCATCCCCATTGTGAGAATCTCGACAGCCTCCCTTTCCCCAGCCGGAAAACTCTCATCTGGGATCCCGGCAGTCTGTATTTTGGAGATAGGATTGTTATCCTCGTCAGGATGCCAGCGCCGGCTGTTGGAATTCCGGTGTCAGCATTTCGTCTGTCGGGATCCCGACCGCCAGGATCCTAACTGGATCCCGTCGAATCTAATTTTTTGCTATCAGTTAAAAAAAAAAAAAAATAAGAATTTACTTACCGATAATTCTATTTCTCATAGTCCGTAGTGGATGCTGGGGACTCCGAAATGACCATGGGGAATAGCGGCTCCGCAGGAGACTGGGCACAAAGTAAAAGCTTTAGGACTAGCTGGTGTGCACTGGCTCCTCCCCCTATGACCCTCCTCCAAGCCTCAGTTAGGATACTGTGCCCGGACGAGCGTACACAATAAGGAAGGATTTTGAATCCCGGGTAAGACTCATTACCAGCCACACCAATCACACCGTACAACTTGTGATCTGAACCCAGTTAACAGCATGATAACAGAAGGAGCCTCTGAAAAGATGGCTCACAACAACAATAACCCGATTTTTGTAACAATAACTATGTACAAGTAATGCAGACAATCCGCACTTGGGATGGGCGCCCAGCATCCACTACGGACTATGAGAAATAGAATTATCGGTAAGTAAATTCTTATTTTCTCTAACGTCCTAGTGGATGCTGGGGACTCCGAAAGGACCATGGGGATTATACCAAAGCTTCCAAACGGGCGGGAGAGTGCGGATGACTCTGCAGCACCGAATGAGAGAACTCCAGGTCCTCCTCAGCCAGGGTATCAAATTTGTAGAATTTAGCAAACGTGTTTGCCCCTGACCAAGTAGCAGCTCGGCAAAGTTGTAAAGCCGAGACCCCTCGGGCAGCCGCCCAAGATGAGCCCACTTTCCGTGTGGAATGGGCTTTTATAGATTTTGGCTGTGGCAGGCCTGCCACAGAATGTGCAAGCTGAATTGTACTACAAATCCAACGAGCAATCGTCTGCTTAGAAGCAGGAGCACCCAGCTTGTTGGGTGCATACAGGATAAACAGCGAGTCAGATTTTCTGACTCCAGCCGTCCTGGAAACATATATTTTCAGGGCCCTGACTACGTCCAGCAACTTGGAATCCTCCAAGTCCCTAGTAGCCGCAGGCACCACGATAGGTTGGTTTAAGTGAAATGCTGAAACCACCTTAGGGAGAAATTGAGGACGAGTCCTCAATTCTGCCCTGTCCGTATGACAAATTAGGTAAGGGCTTTTATAGGATAAAGCTGCCAATTCTGATACACGCCTGGCTGAAGCCAGGGCTAACAGCATTACCACTTTCCAAGTGAGATATTTTAAGTCCACAGTGGTGAGTGGTTCAAACCAATGTGATTTTAGGAATCCCAACACTACATTGAGATCCCAAGGTGCCACTGGAGGCACAAAAGGAGGCTGTATATGCAGTACTCCCTTGACAAACGTCTGAACTTCAGGTACAGAAGCTAGTTCTTTTTGGAAGAATATCGACAGGGCCGAAATTTGAACCTTAATGGACCCTAATTTGAGGCCCATAGACAGTCCTGTTTGCAGGAAATGCAGGAATCGACCCAGTTGAAATTCCTCCGTAGGGGCCTTCCTGGCCTCGCACCACGCAACATATTTACGCCAAATACGGTGATAATGTTGTACGGTTACATCCTTCCTGGCTTTGATCAGGGTAGGGATGACTTCATCCGGAATGCCTTTTTCCTTCAGGATCCGGCGTTCAACCGCCATGCCGTCAAACGCAGCCGCGGTAAGTCTTGGAACAGACATGGTCCCTGCTGGAGCAGGTCCTGTCTTAGAGGTAGAGGCCACGGGTCTTCCGTGAGCATCTCTTGAATTTCCGGGTACCAAGTCCTTCTTGGCCAATCCGGAGCCACGAGTATAGTCTTTACTCCTCTCCTTCTTATGATTCTCAGTACTTTTGGTATGAGAGGAAGAGGAGGGAACACATACACTGACCGGTACACCCACGGTGTTACCAGAGCGTCCACAGCTATTGCCTGAGGGTCCCTTGACCTGGAACAATATCTGTCCAGTTTTTTGTTGAGGCGAGACGCCATCATGTCCACCTTTGGTTTTTCCCAACGGTTTACAATCATGTGGAAGACTTCCGGGTGAAGTCCCCACTCCCCCGGGTGAAGATCGTGTCTGCTGAGGAAGTCTGCTTCCCAGTTGTCCACTCCCGGAATGAACACTGCCGACAGTGCTATCACATGATTTTCCGCCCAGCGAAGAATCCTTGCCACTTCCGTCATTGCCCTCCTGCTTCTTGTGCCGCCCTGTCTGTTTACGTGGGCGACTGCCGTGATGTTGTCCGACTGGATCAATACTGGCTGACCCTGAAGCAGAGGCCTTGCCTGACTTAGGGCATTGTAAATGGCCCCTAGTTCCAGGATATTTATGTGAAGTGACGTTTCCATGCTTGACCACAAGCCCTGGAAATTTTTTCCCTGTGTGACTGCTCCCCAGCCTCTCAGGCTGGCATCCGTGGTCACCAGGACCCAATCCTGAATGCCGAATCTGCGGCCCTCTAGGAGATGAGCACTCTGTAACCACCACAGGAGAGACACCCTTGTCCTTGGAGACAGGGTTATCCGCTGATGCATTTGAAGATGCGATCCGGACCATTTGTCTAGCAGATCCAACTGAAAAGTTCTTGCGTGGAATCTGCCGAATGGAATCGCTTCGTAAGAAGCCACCATCTTTCCCAGGACCCTTGTGCACTGATACCTGGCCTGGTCTTAGGAGTTTCCTGACTAGGTCGGATAACTCCCTGGCTTTCTCTTCCGGGAGAAACACCTTTTTCTGTACTGTGTCCAGAATCATCCCTAGGAACAGCAGACGTGTCGTCGGAATCAGCTGCGATTTTGGAATATTTAGAATCCATCCGTGCTGTCGTAGTACTATTTGCGATAGAGCTACTCCGACCTCTAACTGTTCTCTGGACCGTGCCCTTATCAGGAGATCGTCCAAGTAAGGGATAATTAAGACGCCTTTTCTTCGAAGAAGAATCATCATTTCGGCCATTACCTTGGTAAAGACCCGGGGTGCCGTGGACAATCCAAATGGCAGCGTCTGAAACTGATAGTGACAGTTCTGTACCACAAACCTGAGGTACCCTTGGTGAGAAGGGCAAATTGGGACATGGAGGTAAGCATCCTTGATGTCCAGAGACACCATGTAGTCCCCTTCTTCCAGGTTCGCTATCACCGCTCTGAGTGACTCCATCTTGAACTTGAACCTTTTTATGTAAGTGTTCAAGGTTTTCAGATTTAAAATGGGTCTCACCGAGCCGCTCGGCTTCGGTACCACAAACAGCGTGGAGTAATACCCCTTTTCCCTGTTGTAGGAGGGGTACCTTGATTATCACTTGCTGGGAATACAGCTTGTGAATGGCTTCCAATACCGCCTCCCTGTCGGGGGTAGACGTTGGTAAAGCAGACTTCAAGAACCGGCGAGGGGGAGACGTCTCGAATTCCAATTTGTACCCCTGAGATACTACCTGCAGGATCCAGGGGTCCACTTGCGAGTGAGCCCACTGCGCGCTGAAATTCTTGAGACGGGCCCCCACCGTGCCTGAGTCCGCTTGTAAGGCCCCAGCGTCATGCTGAGGACTTGGCAGAAGCGGGGGAGGGCTTCTGGTCGTGGGAAGAAGCTGTCTGTTGTAGTCTTATTCCCCTTCCTCTGCCCCGGGGCAGATATGAGTGGCCTTTTGCCCGCTTGCCCTTATGGGGACGAAAGGACTGAGCCTGAAAAGGCGGTATCTTTTTCTGCTGCGAGGTGACTTGGGGTAAAAAGGTGGATTTCCCAGCCGTTGCCGTGGCCACCAGGTCCGATAGACCGCCCCCAAATAACTCCTCCCCTTTATACGGCAATACTTCCATATGCCGTTTGGAATCCGCATCCCCTGACCACTGTCGCGTCCATAATCCTCTTCTGGCAGAAATGGACATCGCACTTACTCTTGATGCCAGAGTGCAAATGTCTCTCTGTGCATCTCGCATATATAGGAATGCATCCTTTAAATGCTCTATAGTCAATAATATATTGTCCCTGTCCAGGGTATCAATATTTTCAGTCAGGGAATCCGACCAAGCCACCCCAGCACTGCACATCCAGGCTGAGGCGATTGCTGGTCGCAGTATAACACCAGTATGTGTGTATATACTTTTAAGGATATTTTCCAGCCTCCTATCTGCTGGCTCCTTAAGGGCGGCCGTTTCTGGAGACGGTAACGTCACTTGTTTTGATAAGCGTGTGAGCGCCTTATCCACCCTAGGGGGTGTTTCCCAACGAGCCCTAACCTCTGGTGGGAAGGGATATAGTGCCAATAATTTTTTAGAAATTAGCAGTTTTCTGTCGGGGGTAACCCACGCTTCATCACACACTTCATTCAATTCATCTGATTCAGGAAAAACTACGGGTAGTTTTTTCACACCCCACATAATACCCCTTTTTGTGGTACTTGCAGTATCAGAGATGTGCAAAACCTCCTTCATTGCCGTGATCATGTAACGTGTGGCCCTACTGGAAAATACGTTTGTTTCTTCACCGTCGACACTGGAGTCAGTGTCTGTGTCTGGGTCCGTGTCGACCCACTGAGGTAACGGGCGTTTAATAGCCCCTGACGGTGTTTGAGACGCCTGGACAGGCACTAACTGAGCTGCCGGCTGTCTCATGTCGTCAACAGTTTTCTGTAACATGCTGACACTGTCACGTAATTCCTTAATTACGGCCATCCATTCAGGTGTCGACTCCCTAGGGGGTGACATCACCATTATAGGCAATTGCTCCGCCTCCACATCATTTTCCTCCTCATACATGTCGACACACACGTACCGACACCCAGCACACACACAGGGAATGCTCTGATAGAGGACAGGACCCACTTAGCCCTTTGGGGAGACAGAGGGAGAGTTTGCCAGCACACACCAGAGCGCTATATATGTATAGGGACAACCTTACAATAAGTGTCTATCCCTTATAGCTGCTTATATCTGTTATTTTGCCAAATAAGTGCCCCCCTCTCTTTTTTACCCTGTTTCTGTAGTTGCAGGATGCAGGGGAGATTCTGGGAGCCTTCCTACCAGCGGAGCTGTGTGGGAAAAATGGCGCTGTGTGCTGAGGAGATAGGCCCCGCCCCCTTCACGGCGGGCTCTTCTCCCGCTTTTTTTCTGGAAAACTGGCAGGGGTTAAATACATCCATATAGCCCAGGAGCTATATGCGATGTATTTTTCGCCAACTAAGGTAAATTCATTGCTTCCCAGGACGCCCCCCCCCAGCGTCCTGCACCCTCAGTGACCGGAGTGTGAAGTGTGCTGAGAGCAATGGCGCACAGCTGCAGTGCTGTGCGCTACCTTATGAAGATAGGAAAGTCTTCTGCCGCCGATTTATGGACCTCTTCTTGCTTCAGCATCTGTAAGGGGGCCGGCGGCGCGGCTCCGGGACCCATCCATGGCTGGGCCTGTGATCGTCCCTCTGGAGCTAATGTCCAGTAGCCTAAGAAACCCAATCCACTCTGCACGCAGGTGAGTTCGTTTCTCTCCCCTAAGTCCCTCGATGCAGTGAGCCTGTTGCCAGCAGGTCTCACTGAAAATAAAAAACCTATTTAAACTTTTACTCTAAGCAGCTCAGGAGAGCCACCTAGATTGCACCCTTCTCGTTCGGGCACAAAATCTAACTGAGGCTTGGAGGAGGGTCATAGGGGGAGGAGCCAGTGCACACCAGCTAGTCCTAAAGCTTTTACTTTGTGCCCAGTCTCCTGCGGAGCCGCTATTCCCCATGGTCCTTTCGGAGTCCCCAGCATCCACTAGGACGTTAGAGAAAGGCAGTGAATCACTAGAATGTAGGCCAATTAGCTTAGCACTTGGATTCTTTTAAACTTGAGGAGTACAGCTGGATATACACTAAGATCATCTGTCTAATCTTTCTGGTTGTAGCAAAAATCTGGTAATGTATGGAAGCAAACAACAATTGACCATTTGCACCAAAAAATCTAGCAAAATGGTCAGAAATGGTTGTTCGGATTAATTGGTTAAATCAAATGGATTTAACCAATTTGTCTATACGCCCATTTTTGTCTGTTTTCTAGTGTTTGGGGAGTGATTTTCATTCCAACCATAAAAATGACAAATCTTAAACTGAATACACACTATAAGATTATTTGTCCAATCTTTCTGGTTGTGATAAAAATCTGGTAATGTATGAGAGCAAATGACAATTTACCAAATAATTGAGTAATCCAATATATTGGATTTCACACACTCAGGTAATTTTAACATGCTGAATTTTCCTGATGGATCACCGATCAAAGCCACTGTTCGGCGGATGGGATTAGCAGAATGGGGAATAAAGGCCGTAGATGTACATGTGTGTCCTCATACATCTTTGATGAAGTCATGCCAAACAGCTCCTCTTGGCACGCCAAGTCCCGCAAGACTTGCCAGGCATCTTTTTTGCAAACAATGCATTTTAGTTGCAACGCAATGTGTTTAGGACACCCCAGGAAACTGTACCGATTAATTTGATATGCAACACTTATATTTGTATATCTGTGTGCAGTCTCTGCATCTGTATACAAAGTTCTACAATGTAGCACCTTCAGCTTTTTCCCCAATACAAGTCCTGCTCTGCTCCGTATACAGACATACAAGGGTTATATCAAATTAATCAGCACAGCCTCCTTGTGCGTTCTAGTGGCATTGAGTGGTGAGTACGACTCAATTTTGGCAAACAAAAATAAAATATAAAGTCGTCGGATGCTAGTGGAGTCACACTGGACCTGCAGGATCGCTCATGCCAGGCATCTCACATCTGCATGGGGGAAGCATTTGTATTGCACACATTCAAAATGAATAAAAATATAATTTATATTATATTATGTGAACAAGAATGATCTCCCTGTCCTGAATATAGGGAAGACCTCTACTGTACCTCTGAGCCAACTCTTAATCAATTGAAATACTTTCCCAGGACCTTTAGTTCTGCAAAATCTTACCATCACTAGGAAACCATGACTAACAACGTTCACTTCAACCCAGCCAATGAGCTAGCTTCAAATCCTTTCTACAATTGCTGGAGCCGGGTACAATCATGTCCATTAGATAAGCTCCCTTCCCCAAGACTAGCTGGGCCTGGCGGGGAGTGTTGGCACAATCGTTACCTGACCTTGTGCTAAGTAACAGGCTGTTAGTTCCCTGTGTGATATGGTAATATAAGTGTTTCATTTGGGGAAAGGGGGGGCTGCCCATGTTTACACACAGATTTTGTACAGTTGAAGAAAATAAGTTATTGTAAATGTATGTACATTGTAATAAGTACATGACCTACACATAAATGCATACTGCTGAACAGTTTACAGTGTTCAAGCTGTATAGTTTATTTTATATTCACCTTTTTACATTTCTCCATGACACAAACCATCTTCTTGGCAGCTATGAATATTCATGACTAATAATGAGTGAACATTCATCTATCTACTGGCAGCAGAGTGTTCACGATGCTCCTGAGAAACTGTGTGACATCAAACTGTCATCTCTCTGTACACAGGCTCTGGATAATGAGATTAGTGTCACAGGACACGTCTAATATATTGTCTAAGACGTACTATGAGGGAAAAGCCACATTCTTGAACATTCTTTCACGAATGAGGCGTTAGGCACGGGTTCACTACGGGTGGCCGGCGGTCGGGCTCCCGGCGACCAGCATCCCGGCGCCGGGGGCACTATACACTGCAATATGCTTTTACTGAAACTTGAGTGGCACACACAAGACCAGATCAGTTTATCAGTAGTCTACAGCAAATGTGACTGTAATGTACAACCCTTTATTCTTTGGAGAGTGGGCATGTATTCAAACCTGATTACCGGCCTTACCTCACAGCTATTTTTCAATGTTTATTTGGACATCTATTAGGTCATTTACAGAAGTCCAGCCAATATTTTTTGGTCCGTAGCCATATTTTTTACATTTAATTGAAAACTTCTGCCACAAACATATAAACAAAAAAAACAATTGCAAGTGTTCAATTCAATTACGAGCCATGCCAGCGATTTAGCGCACGATTATGATGCACTAAACTGCACATTTTAATTAGAGATGCGCAGGTTCGGTTTTACTCTGGGCTGGAAACGGCATCTTATTGGATCACGGATGTCACGCGTTTTGGATAGCCAATAAGCAAAACCGAAATACCAGAGTAAATCCGAGTAAAACCGAACCCGCACATCTCTAATTCTAATATGCATCCATGTGGTGCTACAGACAAATATGCAACATTGTAGCGAAAGCAGCAGTTTGCCATTGTAGGCATACTAACACTGTTGCAGTGGCACACAGCGGACTTTACAGACAACTCGCCAGTACTTGAATTGACTCCCAAAAGGGGGGGTTATCTGCATTATTACCGCTCAGCATGCAATTAATTTATTATCCAGGTAACCATTTATCAAAAGGACTATACATGACCTCCTAAACCAAGCCTGGGTCCGTGCCAATAGTAGAGGGCTCGGCTTATGCCTCATCTCATCTGCATCTGTGCTTAGACAATTCTAAAAAGCATCATCTTCAATACACATAATAGGTACTAGCTAATTACATAAAATGTATCTCGAAATAGAATACAAATGAAATAACCCACGAATGAATGGCAGAGGGCTGGCTGCAGTTCCCATCTTTTATGCCCCGCAACTAGTGTGCTGCGTCTTATTAGTGCTCACTTAGCGCTCTGAGCCTGCTTAGTGTGTCTCATGAGAGCCAGCTGGTGCTTTCACATTGCTCTCCCAGCTGCTAGGCAACAACGATGTTCTTATCCACATGGCAGTTATAAACATTAGGCAGAGTGGCAGAGCAAAATCAGATAGAAAATAAATGTGAATGTGTAGGAGAGGGGTGAAGGACATAGTTACTCCAAGGCAATGTGGCCATGTCCTAAGCAAACCATAATCTATCCAGGTGGCTGTAAATGATCTGCTATAAAAGGAGATACTGTACATTAAAGGATCCAGTTTCAATAATCAACATATGACCCCTAACTGGGCATCATGCCCAATAGAAAGCTGATTAAAAAATAAATAAAAAATAAATCAGATTAGAAAATGTATCTGGAAGATGATCACTATTTGCTTGTTGTCCAAGTAACAGTACAAAGTGATTTCAACAATTGGCTCTAGTGGACCATCCGCAAATGAGGCTGAATGAAACCGTGACCAAGTTTAAACAGCCCCCTATAACAAATACAACATTCAGCACTTATCTGCTGGTCAAGATCACAATAAACAGAATGTGTGTCTGGTATGGGATGCGTTCAGGATGCCAGCAGTCAAAATCCCGATGCCACAATCCCAGCACTGGAATTCAGACAGTCGCATTGCCGATGCCAGAATCCAGAAAGCCAGCATCCCTATCGTAAGAATGCCGTAACTTGTAGCATTCATATAACCGCAAAGCTAATGTGAAATCAAACATGCAATTGAATGGTGTACCCGTCATCTATATACAACTACTCATACACTAAAGATAAGTCAATAACAAAGCGTTACATTTACTGCGTGATACAATCAGAAGTTTCTTCTGAGATTAGTGCTACAGGAGGTTTTGCCAACAAAAACAGCACTCATCAATTTAAAGAGTGGTACATGTGATTTCACTACAGTTATGAAAAACGAGATTTATGGTAAGAACTTACCTTTGTTAAATCTCTTTCTGCGAGGTACACTGGGCTCCACAAGGATTGGACAATGGGGTGTAGAGTAGGATCTTGATCCGAGGCACCAACAGGCTCAAAGCTTTGACTGTTCCCAGAATGCACAGCGCCGCCTCCTCTATAACCACACCTCCCAGCACAGGAGCTCAGTTTTTAGTTAACCAGCCCAATGCAGTAGCAGGAAAAGAGACGACAACAGTTAGTAGCCACATACACCACACTCTCACGACAAGAGAAGTGTCGGCGGCTAATGCCATATCAACCCAAAGAAGCTAAGTGCGTCAGGGTGGGCGCCTTGTGGAGCCCAGTGTACCTCGCAGAAAGATTTAACAAAGGTAAGTTCTTACCATAAATCTCGTTTTCTGCTGCGGGGTACACTGGGCTTCACAAGGATTGGACAATGAGGATGTCCTAAAGCAGTTCCTTATGGGAGGGGACGCACTGTAGCGGGCACAAGAACCCGGCGTCCAAAGGAAGCATCCTCGGAAGCGTCAGTATCGAAGGCATAGAACCTTATGAACGTGTTCCCGGAGGACCACGTAGCCGCCTTGCACAATTGTTCAAGGGTCGCACCACGTTGGGCCGCCCAAGAAGGTCCAACAGACCGAGTAGAATGGGCCGTAATGTGAGCAGGAGCTGACAGACCAGCCTTCACATAAGCATGTGCAATCACCATTCTAATCCATCTGGCCAGGGTCTGCTTGTGAGCAGGCCAGCCACGTTTGTGAAATCCAAACAAAACAAAGAGAATCAGATTTTCGAATAGAAGCAGTTCTCTTCACGTAGATACGGAGAGCCCGTACCACATCCAAAGACCGCTCTTTGGGAGACAGATCAGGAGAGACAAAGGCCGGAACCACAATCTCCTGATTAAGGTGGAACGAAGAAACCACCTTAGGTAAATATCCGGGACGAGTCCTAAGAACCCCCCGGTCACGGTGAAAAATCAGATATGGGGAACTACAAGACAAGGCACCCAGATCCGACACTCTTCTAGCAGAGGCAATAGCCAGCAAGAACACCACCTTAAGGGAAAGCCACTTAAGGTCAGCTGAACCCAGGGGTTCAAACGGAGGCTCCTGCAACGCCTCCAAAACCACCGACAAGTCCCAACGAGCCACAGGCGGGACATAGGGAGGTTAGATATGCAACACACCCTGAGTGAAAGTATGAACATCAGGTAAAGTCGCAATTTTTCTCTGAAACCACACCGACAAGGCCGAAATATGAACCTTGAGGAAGGCCAGACGCAGGCCTAAATCTACGCCCTGCTGCAGAAAAGACAAAAGTTTGGCTGTACTAAACTTGGAAGAGTCATAATTATTAGATGCGCACCAAACAAAGTAGGAATGCCAGACCCTATAGTAAATCCGAGCAGAAGCCGGTTTCCGGGCCCGCAACATAGTTTTAATGACCTCTTCAGAAAAACCCTTAGCCCTCAAGACGGAAGCTTCAAGAGCCACGCCGTCAAAGACAGCCGGGCTAGGTACTGGTAGAGACAGGGGCCCTGAACGAGGAGGTCTGGGCGCTGTGGAAGCAGAAGTGGACGCTATGACGATAGGCCTTGCAGGTCTGAGAACCAGGGCCGCCTGGGCCACGCCGGAGCTATGAGAAGCAGATTTCCTTTTTCTTGCTTGAACTTCCGAATTACCCTGGGCAGGAGCGACACCGGAGGGAACAAGTTCGGCAGCCGAAACCTCCACGGCACCGCCAGCGCATCCACGAAAGCTGCTTGAGGATCCCTTGTCCTTGCTTCGTAGATCGGAACCTTGTGATTGTGTTGAGACGCCATCAGATCTATATCTGGAAGACCCCACTTTTCCACTTCTGGATGAAGGCTCCACTCGCCGGCATGCACGTCCTGACGACTGAGAAAGTCCGCTTCCCAATTCAGGACTCCCGGAATGAATATTGCCGATATGGCCGGTAGATGGCGTTCCGCCCAACGTAGAATCCGTGAGACTTCCTTCACTGCCAAATGGCTTCGAGTGCTGCCGTGATGATTTATGTAAGCCACTGTGGTGGCGTTGTCCGACTGTATTTGAACAGGACGGTTCTGAATTAAATGCTGGGCCAGGTTCAACGCATTGAAGACCGCCCGCAATTCCAGAATGTTGATCGAGAGGAGAGATTCCTCCTTGGTCCACCGACCCTGAAGGTAGTGCTGCTCCAGCACCGCGCCCCAACCTCTTAGACTGGAATCGGTCGTCAACAGGACCCAGTTGGATATCCAGAAGGGACGGCCCCTGCACAACTGTTGGTCCCGGAGCCACCAAAGTAGCGACAGCCGGACCTCCGGAGTCAATGAGATCATGCGAGACCTGATCCGGTGAGGAAGGCCGTCCCACTTGGCTAGAATCAGCCTCTGGAAGGGGCGAGAATGGAATTGAGCACACTCCACCATGTCGAATGCTGAGACCATGAGGCCCAGCACCTGCATCGTCGAATGCATCGACACTTGCGGACGAGAAAGGAAGCAACGAATCCTGTTCTGAAGCTTCAGGACTTTCTCCTGAGACAAGAACAACCGCTGGTTGTGAGTGTCCAATAGCGCTCCCAGGTGCACCATGCTCTGAGCAGGGACCAGGGAGGATTTCTTCCAGTTGATGAGCCACCCGTGGGCTTGCAGAAACCGGATAGTCATATCCAGATGACACAGGAGAAGTTCTGGGGAATTTGCCAGGATTAAAAAGTCGTCCAGGTACGGCAGTATCCTGACCTCTTGACGGCGGAGTACCACTGTCATCACCACCATTACTTTGGTGAAAACTCGCGGAGCCGTTGTTAAACCAAAAGGTAACGCCCGAAACTGGTAACGAAGGTTGCCAATAGTGAACCTCAGGTATTGCTGATGTGACGCTGCTATAGGAATATGCAGGTAAGCATCCTGTATATCCAGGGAGACCGTGTAACCCCCAGGTTCCAAGGCCAGAACTATAGAGCGAAAGGTTTCCATACGGAACTTGGAAACCTTCAAAAACTTGTTCAATGTCTTGAGGTTCGGAATGGACCGGGAGGACCCATTCGGTTTCGGGACTAGAAACGGCGGAGAATAGTACCCCCGGCCCCTCTGAGCAAGAGGCACCTGTACTACAACTCCTGTATCCAGGAGGGTCTGTACCACCGAATGCAGAGGTTTTGCCTTTGTCTGGTCCGACGGGACGTCTGTCTGGCAAAATCGATGAGGGGGTCGGTTTTTGAAGGCTATGGCGTAACCTCGAGTGACGACTTCCCGTACCCAGGCATCTGAAGTGGTCTTCAACCATTCCTGGGTATACCCTAGAAGCCGGCCCCCCACCCTGGGATCCCCCAGGGGTAGGCTCGCCCCGTCATGCGGCAGGCTTATCGGTCTTGGAAGCTGCCTGACGGGCAGCTCAGGCTCTTTTGGGCTTCGGCTTACCAGGTTTGTAAGTGCGGGCCTGCTTGTGGTACGCCTGACCTTTTGCTTTACCTGAAGGGCGAAAGGACGTACCTTTAGCCTTCGACACAGAAGGAGCTGTATTTGGTAGACAGGCAGTTTTGGCAGTAGCCAAGTCAGCCACTATCTTATTTAAGTCCTCCCCAAACAGAATATCTCCCTTGAAAGGGAGTACCTCCAGGGTTTTTCTAGAGTCCAGATCCACAGACCAGGATCTCAGCCACAATATCCGGCGAGCCAGGACTGACGTAGTAGAGGCCTTGGCTGCTAGGATACCGGCATCCGAAGCCGCCTCTTTAATATAGCAAGAAGCTGTGACAATATATGACAAGCATTGTCTAGCATGGTCAGAGGAGATTTCAGTATCTAACTCCAAGGCCCATGCTTCAATAGCCTCGGCAGCCCATGTAGCTGCAATAGTAGGCCTTTGCGCAGCACCCGAGAGGGTGTAAATTGCTTTCAGACAACCCTCCACACGCTTATCCGTAGGCTCTTTTAGAGATGTGACGGTAGTAAAAGGCAGAGCTGAGGAAACCACCATCCTGGCCACATGCGAGTCCACTGGAGGAGGTGTTTCCCAATTCTTAGACAGCTCTGGCGCGAGGGGATAGCGAGCCAGCATCTTCTTGTGAGGCAGAGACTTCGTACCCGGGTTTTCCCAGGGTTCCTGACGTATATCCACTAGGCGGTCAGAGTGAGGTAAAACTTGTTTAACCACCTTCTGACGCTTGAACCTATCTGGTTTCTTAGGAGGGACGGATGGCTCGGGATCATCCGTAATCTGTAGATTTACCTTAATAGCCTCCACAAGATCAGGAACATCCCTCCCCATCAGCCGTATCCGAGTCAGAACCTGTGGGGTCAGTATACGTGCCGTCTTCATCAGACAAGGTGTCAGTGACAGCAGTGGATTGTGAGGAGACAAGCGCTCGCTTAGAGGACCCCTTGGACTTAGGCGAGCGATGGTCAGACTTTTTAGTAGTCAGGAACTGGTTCAACTTCTTTAACTGAGCAGATAAATCATCCGCCCACGGCAGGTTAGCTGCAGGGACCACATACGGTTGTACCGGCGTTGGGGGTCCCATAGGGGGAATTAGTTTATGAACTAGCGTATGCAGAAGCGTGGAAAATACGGGCCACGGTGGGTCAGTATGTGCTTCCGTTGACACAGTCCCACTGGGGGGCAAGGAGCCCCCAGAACCAGAGCCCACAGCTGCTACATTCTCCCCATATGGGTCTGTGGCTTCAGCAACACCGGCAGTGTGTTCAGCCCCAGAACCGTTACCCTCAGAAGCAGACATGATATAACTTGCAGTATGAGGTAACAGTACAATTATCAGCAGCACTATATCTCTAAACCCAAACCCCTGTGCAGTGTAGTCAGCACTAGCAGAGATAAAGAAGAGATATGGTGACTAAATCACATTGAAAAATATGTAATACAGTATATCTTTGTGAAAATCCTATATTAGTTAAAACCTGACGCACCAAGCCCCCTTAGGTTATAGAATATAGGGATAGCAGGTTGAGTGAAAGACACAAAGTGGACACCACTCAGCTATCAAATGCACACACAGATAGTCACAGTTTGTACAATGCAGAGGTTATTACTGACAATAATACTGCACTGGACTAGCTTACACAGCTATATAACAAATTATATAACAGTACACAGTAAGAACTGGATGTATATCACAGGGTAATTGTACTAGAAAACCCTGACTAAATGCACTCTTTCTTACTAACACGGTCTAAAAAGGCAGGTAGAATACTTAAGTGTCATGTAAAATCACAGCACCGACAACCAGGCGGCTTTACATATGAGGATTTGCCCAAGCAGTCCCAGGAAGAGTGAGCTGAGGGATAATGGTGCCGCAGACACTGACAGGGAGTGAGGAAAAGACAGATATGCAGCTCCAGGGCGGGAACACTTGCTAGAAATGGAGCCCTGGGGCTGGGGGAGGGGCTTCAGGTCTAAGCCTTATCCCCTCTGCTGGCAAAACCACGGGGTACTGTGGGCGATATAAGAATTGGTTTAGAGAGAAAACCTGACCTGCGCCCATGCCCTGGTGATCTAGTGGGATCGCCAGTGTCCACCGCCAGCGCGCGCGCGGCCCGCCTCCCACTGACCGCGCCGGATCGCGATAAAGGCCGGGTCCCGCAAGTGGGACCCACTTACCACCTCCCGAAGCGCGGCCACGCGATCCTGGAGAGCCCCAGCCATGTGTGTCTAACGTGAAGAAAACCGGAGCCTCCGCTGTAGGTACCCGGCAACCAGGGCTTGGGAGTGTACAGCGCCGCTGGGGAGAGCTGGAGCTGCAACAGTGAATGTCACAAGACATTTACCACCGCTGCTGCCCTTGAAGTCTTCACTTTTTACCTCATAAAAAGCTTTTCTTAGGGCTGCCTGGAGCAGCCCCTCTGTTCAGTGCCTGCTTACTGCAGCACCAACTTACAAAACTGAGCTCCTGTGCAGGGAGGCGGGGTTATAGAGGAGGCGGCGCTGTGCATTCTGGGAACAGTCAAAGCTTTGAGCCTGTTGGTGCCTCGGATCAAGATCCTACTCTACACCCCATTGTCCAATCCTTGTGTAGCCCAGTGTACCCCGCAGCAGAAAAGGTAATACCCATAGCACAGCCTGAGTACAAGCTAAACAGGTAAGCTCACTGCCTCGGTGCCTTCCTAGATCCACAAATGTCCTTTGTTCCCTACGCCCAGTCTGTATCCAAATCCTGTTACAGAAATCTAAAACACTTCCAGGATGGGTGTAGTATGTTATGCCGGCACTTGGGATACTGGCCGCTGGCATGGAGGCAGCGGGGTGAGCGTAAAAAAGCGCCTTGCGGGTTCGCTGCTTTTGCCACGCTATTTATTCTCCCTCCAGGGGTGTCGTGGACATCCCAAGAGGGAGAATAGTTGTCTGTATGCTGGCTGTCGGGATCCCGACAGCCAGCATATCAAATGCCTCCCTCCAGAATAGCACAACCAACACAAACAATACATTTCAACAGTAGCACTGACTATTGCAGTTCCCTTCTTACTGGTCTTCCCCTAACCAGTCTTTCACCACTACAAGACTAATTGGATGCAGAGGATAGACTAATTCACCTGACAAGACTACTGTACTCTGTCAGTAACTACAAGGGTTGCCTGTATTGTACCAAATATAAAATACATCTACCATACAATCTTACACCAACAGCCAACTCTTGTGCTGGGTACACACAGACAATATTATATCGGTAGCAGATCGGCGGATGCGTAAACCCGGTATGTCTGAACGAGGTTGTTCACAGACATATCAGATTGGCCCAGCTGATGCAGATTTCTCTTAAAAGATATGTCTGTGCATCCGCATGTATGTACGGGTCAACCCAACAACCCAGATACAGTGGCTGCAGGAATCACAAACACTGATCACAACTGGGCAGGCAAGTTTAAATGCCTGCCCAGTTGTGACGTCTGGTCCGCATATCGAGCGGCTGACTAGGTAAGCTATACACACTTACCAATCGGTCACTCGATTTGTGCGACAACCAGTCAGCCACTTTGTCTTTAAAAGTGTGTACCCAGCCTTACTTTGCCTCCAAATTTACAGAGTTAAACCAACCACTCTGCCCAAGATCTGCTCCTCTCATCCACACTCATTAGCTGCTTCCTGGACTTTCTGTACCCACTCAGTGGAAATCCCTCTGTTGTAGGACAACTCTCCTACAAGGGTTCCCTGAAAACTCTTTCATTGCTATGTGGTGTCACCAACATGCAATATGTGGCACTGAACCTCATGTATCAAACTCCTATTTCTTTATAGATTGTAAGCATTTGGGCAGGACCACTTAGCCCTTTGGTCTGTTAATATCCAGTTTGGTCCCCAATTTCGAACCATTATGGAACATGCTGTCCCTATTTAGGTAATGTTTTCATCATGTTCACTCACTCTACTGCAGCATACTCCCAAGATAGGAGATATTTGCTTCACTAAGGAGGTAGACCGAGGCTTAGCAGAAGCACACAGCCTGTGATGTCATAACCCTAATTCCTGCATGATCAGCTCTTTGTACTGCAGAAGATCTCATCATGATACTGCTGTGAAGCTGTAGGAGGAGAATTTTCTGTTCAAAGAGGAGTGTGGGGGAAGGGAGATACTTTTAAAAGGGCTGAATGTCAAATGAACACAATAATATTTAATCTTCATATCTGCAAGATTGTGGTTTAGGCAAATATTAAGTTAGCCAAGTTAACGTGGCCAGCAGCAGGTTTTATTGCTATTAGAAAGCTGTGTTAAATCCCTTTGGAAACCAGATTAGTTTAAAACAGCTCTGTTAACAGCCCTTGAACAGGAGAAAAGTAGGGGAAAATCCCTACTTTAAAGGGAAAAAAATGGGATATTGTTAAAACCTTAGGGACAACCCCCCAACCCTAACTATTAATATTGAACTTCTATTTATTTTAAATAAAAAATATAATTTAGCCAATGACATGTCATTTTTTGGGGTTATATTCTGGGGGAAAAAACCAGGATAATAGGTCAAATGATGTGGGACAGGTATATGGGGTGCTGAATTGATGGGAAAGGTGTTTTTAATGTTGCAGATAGGAGTTATAAGAGTTTAACACATTTTTCAAAGTGGCTTAAAATTACATAAAAAAAAAACACCTTCCTGGCATTTCCATTCATCCCAGTATCATCTATTATGATCACTAATAGCCTTCTATATATAAATTGCAATGTTTTGGGGGGTACTGGGTGGTTTCCCCACCACACTTCATGCAGCTGACACCAGGGAGCATTACAGTGAGGGCCCCAGGATAAGCATTTGAATTAAGTGACTAGCAGGAGTGTGCATGCAGAAATCACTGTGCCATAAGCATGTTAACTTAAGCCACTGAAATGTTCTGATTACTGCAGCTAATTGAAAATCAGCCCTTAGTGGTAATTTAAGAAGGACGTGTCAGTCAAATCACAGACCTCCCACATTTTTTGCATTCATTTGTTGCTTAGAAAGTTAGTGTCACAGGATCACTGGCGTTACTGGATTCTGTGGCACCAAAGATGGACTTGGAACAAGAGTGTGGAGTCTAAAATGGCAATGGTCTCCACCAGCAACACATGCAAGTTTGGACTTCTTGCATCCGATACACAGGTCATAACTGCGCCAAGTCACCGGTGTTTACAAAGAGTGGTCGGTCTAGGAGAGGTCGGGTACATAGTACTGGTGCAGATAATGCCTGGTGGTATTTCCAAAAGGATGGTCAGCGTAAAACTGCAGTCAAGACCAGTAATAGATAATGATTCACAACCTGCAGACAACAGGAGTATTCAGAATGGCCAGGTTATACGCTGGAGATCAAATCTCAGAAGTGACAGGAACAGGAGTGCTGGAAAGTAGGATTAGGGACCTAATACTCACATCTACCTGGTGTCAGGGCAGAATTTATAAGGCTGCCTCATTTGACTCTGGTGCCAAACCCACATCAGCAGTCACAAGTCTGCAACTACAAAAGACTAATAGCACCTTACGTCTACTGCTATAGAAGAGACTGGAAAGCGGAAGGAACAGGACAGGTTCCTTCCAGGTAAGCCAGACCTGGGATATAAGACCACATGTAGAAACAATCTTGTTTACAGAGGTAGGACCCCCTATATTTAAGCTACATTCTTCATACATGTGTAATTTGATGTCCAATATTTGCACCTACACATCCGCAAATGAATCATCTGTTCCAGGGAAATCTGCATGTGTTTCATCTGTTCCATCCCGATCTGCCCACTCTGTTGCAAGCCGCTGGAGACAGGAGCAAGTGGCAAAAAAACGGAAACCCAAATGGGCACAATGTGTTTGCATACTGTTTCGAGCATTCACAGTGAGATAACATGCCACCTGACCACTATTGTAATACTCAGCATCAGTACCCCAAGTGTTTTTGACTAGGCCTTCTACATTTGATGTGGCTTGTTTGATATACAGCTTAATACACCCACATGACCAGTTTCCCCTTCACTTTGCAGATGGAGTTTATACTCTTGAATTGTATAAACTCCATCTAAAACTATGGTGAAAACTGCCAACCTCAATATATGAATTTCTTGCACAAAGCAACTGCTGGAGACATTGTCCAGGTGCCCGAGCTTATATGCTTCATCTGTACGAGTTTTTACCAAGCGGAAACTGCAGCTCACGTGCATACTTCCATTTGGCAGGACTCCCAATCTGAGGACAAAGTCAGCTGTGGAAGCCTGTACCATGAAAGTTAGACGCACTGCTCAGAGATGTCTCAATTCATCTTTGCTGTAACTCTTGACCAGTGTGGCAGGTAATATTTCCAGCAGAAACACTAACCGCCTCTTGCTTAAGGCAGCCCAGCTTAAGTCTATGCTGAGACCTTTATGTAATGAATGAAAATGTACCATTTCAAACAACTGCTACTGTGATATATGTCACTTTATTTGCAGTCATTGGTTACCTCCAGGATATTATCAAATGCTATGGTAATTTTGTTGATCCTTTAGGTTTTATAGAAGGGATTTGCCAGAGCAAGGTGCACTTAGCGCTAAAAGAAAATGATAACACATGATGAACCAGCATTTCAGCTCGCAGCCCCCAGAGGTGGTGAAAGTCAAGGTATTACTGCTAATAATCCTTCTTCCTACAGGACAGAACATGACTGGGGCACACCACCTCACCTGCTTCAGTGATTCAGCACTCACATTCTTTGCTTATCCTACAGGTAAACCTGGTTAAAGCAAGTTGCAATGTTGTCTGTGCCCATCTATGAGTATGTGTTTGAAAAGCCTGCCTTGGAAGAGAATGGAGTACTGCAATGGTTCACTCTAGGTAGGCAGAATCCTTTAACCCCTACACAACTGAGGATTTTCTGTCTCCTATGGCAAGGCTATACTGACCCTTTTTGGGCTGCTTATATTTCAACACAGAGATCAGTCATTACTTACGAAATATATTTTTTTATTTTTTCGGAATATTTAGAATTATCAGAAAATACAATTAGCATGCTTAGGTCTCCTGAGAAGGCAAAAACAGTGTTTGGGTTTTTTGTTTTATTCTACTTTCTAGACTAAAAAAGTAACAACCCTATTTTGTGGCTTTAGCTTTGGCATCGATCTACCTTTCCAAAAGCTAAATTTAAAAGAAAAAAAAAAATTACACACATGCATATATATATATATATATATATATATATATATATATATATATATATATATATATATATATATATATATATTTACTACAGTTTTTCATACTAAAAAAAATGAAAAATGTTTTTGTTTACTAGTCTAAACCATTCAGATTGAAGGCAAAAAATGTGGAGTATGGTAAAGTTTTGAAAACTAGACAACCTACCCCATAAATTGAGAATAGAGTATGTAGAAGCCAAGAACGGGGTGGGGGGAATCTGGGTATTATAACTCCCTTCCATCTCTGGACTTCTTAATGCTTTATCTAGTGTTGGGTGTTATGGTCTGATTGCCAGCACACAATATCCATAAATTGGTCCGTCATTCAAATGAGGGGCTTCCCTACTTCCTAGGTGTAAAGCTAAGTACACACTTTTACAATCACTCTACAGATGGGATTGCGCTGCCAGCTTGACCTGCTGTCATCCTCCTGACTCCCCCTGTACACACTTTGCTAAAAACAACAATAGTGTGTATGGGCTTCTATGCAGTTAGGAGGTCTGCCCGACAAATATTAAACAGTCGATAAGATGCAACCTCCCGATCCCAGCTGATTGGCTACTTCTCCTGCAACAGTACTGAACACACACCTATACAATTGGCAGCCCATTCACCAGATATCAGTTGATCAGGCCATATATTGTATAGGTGTGTACCCAGCTATTGCATGATGTAATTTGATTAAACATTAAATACTTTGGGAGGAAAGCGGAAACTTCTTTCAAATGTAGATGACCCAGAGTTTATTGAAGCCAAAATGGAGAGATTATCCCACATCTTGATTTCTGTAGTTGATAGTATAACTTTCTGGTGATTACATCGGATCACAAGACAAAAACGTCTAGACCTGGGTGCACACTACACGCTAGGCAGCGCATTCATGGTACCTGCAACCACTCGGCATGACCAATGTGTAAGGTGTACTCCCAATCTGTCCTTTACTCACATCACTTATAGCGTCGTCCCATGTGATGTGCTGCATGTCAGATGGGACAATGCAATATACAATGAGGAGCGGTAACGTTCCCTGAACACGTCATGTCATCATACAGCAAATCGTGTAGTGTGAACATAACATTCTATCACATTGTTCCGTCCCTAAATTATCACGTCTTTTAGGTGTGTACCCACCTTAACAGTTTGCCGAACATTATTTTTGGCATTATACTGATTAGTACTTGCTTATAGCTTACACACAAACATTTGTCTTTACACAAATTAAAAAACACATCTATGATAGTGTGTCATCACATTGACCTTTAACCCAATTGTCAACACCATGTTGTGTAGTTTAGGGACAATTTGCCAAACAAAAACAGGGATTATATTAGAATTTGGGGGTAGTTTTCTCATTATTATAAGAGACATGTCCTTTGTGACACTCTGAAAAGTATTTACAACATTGGGGATGAAGAGAACAAAAAAAAAAAAACAACACGTAAGCCATTTAGACTATCCCAATATACCTTCTACAGTGTTTTTTAATTAATTAATTAATGCTGGTGTTAGCAGATGATTATGTATTGGGCTTTCTTGCATAACTAATTGCAGTCATATGTTCGGTTACGTTTCCGTCTGTCAATACCCCGACAGCGACATCCTGGCCGCAGGGTGAGCGCTAAGAGTCCCCCTTGCGGGCTCACTGCACTCGCCACAAGTGGGAATAGCTCTGGTGAGCAGGGATTCCGGCATCTGTATCCTGAACACCGGGATCCCGACAGCTGACATTTTAACCGCTTCCCATTCTAGATCAGATAACAAGTATATAGTATTGGTTTGTTTTTAATAAAGACGGAAAAAAAATACCAGTTTGTCAACTGTACAATCAAATGTTCTTTATTATTATTACAGTTTAAGAGAATATTCAAAAGGGCTCACACATGCTGTACATACTGGCAAATCATTGTGAACAGCACAAAACTAACATTTGATGAAAACAATAAAATTGTCAAACTGTTCTAATACCATATTTTGCGTGTCGCTTTCATAAACACAGCCCATCTTATTTCTGAGATAGAGAGACTGATATACAGTATACTAATGGATAGTCTCCACTGCTTCTCATATCTATGAGGAGCAGGGTGTGGATCATAGGGTCGGCCACACTTAGGTCGACAGCCATTAGGTTGACCACTATAGAGCGACAGTGACTAGGTCGACACAGTCATTAGGTCGACATGGAAAAGGTTGACAGGAGTTTGGTTTTTTTTTGTGTTTCATTCGCAAAGTGACCGGGAACCCCAATTAGCGCACCGTGTCCCCTCGCATGGCGAGCAAACTTCGGGCAAGGTGCCTCGCTGCGCTTGGCACAGGTCACTATTCCCAATTGTAGCCTACGTGGACCGTAAAGTATGAAAAAGGAAAAGTGAAATAAAAATCATGTCGAACTAGTACATGTTGACCCACAGACCATGTCGACCAATAGTGATCGACCTAATCACTGTCGACCTAGAGAACAGATACCGAGAAGCCTTCATATTTCATGGCACTCACTCAGCATATTAGAATGTGCTTTCCTGCCTGGCCATCTATAGCAAGCTATGCTGCATTATGAAACCAAAAAGTCTCAAGATGTAAAGCCGTCTAGAAGCAATAAAAAAAAAAAAGTTTATTTGAGCTTATAACAAAGTATATTTGTTCATTTCCAATGCAAAAGTCTGCTAAAATGCCAAATGGTATAAGACAATCGTCACACTGTTTCTGCAGAAGGACAGACACAAACCACCACTAGATAAAGTCAAATTTTTCAATGTAATTAGTACACAGAATGTACAGCTCTGCATCAAAACATCTTAGGGGGAATTCAATTAGCTGTGAAAAGTTTTCACAGGTGAAAAAGGGAGGTAATCTCTGGCTTTATCGCCTGTGGCTATTCAACTGCACTCCCTTTTCCACCTAAAAGCATTGTTAACGTTCGTTAAAGTAGCACGTTAAAGGGCATTAACGGATGTTGTATTCATGTGTAAACAGGGCTGTGGCACCAGTTAACCCACTATCTTTTTTTTTTTTATTGAAGCCGCTGAGGCTGTGAAAAAAACCTCCAGATAACGCCTTGATTCGTGGCTAATTATTTTTAATTGGCCAATAACATGTCATTTTTGGGGTCAAGTGATGTCAAAGTGATAGAAATTGGGGTACAAGGTATGGGACAGGTATATTGGGGTGTTTTATAAGTGGGACAAGTGTTTTTAGGCTTGCAGGTGGGCCCTTTTGTTTGTTTGTTTTTTTGTTTTTTTCAAGTCCCCTACAATGATCCAAATATATACTTATACCCATTTATGTACCCGAAATTGAATGAGAGCACTTTTGCTGAAAAAGCATAGCTTTCTATCATTTTTCCAATTTAAAAAAATAAAAATGCATATAACAGCGATTTGACCCAATTTAATTATACCAAATAGTTTTATTATGGCCACTAATAGACTTCTATAATGTTTTCCTATATTAGTTCGGCTTATTTGGAGGTACAGGCAGATTTCCCCATTTTCTTCTATACTTCTCTGCTTTTGCCTGCTAGAATTATCTTGCAAATTCTGTTGTCGCCATTTTGGAATAGGATAGGTGCGATAAAAACGGGAGCGCACAGGCTGCGGTAAGAGTGTTTTTTTGGGAGATAGGTGCGATATTATCCGCAATTGCATCTAACTGGATACCCCCCATAAAATCTTACTAAAAGATGCGTTATTAAATCTATATAGTAATCAAAGGGACCATATAACACTCTTCCACAGATTAGCAGCAAATACATATCCAACTAATGGTTCAGTACAGCAACATTTAAAAACAAGCCACCACAACAAGAGGACTAGGCAACTATTATATACTCGAGATGTGACCTCATATTCCCTGTAAAATATGGAGAAACATGCTGGCACTATATAAATAACGAATACTTGTTCTCAGCCAAATAAAATGTGCCACTAAACAAAGAAAAGACTGTCCTACATTCAACAATACTGGAGAAAGATTGTGCATTATAGAAATGCCACACCTGCCATACATAAAAACACAAGCGCCTCATGCATAAACATACCAATCAGACTAAACACACCATGCATCTACACTAAACAGAGCAAAATAGACAAACATTTTAATATAAAGTGGCAAAAAGAATGTTTAGTAAGAAAGGACAGCAACCAAGTTTTATGTATGTCAAAACAACCCTCATGTCTACATAAATCTAAGAATTCTATTCCTAAACATTTGGGTAATACCATGTAAATATGGACATTGGTGGGAATTCAATCGTTTCTCCCCGTGGCCTCCACTAGATGGAGCCAAGCTGCCAGGAGACATTTCAGCTCCCAGCCCCCCATGCTGGCGAGCGGAAATGTGCAAAGAGTGACCCGTTTGAGCACGCAAACGGCACTTTTCGCATCGCGACCGGCACTTTGGTCAGGTTTAGCCATTTTATGCAGCTAAACCCAGCCTGTCTGGGACTAATAAAAATAAACAATTGAATTGTGCAAAACAATCTCCTGTCATTTTAGACGGGGGATTGGATGCGCACAATAACTGAATCGCCCCCACAGAACCTAAAACGTAAGTGAAAAGGTACAAGATCAGCTCAATTAGTGCTCTATTTTGCCAATAGAGGAAAATCATTTTGATTTGTTATCTAGTACTTCATATTAGGGCTCTTTAATCTATACAGTGTTCACTGAATGAAAATATTATAGGCTGGCTTTCATTCATTTGCATATAAAGAAATGAAAATGTGTCTGACTAAATCATCACAATATCAAGGTTATTATAATGGAAATAAGGTAATAACCATAAAACTCTCCATTATATGTATCAATTAAAATGTACAACAGTAAAGTTGACGCCATTACATAGAAATTTAGAGGGAAAAAATTACTTCAAAATGCAGTTTTATATTAACATTTTACCAAGCTGATCACCCATTTGGTGATTTTGTTACCACAGCATGGTGATCCCATTACTATATTAAAAAATGTGTCCATGTTTCACAAATGGTCATACTTTTACCAAATTTATGTAGATGTATCCCCAGGATGTCCCCATTTGGCAATAAAATTGTGAAAACTAAAGTTAATTCTGGAAGCTAAATTGATCAATTTCGTGTCCACACAACATGCCTAATGAATGATGATTCCGTTACAGACTCTGAAAGTAGGCTAAATTATAACTTACACAGTATAGCACTTAAGCTATTTTATTAGTATTTGGGGTTTATTGTGGGCTGTTTGGTAATGATGATTTGTTCACATTAGTTGTATCATCAGTTGTATCATGAATAGAGTTTATCACTGTAAAACGGGTGATTCCATTACTGGTGGAGTTGCACATTTCCACCGGTATGGGTGTAACACATCCTAATGATTAAAGAAATGTAATACCTACATAAATATGAGCGTGTTCCTTTAAAATACTTAACTCATAAATAAATTATTGAAGTTAACCATTCAATAGGTTAACAGTGTAGGAACCTGCATACGAGTGCTCAAGTATTAAACATATATACAATATACAGTGCATACGGAAAGTATTCACAGCGCCTCACTTTTTCCACATTGTTGTATTACAGCCCTAGTCTAAACCAGAATAAATTCATTTTTCTCCTCAAAATTCTACACACAATACCCCATAATGACAACGTGAAAAAAGTGTTATTTTTAATAAATTTGCAAAAATCATAAACTAAGAAAATAAGATTTTACTCACCGGTAAATCTATTTCTCGTAGTCCGTAGTGGATGCTGAGGACTCCGTAAGGACCATGGGGAATAGACGGGCTCCGCAGGAGACTGGGCACTCTAAGAAAGATTTAGTACTACTGGTGTGCACTGGCTCCTCCCTCTATGCCCCTCCTCCAGACCTCAGTTAAGGAAACTGTGCCCGGAAGAGCTGACATTACAAGGAAAGGATTTTGGAATCCAGGGTAAGACTCATACCAGCCACACCAATCACACCGTATAACTTGTGATAACATACCCAGTCAACAGTATGAACAACAACAGAGCATCAGACAAACCTGATGCAACTATAACATAACCCTTATTTAAGCAATAACTATATACAAGTATTGCAGAAGAAATCCGCACTTGGGACGGGCGCCCAGCATCCACCACGGACTACGAGAAATAGATTTACCGGTGAGTAAAATCTTATTTTCTCTAACGTCCTAGTGGATGCTGGGGACTCCGTAAGGACCATGGGGATTATACCAAAGCTCATAAACGGGTGGGAGAGTGCGGATGACTCTGCAGCACCGAATGAGCAAACACAAGGTCCTCCTCAGCCAGGGTATCAAACTTGTAGAACTTTGCAAAAGTGTTTGAACCTGACCAAGTAGCTGCTCGGCAAAGCTGTAATGCCGAGACCCCTCGGGCAGCCGCCCAAGAAGAGCCCACCTTCCTTGTGGAATGGGCTTTTACTGATTTTGGAGGCGGCAAGCCAGCCGCAGAATGAGCCTGCTGAATCGTGTTACAGATCCAGCGAGCAATAGTTTGCTTTGAAGCAGAAGCACCCAGCTTGTTGGATGCATACAGGATAAACAGCGAGTCAGTTTTCCTGACTCCAGCCGTTCTGGCTACATAAATCTTCAAAGCCCTGACTACATCTAGTAACTTGGAATCCTCCAAGTCACGAGTAGCCGCAGGCACCACAATAGGTTGGTTCAAATGAAAAGATGACACCACCTTTGGCAGAAATTGCGGACGAGTCCGTAATTCTGCCCTGTCCATATGGAAAACCAGATAGGGGCTTTTACATGACAAAGCCGTCAATTCTGACACACGCCTAGCCGAAGCTAAGGCCAATAGCATGACCACTTTCCACGTGAGATATTTTAACTCCACGGTCTTAAGCGGCTCAAACCAGTGAGATTTCAGGAAACTCAACACCACGTTAAGATCCCAAGGTGCCACTGGTGGCACAAAAGGGGGCTGAATATGCAGCACTCCCTTTACAAACGTCTGAACTTCAGGTAGAGAAGCTAGTTTTTTTATGAAAGAAAATGGATAGGGCCGAAATCTGGACCTTAATGGAACCCAATTCTAGGCCCAAAGTCACTCCCGACTGTAGGAAGTGAAAGAAACGGCCCAGCTGGAATTCCTCTGTAGAGGCATTCCTGGCCTCACACCCAGCAAAATATTTTCGCCGTATACGGTGATAATGTTTAGCCGTCACGTCCTTCCTAGCCTTTATCAGCGTAGGAATAATCTCATCCGGAATCCCCTTTTTTTTTTTACTAGGATCCGGCGTTCAACCGCCATGCCGTCAAACGCAGCTGCGGTAAGCTTTGGAACATACAAGGTCCCTGCTGCAACAGATCCTGCCCTAGAGGCAGAGGCCATGGGTCCTCTGTGAGCATTTCTTGCAGCTCTGGATACCAAGTCCTTCTTTGCCAATCCGGAACAATAAGTATTGTTCTCACTCCTCTTTTCCTTATGATTCTCAGCACCTTGGGTAAGAGAGGAAGAGGAGGAAACACAAATCGACTGGAACATCCACGGTGTCACCAATGCGTCTACAGCTATCGCCTGAGAGTCTCTTGACCTGGCGCAATACCTCTGTAGCTTTTTGTTGATGCGGGATGCCATCATGTCCACCTGTGGCAGTTCCCACCGACCTACAATCTGCGCTAAGACTTCTTGATGAAGTCCCCCCTCTCTCGGGTGGAGGTCGCGCCTGCTGAGGAAGTCTGCTTCCAAGTTGTCCACTCCCGGAATGAACACTGCTGACAGTGCTCGTACGTGATTCTCCGCCCATCGAAGAATTCTGGTGGCTTCCGCCATCGCCACCCTGCTCCTTGTGCCGCCTTGGCGGTTTACATGAGCCACTCCGGTGATGTTATCTGATTGGATCAGCACCGATTTGTTGCGAAGCAGGGTCTCTGCTTGACTTAGGGCGTTGTATATGGCCCTTAGTTCCAGGATATTGATGTGAAGGCAAGTCTCCTGACTTGACCACAGCCCTTGGAAACTTCTTCCCTAAATGTGACTGCCCCCCACCCTCGGAGGCTTGCATCCGTGGTCACCAGGACCCAGTCCTGAATGCCGAACCTGCGGCCCTCGAGAAGGTGAGTACTCTGCAGCCACCACCGGAGAGACACCCTGGCCCTGGGGGATAGGGTGATTAACCAATGCATCTAAAGATGTGATCCGGACCACTTTGTCCAGTAAATCCCATTAGAAGGTCCTCTCATGGAACCTGCCGAAAGGAATGGCCTCATATGATGCCACCATCCTTCCCAGGACTCGAGTGCAGTGATGCACTGACACCTGTTTTGATTTTAATAGATTCCTGACCAGTGTCACGAGCTCCTGAGCTCTCTCTATCGGGAGATAAACCCTTTTCTGGTCTGTGTCAAGGATCATGCCTAGGAGAGGCAGATGAGCTGTAGGAACCAACTGCGACTTTGGAATATATAGAATCCAGCCGTGTTGCCGTTACACTTCCAGAGAAAGTGATACGCTGTTTAGCCACTGCTCTCTTGATCTCGCTTTTATAAGGAGATCGTCCAAGTACGTGATAATAGTGACACCTTGCTTCCGCAGGAGCACCATCATTTCCGCCATTACCTTGGTGAATATTCTCGGGGCCGTGGAGAGACCAAACGGCAACGTCTGAAATTGGTAATGACAATCCCGTACCGCAATTCTGAGGTACGCCTGATGAGGTGGATAAATGGGGACATGAAGGTATGTCTCCTTTATGTCCCGAGTCACGATAAAATCTCCCCCTTTCAGGCTTGTAACGACCGCTCTTAGCGATTCCATCTTGAACTTGATCCTTTTCAGGTATATGTTCAGGGATTTTAAATTCAATATGGGTCTGACTAAACCGTCTGGTTTCGGGACTACCACATGGTCGAATAATAACCCCCTCCTTGTCGAAGGAGGGGAACCTTGACCACCACCTGTTGAAGATACAATTTGTGAATTGCAGTTAACCCCGTTTCCCTCTCGTGGGGGGAAGCCGGCAGGGCCGTCAGTGAGGAGGCATCTTCTCAAAGTCCAGCTTGTATCCCTGAGACACAATATCTATTGCCCAGGGATCTAACAGGGAGTGAACCCACTTGTTGCAGAACTTACGAAAGCGTGCCCCCACCGGGCCTAGCTCCGTCTGTGGAGCCCCAGCGACATGCGGTGGATTTTCATAGAGGCCAGGGAGGACTTCTGTTCCTGGGAACTAGCTGTGTTGTGCAGCTTCTTTCCTCTGGCCCCGCCTCTGGCAAGAAAGGACGCATCTCGGCCTTTGTTTCTTTGTTCGAAAAGCTGCATTTGATAATGACGTGCTTTCCTAGGCTGTGCAGGAATATAAAAGGCAAAATATCCGAATTACCAGCTATAGCCGTGGAGACCAGGTCCGAGAACCCTTCTCCACACAATCCTCAGCCGTCCATATGCCACTTAAGTTGGCATCATCTGTCCATTGCATATTCTACAGGACACGTCAAGCAGAAATCGACATAGCTTTGACTCTAGGACCCAGTATACTCATGTCTCTTTGGGCATGTTTGATATATATATATATATCTATCTATCTATCTCTTAAGACAGCATCTTTAATATATATACACAAATCTCTCTCTCTCTATATATATATATATATATATATATATATATATATATATATATATATATATATACACATATACATATACATACACACATACATACATATACATACACACACACACACACACTAGGGTCTCAATTTCTGCTGATAAGTTACCTGTCCACGCCGCCCCAGCGCTATAAACCCATGCCGACACAATCGCCGGTCTGAGTAGTGTACCAGAATGTGCACGCTATCTGCAGGATCCCTGAGAATAGCTAGGGCTACCTTCTGGGCAAACGTGACACCCTAGGGGAAGATTCCTATCACATCCTGGCCCTAGTAGGGAAAGGATACTGCCTGAGAACTCTTTGTGGGAAGCTGCAGTCTCTTGTCTGGAGATTCCCGCTCTTTTTCCTCATGAGAGGAGGGAAATTTACCTCAGCTTTCTTCCCCTAAAACATGTGTACCCTTGTGTCAGGGACAGATGAGTCATCAGTGATATGCAAATCATCTTTTATTACAATAATCATATATTGAATACTTTTCTGCCATTTTGGCTATAACTTTGCATTATCGTAGTCGACACTGGAGTCAAACTCCGTGTCGATAGCAGTGTTTATTATTTTGGATAGTGAACATTGTGAGATGCCATAGGGACAGACATGGGTAGATTTCCTGTCTGTTCTCTAATCTTTTGTGCAATAAATTCACCTTCGCACTTAATTACACATATCCAAACAGGTGTCGGCGTTGTCGACGGATACACCCTCTCACACACATATTTGCTCTATCTCCTCCTTAGGGGAGCCTTTTACCTCAGACATGTCGACACACACGTACCGACACACCACACACACAGGGGATGCTCTATTTGAAGACAGTTCCCCCACAAGGCCCTTTGGTGAGACAGAGAGAGAGTATGCCAGCACACACCCCAGCGCTATATGACCCAGGAATCACACAGTAACTTAGTGTTAACCCAGTAGCTGCTGTATATATTGTTTTTACGCCAAATTAATGTGCCCCCCCCCCCCCCTCTCTTTTTCACCCTCTCTATCGTGCTTCTGCAGGGGAGAGCCTGGGGAGCTTCCTCTCAGCGGAGCTGTGGAGAGAAAATGGCGCTGGTGAGTGCTGAGGAAGAAGGCCCCGCCCCCCCAGCGGCGGGCTTCTGTCCCGCGATTTTGTGTAAAAATAATGGCGGAGTCTCATGCATATTACAGTGCCCAGCTGTATATATGCTGCTTTTTTGCCAGGAGGTACTCAAATTGCTGCCCAGGGCGCCCCCCCCTGCGCCCTGCACCCTACAGTGACTGGAGTGTGTGGGTTAGTGTGGGAGCAATGGCGCACAGCTGCAGTGCTGTGCGCTACCTCATATGAAGACAGGAGTCTTCTGCCGCCGATTTTGACGTCTTCTTGCTTCAACCCGCCGGCTTCTGTCTTCTGGCTCTGCGAGGAGGATAGCGGCGCGGCTCCGGGAGCGGACGACCAAGGTTAAGTTCCTGTGTTCGATCCCTCTGGAGCTAATGGTGTCCAGTAGCCTAAGAAGCGCAACCTAGCCGCAGTAAGTAGGTTTGCTTCTCTCCCCTCAGTCCCACGTAGCAGAGAGTCTGTTGCCAGCAGAAGCTCTCTGAAAATAAAAAACCTAACTTAAATACTTTCTTATTAGCAAGCTCAGGAGAGCTCACTAAAATGCACCCAGCTCCTTCTGGGCAGATTCTAACCGAGGTCTGGAGGAGGGGCATAGAGGGAGGAGCCAGTGCACACCAGTAGTACTAAATCTTTCTTAGAGTGCCCAGACTCCTGCGGAGCCCGTCTATTCCCCATGGTCCTTACGGAGTCCCCAGCATCCACTAGGACGTTAGAGAAATCACATGTACATAAGTATTCATAGCTTTTGTCATGAAGCTCAAAATTGAGCTCTGGTGCATCCTGTTTCCACTGATCATCCTTGAGAAGATCCTATTGTCTGTAGACCTCCGAGACAGGATTGTCTCGAGGCACAAATCTAGGGAAGGGTACAGAAAAATATCTGCTGCTTTGAAGGTCCCAATGAGCACAGTGGCCATCATCCGTAAACGGAGGAAGTTCCAAACCACCAGGACTCTTCCTAGAGCTGGCCGGCCATCTAAACTGAGCGATCGGGGGAGAAGGGCCTTAGTCATGGAGGTGACTAAGAAACTGATGGTCACTCTGTCAGAGCTACAGCATTACTCTGTGGAGAAGAGAACCTTCCAGAAGGACAACCATCTCTGCAGCAATCCACCAATAAGGCCTGTATGGTAGAGTGGCCAGACGGAAGCCACTCCTTAGTAAAAAAAAAAAAAAAAACACATGGCAGCCCACCTAGACTTTGCCAAAATGCACCTGAAGGACTCTCAGACCATGAGAAACAAAAATTCTCTGATCTGATGAGACAGATTGAACTCTTTGGTGTGAATGCCAGGCGTCATGTTTGGAGGAAATCAGGCACCGCTCATCACCAGGCCAATACCATCCCTACAGTGAAGCATGGTGGTGGCAGCATCATGCTGTGGGAAAGTTTTTCAGCGGCAAGAGCTAGGAGACTAGTCAGGATAGAGGGAAAGATTAATGCAGCAAGGTACAGAGACGTCCTGGATGAAAACCTGCTACAGAGCACTCTTGACCACAGACTGGAGCGACAGTTCATCTTTCAGCAGGACAACAACCCTAAGCACAGCCAAGATATCAAAGGAGTGGCTTCAGGACAACTCTGAATGTCCTTGAGTGGCCCAGCCAGAGCCCAGACTTGAATCCAATTGAACATCTCTGGAGAGATCTGAAAATGGCTGTACACCGACGCTTCCCATCCTACCTGATGGAGCTTGAGAGGTGCTGCAAAGAGGAATGGGCGAAACAGCCCAAAGATAGGTGTTCCAAGCTTGTGGCATCATATTCAAAAAGACTTGAGGCTGTAATTACTGTGAAAGTTGCATCAACAAAGTATTGAGCAAAGGCTGTGAATACTTATGTACATGTGATTTCTTAGTTTTTTATTTTTAATAAATTAGCAAAAATCAGTATTCACGTTGTCATTATGGGGTATTGTGTGAATTATATGGGAAAAAATGTTTTTATTCCAGTTTGGAACAAGGCTGTAACATAAAATGTGGAAAAAGTGAAGCGCTGTCAATATTTTCCAGATGCACTGTACGGAGTTCTAAGGGGATCACTCCTTAACTACATTATACAATGTGCTAGAAGGAGGAACTTAGAACTTGCTGTTAGCTAAAAGGGAGGAAATACTCAAAGGTTCTGCCTATGTTTTTACAAAAAGCCTGTGTGTACGAGTCCATGGAAAACACGTAAAGTCTCTTTCACACACATGCGCCGGGGAAATGGATAAACCCATAAGAAAACTGCACGTTACCTCCAGTTTTTAATACATGCTGATTGTATTGCACTTTCTCCAATACAATTATTGAGCACATTAAGACAAGAAATAGGATGTACTATGGTCTAAGATTTTAGAATGCAATGGTGGAAAAAGCACCACGGAATATTAAAACGCCTATTTTTAAAGTGTTTATTGAAGTGTGAAACATGCTATAAATTGGTTAGGTTTGAGCAAGCCTTAAACAAAGAACTTTGAATGAATACCAAATTCACACAGACATATAACTTACGAAGGTGCTCGAACCTTACACACAGGACTGTATATTAATTCTTTTGGAGGACAGACACTCCCCTCCTAACAAAGCATGAAGTAATAAAAACGCTAAAGACACCATCATTATGTTATTTACACCTTCACAGATTAAGTACAAGAATAAGCCGTAACACAGCAATTTCGCTTCAGTCAGCAGAATGCGTGGCTTCCTGCTGTACCTTTAAGATTCTTCTTTAACTGTTCATTTAGCCAGCCGCATAAGCCTACCAAAAATGAGGCAGTCAGATGTACCAAAGACACAAAGCTCACGCTCTCTCTACATTGTTAGGTTTAGGCACTTCATTCTTTAGAAATAAATTCAAATAAAGGTGGGTAGGTATAACAGGTTGTACCTTCAACAACCATGTATCCAACTGATCTTGCTCACCCAAATTAAGGCGCATACACACTTCATTTTCACCCTTCATGAACGACATCGCTCATTTTCTCAGCAAGTGTGCATGCTGCCAGCTAAGCTTGGCCCTGTGGGTCGTTAACGACCCTCGCTATCGGCTGTGCAGGCACCTCAATCTGGACTATAGTCCAGGCGCTGCCTGCACGGCCTGGCCGCTGCGTGACGTCACTGAGCGATGTGATCATATCATTCAGTGTGTATGTCCGGCCCGGGAGGGGAAAACGCTAGGCAACGCCGCTCATAGAGCACATCGCCTAGTGTGTACCCACATTTACAATGGTCTTGTAGTGAAGCTCTATAACTGAAGTGCATGGATCACACACCCAGCAAAATAGCAAATAAAAAAAATAAAGTCTCTTTTCCCCAGTGTCAGGGCTACATTCAATGGTAACAGTGTGGTTATTGGCAACAAACCCTTAACAGCGCTACATATAATGAACTCCTGTCGGTTGTTCCGAACAGAGTTAAATCTTAATGATAGGTTTCCTTGTGCTTCACCCATTCCTGAGCTTATCTCTCACAGATATAACTTATCATTGCAAAGAAAAGGATATTTCTTGGAAGTGGATGCAGCTGAACGCAAGTAATGGGGCATACACACGGGGCGATTTTGTCTATTTTCTAAACGGTCTAGATCGCTTAGAGATTAAGCACGGATCACGCCGGGTGATGGTGATGCGCTGTCACGTGCGTTGCCATTGCCCGCTCAGATAGTTAGCACATGCAGGCAAGATCTAGTTAATTCGCCTAGCATGTGCATACAGAACACTTGTTAGCACAGATCGCTCAGCACACATCACTGTGTGTATAGTGGTGTATGGAGATGTGTGCTGAGTGATCTGTGCTACCCTACATCGCTTAGTACAGAGGCACAAGTCGCCCTGTGTGTATGCCCCATAACACAGGAACAAGCAAACGAGTCTCAGCCCACTTCACTTAGACCAGAGTTTCACAAACTCTGCCATTACAGTCCAGGTTTTAAAAGATATCCATGCTTGAGCACAGGTAACTTAATTAGTACATTAGACAAAATTGATTTAACCGTCAAGCATGGATATCCTTAAAACCTGGACTATAATGGCAGAGTCTGGGAAATGACTTTGGGCGGTATCCAATTAGCCGCGATAAGGCGATTGTAGCTAAAGTTATAGCACTTATCTCTTGAAAATCAGTTTATCACAGACTGCGCGCTCCCATTTTTAGCACCTACCCTATTCCAAAATGACAAACACATGATTTGCGTGATAACTCTAGCTCAGAGATTTTCAACCTTTTACAACTCGCGGCACACTGAACAAGATTTAAATATTGCCAAGGCACACTCAAATATAATAGTGATGCATGGTGCAGTTGCGTGTCCTAGGATGTCATCTCGCAGCTTCTCCAAAGGTATCGCCTAAGCCACATCTGAGAAAGCCAGAAGAGCCCAACACTACCCGAGCCCAAAATTAGAACTGGCTCTGCAACCACTAAACCCCACTAGTATTGATCGTTCCAGGGCCTCAGTTGTGGCAAAATACTGACATGCCTGGCTCTGCTTCTATGGCGGCACACCTGGAGACTGCTCAGGGCACACTAGTGTGACACGGCACAGTGGTTGAAAAACACTGCTCTAGCTAAACAGATCCATTACTCCCACCTGCAAGTCTAAAACCACTCAAAGCACCCCAATATACATGTTCCATACCTTGTACCCCAATTTCCATCAAAAAAGTTACGATACTATTGGGCAATTAAAAACACTAAAGCGCCTAATTAGTCATTCTGGGATGTCCATAGGGTCTGTACCAAATCCCCATATTTTTACCTTAAAATAGGGATTTTGTACTACTGATCACCTGCTCAGTGATGGTGAAGAGAAATTTGTGATAAACCCAATGAAGACTTTTCGCAGCTAATTGGATGCAGTGTTATCGCAAATGTAAATTTATCGCAAAACCGCGTTAGTGTGTCCCCACCCCCAATGGACTGATAATTCCGACAATTACACAAGTACCTTCAAAACAAGACAATAAGAAAAAAAAAAGAGGAACTGGGTGTAATCACCAAAATACACCTGATTATATGGTTTTGAATAAGATCAATAACGATCTAATCATCATTAGGCTACAAGCTTTCAGGCCACATTCCAACTAAATGACACTGACGGCCATGCAGCTTCTTTGGCAACACGAACAGCGCCTGAACAAGCAAAGAAGTGGTGGTTTAAAAAGCCTCTCATCAAATAAAAGAGCAGCAATTCAAAGCATGTAGTGCTCCCGATAGGCTGTTTTAGAGAGGCGCAGTACCCTTCTAATTTGTATTTGACCCGCTGACCTGCCATTGACCATCAACATCCAACATCACAAGGATGTTTGGTCCCTCCTCGTTCCTGCACTCAGCTAGATCCCTCTCACCCTGTAGTCTGTCCGCATAGGAGCTGGAAGCGGCAGAGTGTTCGGACTCTGGACGGGTACAGCGGACAGATGGGAACAGACTTCGGTTTGTCTCCATGAGCAATTAACATATCAGCACTCCAGTCCAGATCATATTCCTGGGGACAGACTGTTTGGCACTCACTCCCCCTTCAGTGGTCAATGACTAGGCATATGGTGTGGTCTGAGAGGCACTGATGGGGCGTGTGCGGTGGTCAACTTCTATGCACAACCCCAGTGTGATGGAAATGGGGGGTGTCAAATCCATCACAGGGGCGCAGGTAGACTGTGCTCTACCAAGTTAAAAATTGCCCTTCTCGGCAATTAACACCCCCATGTCCTAAAAAAGTGAACACTGTTACCCCTTTCAGATCTCCAATGCCGGATCACACCAGGGAATTGGAAACAGGTCCTTCCCGGGTGGGATCCGGCATTGGAGACTCTGCGCTGGCTTTCCGACCTGGCAATACGCACCACCTAGTAAACGGGTCCCGGGTCGAATCCATTTATGCTGCCACTGACCCGGTATTCAACCCAGGAATAACCCTTCTTATTACCCGGGTTGAATTACTGGGTCAGGCGACCCGGGAATTCTCATGGGGCTCTTTCACATCACACACTGACCCGTGTCAACCCGGCAATACGCCAGGTCGATACCGGGTTATTTTTGCGATGCGAAAGGGGTATAAGTTACTATCATACAAGTTCTTGGTATACAGTTCCGTCAACTACAGGAAACTGCGCAACCCCCCCCCCCCCCCCCAACAAACTCCTTCATAGCACCTTTTGAGGATGGGGGGTAGACTACTAAACGTCAAAGTTCAAATAAATGTACATAGCATGAACACATTTGATAATTTTCCATTAAATGATAAAAAAAAAATGTATACATGTCAATGAATAACACACACACCTTTGGGCTGGTTGACTTGCATCATTATTGTAACATCACTTTTCATTTTCCTATTAATGAGAGAAGCATCACACATTTTTTTTTTTTTTTTAATTTTTTTTTTAACAGGACTTTCAGACTTCACAGTCATGCAGCACTGTATAGTAGTGGGGGAAGTCAGGACGCACTGCAGTGGGGGAAGTCACGAAGCACTATTACCTTAAAGAAAAAGAACTAGAATGAAAAGACCCACAATATTCTCATTACAAACATACTGTAACCATAAAAAAATAAAATAAAAAGTATTTAAGTCAAATTGCTCCCCACACCCAAAACGTGTATCTGCCCAATTGTGTGAGGTCAACCGACGCGTGAAAGGGGGAAAATAAAATGTTGTGTGTAACTAAATAGGCCTATGCACAGCAGATATAGGATGGATTTCTATCAGTAAACTATATGTGGATGCACTGTTCAGAATTAACTAGTGTCAGGAGCTTCATCCAGCTAGATGGCTGAAATGTGACTTCCTTATGATCTCAGAATAACAGCTTTAGGAATTCAACTGCGCAGCTATCACATGATATCATATGGAAATACAGTGCAACAGGGTGCGGTCTAGGAAACAGGGCTCAGGGGCATGTAGAACGGCTGAATAGCCAGTGAACACTGTTCTTTAAGGAGGTTTTCCATTTCAAAAATCAAATTATCTTAATCCCCTAGCACCTAAGTAATTGTGCAGTATTGGGAACCCTCACCACAAAAAGTATTAAACTAATTTTTGCCCTATCAACTGCTTTATTATTAGAAAAAATACAATTATAATATATATATATATTTTTTTTTCTCTTCACTAAATTTAATGCTTTATGCAATAGTCTTGTAAGAGCTATTTTTGAGCAATAACCCACTTTTCCCAAAGATCTTGCCCTATTCCTTCCTGTTGAGTTTCTGTGGCCTACAAACAGCTGCTTATGCCCATAAATCCCCGGAGTCAGCACTTTCTGTTACTCAGCAGTCCTAACAGAAATCAAGTGGCCAGGAAGATTCAGCCACAGAAAGCAACAAAGAGGTGCTGCTGCAGCAGCTACTTACGCCAACAAAAGCAAGTCTATGTTCTGGTGAAGAAGCCTCTGGTTAGAGGAGGGGGGGGGGGGACTGTGAAAATGAACAGCTGAGAGTTATGGGTGTTTGACAGCCAAGCACATATTGTAATAGTTTTTAGTACAGTATCTCTAGGCTGGGTGTGGTAAGCAAGGTCGACCACAGTAGGTCGACAGTTTCTAGGTCAACAGGGACTCTAGGTCGACATGAGTTTTTGCACTTTTTTGGCGTTTCCTTCGTAAAGTGACGGGGAACCCTAATTAGTGCACCGTGTCCGGTCACCATGCTTCGGGCAAGGTGCTTTGCTCCACTACCGCTGCGCACAGCACAGTTTACCATTCCCAACTGTAGTCCACGTGGATCGTGAAGTATGAAAAAGTTTAAAAAAAAAAAAGTGAAAAACTCCTATCGACCTTTTGTCATGTCGACCTAGAACATGTCGACCTAAAGCCCCTCTTGACCTACTTACTGTCGACCAATAGTGGTCACCCTAGATAGTGTCGACCTAGAGACCGGATACCCTCTAGTTTATTGACAGTATGGGGAACACAGACAATTCTGCAAACCAAATTCAAGATAGGGTGGTGAAGTAGGACCATATTGTCACAGTGGAGGTTACACAAAGTCGTTTAACTGCAAATGCTGTATAAAATCTTCTGCCCAAAAGAGCCCAGCTCTGCAGACCAACAGCAGAGAAGCCAGCTACGTGCAAGTGAAAGAACACTGCTAAATGCAGCCACGGGGGTGAGTCCTAGAGGAGGTACACGAATGAAAATACTGCCACTCAGAGGAGAGTTATGCCCCATACACACGGGGCGATTTTCACCTATTTTCTATGCGATCTGACTAGATCACTTAGAAATTAAGCACAAATCACTCCATGTGTATGCCCCATAGCGATAGCACGTTGCTATCGCTGGCTCTGATCATTCAAGCATGGCGGCAAGATCTAGTCATATCGCCTAGCATGTGTATACAGAACACTGTTTAGCACAGATCGCTCAGCACATATCGCTGTATGTATAGTGCTGTGCGATCTGAACCTAGATTGTGTCACACTCAGGCACAAGTCGCCCTGTGTGCACCCCGCATTAGAATATTGATTTTTAAAAAGGATGAACTCTAACTTCTCTAGCAAATCAATAGGATTACTACTTTTATTGACAATCCACTTTTGGTGATTTTAAAGCAGAATACTGCTACATTCACTGCCGTAGCAAATATAAAGATAATCCCTTACATGAAGTGTGATGTTACCTGGGATACAGGGACATGTCAAGTCTCTCAGTTGGATGTGATAAGTATTACTGCATCTTCGAAAAGTTAATTGAATATTTTTTGGCGACTTTTGGATATAAATGAGAGTGATGACTACCTGGATACTGAAACTGGTTGTAAAAATTTGTTTGACCGGGCAACTTTCTAAACCAACATTTGTGCACTTTTTTCCTTACCGAAAATACATATACACCTTTCTGCTAATGTAAAGGTGGATACACACTAATAATAAGAATTTACTTACCGATAATTCTATTTCTCGGAGTCCGTAGTGGATGCTGGGGTTCCTGAAAGGACCATGGGGAATAGCGGCTCCGCAGGAGACAGGGCACAAAAAGTAAAGCTTTATGATCAGGTGGTGTGTACTGGCTCCTCCCCCTATGACCCTCCTCCAAGCCTCAGTTAGGATACTGTGCCCGGACGAGCGTACACAATAAGGAAGGATTTATGAATCCCGGGTAAGACTCATACCAGCCACACCAATCACACCGTACAACCTGTGATCTAAACCCAGTTAACAGTATGATAACAGAGGAGCCTCTGAAAGATGGCTCCCTACAACAATAACCCGATTTAGGTAACAATAACTATGTACAATTATTGCAGATAATCCGCACTTGGGATGGGCGCCCAGCATCCACTACGGACTCCGAGAAATAGAATTATCGGTAAGTAAATTCTTATTTTCTCTATCGTCCTAGTGGATGCTGGGGTTCCTGAAAGGACCATGGGGATTATACCAAAGCTCCCAAACGGGCGGGAGAGTGCGGATGACTCTGCAGCACCGAATGAGAGAACTCCAGGTCCTCCTTAGCCAGGGTATCAAATTTGTAGAATTTTACAAACGTGTTCTCCCCCGACCACGTAGCCGCTCGGCAGAGTTGTAATGCCGAGACCCCTCGGGCAGCCGCCCAAGAAGAACCCACCTTCCTTGTGGAGTGGGCATTTACCGATTTTGGCTGTGGCAAGCCTGCCACAGAATGTGCAAGCTGAATCGTACTACAAATCCAGCGAGCAATAGCCTGCTTAGACGCAGGAGCGCCCAACTTGTTGGGAGCATATAGTATAAACAGTGAGTCAGATTTCCTGACTCCAGCTGTCCTTGAAATGTATATTTTTAAAGCTCTGACAACGTCCAACAACTTGGAGTCCTCCAAGTCGCTTGTAGCCGCAGGCACAACAATAGGCTGGTTCAGATGAAATGCTGACACCACCTTAGGGAGAAAATGCGGACGAGTCCGCAGTTCTGCCCTGTCCGAATGGAAAATCAGATATGGGCTTTTGTAAGATAAAGCTGCCAGTTCTGACACTCTCCTGGCCGAAGCCAGGGCTAGTAGCATGGTCACTTTCCATGTGAGATATTTCAAATCCACATTTTTTAGTGGTTCAAACCAATGAGATTTGAGAAAGTCCAAAACAACATTGAGATCCCACGGTGCCACTGGAGGCACCACAGGGGGCTGTATATGCAGTACTCCCTTAACAAAAGTCTGGACTTCAGGAACTGAAGCCAATTCTTTCTGGAAGAAAATCGACAGGGCCGAAATTTGAACCTTAATAGATCCCAATTTGAGACCCATAGACAATCCTGATTGCAGGAAATGTAGGAATCGACCCAGTTGAAATTCCTCCGTCGGAGCACTCCGATCCTCGCACCACGCAACATATTTTCGCCAAATGCGGTGATAATGTTGCGCGGTTACTTCCTTCCTTGCTTTAATCAAGGTAGGAATGACTTCTTCCGGAATGCCTTTTCCCTTTAGGATCCGGCGTTCAACCGCCATGCCGTCAAACGCAGCCGCGGTAAGTCTTGAAACAGACAGGGACCCTGCTGAAGCAGGTCCCTTCTCAGAGGTAGAGGCCACGGATCCTCCGTGATCATCTCTTGAAGTTCCGGGTACCAAGTCCTTCTTGGCCAATCCGGAGCCACTAGTATCGTTCTTACGCCTCTTTGCCGTATAATTCTCAATACTTTTGGTATGAGAGGCAGAGGAGGAAACACATACACCGACTGGTACACCCAAGGCGTTACCAGCGCGTCCACAGCTATTGCCTGCGGATCTCTTGACCTGGCGCAATACCTGTCCAGTTTTTTGTTGAGGCGAGACGCCATCATGTCCACCATTGGTCTTTCCCAACGGGTTACAAGCATGTGGAAAACTTCTGGATGAAGTCCCCACTCTCCCGGGTGAAGGTCGTGTCTGCTGAGGAAGTCTGCTTCCCAGTTGTCCACTCCCGGGATGAACACTGCTGACAGTGCTATCACATGATTCTCCGCCCAGCGAAGAATCCTTGCAGCTTCTGCCATTGCACTCCTGCTTCTTGTGCCGCCCTGTCTGTTTACATGGGCGACTGCCGTGATGTTGTCCGACTGGATCAACACCGGTTTTCCTTGAAGCAGAGGTTCTGCCTGGCTTAGAGCATTGTAGATTGCTCTTAGTTCCAGAATGTTTATGTGAAGAGACGTTTCCAAGCTCGACCACACGCCCTGGAAGTTTCTTCCTTGTGTGACTGCTCCCCAGCCTCTCAGGCTGGCGTCCGTGGTCACCAGGATCCAATCCTGTATGCCGAATCTGCGGCCCTCCAATAGATGAGCACTCTGCAACCACCACAGAAGAGATACCCTTGTCCTTGGAGACAGGGTTATCCGCTGGTGCATCTGAAGATGCGACCCTGACCATTTGTCCAGCAGATCCCTCTGGAAAACTCTTGCGTGGAATCTGCCGAATGGAATTGCTTCGTAAGAAGCCACCATTTTTCCCAGGACTCTTGTGCATTGATGTACAGATACCTTTCCTGGTTTTAGGAGGTTCCTGACAAGCTCGGATAACTCCTTGGCTTTTTCCTCCGGGAGAAAAACCTTTTTCTGAACCGTGTCCAGAATCATCCCTAGGAACAGCAGACGTGTTGTCGGAATTAACTGGGATTTTGGAATATTCAGAATCCACCCGTGCTGCTTTAGCACTTCTTGAGACAGTGCTAGTCCCATCTCTAGCTGTTCTCTGGACCTTGCCCTTATTAGGAGATCGTCCAAGTATGGGATAATTAATACGCCTTTTCTTCGAAGAAGAATCATCATCTCGGCCATTACCTTGGTAAAGACCAGAGGTGCCGTGGACAATCCAAACGGCAGCGTCTGAAACTGATAGTGACAGTTCTGTACGACGAACCTGAGGTACCCCTGGTGTGAGGGGTAAATTGGAACGTGGAGATACGCATCCTTGATGTCCAAGGATACCATAAAGTCCCCTTCTTCCAGGTTCGCTATCACCGCTCTGAGTGACTCCATCTTGAACTTGAACTTTTTTATGTACAGGTTCAAGGATTTCAGATTTAGAATAGGTCTTACCGAGCCATCCGGCTTCGGTACCACAAATAGAGTGGAATAATACCCCTTTCCTTGTTGTAAAAGGGGTACCTTGACTATCACCTGCTGAGAGTACAGCTTGTGAATGGCTTCCAAGACCGTCACCCTGTCGGAGGGGGACGTTGGTAAAGCAGACTTCAGGAAACGGCGAGGTGGAGACGTCTCTAGTTCCAACCTGTAACCCTGAGATATTATCTGCAGGATCCAGGGATCCACCTGCGAGTGAGCCCACTGCGCGCTGAAATTCTTGAGACGACCCCCCACCGCCCCCGAGTCCGCTTGAGAAGCCCCAGCGTCATGCTGAGGCTTTTGTAGAAGCGGGGGAGGGCTTCTGTTCCTGGGAAGGAGCTGCCTGTTGCAGTCTCTTCCCCTTTCCTCTGCCTCGTGGCAGATATGAATATCCCTTTGCTCTCTTGTTTTTAAAGGAACGAAAGGCCTGCGGCTGAAAAGTCGGTGTCTTTTTCTGTTGGGGAGTGACTTGAGGTAAAAAGGTGGATTTCCCGGCTGTAGCCGTGGCCACCAAATCCGATAGACCAACACCAAATAACTCCTCCCCTTTATACGGCAAAACTTCCATATGCCGTTTTGAGTCCGCATCACCTGACCACTGTCGCGTCCATAAACTTCTTCTGGCCGAAATGGACATAGCACTTACCCGTGATGCCAGTGTGCAAATATCCCTCTGTGCATCACGCATATAAAGAAACGCATCCTTTATTTGCTCTAAAGACAGTAAAACATTGTCCCTATCCAGGGTATCAATATTTTCAATCAGGGACTCTGACCAAGCTACCCCAGCACTGCACATCCAGGCTGTCGCTATAGCTGGTCGTAGTATAACACCTGTATGTGTGTATATACTTTTTTGGATATTTTCCATCCTCCTATCTGCTGGATCTTTAAGTGCGGCCGTCTCAGGAGAGGGTAACGCCACTTGTTTTGATAAGCGTGTGAGCGCCTTGTCCACCCTAGGAGGTGTTTCCCAGCGCGCCCTAACCTCTGGCGGGAAAGGGTATAAAGCCAATAACTTCTTTGAAATTAGCAGTTTTTTATCGGAGGCAACCCACGCTTCATCACACACCTCATTTAATTCATCTGATTCAGGAAAAACTATAGGTAGTTTTTTCACACCCCACATAATACCCTGTTTTGTGGTACCTGTAGTATCAGCAATATGTAACGCCTCCTTCATTGCCAAAATCATATAACGTGTGGCCCTACTGGAAAATACGGTTGATTCGTCACCGTCGCCACTGGAATCAGTGCCTGTGTCTGGGTCCGTGTCGACCGACTGAGGTAACGGGCATTTTACAGCCCCTGACGGTGTTTGAGGCGCCTGGACAGGTGCTGATTGATTGTCCGGCCGTCTCATGTCGTCAAATGACTGCTTTAGCGTGTTGACACTATCCCGTAATTCCATAAATAAAGCCATCCATTCTGGTGTCGACTCCCTAGGGGGTGACATCCCCATATTTGGCAATTGCTCCGCCTCCACACCAATATCGTCCTCATACATGTCGACACACACGTACCGACACACAGCAGACACACAGGGAATGCTCTTAAAGAAGACAGGACCCCACTAGCCCTTTGGGGAGACAGAGGGAGAGTTTGCCAGCACACACCAAAAGCGCTATATATGACAGGGATAGCCTTATAATAAGTGCTCCCTATATGGCTGCTTTAATATATATAATTTTGCCACAATTTTGCCCCCCCTCTCTTGTTTTACCCTGTTTCTGTAGTGCAGTGCAGGGGAGAGCCTGGGAGCCTTCCTGACCAGCGGAGCTGTGTGAGGAAAATGGTGCTGTGTGCTGAGGAGATAGGCCCCGCCCCTTTTTCGGCGGGCTCGTCTCCCGCTCTTTAACGGATTCTGGCAGGGGTTAAATATCTCCATATAGCCCCCGGAGGCTATATGTGAGGTATTTTATGCCAAAAAATAGGTTTACATTGCTTCCCAGGGCACCCCCCCCCAGCGCCCTGCACCCTCAGTGACTGCCGTGTGAAGTGTGCTGAGAGCAATGGCGCACAGCTGCAGTGCTGTGCGCTACCTTAAGAAGACTGAGGAGTCTTCTGCCGCCGATTCTGGACCTTCTTCTCTTTTCAGCATCTGCAAGGGGGCCGGCGGCGAGGCTCCGGTGACCATCCAGGCTGTACCTGTGATCGTCCCTCTGGAGCTAATGTCCAGTAGCCAAAGAAGCCAATCCATCCTGCACGCAGGTGAGTTCACTTCTTCTCCCCTAAGTCCCTCGTTGCAGTGATCCTGTTGCCAGCAGGACTCACTGTAAAATAAAAAAACCTAAGCTAAACTTTTCTAAGCAGCTCTTTAGGAGAGCCACCTAGATTGCACCCTTCTCGGACGGGCACAAAAACCTAACTGAGGCTTGGAGGAGGGTCATAGGGGGAGGAGCCAGTACACACCACCTGATCATAAAGCTTTACTTTTTGTGCCCTGTCTCCTGCGGAGCCGCTATTCCCCATGGTCCTTTCAGGAACCCCAGCATCCACTAGGACGATAGAGAAAGATATATCTGCAGATCAATTGATCTGCAGATATATCTATGGACGGATCGGGCAGGGTGTTGTGCATACACACTGCCCGATCCGTCGGGGACTGACGTCATGAACTGGACGGGCGTGTACACACGCCCGCCCAGTTCAGCTGTCAATCACCGCCGGCCGCCGCATGTGTACGGGCGGTCGGCCGACCGCCCCGTACACACACAGCGACGCGCCAATATATCGGTAGATATATTGGCCGTCGGCTGTGCTGCGCGGCCGACGCGATACGTCTGTGAACGACGGAGTTCACAGACGTATCGGCCGTACACACTGGCCGACGGACCCGCGATATATCGGCCGTTCAAGAGAACGGCCGATATATCGACCAGTGTGTACGGGCCTTAAATATCTAAAATCAGCCAATCATATAACAGCTACTCAATGGATAAAAGCATGTAGACATAGACAAGAGATTCAGTTGTTCAGAACAAACCGTAATGTGCATGATCTAAATTAGTTTGACAGTGGAATAACTGTAGGTACGGGATGGTTTCAGAATTTCAGAATGTGTTATTCTCCAAGATTTTTAACACACAACAATCTCCAGCATTCAGAGAATGGAGTGGAAGACAGTGAGAGCAACAGTTCTTTGGGCAAAAAGTGCTATTAATGAGAGAAGTCGGCAGAATGCCCAGAGTGGTTCAAGCTGAGTTAAAGACAACAGTAAAGGAACATACACACTGCGGTTTTTGCCCAGTGTGTATGCACGGCTGAAATCGCTGGGCTGAAAATCGCCCAGTGCATACACACTGAGCGCTTTTCCCCCCTGCCCAGCGATGTCAGCTGGGGTGAACGGCTTTCCGTAGCAGGACGCTATGGAAAGCCGTTCACTCCGCCGTTCATCTACTGGTAATACCAGCAAATGAACGGCGGCCGCCAGCGATGAAGCACTGGGCGGCTTTGAGCTGAAAGCATCTCAACACACCAAACGTGAGCTGCTTTCAGCTCAAAATCGCCCAGTGTGCATGGGCCTTTATTCAGATAACGATAGATTACAACAGTGGTATGCAAAAGTGCACCTTTCAATGCACAGCATATAGAATCCTGGAGTGGCTGTGCTACAACAGTAGAAAACCATACTGGGTTCCACTCCCATCAACTGAAAACAAGAAACTGAAGATATAGGGGTATATTCAATTGAAGTCGAAAGCTGCCGTCTGTCGAATAGACATCAGTTTTCGACTTTTTAAGTTCGAATCGTGATTCGACCTATTCAATATATCCCAAAATTTTCCGACAAGTCGATGAATTTGACTTGTCGAAAAGCACGTGGATCGGCAGAATAGCTGCCGATCCACGTGCTTGTGTCGAAAACGGGGCCCCCTTTTCAACCATCTCAGTTCGACTTTAAAAAAAAAGTTGATTGAGATGGGGACAGCAGCACCGGAGACGGGTAAAGCTGAGGCAGGGACGGGGTGAGCAGTGCAGGAGGATAGCCGTCGCTCACAGCAGCGTCCACCCGGCTCCAGCAAGCTCCACCAGCCAGTCAGCTCCTGTCAATTCACATATTGGAGCTGATTGGCTGGTGCGTCTATCACCTTGCACTTATCACTGGTTTATCACTTCTTTATGCTGTCTCCAGGTTAATACATCTGCCCCATGGGAGATATCCATAGCTCCTGAAGAAGCATGCTATCCATTGGCAACTCTCAAAAGGCAGAATTGACAGAAGCCTGGGATTCGTAAGACCATGTTGAACCCGGAGACCCTGGAAACTAGACTGTGCAGGCAAGGCAATTTTGACTAGATTGTGTACAATCTAGATTCTAGTATAGTCAAAATTGTATGTAGTCAAAATTGGTGGTTCTGGGCTCCGGGTATGCACCTTAACTGCGACAAAAAAAACACACCCATTTTATTTACATGTAAGAATAAGAAGTAACAGTTACCGCTGCCACTTATATATGCTGAAAAGGATACATGACCTCAAAACTTTTTCTCTAACGTCCTAGTGGATGCTGGGGACTCCGTAAGGACCATGGGGAATAGACGGGCTCCGCAGGAGACTGGGCACTCTAAAGAAAGATTCAGTACTACCTGGTGTGCACTGGCTCCTCCCTCTATGCCCCTCCTCCAGACCCCAGTTAGAATCTGTGCCCGGCCAGAGCTGGGTGCTTTTAGTGAGCTCTCCTGAGCTTGCTAATAAAAGTATTTTAGTTAGGTTTTTTTATTTTCAGAGAGCTTCTGCTGGCAACAGACTCTCTGCTACGTGGGACTGAGGGGAGAGAAGCAAACCTTCTAACTGCGGCTAGATTGCGCTTCTTAGGCTACTGGACACCATTAGCTCCAGAGGGTTCGAACACAGAATCTTAACCTTGGTCGTCCGTTCCCGGAGCCGCGCCGCCGTCCCCCTCGCAGAGCCAGAAGTCAGAAGCCGGCAGAAGCAAGAAGACATCGAAATCGGCGGCAGAAGACTCCTGTCTTCACATGAGGTAGCGCACAGCACTGCAGCTGTGCGCCATTCCACCCACACACTCCGGTCACTGTAGGGTGCAGGGGGGGGGGGGGGGCGCCCTGGGCAGCAATTAGGATACCTCTTGGCAAAAAGACACATATATACAGCTGGGCACTGTATATATGTACGAACCCCCGACATTTTATTACACAGACCCGGGACAGAAGCCCGCCGCTGAGGGGGCAGGGCCTTCTTCCTCAGCACTAACCAGCGCCATTTTCTCTTCACAGCTCCGCTGAGAGGAAGCTCCCCAGGCTCTCTCCTGCAGTATCAAGGTAGAAAAAAGGGTAAAAAGAGAGGGGGGGGGACATAAATTTAGGCGCAAATTATCATAAACAGCAGCTACTGGGTAAACACTAAGTTACTGTGTAATCCCTGGGTTATATAGCGCTGGGCTGTGTGCTGGCATACTCTCTCTCTGTCTCCCCAAAAGGCCTTGTGGGGTCCTGTCCTCAATTAGAGCATTCCCTGTGTGCGTGCGGTGTGTCGGTACGTTTGTGTCAACATGTTTGACGAGGACGGTTAAGTGGAGGCAGAACAAGTGCAAGTGACTGTGGTGTCGCCGCCGACACCTGATTGGATGGATATGTGGAAGGTGTTAAATGATAACGTAAGCTCCTTACATAAAAGGTTGGATAATCAGTCAGGGTCTCAACCCGTGTCTGATTCTACAGCTCAGAGGCCGTCAGGGTCTCAAAAGCGCCCACTATCCCAGTTGGTTGACACAGATGTCGACACGGATTCTGACTCCAGTGTCGATGACGATGAGGCAAAGTGGCAGCCTAAAATGACTAAAGCCATCCGATACATGATTATAGCAATGAAGGATGTATTGCACATATCGGAGGAAAACCCTGTCCCTGACAAGAGGGTTTATATGTTTGGGGAGAAAAAGCAAGAAGTGACTTTTCCCCCTTCACATGAATTAAATGAGTTATGTGAAAAAGCGTGGGATTCCCCTGATAGGAAAGTACTGATTTCCAAAAGATTACTTATGGCGTATCCTTTCCCGCCAACGGATAGGTTACACTGGGAATCCTCCCCTAGGGTAGACAAAGCGTTGACGCGCTTTTCTAAGAAGGTGGCCCTGCCGTCACAGGATACGGCCGCCCTAAAGGATCCTGCGGATAGGAAGCAGGAAGGTATCCTGAAGTCTGTTTATACACATTCTGGTACTCTTCTGAGGCCAGCAATTGCTGCGGCCTGGATGTGTAGTGCTGTAGCAGCATGGACGGATACTCTGTCTGAGGAGTTAGATACCCTGGACAGGGAGACTATTTTACTGACCCTAGGACATATCAGAGACGCTGTCCTATATATGCGGGATGCCCAGAGGGACATTTGCCTGCTGGGCTCTAGAATAAACGCAATGTCGATTTCTGCCAGAAGGGTCTTATGGACTCGGCAATGGACAGGTGATGCCGACTCTAAAAAACACATGGAGGTGTTGCCTTATAAGGGTGAGGAATTGTTTGGGGACAGTCTCTCGGACCTAGTTTCCACGGCTACGGCTGGGAAGTCAAATTTCTTGCCATATATTCCCTCACAGCCAAAGAAAGCACCGTATTACCAAATGCAGTCCTTTCGTTCACAGAAAAGCAAGAAAGTCAGAGGTGAATCCTTTCTTGCCAGAGGCAGGGGTAGAGGAAAAAAGCTGCACCATGCAGCTAGTTCCCAGGAACAAAAGTCCTCCCCGGCTTCCACTAAATCCACCGCATGACGCTGGGGCTCCACAGGCGGAGCCAGGAGCGGTGGGGGCGCATCTCCGAAATTTCAGCCACCAGTGGGTTCGCTCACGGGTGGATCCTTGGGCTATACAAATTGTGTTTCAAGGATACAAGCTGGAATTCGAGGTGACGCCCCCTCACCGTTACCTAAAATCGGCCTTGCCAGCTTCCCCCAGGGAAAGGGAGGTAGTGTTGGCAGCAATTCACAAGCTATATCTCCAGCAAGTGGTAGTGAAGGTTCCCCTCCTTCAACAGGGAGGGGGTTACTATTCCACCATGTTTGTGGTACCGAAACCGGACGTTTCGGTCAGACCCATTTTGAATTTAAAATCCCTGAATATTTATCTGAAGAAATTCAAGTTCAAGATGGAGTCGCTCAGGGCGGTCATTGCTAGCCTGGAGGAAGGGGATTTTATGGTGTCTCTGGACATCAAGGATGCGTACTTACATGTCCCCATTTATCCACCTCATCAGTACCACCTCAGGTTTGTGGTACAGGACTGTCATTACCAATTCCAGACGTTACAGTTTGGCCTGTCCCCGCACCGAGAATATTTACCAAGGTGATGGCGGAAATGATGGTGCTCCATCGGAAGCAAGGGGTTACAATTATCCCATACTTGGACGATCTCCTCATAAAGGCGAGGTCCAGGGAGCGGTTGCTGATCAGCGTAGCACTCTCTCAGGAAGTGTTGCTACAGCACAGCTGGATTCTGAATATTCCAAAGTCGCAGCTGATTCCTACGACGCGTCTGCCCTTCCTGGGCATGATTCTGGACACAAACCAGAAAAAGGTGTTTCTCCCGGAGGAGAAGGCTCAGGAGCTCGTGACTCTGGTCAGAGGTCTACTAAAACCAAAACAGGTATCGGTGCATCACTGCACGCGAGTCCTGGGAAAGATGGTGGCGTCATACGAAGCCATTCCCTTCGGCAGGTTCCATGCGAGGATCTTTCAGTGGGATCTGTTGGACAAGTGGTCCGGATCGCATCTTCAGATGCATCGGCTGATCACCCTGTCCCCCAGGGCCAGGGTGTCTCTTCTGTGGTGGCTGCAAAGTGCTCACCTCCTCGAGGGCCGCAGGTTCGGCATACAGTACTGGGTCCTGGTGACCACGGATGCAAGCCTCCGAGGATGGGGGGCAGTCACTCAAGGAAGAAACTTCCAGGGGCTGTGGTCAAGTCAGGAGACTTGTCTGCACATCAATATCCTGGAACTAAGGGTCATATACAACGCCCTGAGTCAAGTGGAGCCTCTGCTTCGAAACCAACCAGTGCTGATTCAGTCAGACAACATCACTGCAGTGGCCCATGTAAACCGCCAGGGCGGCACAAGAAGCAGGGTGGCAATGGCAGAAGCCACCAAGATTCTTCGTTGGGCGGAGAATCACGTACTAGCACTGTCAGCAGTGTTCATTCCGGGAGTGGACAACTGGGAAGCAGACTTCCTCAGCAGGCACGACCTCCACCCGGGAGAGTGGGGACTTCATCAAGAAGTCTTCACGCAGATTGCAAATCGATGGGAACTGCCACAGGTGGACATGATGGCGTCCCATCTCAACAAAAAGCTAAAAAGGTATTGCGCCAGGTCAAGGGACCCTCAGGCGATAGCTGTGGACGCACTAGTAACACCGTGGGTGTTCCAGTCGGTCTATGTGTTTCCTCCTCTTCCTCTTATACCAAAGGTGCTGAGAATTGTAAGAAAAAGAGGAGTTAGAACAATACTCATTGTTCCGAATTGGCCAAGAAGGACTTGGTACCCGGAATTGCAAGAAATGCTCACAGAGGACCCATGGCCTCTGCCTCTCAGACAGGACCTGTTACAACAAGGGCCCTGTCTGTTCCAAGACTTACCGCGGCTGCGTTTAACGGAATGGCAGTTGAACGCCGAATCCTAGCGGAAAAAGGCATTACGGATGAAGTTATTCCTACGCTGATAAAGGCTAGGAAGGACGTGACAGCAAAGCATTATCACCGTATATGGCGAAAATATGTTGCTTGGTGTGAGGCCAGGAAGGCCCCTACAGAGGAATTCCAGCTGGGTCGATTCCTGCACTTCCTACAGTCAGGAGTGACTATGGGCCTAAAATTAGGGTCCATAAAAGGTCCAGATTTCGGCCCTATCCATTTTCTTCCAAAAAGAACTGGCTTCACTGCCTGAGGTTCAGACGTTTGTTAAGGGAGTGCTGCATATTCAGCCCCCTTTTGTGCCACCAGTGGCACCTTGGGATCTTAACGTGGTGTTGAGTTTCCTGAAATCCCACTGGTGTGAGCCACTTAAGACCGTGGAGCTAAAGTATCTCACGTGGAAAGTGGTCATGCTGTTGGCCTTAGCTTCGGCTAGGCGTGTGTCAGAATTGGCGGCTTTGTCATGTAAAAGCCCCTATCTGGTTTTCCATATGGATAGGGCAGAATTGCGGACTCGTCCGCAATTTCTGCCAAAGGTGGTGTCATCCTTTCATTTGAACCAACCTATTGTGGTGCCTGCGGCTACTTGTGACTTGGAGGATTCCAAGTTGCTTGACGTAGTCCGGGCTTTGAAGATTTATGTGACCAGAACGGCTGGAGTCAGGAAGACCGACTCGCTGTTTGTCCTGTATGCATCCAACAAGCTGGGTGCTCCTGATTCAAAGCAAACTATTGCTCGCTGGATATGTGGCACGATTCAGCAGGCTCATTCTGCGGCTGGATTGCCGCATCCAAAATCAGTGAAAGCCCATTCCACAAGAAAGGTGGGCTCTTCTTGGGCGGCTGCCCGAGGGGTCTCGGCATTACATTTTTGCAGAGCTGCTACTTGGTCGGGTTCAAACACATTTGCAAAGTTCTACAAGTTTGATACCCTGGCTGAGGAGGACCTTGAGTTTGCCCCTTCGGTGCTGCAGAGTCATCCGTACTCTCCCGCCCGTTTGGGAGCTTTGGTATAATCTAGAGATGAGCGGGTTCGGTTTCTTTGAATCCGAACCCGCACGAACTTCACTTTTTTTTTCACGGGTCCGAGCGACTCGGATCTTCCCGCCTTGCTCGGTTAACCCGAGCGCGCCCGAACGTCATCATGACGCTGTCGGATTCTCACGAGACTCGGATTCTATATAAGGAGCCGCGCGTCGCCGCCATTTTCACACGTGCATTGAGATTGATAGGGAGAGGACGTGGCTGGCGTCCTCTCCATTAGAATAGATTAGAAGAGAGAGAGAGAGAGAGAGAGAGAGAGAGAGAGATTGTGCAGACAGAGTTTACCACAGTGACCAGTGCAGTTGTTGTTAAGTTAACTTTTATTTAATATATCCGTTCTCTGCTATATCCGTTCTCTGCCTGAAAAAAACGATACACAGCAGTCACACAGTGTGACTCAGTCTGTGTGCACTCAGCTCAGCCCAGTGTGCTGCACATCAATGTATAAAAGCTTATAATAATTGTGGGGGAGACTGGGGAGCACTGCAGGTTGTTATAGCAGGAGCCAGGAGTACATAATATTATATTAATTTAAAATTAAACAGTGCACACTTTTGCTGCAGGAGTGCCACTGCCAGTGTGACTAGTGGTGACCAGTGCCTGACCACCAGTATAGTAGTATATTGTTGTATACTATCTCTTTATCAACCAGTCTATATTAGCAGCAGACACAGTACAGTGCGGTAGTTCACGGCTGTGGCTACCTCTGTGTCGGCAGTCGGCACTCGGCAGGCAGTCCGTCCATCCATAATTGTATAATTATATACCACCTAACCGTGGTATTTTTTTTTCTTTCTTTATACCGTCGTCATAGTCATACTAGTTGTTACGAGTATACTACTATCTCTTTATCAACCAGTGTACAGTGCGGTAGTTCACGGCTGTGGCTACCTCTGTGTCGGCAGTCGGTCCGTCCATCCATAATTGTATTATTATAATATATACCACCTAACCGTGGTTTTTTTTTCATTCTTTATACCGTCATAGTGTCATACTAGTTGTTACGAGTATACTACTATCTCTTTATCAACCAGTGTACAGTGCGGTAGTTCACGGCTGTGGCTACCTCTGTGTCGGCAGTCGGCAGGCAGTCCGTCCATCCATAATTGTATTATAATATATACCACCTAACCGTGGTTTTTTTTTCATTCTTTATACCGTCATAGTGTCATACTAGTTGTTACGAGTATACTACTATCTCTTTATCAACCAGTGTACAGTGCGGTAGTTCACGGCTGTGGCTACCTCTGTGTCGGCAGTCGGCAGGCAGTCCGTCCATCCATAATTGTATTATAATATATACCACCTAACCGTGGTTTTTTTTTCATTCTTTATACCGTCATAGTCAGTCATACTAGTTGTTACGAGTATACTACTATCTCTTTATCAACCAGTGTACAGTGCGGTAGTTCACGGCTGTGGCTACCTCTGTGTCGGCACTCGGCAGGCAGTCCGTCCATCCATAATTGTATTATAATATATACCACCTAACCGTGGTTTTTTTTTCATTCTTTATACCGTCATAGTCAGTCATACTAGTTGTTACGAGTATACTACTATCTCTTTATCAACCAGTGTACAGTGCGGTAGTTCACGGCTGTGGCTACCTCTGTGTCGGAACTCGGCAGGCAGTCCGTCCATCCATAATTGTATTACAATATATACCACCTAACCGTGGTTTTTTTTTCATTCTTTATACCGTCATAGTCAGTCATACTAGTTGTTACGAGTATACTACTATCTCTTTATCAACCAGTGTACAGTGCGGTAGTTCACGGCTGTGGCTACCTCTGTGTCGGCACTCGGCAGGCAGTCCGTCCATCCATAATTGTATTACAATATATACCACCTAACCGTGGTTTTTTTATACCACCTAACCGTGGCAGTCCGTCCATAATTGTATACTAGTATCCAATCCATCCATCTCCATTGTTTACCTGAGGTGCCTTTTAGTTCTGCCTATAAAATATGGAGAACAAAAAAGTTGAGGTTCCAAAATTAGGGAAAGATCAAGATCCACTTCCACCTCGTGCTGAAGCTGCTGCCACTAGTCATGGCCGAGACGATGAAATGCCAGCAACGTCGTCTGCCAAGGCCGATGCCCAATGTCATAGTACAGAGCATGTCAAATCCAAAACACCAAATATCAGAAAAAAAAGGACTCCAAAACCTAAAATAAAATTGTCGGAGGAGAAGCGTAAACTTGCCAATATGCCATTTACCACACGGAGTGGCAAGGAACGGCTGAGGCCCTGGCCTATGTTCATGGCTAGTGGTTCAGCTTCACATGAGGATGGAAGCACTCAGCCTCTCGCTAGAAAACTGAAGACACTCAAGCTGGCAAAAGCACCGCAAAGAACTGTGCGTTCTTTGAAATCCCAAATCCACAAGGAGAGTCCAATTGTGTCGGTTGCGATGCCTGACCTTCCCAACACTGGACGTGAAGAGCATGCGCCTTCCACTATTTGCATGCCCCCTGCAAGTGCTGGAAGGAGCACCCGCAGTCCAGTTCCTGATAGTCAGATTGAAGATGTCAGTGTTGAAGTACACCAGGATAAGGAGGATATGGGTGTTGCTGGCGCTGGGGAGGAAATTGACCAGAAGGATTCTGATGGTGAGGTGGTTTGTTTAAGTCAGGCACCCGGGGAGACACCTGTTGTCCGTGGGAGGAATATGGCCGTTGACATGCCAGGTGAAAATACAAAAAAAAATCAGCTCTTCGGTGTGGAGGTATTTCACCAGAAATGCGGACAACAGGTGTCAAGCCGTGTGTTCCCTTTGTCAAGCTGTAATAAGTAGGGGTAAGGACGTTAACCACCTCGGAACATCCTCCCTTATACGTCACCTGCAGCGCATTCATAATAAGTCAGTGACAAGTTCAAAAACTTTGGGTGACAGCGGAAGCAGTCCACTGACCAGTAAATCCCTTCCTCTTGTAACCAAGCTCACGCAAACCACCCCACCAACTCCCTCAGTGTCAATTTCCTCCTTCCCCAGGAATGCCAATAGTCCTGCAGGCCATGTCACTGGCAAGTCTGACGAGTCCTCTCCTGCCTGGGATTCCTCCGATGCATCCTTGCGTGTAACGCCTACTGCTGCTGGCGCTGCTGTTGTTGCCGCTGGGAGTCGATGGTCATCCCAGAGGGGAAGTCGTAAGCCCACTTGTACTACTTCCAGTAAGCAATTGACTGTTCAACAGTCCTTTGCGAGGAAGATGAAATATCACAGCAGTCATCCTACTGCAAAGCGGATAACTGAGTCCTTGACAACTATGTTGGTGTTAGACGTGCGTCCGGTATCCGCCGTTAGTTCACAGGGAACTAGACAATTTATTGAGGCAGTGTGCCCCCGTTACCAAATACCATCTAGGTTCCACTTCTCTAGGCAGGCGATACCGAGAATGTACACGGACGTCAGAAAAAGACTCACCAGTGTCCTAAAAAATGCAGTTGTACCCAATGTCCACTTAACCACGGACATGTGGACAAGTGGAGCAGGGCAGGGTCAGGACTATGACTGTGACAGCCCACTGGGTAGATGTATGGACTCCCGCCGCAAGAACAGCAGCGGCGGCACCAGTAGCAGCATCTCGCAAACGCCAACTCTTTCCTAGGCAGGCTACGCTTTGTATCACCGCTTTCCAGAATACGCACACAGCTGAAAACCTCTTACGGCAACTGAGGAAGATCATCGCGGAATGGCTTACCCCAATTGGACTCTCCTGTGAATTTGTGGCATCGGACAACGCCAGCAATATTGTGTGTGCATTAAATATGGGCAAATTCCAGCACGTCCCATGTTTTGCACATACCTTGAATTTGGTGGTGCAGAATTTTTTAAAAAACGACAGGGGCGTGCAAGAGATGCTGTCGGTGGCCAGAAAAATTGCGGGACACTTTCGGCGTACAGGCACCACGTACAGAAGACTGGAGCACCACCAAAAACTACTGAACCTGCCCTGCCATCATCTGAAGCAAGAAGTGGTAACGAGGTGGAATTCAACCCTCTATATGCTTCAGAGGTTGGAGGAGCAGCAAAAGGCCATTCAAGCCTATACAATTGAGCACGATATAGGAGATGGAATGCACCTGTCTCAAGTGCAGTGGAGAATGATTTCAACGTTGTGCAAGGTTCTGATGCCCTTTGAACTTGCCACACGTGAAGTCAGTTCAGACACTGCCAGCCTGAGTCAGGTCATTCCCCTCATCAGGCTTTTGCAGAAGAAGTTGGAGGCATTGAAGAAGGAGCTAACACGGAGCGATTCCGCTAGGCATGTGGGACTTGTGGATGCAGCCCTTAATTCGCTTAACAAGGATTCATGGGTGGTCAATCTGTTGAAATCAGAGCACTACATTTTGGCCACCGTGCTCGATCCTAGATTTAAAGCCTACCTTGGATCTCTTTCCGGCAGACACAGGTCTGCTGGGGTTGAAAGACCTGCTGGTGACAAAATTGTCAAGTCAAGCGGAACGCGACCTGTCAACATCTCCTCCTTCACATTCTCCCGCAACTGGGGGTGCGAGGAAAAGGCTCAGAATTCCGAGCCCACCCGCTGGCGGTGATGCAGGGCAGTCTGGAGCGACTGCTGATGCTGACATCTGGTCCGGACTGAAGGACCTGCCAACGATTACGGACATGTCGTCTACTGTCACTGCATATGATTCTCTCAACATTGATAGAATGGTGGAGGATTATATGAGTGACCGCATCCAAGTAGGCACGTCACACAGTCCGTACTTATACTGGCAGGAAAAAGAGGCAATTTGGAGGCCCTTGCACAAACTGGCTTTATTCTACCTAAGTTGCCCTCCCACAAGTGTGTACTCCGAAAGAGTGTTTAGTGCCGCCGCTCACCTTGTCAGCAATCGGCGTACGAGGTTACATCCAGAAAATGTGGAGAAGATGATGTTCATTAAAATGAATTATAATCAATTCCTCCGCGGAGACATTGACCAGCAGCAATTGCCTCCACAAAGTACACAGGGAGCTGAGATGGTGGATTCCAGTGGGGACGAATTGATAATCTGTGAGGAGGGGGATGTACACGGTGATATATCGGAGGGTGAAGATGAGGTGGACATCTTGCCTCTGTAGAGCCAGTTTGTGCAAGGAGAGATTAATTGCTTCTTTTTTGGGGGGGGTCCAAACCAACCCGTCATATCAGTCACAGTCGTGTGGCAGACCCTGTCACTGAAATGATGGGTTGGTTAAAGTGTGCATGTCCTGTTTTGTTTATACAACATAAGGGTGGGTGGGAGGGCCCAAGGATAATTCCATCTTGCACCTCTTTTTTCTTTTCTTTTTCTTTGCATCATGTGCTGATTGGGGAGGGTTTTTTGGAAGGGACATCCTGCGTGACACTGCAGTGCCACTCCTAGATGGGCCCGGTGTTTGTGTCGGCCACTAGGGTCGCTAATCTTACTCACACAGCTACCTCATTGCGCCTCTTTTTTTCTTTGCGTCATGTGCTGTTTGGGGAGGGTTTTTTGGAAGGGCCATCCTGCGTGACACTGCAGTGCCACTCCTAGATGGGCCCGGTGTTTGTGTCGGCCACTAGGGTCGCTAATCTTACTCACACAGCTACCTCATTGCGCCTCTTTTTTTTCTTTGCGTCATGTGCTGTTTGGGGAGGGTTTTTTGGAAGGGACATCCTGCGTGACACTGCAGTGCCACTCCTAGATGGGCCCGGTGTTTGTGTCGGCCACTAGGGTCGCTTATCTTACTCACACAGCGACCTCGGTGCAAATTTTAGGACTAAAAATAATATTGTGAGGTGTGAGGTATTCAGAATAGACTGAAAATGAGTGTAAATTATGGTTTTTGAGGTTAATAATACTTTGGGATCAAAATGACCCCCAAATTCTATGATTTAAGCTGTTTTTTAGTGTTTTTGGAAAAAAACACCCGAATCCAAAACACACCCGAATCCGACAAAAATAATTCGGTGAGGTTTTGCCAAAACGCGTTCGAACCCAAAACACGGCCGCGGAACCGAACCCAAAACCAAAACACAAAACCCGAAAAATTTCAGGCGCTCATCTCTAGTATAATCCCCATGGTCCTTACGAGTCCCCAGCATCCACTAGGACGTTAGAGAAAAATAAGATTTTACTCACCGGTAAATCTATTTCTCGTAGTCCGTAGTGGATGCTGGGAACTCCGAAAGGACCATGGGGAATAGCGGCTCCGCAGGAGACTGGGCACAACTAAAAGAAAGCTTTTAGACTACCTGGTGTGCACTGGCTCCTCCCACTATGACCCTCCTCCAAGCCTCAGTTAGGATACTGTGCCCGGAAGAGCTGACACAATAAGGAAGGATTTTGAATCCCGGGTAAGACTCATACCAGCCACACCAATCACACCGTATAACTCGTGATACCATATCCAGTTAATAGTATGAAACATAACTGAGCCTCTCAACAGATGGCTCATAACAATAACCCTTTAGTTAACAATAACTATGTACAAGTATTGCAGACAATCCGCACTTGGGATGGGCGCCCAGCATCCACTACGGACTACGAGAAATAGATTTACCGGTGAGTAAAATCTTATTTTCTCTAACATCCTAGTGGATGCTGGGAACTCCGAAAGGACCATGGGGATTATACCAAAGCTCCCAAACGGGCGGGAGAGTGCGGATGACTCTGCAGCACCGAATGAGAGAACTCAAGGTCCTCCTCAGCCAGGGTATCAAATTTGTAGAATTTAGCAAACGTGTTTGCCCCTGACCAAGTTGCAGCTCGGCAAAGTTGTAAAGCCGAGACCCCTCGGGCAGCCGCCCAAGATGAGCCCACTTTCTTCGTGGAATGGGCTTTTACTGATTTAGGATGCGGCAATCCAGCCGCAGAATGCTCCAGCTGAATTGTGCTACAAATTCAGCGAGCAATAGTCTGCTTAGAAGCAGGAGCACCTATTTTGTTGGGTGCCTACAGGATAAAAAGCGAGTCAGTTTTCCTGACTCCAGCCGTCCTGGAAATATAAATTTTTAAGGCCCCGACTACGTCCAGTAACTTGGAATCTTCCAAGTCCCTAGTAGCCGCAGGCACTACAATAGGTTTGTTCAAGTGAAAAGCTGATACCACCTTAGGGAGAAACTGGGGACGAGTCCTCAATTCTGCCCTATCCATATGGAAAATCAGATAAGGGCTTTTACATGACAAAGTCGCCCATTCTGACACACGCCTGGCCGAAGCCAAGGCCAATAACATGACCACTTTCCACGCGAGATATTTCAAATCCACAGTTTTAAGTGGCTCAAACCAAGGTGATTTTAGGAAACTCAACACCACGTTGAGATCCCAAGGTGCCACAGGAGGCACAAAAGGGGGCTGAATATGTAGCACTCCCTTTACAAATGTCTGAACTCCAGGCAGTGAAGCCAATTCTTTCTGGAAGAAAATCGACAGAGCCGAAATCTGGACCTTAATGGAACCCAAGTTTAGGCCCATAGTCACTCCTGACTGTAGGAAGTGCAGAAAACGACCCAGCTGAAATTTCTCTGTTGGGGCCTTCCTGGCCTCACACCACGCAACATATTTTCGCCAAATACGGTGATAATGGTTTGCGGTTACTTCTTTCCTGGCTTTTATCAGCGTAGGAATGACCCTTTCCTTTAGGATCCGGAATTCAACCGCCATGCCGTCAAACGCAGTCGCGGAAAGTCTTGGAACAGACAGGGCCCCTGCTGTAGCAGATCCTGTCTGAGCGGTAGAGGCCATGGGTCCTCTGATATCATTTCTTGAAGTTCTGGGTACCAAGCTCTTCTTGACCCATCCGGAACCACGAGTATCGTTCTTACTCCTCGTTTTCTTATTATTCTCAGTACCTTTGGTATGAGAGGCAGAGGAGGGAATACATAAACCGACTGGTACACCCACGGTGTCACTAGAGCGTCCACAGCTATTACCTGAGGGTCCCTTGACCTGACGCAATATCTAGTTTTTTGTTTAGGCGGGACGCCATCATGTCCACCTGTGGCCTTTCCCAACGGTTTACCAACAGTTGGAAGACTTCTGGATGAAGTCCCCACTCTCCCGGGTGTAGGTCGTGTCTGCTGAGGAAGTCTGCTTCCCAGTTGTCCACTCCCGGAATGAACACTGCTGACAGTGCTAAGACGTGATTTTCCGCCCATCGGAGAATCCTTGTGGCTTCTGCCATCGCCATCCTGCTTCTTGTGCCGCCCTGTCGGTTTACATGGGCGACTGCCGTGATGTTGTCTGATTGGATCAGTACCGGCTGGTTTTGAAGCAGAGGCCTTGCCAGACTTAGGGCATTGTAAATGGCCCTCAGTTCCGGAATATTTATGTGTAGGGACAACTCCTGACTTGACCAAAGTCCTTGGAAATTTCTTCCCTGTGTGACTGCCCCCCAGCCTCGAAGGCTGGCATCCGTGGTTACCAGGACCCAGTCCTGTATGCCGAATCTGCGGCCCTCTTGAAGATGAGCACTCTGCAGCCACCACAGTAGAGATACCCTGGTCCTTGGAGACAGGGTTATCAGCCGATGCATCTGAAGATGCGATCCCGACCACTTGTCCAAGAGGTCCCACTGAAAGGTTCTTGCATGGAACCTGCCGAATGGAATTTTGCTTCGTAAGAAGCTACCATTTTTCCCAGGACTCGTGTGCAGTGAAGCACCGATACCTGTTTTGGTTTCAGGAGGTCTCTGACTAGAGATGACCGCTCCTTGGCTTTCTCCTGCGGGAGAAACACTTTTTTCTGTTGTGTGTCCAGAACCATCCCCAGGAACAGTAGGCGTGTGGTAGGAACCAGCTGTGACTTTGGAATGTATAGAATCCATCCGTGCTGTTGTAGCACTTCCCGAGATAGTGCTACTCCGACCAACAACTGCTCCTTGGACCTCGCCTTTATAAGGAGATCGTCCAAGTACGGGATAATTAAAATAAGAATTTACTTACCGATAATTCTATTTCTCGTAGTCCGTAGTGGATGCCGGGAACTCCGTAAGGACCATGGGGAATAGCGGCTCCGCAGGAGTCTGGGCACATCTAAAGAAAGCTTTAGGACTACCTGGTGTGCACTGGCTCCTCCCCCTATGACCCTCCTCCAAGCCTCAGTTAGGATACTGTGCCCGGACGAGCGTACACAATAAGGAAGGATTTTGAATCCCGGGTAAGACTCATACCAGCCACACCAATCACACCGTACAACTTGTGATCTGAACCCAGTTAACAGCATGATAATAGAGGAGCCTTTAGAAAAGATGGCTCACTACAGCAATAACCCGAATTTTTTGGTAACAATAATTATGTACCAGTATTGCAGACAATCCGCACTTGGGATGGGCGCCCAGCATCCACTACGGACTACGAGAAATAGAATTATCGGTAAGTAAATTCTTATTTTCTCTGACGTCCTAGTGGATGCTGGGAACTCCGTAAGGACCATGGGGATTATACCAAAGCTCCCAAACGGGCGGGAGAGTGCGGATGACTCTGCAGCACCAATTGAGAGAACTCCCGGTCCTCCTCAGCCAGGGTATCAAATTTGTAGAATTTTACAAACGTATTTGCTCCTGACCAAGTAGCTGCTCGGCAAAGTTGCAAAGCCGAGACCCCTCGGGCAGCTGCCCAAGATGAGCCCACCTTCCTTGTGGAGTGGGCATTTACAGATTTTTTGGCTGTGGCAGGCCTGCCACAGAATGTGCAAGCTGAATTGTACTACAAATCCAACGAGCAATAGACTGCTTAGAAGCAGGAGCACCCAGCTTGTTGGGTGCATACAGGATAAACAGCGAGTCAGATTTCCTGACTCCAGCCGTCCTGGAAACATATATTTTCCGGGTCCTGACAACGTCTAGCAACTTGGAGTCCTCCAAGTCCCTAGTAGCCGCAGGCACCACAATAGGTTTAGGTGAACGCTGAAACCACCTTAGGGAGAAACTGAGGACGAGTCCTCAATTCCGCCCTGTCCGAATGGAAAATCGGATAAGGGCTTTTTCAGGATAAAGCCGCCAATTCTGACACGCGCCTGGCCCAGGCCAGAGCCAACAGCATGACCACTTTTCCTGTGAGATATTTTAACTCCACAGATTTAAGTGGGTCAAACCAATGTGACTTTTGGAACCCAAAAACTACCTTGAGATCCCAAAGTGCCACTGAAGGCACAAAAGGAGGCTGTATACGCAGTACCCCTTTAACAAACATCTGAACTTCAGGGACTGAAGCTAGTTCTTTTTGGAAGAAAATTGACAGAGCCGAAATTTGAACCTTAATGGACCCCAATTTCAGGCCCATAGATACTCCTGTTTGCAGGAAATGTAGGAATCGATCCAGTTGAATTTCCTCCGTCGGGCCTTACTGGCCTCGCACCACGCAACATATTTTCGCCAAATGCCGTGATAATGTTTTGCGGTTACATCCTTCCTGGCTTTGATCAGGATAGAGATGACTTCATCCGGAATGCCTTTTTCCTTCAGGATCCGGCGTTCAACCGCCATGCCGTCAACGCAGCCGCGGTAAGTCTTGGAACAGACAAGGTCCTTGCTGGAGCAGGTCCCTACTTAGAGGTAGAGGCCACGGATCCTCCGTGAGCATCTCTTGAAGTTCCGGTTACCAAGTCCTTCTTGGCTAATCCGGAGCCACGAATATAGTGCTTACTCCTCTCCATCTTATCAATCTCAGTACCTTGGGTATGAGAGGCAGAGGAGGGAACCCATACACTGATTGGTACACCCACGGTGTTACCAGAGCATCTACAGCTATTGCCTGAGGGTCCCTTGACCTGGCGCAATACCTGTCGAGTTTTTCCCAACGGTTTATAATCATGTGGAAGACTTCTGGGTGAAGTCCCCACTCTCCCGGGTGGAGGTCGTGCTGAGGAAATCTGCTTCCCAGTTGTCCACTCCCGGAATGAAAACTGCTGACAGTGCTATCACATGGTTTTTCGCCCAGCGAAGAATCCTTGCAGCTTCTGCCATTGCCCTCCTGCTTCTTGTGGCACCCTGTCTGTTTTCGTGGGTGACTGCAGTAATGTTGTCCGACTGGATTAACACCGGCTGACCTTGAAGCAGAGGTCTTGCTAAGCTTAGAGCATTGTAAATGGCCCTTAGCTTCAGGATATTTATGTGAAGTGATGTCTCCAGGCTTGACCATAAGCCCTGGATATTCCTTCCCTGTGTGACTGCTCCCCAGCCTCGCAGGCTGGCATCCGTGGTCACCAGGACCCAGTCCTGAATGCCGAATCTGCGGCCCTCTAGAAGATGAGCACTCTGCAACCACCACAGGAGGGATACCCTTGTCCTTGGTGACAGGGTTATCCGCTGATGCATCTAAAGATGCGACCCGGACCATTTGTCCAGTAGGTTCCACTGGAAAGTCTTGCGTGGAATCTGCCCAATGGGATTGCTTCGTAGGAAGCCACCATTTTTACCCAGAACCCTTGTGCATTGATGCACTGAGACTTGGTTCGGTTTTAGGAGGTTCCTGACTAGCTCGGATAACTCCCTGGCTTTCTCCTCCGGGAGAAACACCTTCTTTCTGGACTGTGTCCAGGATCATCCCTAGGAACAGAAGACAAGTCGTCGGAACCAGCTGCGATTTTGGAATATTGAGAATCCAATCGTGCTGCCGCAACACTACCTGAGATAGTGCTACACCGATCTCCAACTGTTCCCTGGATCTTACCCTTATCAGGGAATCGTCCAAGTAAAGGATAACTAAAATTCCCTTCCTTCGAAGGAATATCATCATTTCGGTCATTACTTCAGTAAAGACCCGGGGTGCCGTGGACCATCCCTACGGCAGCGTCTGAACTGATAGTGACAGTTCTGTATCATAACCTGAGATACCCTTGGTGAGAAGGGTAAATTTTGACATGAAGGTAAGCATCCTTGATGTCCCGAGACATCATGTAGTCCCCTTCTTCCAGGTTCGCAATCACTGCTCTGAGTGACTCAATCTTTAATTTGAACCTCTGTATGTAAGTGTTCAAAGATTTTAAAATCGAGCCGTCTGGCTTCGGTACCACAATAGTGTGGAATAATACCCCGTTCCCTGTTGCAGGAGGGGTATTTAATTATCACCTGCTGGGAATACAGCTTGTGAATGGCTTCCAAAACTGCCTCCCTGTCAGCGGGAGACGTCGGTAAAGACTTTTGGAAACGGCGAGGGGAATACGTCTCGAATTCCAATTTGTACCCCTGAAATATTACCTGAAGGATCCAGGGGTCTATTTGCGAGTGAGCCCACTGCGCACTGAAATTCATTGAGAACGGGCCCCCACCGTGCCTGAGCTTGTAAAGCCCTAGCGTCATACTGAGGGCTTGGCAGAGGCGGAAAAGGGTTTCTGTTCCTGGGAACTGGCTGATCACTGCAGCCATTTTCCTCTCCCTCTGTCACGAGCAGAAAAGAGGAACCCTTTTGTCCGCTTGCCAAACAGGACTGCGCCTGATAATACGGCGTCTTATTTTGAGAGGCGACCTGGGGTACAAACGTGGATATCCCAGCTGTTGCCGTGGCCACCAGGTCTGAAAGACCGACCCCAAATGTCCCCTTTTTTTTAAGGCAATACTTCCAAATGCCGTTTGGAATCCGCATCACCTGACCACTTTACTGGTAGAATTGGACAACGCACTTATACTTGATGCCAGTCGGCAAATATTCCGCTGTGCATCATGCATATATAGAAATGCATCTTTTAATTGCTCTATAGGCAATAATATACTGTCCTTATCTAGGATATCAATATTTCCAGTCAGGGAATCCGACCACGCCAACCCAGCACTGCACATCCAGGCTGAGGCGATTGCTGGTCGCAGTATAACACCAGTATGTGTGTAAATACATTTTAGGATACCCTCCTGCTTTCTATCAGCATGATCCTTAAGGGCGGCCATCTCAGGAGAGGGTAGAGCCCTTGTTCTTACAAGCGTGTGAGCGCCTTATCCCCCCTAGGGGGTGTTTCCCAACGCACCCTAACCTCTGGCGGGAAAAGGTATACTGCCAATAACTTTTTAGAATTATCAATTGTTATCGGGGGGAAACCCACGCATCATCACACACCTCATTTTATTTCTCAGATTCAGGAAAACTACAAGTAGTTTTTCCTCACCAACATAATACCCCTTTTTGGTGGTACTCATATCAGAAATGTGTAAACATTTTCCTTTGTGTGGCCCTATTGGAAAACACGGTTTGTCTCTTCACCGTCGACACAGGAGTCAGTATCTGTGTCGGCATCTGTATTTGCCATCTGAGGTAACGGGCGCTTTAGAGCCCCTGACGGCCCATGAGACGTCTGGACATGCACAAGCTGAGTAGCCGGCTGTCTCATGTCAACCACTGTCTTTTATACAGAGCTGACACTGTCACGTAATTTTTAACAGTACATCCACTCAGGTGTCGACCCCCTAGGGGGTGACATCACTATTACAGACACTCTGCTCCGTCTCCACATCATTTTTCTCCTCATACATGTCGACACAAACGTACCGACACACAGCACACACACAGGGAATGCTCTGATAGAGGACAGGACCCCACTAGCCCTTTGGGGAGACAGAGGGAGAGTTTGCCAGCACACACCAGAGCGCTATATTATATATATATATATATATATATATATATATATATATATATATATATATATATATATATATACATATACATATATACAGGGATAACCTTATATAAGTGTTTTCCCCTTTATAGCTGCTGTATTATTTATACTGCGCCTAATTAGTGCCCCCCTCTCTTTTTTAACCCCTTTCTGTAGTGTAGTGACTGCAGGGGAGAGCCAGGGAGCTTCCCTCCAACGGAGCTGTGAGGGAAAATGGCGCCAGTGTGCTGAGGAGATAGGCTCCGCCCCCTTCTCGGCAGCCTTATCATCCGTTTTTCTGTATGTTCTGGCAGGGGTTAAATGCATCCATATAGCCCAGGAGCTATATGTGATGCATTTATATTAGCCATATAAGGTTTTTATCGATTTATTGCGTCTCAGGGCGCTGCCCCCCCCCAGCGCCCTGCACCCTCAGTGACCGGAGTGTGAAGTGTGCTGAGAGCAATGGCGCACAGCTGCGGTGCTGTGCGCTACCTTATCTGAAGACAGGACCGTCTTCTGCCGCCGATTTTCCGGACCTCTTCGCTCTTCTGGCTCTGTAAGGGGGCCGGCGGCGCGGCTCCGGGACCCATCCAGGCTGGACCTGTGATCGTCCCTCTGGAGCTAATGTCCAGTAGCCAAGAAGCCCAATCCACTCTGCACACAGGTGAGTTCGCTTCTTCTCCCCTTAGTCCCTCGATGCAGTGAGCCTGTTGCCAGCAGGTCTCACTGAAAATAATAAACCTAAACTAAAACTTTCACAAAGAGCTCAGGAGAGCCCCTAGTGTGCACCCTTCTCGTTCGGGCACAGAGATCTAACTGAGGCTTGGAGGAGGGTCATAGGGGGAGGAGCCAGTGCACACCAGGTAGTCCTAAAGCTTTCTTTAGATGTGCCCAGACTCCTGCAGAGCCGCTATTCCCCATGGTCCTTACGGAGTTCCCAGCATCCACTAGGACGTCAGAGAAAACTCCCTTTTTTCGAAGGAGTATCATCATTTCTGCCATTACCTTGGTAAAGACCCTCGGTGCCGTGGACAGTCCAAACGGCAGTGTTTGGAATTGGTAATGGCAATCCTGTACCACAAATCTGAGGTACTCCTGGTGAGGATGGTAAATGGGGACATGTAGGTAAGCATCCTTGATGTCCAGAGATACCATGTAATCCCCCTCCTCCAGGCTTGCAATAACCGCCCTGAGCGATTCCATCTTGAACTTGAATTTATGTATGTGTTCAAGGATTTCAAATTTAAAATGGGTCTCACCGAACCGTCCGGTTTCGGTACCACAAACAGTGTGGAATAGTAACCCCGTCCTTGTTGAAGTAGGGGCACCTTGACTATCACCTGCTGGGAATACAGCTTGTGAATTGCCTCTAGCACAGCCTCCCTGCCTGAGGGAGTTGTCGGCAAGGCAGATTTGAGGAAACGCCGGGGGGGAGACGCCTCGAATTCCAGCTTGTACCCCTGAGATACTACTTGAAAGATCCAGGGATCCACCTGTGAGCGAGCCCACTGATCGCTGAAATTTTTGAGGCGGCCCCCCACCGTACCTGGCTACGCCTGTGGAGCCCCCGCGTCATGCGGTGGACTCAGAGGAAGCGGGGGAAGAATTTTGATTCTGGGAACTGGCTGACTGGTGCAGCTTTTTCCCTCTTCCCTCGTCTCTGTGCAAAAAGGAAGCGCCTTTGACCCGCTTGCTTTTCTGAAGCCGAAAGGACTGTACCTGATAATACAGTGCTTTCTTAGGCTGTGAGGAAACCTGAGGTAAAAAAATTTTCTTCCCAGCTGTTGCTGTGGATACGAGGTCCCAGGGACCATCCCCAAACAATTCCTCACCCTTATAAGGCTCTATGTGCCTTTTAAAGTCAGCATAACCTGTCCAGTGTCGGGTCTCTAATACCCTCCTGACAGAATGGACATTGCATTAATTCTGGATGCCAGCCGGCAAAATATCCCTCTGTGCATCCCTCAAATATAAGACGACGTCTTTAATATGCTCTTATGTTCGCAAAATAGTATCCCTGTTTGACAGGGTCACAGACCACGCTGCAGCTATCTGCAGGTCTCAGTCTAGTACCTGAGTGTGTAAATACAGACTTCAGGATAGCCTCCTGCTTTTTATCAGCAGGTACCTTCAAAGTGGCCGTATCCTAAGACGGCAGTGCCACCTTTTTTGACAAACGTGTGAGCGCCTTATCCACCCTAGGGGATATCTCCCAGCGTAACTTATCCTCTGGCGGGAAAGGGTACGCCATCAGTAACTTTTTAGAAATTACCAGTTTCTTATCGGGGGAACCCACGCTTTTTCACACTTCATTCACTCATTTGATGGGGGAACAAAACACTGCCTGCTTTTTCTCCCCACACATAAAACCCTTTTTTAGTGGTACTTGGGTTAATGTCAGAAATGTGTAACACATTTTTTTATTGCCGGGATCATGTAACGGATGTTCCTAGTGGATTGTGTATATGTCTTAACCTCGTCGACACTGGAGTCAGACTCCGTGTCGACATCTGTGTCTGCCATCTGAGGGAGCGGGCGTTTTTGAGCCCCTGATGGCCTTTGAGACGCCTGGGCAGGCGCGGGCTGAGAAGCCGGCTGTCCCACAGCTGTTACGTCATCCAGCCTTTTATGTAAGGAGTTGACACTGTCGGTTTTTACCTTCCACCTATCCATCCACTCTGGTGTCGGCCCCACAGGGGGCGACATCACATTTATCGGCATCTGCTCTGCCACCACATAAGCCTCCTCATCAAACGTGTCGACACAGCCGTACCGACACACCGCACACACACAGGGAATGCTCTGACTGAGGAAAGGACCCCACACAGCCCTTTGGAGAGACAGAGAGAGAGTATGCCAGCACACACCAGAGCGCTATATAATTTAGGGATTAACACTATATTGAGTGAATTTTTCCCAATAGCTGCTTGTATATACAATATTGCGCCTAAATTTAGTGCCCCCCTCTCTTTTTAACCCTTTGAGCCTGCAAACTACAGGGGAGAGCCTGGGGAGCTGTCTTCCAGCTGCACTGTGAAGAGAAAATGGCGCCAGTGTGCTGAGGGAGATAGCTCCGCCCCTTTTTCACGGACTTTTCTCCCGCTTTTTTATGGATTCTGGCAGGGGTATTTATCACATATATAGCCTCTGGGGCTATATATTGTGATATATTTGCCAGCCAAGGTGTTTTTATTGCTGCTCAGGGCGCCCCCCCCCCCAGCGCCCTGCACCCTCAGTGACCGGAGTGTGAAGTGTGTATGAGGAGCAATGGCGCACAGCTGCAGTGCTGTGCGCTACCTTGGTGAAGACTGATGTTTTCTGCCGCCGATTTTCCGGACCTCTTCTTGCTTCTGGCTCTGTAAGGGGGACGGCAGCGCGGCTCCGGGAACGAACACCAAGGCCAGTTCCATGCGGTCGATCCCTCTGGAGCTAATGGTGTCCAGTAGCCTAAGAAGCCCAAGCTAGCTGCAAGCAGGTAGGTTCGCTTCTTCTCCCCTTAGTCCCTCGATGCAGTGAGCCTGTTGCCAGCAGGTCTCACTGTAAAATAAAAAAACTAAAATAAACTTTCTTTCTAGGAGCTCAGGAGAGCCCCTAGTGTGCATCCAGCTCAGCCGGGCACAGAAATCTGAGGCTTGGAGGAGGGTCATAGTGGGAGGAGCCAGTGCACACCAGGTAGTCTAAAAGCTTTCTTTTAGTTGTGCCCAGTCTCCTGCGGAGCCGCTATTCCCCATGGTCCTTTCGGAGTTCCCAGCATCCACTAGGACGTTAGAGAAATAAGATTTTACTCACCGGTAAATCTATTTCTCGTAGTCCGTAGTGGATGCTGGGCGCCCGTCCCAAGTGCGGACTTTCTGCAATACGTGTATATAGTTATTGCTTACTAAAGGGTTATGTTATGTGGCATCAATTGAGTGATGCTTGTTTGTTGTTCATACTGTTAACTGGGTAAGTTTATCACGAGTTATACGGTGTGATTGGTGTGGCTGGTATGAGTCTTACCCTGGATTCCAAAATTCTTTCCTTGTAATGTCAGCTCTTCCAGGCACAGTTTCCTTAACTGAGGTCTGGAGGAGGGGCATAGAGGGAGGAGCCAGTGCACACCAGGTAGTACTAAATCTTTCTTTAGAGTGCCCAGTCTCCTGCAGAGCCCGTCTATTCCCCATGGTCCTTACGGAGTCCCCAGCATCCACTACGGACTACGAGAAATAGATTTACCGGTGAGTAAAATAAGAATTTACTCACCGGTAATTCTATTTCTCGTAGTCCGTAGTGGATGCTGGGAACTCCGTAAGGACCATGGGGAATAGCGGGCTCCGAAGGAGGCTGGGCACTCTAGAAAGATCTTAGACTACCTGGTGTGCACTGGCCCCTCCCACTATGACCCTCCTCCAAGCCTCAGTTAGGTACTGTGCCCGGACGAGCGTACACAATAAGGAAGGATTTTGAATCCCGGGTAAGACTCATACCAGCCACACCAATCACACCGTACAACTCGTGATATGAAACACAGTTAACAGTATGAAACAATAGAGCCTCTCAACAGATGGCTCAACAATAACCCGATTTAGTTAACCATAACTATGTACAAGTATTGCAGATAAACCGCACTTGGGATGGGCGCCCAGCATCCACTACGGACTACGAGAAATAGAATTACCGGTGAGTAAATTCTTATTTTCTCTAACGTCCTAGTGGATGCTGGGAACTCCGTAAGGACCATGGGGATTATACCAAAGCTCCCAAACGGGCGGGAGAGTGCGGATGACTCTGCAGCACTGAATGAGAGAACTCCAGGTCCTCCTCAGCCAGGGTATCAAATTTGTAGAATTTTGCAAACGTGTTTGCCCCTGACCAAGTAGCTGCTCGGCAAAGTTGTAAAGCCGAGACCTCTCGGGCAGCCGCCCAAGATGAGCCCACCTTCCTTGTGGAATGGGCATTGACAGATTTTGGCTGTGGCAGGCCTGCCACAGTATGTGCAAGCTGAATTGTACTACAAATCCAACGAGCAATAGTCTGCTTAGAAGCAGGAGCACCCAGCTTGTTAGGTGCATATAGGATAAACAGCGAGTCAGATTTTCTGACTCTAGCCGTTCTGGAAACATATTTTCAGTGCCCTGACAACGTCTAGCAACTTGGAGTCCTCCAAGTCCCTAGTAGCCTAGGCACCACAATAGGCTGGTTCAGGTGAAACGCTGACACCACCTTTGGGAGAAACTGGGGACGAGTCCTCAATTCTGCCCTATCCATATGGAAAATCAAATAAGGGCTTTTACAAGACAAAGCCGCCAACTTTGATACTCGCCTGGCAGAAGCCAAGGCCAATAACATAACCACCTTCCACGTGAGATATTTCAGATCCACGGTTTTTAGTGGTTCAAACCAATGTGATTTTAAGAAACTCAACACCACGTTGAGATCCCAAGGTGCCACAGGAGGCACAAACGGGGGCTGACTCTGCAGCACTCCTTTTATAAATGTCTGAACTTCAGGTACTGAAGCTAGTTCTTTTTGAAAGAAAATCGACAGAGCCGAGATCTGTACCTTAATGGAACCCAATTTAAGGCCCATAGTCACTCCTGCTTGCAGGAAATGCAGAAATCGACCTAGTTGAAATTCCTCTGTTGGGGCCCTTTCGGCCTCACACCATGCAACATATTTTCGCCATATGCGGTGATAATGAGTTGCTGTAACCTCTTTCCTGGCTTTAGTAAGCGTAGGAATGACTTCCTCCGGAATGCCCTTTTCCTTCAGGATCCGGCGTTCAACCGCCATGCCGACAAACGCAGCTGCGGTAAGTCTTGGAACAGACAGGGCCCCTGCTGCCGCAGGTCCTGTCTGAGTGGCAGAGGCCATGGGTCCTCTGATATAAATTCTTGAAGTTCTGGGTACCAAGCTCTTCTTGGCCATCCACGAGTATCGTTCTTACTCCTCGCCTTCTTATTATTCTCAGTACCTTTGGTATGAGAGGCAGAGGGGAGAACACATAAACCGACTGGTACACCCACGGTGTTACCAGAGCGTCCATAGCTATCGCCTGAGGGTCCCTTGACCTGGTGCAATATCTTTTATAGCTTTTTGTTGAGGCGGGACGCCATCATGTCCACCTGTGGCCTTTCCCAATGGTGTACAATCCTATTGGAAGACTTCTGGAGGAAGTCCCCATTCTCCCGGGTGGAGGTCGTGTCTGTTGAGAAGATCTGCTTCCCAGTTGTCCACTCCGGGAATGAACACTGCTGACAGTGCTAACACATGATTTTCCGCCTATCGGAGAATCCTTGTGGCTTCTGCCATCGCCATCCTGCTTCTTGTGCTGCCCTGTTGGTTTACATGGGCGACTGCCGTGATGTTGTCTGATTGGATCAGTACCGGCTGGTTTTGAAGCAGAGGCCTTGCCGGCCTCAGGGCATTGTAAATGGCCCTCAGGTCCAGAATATTTATGTGTAGGGAAATAACCTGACTTGACCAAAGTCCCTGGAAATTTCTTCCCTGTGTGACTGCCTCCCAGCCTCAAAGGCTGGAATCCATGGTCACTAGGACCTAGTCCTGTATGCCGAACCTGCGGCCCTCTTGAAGATGGGCACTCTGCAGCCACCACAGTAGAGATACCCTGGTCCTTGGAGACAGGGTTATCAGCCTATGCATCGGAAGATGCGATCCGGACCACTTGTCCAACAGGTCCCTCTGAAAAGTTCTTGTATGGAACCTGCCTAATGGGATTGCTTCGTAGGAAGCTACCATTTTTCCCAGGACTCGCGTGCAATGATGCACCGCTGCCTATTTTGGCTTCAGGAGGTCTCTGACTAGAGATGACAACTCCTTGGCTTTCTCCTCCGGGAGAAACACTATTTCTGGTTTATGTCCAGAACCATCCCCAGGAACAGTAGACGTGTCATAGGAACCAGCTGTGACTTTGGACTGTTTAGAATCCAACCATGCTGTTGTAGCACTTTCCAAAATAGTGCTACCCCGACTACCAACTGCTCCTTGGACTTCGCCCTTATAACGAGATTGTCCAAGTACGGGATAATTACAACTCCCTTTTTTTGAAGGAGTATCAACATTTCGGCCATTACCTTGATAAAACACCCTCGGTGCCATGTACAGTCCAAACGGCAGTGTCTGGACTTGGTAATGGTAATCCTGTACCACAAATCTGAGGTACTCCTGGCGAGGATGGTAAATGGGGACATGCAGGTAAGCATCCTTGATGTCCCAGGATACCATGTAATCCCCCTCGTCCAGGCTTGGAATAACCGCCCTGAGTGATTCCATCTTGAACTTGAATTTTTGTGTTCAAGGATTTTAAATATAAAATGGGTCACACCGAACCATGCGGTTTCGGTACCCCAACCCGTGTGGAATAGTAACCCCGTCCTTGTTGAAGTAGGGGCACCTTGAGTATTACCTGCTGGGAATACCGCTTATTAATTGCCTCTAGCACAGCCTCCCTGCCTGAGGAAGTTGTCAGCAAGGCATATTTTAGGAAACGGCTGGGGGGAGACATCTCTAATTCCAGCTTGTACCCCTGAAATACTACTTGAAAGAAACAGGGATCCACCTGTGAGCGAGCCCACTAATTGCTGAAATTTTTTGAGACGGCCCCCCACCGTACCTGGCTACACCTGTGGAGCACCCGCGTCATGGTGTGGCCTCACAGGAGGCGGGGGAAGAATCTTGATTCTGGGAACAGGCTGACTGGTGCAGCTTTTTTCCCTCTACCCTTGTCTCTGTACAGAAAGGAAGCGCCATTTGACCCGCTTGCTTTTCTGAAGCCGAAAGGACTGTACCTTTGTCTGTGAGGAAACCTGAGGTAAAATTATTTCTTCCCAGCAGTTGCTGTGGATACGAGGTCCCAGAGACCATCCCCAAATAATTCCTCACCCTTATAAGGCTCTCTATGCGCTTTTTAAGTCAGCATCACCTGTCCAGTGACAGGTCTCTAATACCCTCCTGACAGAATGGACATTACATTTATTTTGGATGCCAGCCGGCAAAATATCCCTCTGTGCATCCCCCATATATAAGACGACGTCTTTAATATGTTTTTATGTTTGCCAACTAGTATCCCTGTTTGACAGGGTCACCGACCACGCTGCAGCAGCACTATCTGCAGGTCTCAGTCTAGTACCTGAGTGTGTAAATACAGACTTCAGGATAGCCTCCTGTTTATCAACAGGTACCTATTAAAGTGGCCGTATCCTAAGACGGCAGTGCCACCTTTTTTGACAAACGTGTGAGCGCCTTATCCACCCTAGGGGATATCTCCCAGCGTAACTTATCCACCTGGCGGGAAAGGGTACGCCATCAGTAACTTTTTATAAATTACCAGTTTCTTAACGGGGGAACCCACGCTTTCACACACTTCATTTATTCATCTGATGGGGGAAACAAAACACTGCCTGTTTTTTCTCCCCAAACCTAAAACCCATTTTTAGAGGTGCTTGGGTTAAAGTCAGAAATGTATAACACATTTTTTATTGCCGGGATCACGTCACGGATGTTCCTAGTGGATTGTGTATATGTCTCCACCTTGTCGACACTGGAGTCAGACTCCGTGTCGCCATCTGTGTCTGCCATCTGAGAGAGCGGGCGTTTTTGAGCCCCTGATGGCCTTTGAGACGCCTGGGCAGGCGCGGGCTGCGAAGCCGGCTGTCCCACAGCTGTTACGTCATCCACCCTTTTATGCAAGGAGTTGACACTGTCGGTTAATACCTTTCACCTATCCATCCACTCTGGTGTCGGCCCCACAGGGGGCGACATCACATATATCGGCCTCTGTTCTGTCACCATATAAGCCTCCTCATTCAACATGTCGACACAGCCGTACCGACACACCGCAGACACACAGGGAATGCTCTAAACGAGGACAGGACCCACAAAAGCCCTTTGGGGGGACAGAGTAAGAGTATGCCAGCACACACCAGAGCGCTATATATATACAGGGACTAACTGAGTTATGTCCCTAATAGCTTTTATATAATATACTGTATACAGTGCCAAATTTAATGCCCCCCCCCTCTCTTTTCCCTCTTACTGTGCAGGGAAGAGCCAGGGAGCTTCCCTCCAGCCGAGCTGTGAGAGAAAAATGGCGCCAGTGTGCTGAGGAGATAGGCTCCGCCCCTTTTTCGCGGCCTATTCTCCCGTTTTTTATGGAATTCTGGCAGGGGTATTTACCTCATATATAGCCCCTGGGGCCATATATTGAGGTATTTTAGCCAGCCAAGGTGTTTTTATTGCTGCCTCAGGGCGCCCCCCCCAGCGCCCTGCACCCTCAGTGACCGGAGTGTGAAGTGTGTGAGAGGAGCAATGGCGCACAGCTGCAGTGCTGTGCGCTACCTTGGTGAAGACAGAGTCTTCATGCCGCCGATTTTCCGGACCATCTTCTTGCTTCTGGCTCTGTAAGGGGGACGGCGGCGCGGCTCCGGGACCGAACATCAAGGCTGGGCCTGCGGTCGATCCCTCTGGAGCTAATGGTGTCCAGTAGCCTAAGAAGCCCAATCCGGCTGCAAGCAGGCGAGTTCGCTTCTTCTCCCTTAGTCCCTCGCTGCAGTGAGCCTGTTGCCAGCAGGTCTCACTGAAAATAACAAATTCTAAGACTATAACTTTCTAAGAGCTCAGGAGAGCCCCTAGTGTGCATCCAACCTCGGCCGGGCACGAAATCTAACTGAGGCTTGGAGGAGGGTCATAGTGGGAGGGGCCAGTGCACACCAGGTAGTCTAAGATCTTTCTAGAGTGCCCAGCCTCCTTCGGAGCCCGCTATTCCCCATGGTCCTTACGGAGTTCCCAGCATCCACTAGGACGTTAGAGAAAATCTTATTATTTGCTTTATTTTGCCTAGAATGCATGCACTAAACGGGTGTGGTATGTTAGGTAGATAAGACTTAGGTTGACAGTGTCTAGGTCGACCACTATTGGTCGACATGGTTTCTAGGTCAACAGGGACTCTAGGTCGACAGGAGAAAATGTCGACATGCGCTTTTTAAAAATTTTTCGCGTTTTCTCCGTACAGTGACCGGGAACCCCAAGTAGTGCACTATGTCCCCTCGCAAGGCTTGCGAGGTGCCACGCTTTGATACCGCTGCGCTCGGCACAGGTTACCGTTCCCAACTGTAGTCCACGTAGGTCATAAAGTATGGGGGGGGGGGGGGGGGGGGGGGGGAGTAAAAAACTCATGTCGGCTTACTTACTGTCGACCAATAGTGGTCGACCTAAAGACCGGATCCCGCACTAAACAAAGGTTCAGGAGCTAGCAGACTATTTTTAGTAGCCAGTGACTATGTACAGGAATATGTACCTCTATTGACTTCTGAAAGATAAAAATGACTCCCAGAAATTAGGTGCAAGCAGTAATGTTTTTAGGTGCAGTGACTACCACACTCTAGGGCAGGGATGGGGAACCTTCGGCCCTCCAGCTGTTGTTGAACTACACATCCCAGCATGCCATGCAACAGTTTTAGCATGGCCAAATAGCAAAACTGTAGCAAGGCATGCTGGTATGTGTAGTTCAACAACAGCTGAAGGACCGAAGGTTCCCCATCCCTGCTCTAGGGCAAAGGTCTGCAAACTCGGTCCTCGTTACCCCACAATGTGTGTGAGTAATTAATACACCTGTGCACCTGCTGGGTTACCTGCAAAACATGCACTGTGTGGGGTCCTGAGGACCGAGTTTGAGAACCTGTGCTCTAGGGAATTGTCCAGTTTTAGCAGTGTATCTTATGTAATGACCAAATATAGGATTTACATCCCTCTAGCATTCTTTTGTCTACTTCATCCCTGTAGTAACGTCTAGAACTTTAACGTCTGCACACCCAGACTTAATCACCAAGCCATGATCCCAAGTTGTTGCATTTGAATTATTGCTACATAAATAGAATTTCAGGAAAGAAAAATCTTAAAAAATGCAAACTTTATATTTGTAGTATTCATACCTCCCAACATGACCCTCTCCAGGAGGGACACAATGCTCTGCTTCTGGAGTTCTCTTAATTTAAGATTGCTGGCACCTGTTTTGAACAGGTTAATGGATAAGAAAGGTGTTTCACCACAGGTGAGGGCAATCAAAAGTTAAGAGGCAAGTCTAGGAGTATAGCATTCTGTCCCTCCTGGAGAGGGTCATGTTGGGAGGTATGAGTATTTGATAAAAGGTGTCCAAAAGAAAACAATGCAAAATGGTTAACAGTACAGCAAGACTTCCTTGCCGACTTCCTTCATACTAGCAACAATTGACAAAGTGTGCTGAAAAGTCAAAGAATATACTCTAACTACACACTAGCGCAAAATGACACCACTGCCTTTTGAAGATAACTGCAAAGGACAAAAAGCTGAAACTACAAAACACAGCAAATTGGTTATTGCACATTTGCTAACCAATGTCAAAAGCATTTCTTAAGTATAGGTAATTTTAAGTGTCACTCAGGTTTTTGCACTGCCCCATAGTTATCTAATTTTTCCAATTAGCTTTTCCCAGATTGCAAAGGTATATTGGATATATTTTGTACTGGGTTCAACTATATGATCAGTCCAGGAGACACTTCAGAGTTAAAATGGCAGGCTATTGAATTCAAATTAGGCAGCACCTAATTACATAAGCAGGATAAAGCACCCCACGTTCTAGACACAACTAGTCAGGTAGCCACCCTCTTTGCACTTCTGTATTTTAAGTTGAGAGTAGTATCATAAAATGATTGTGTAAACAGGGTTTGACTTTTCTGTGGGAGTGGCCAAGTTCTAAAATGAAAAACCCTGTAATACAGAATTACAAACCAATATCCACTAGTAAGCACAATTAAGGCAAGTGTACTAGTACACAAACCGGGTTGTCCTGCTACTGCCCAAATACCAACCCACTACAGCAGTACCTGTCAAGGCAGATACTAGACCATGGGTCTTTAACCTATGGCCCTCCAGTTGCTGTGGAACTACACATCCCAGCATGCCCTGCCCACAGTTTTGCAATTAAAGCATTCTAAAACTGAGGCAGGGCATGCTGGGATGTGTAGTTCCACAGTAGCTTGAGGGCCACAGGTTAAAGACCCATGCACTAGACTGTGCAGAAGACACTAAGCATGCTGGGGTAAATTTACTAATAGGCCCTACACACTGGGCGATATCACTCAAAGATATGAACGATCTCGTTCATTAATGAACGAGAAACCATGCATATCTTTCAGTGTGGAGGCACCAGCGATGAACGATGCGCGGCCCCGCGCTCGTTCATCGCTGGTGCCCCGTCGGCTGTGCATGCAGTCCAATATGGACAATCTCGTCCATATTTGCCTGCACTTCTATGGAGCCGTGTGACGGGGGGAGTGAAGTAACTTCACTTTCTCCCCCCCCCCCCCCCCGCGCCGCCGGGTCGCCCGTATCCGCTGTCGGGCAGCTCGGCGGCGGATCATTAATGTGTAGGGCCCTTAAGATGGGAGTTCTATTTAAGATGGGATGTTGCCCATAACAACCAATTAGATTCCGTGTATTATCTTCTAGAAGGAGCTAGATAAATGAGAAGTAGAATCTGATTGGTTGCTATGGGCAACATCCCAACTTAAATAGAACTCCCTTCTTAGTAAATTTACCCCGCTGCATCAACAGCATAGAACATTCTCTCACTTGTGCCAGGACTTCAGCGTTAAGATAGCCTGCAATTTGAAGCCAGATATTATGGGCTTAACTCAATTAGCAGCGAGGAGAGCATGAGTTGCCACTGGAATGGCATGGAAACGGTGCCAACAGCACTGCAACTCGCAGCCCATTCTCAATGGTTTTTGTACGTAGCACTTTGGGGCAGCAAATAATAATCCATGAGTCCGGAGGTATGTGCGGAATATAGTCACACTTATACCATGAGCTGACTTGCAGGTAAATGAATTGTTCCCCATGTGTGGACACAAAGTTAACTACATAAACGGTTTTACTACAGCTACTATTCTATTCTGATTGGTTCTTAGCCGACAGTCTACTCTGAGCCCAACATGCTAGAGGTAATGGTATATTGGGAGGCAGGGGTAAAATACAACCCAGTTACAGAGAGGTGTTTGCTTATAAAAGACGGGGAATGTGTTAATTCTACATTTCTAAAATATGGCAGCAGGGGCTGTGATATTTTCTTAAATCTGTAAGTCAGGGTAATATTACCTATAATAAGCATTTGAGACAATTATAAAAAAAATATAATATTATTATTATTATTATTACTACAGGTTGAGTATCCCATATCCAAATATTCCGAAATACGGAATATTCCAAAATACGGACTTTTTTGAGTGAGACTGGCTCAATGTACAAACTTTGTTTAATACACAAAGTTATTAAAAATATTGTATTAAATGACCTTTAGGCTGTGTGTATAAGGTGTATATGAAACAAATGAATTGTGTGAATGTACACACACTTTGTTTAATGCACAAAGTTATAAAAAAATATGGTCTAAAATGACCTTCAGGCTGTGTGTATAAGGTGTATATGTAACAAATGCATTCTGTGCTTAGATTTAGGTCCCATCACCATGATATCTCATTATGGTATGCAGTTATTCCAAAATACGGAAAAATCCGATATCCAAAATACCTCTGGTCCCAAGCATTTTGGATAAGGGATACTCAACCTGTAATAATAATAATAATAATAATAATAATAATAATAATAATAATAGACAGGCAAAAATATAAACAAAAAGTACCAAATGCCATTATTAGAAATCTGTTCTGTACTATTAAAATTAGAACCGCTTTAAAAGTAGCATCAGAACACACTAAGGCAGTGGATACAGGCAGCCATATTTTGAGCACATAAGCAATGTAAATATGATTTTGTAGAATAATGACTGAGCACAACAGAAAGATTCCAAGAGAAAGGCAACTAAATTCTACATATTGCAACCGCCCGGCATAATATGGATCACCACTGCACCTTAATACCAAGCATCACTCTTAAGCCCTATCTAGGCAACATTATTTTCTAATACTAAAAGGGAGGTCCAACATTTATAAGTTTAACATGAGATCATTAGCACACGCAAGCTCCCCAGTTTCTAAAACAGAGTGGAGCAGTGGGGCCGCAATACTACAGGACTTTATTAGGACATAATAAAAAGCTTTTGCTTTTCTAAGACTGGAAAGCAAGCGGTTGCTAAATGCAGCGACAGAAATATACTCCCCTCGCCACCCATTTGGGCAGTGGCTCCTAACCCTTGTGCCACTTACACCTAGGTGGCCATTTTGAGCTGCCATTGTTCCCAAAGTGAGGTGGGCTGTTCAGAAAACTAAAACATACAGTCCAATGGTCTACACCAGTGATGGCTAACCTTGACACTCCAGCTGTTGTTGAATTACACATCCCAGCATGCCCTGCATCAGTTTTAGCATGGCCAAATAACAAAACTGTAGCAGGGCATGCTGGGATATGTTGTTCAACAGCTGGAGTGTCAAGGTTAGCCATCACTGGTCTACACAATAAATATTACATATGAATTCAAGTCTTCCATTTGCAGTAAAAAAATATTCTTCGGAGTGAGGGGGCTGTCAGTAACCATTTGTGTATTTTCATTATAGTCTCTTGGGACACAGTGTACGGGATTACATGTCCTAATTTATATGACCATACTTCTATTCATCCATAGCCTTAAAGTCAGTGAACAGTAGAGGAGCAATTAGTCATAAACAAAATAAACCATTGAAGTAAATTTTACTTTGCTTTGATTGCATAAGAGACAAAACAGTTAGTACTTTTTTTGTTCAGACTGAAACGGTTGTTTCCTTTCCAATAATGAAACCAGTGGCTCAGAGAAGTGTTTATGATTGCTGTTCTCAAGATACACGGTATAGTGATTTAACCCAAACAAGGCTGAGCAAGGGTTATAGAGACAAAATAAATGTGACTCACTGAAATACTAAATAACACATAAGGATGTAAACAGTTTATGTGTAACATCTATATTCTGCTTTGTCCAGAGAAGTGAGATTCATTATGGAATTAACAGTGAGTAGGATATATACCAGAGTGCATGTTATGAGCTACAGCTTACAGATTTCCCACAAACTGTACTTCTGTATTTGATTTCAATTCTCAGAGTTTAATGAGATGAAAGGTGGATCTACAACAGTCCCAAATCCCCATTTTGTTACATCAATAAATCTAGCTATTAATAGAATCTAGTGTTTGCTTGTAAAAAGGTCTGGATTGTTTAATGTACACATACAGCTGCTTCCTGCTAGGGATCCTCAGCCAACCCCAACACTACCACCCCCTCCTCCTGGCTACATCTAGCCTGCCCCCTTGTGTCCTCATGCTCTGCCCCCTTGTGTCCTCATGCTCTGCCCCCACCCCCCTTCCCCCCATAATGTCAACAAACATTCAGCAGCAGGAACTTATCTACAGCAGCCCCCCGGCCCCCCTAACATCGTCTCAGACACTTGCCAGCTCCGCTGCTGTGCCCACCACCCATCTACTCCTGCCGGCCATTACCTGCACATCTTATTACACACACCCTACTGCCCTCTGCCCGGCACAGCCACCCAGATGCCCTCCTGCCGGCATTACTAGCCCATCTCATTACACCCCGCAGCCCTCCTGCCCTATACCAGGGCTCCTTTGTTCCCCAGCTCCCACATAGATCTAGCACATATACCGGCGGAGAGTGAGGCACACAGCCTGGCACAGACCCGCCGGGCAGCGGGTGTTCGCAGACACCGGCTCCTGACCCCCACCACCCTGCCGTGCCCCGCTGCTGGCACTTACTATGGGTCATTGGTGAAGCGCGGCGTGCGGGGCGGCTGGTACCCGTACAGATGGCAATACAGAACATCGAAGCAGAAGCAGCACATCTCCGCCGACACCACCATCTTCCGGGATCCGGGACTTAGGCTGGAGCCGCAGCCGGGGGAGAGAGTCCCGCAGCCCGAGGAGAGGCTGTTCCCACAACCCAGGCCGTTCACCCGGCTGCTCCCGCCAGGCCCGTTCCCGGGGCCTCCTAGCCCCAGCTCCGCCCCGCGGTACTGGCTCTCCCCGTTGCAGTGCAGGCCGCCCGGGCCCCCTGAGCCAGATGGCGGAGAGCTGGAAAGCTTCTGCTTCTTCACCCCGCAGCAGCCCGCCGCCATCTTGGAACAGTCTCCCACGCACCGCTTCCGACCCATGCTCCGGGCGTCCTCCTCCTGTGCGTGGTGACGTCGCTGCGCCCGGAGGTCGGAGCTCCGCCTACTCCTGTCAGTCACGCAGATGGTGGCCCCGCCCACGGCTCGCTATGAATGGAGAACCGTAAGGCAGCCGGCGGCTGTGGCGGGGGTGTCGGTCCTGTGGCCGGATGGCGGCTCCCAGCAGCGGTCTTGGAGATCCTGCAGCAGGAGACACAGAGAGGGCGGGGGGTCAGTGCACACAGCTTGCAGGAGGGACAAGGAAGGTTACACACACATACTGTACAGCCTGTAAAGCTAGGCTCAGGGGGATTACTGGGCTGCAATGTGCTGTGGTCTGCGGTATCTACCTCCTCAGAGCCGGCCATAGGCATAGTCAAACTAGGCAATTGCCTAGGGCATTTGATATGCCTAGGGGCATCAGCAGCTTCTGCTGATTAAAATGATATGCGGCATGCCTATATTCTGTGTGTACCATTTCATATGCAGATACAGCCACAGCCTCACACAGTATATAGGCATGCTGCATATCATTTTAATCAGCAGAAGCTGCTCGTGCATCCTAGCCACATAGCAATGCAAATAAGATGCATTTTCATAAAAAAAGTTGCCCGACGTTAGCATTGAGGCAAGATTTATGAGGACACATCTGTATCCAAGCAGAGGCAGAGGTCACAGTGTTAGCGGCAGTGTGAGTGCTGTGTGCATGTGAGTGGGTTGGTTGTGCAGTAGTGTTCGGAATATGTGTAAGGAGCATTATGTGTGTCATGTAAAAATGCATTAATAATGTGCAACATATGTGTAAGGGGCACTATGTGTGTCATTATGTGTACAAGGGCATTAATAATGTGCGGCATATGTGTAACAGGGTACTACTGTATGTGTGTCATTATGTGTATAGAGGCACTAATAATGTGCAGCAAATGTGTAGGGGGCACTATGTGTGTCATTATGTGTATAAGGGCATTAATAATGTGCAGCATATGTGTAAGGGACATTATGTGTAAAAGGGCATTAATAAAGGTTGTCATAATGTGTAAGGCGCATTATGTTTATAAGGACATTAATAATGTGTCTCATATGAGTAAGGGGCATTACTGTGTGGAATTATGTGTATAAATGCATTACTAATGTGTGGCATTATGTGTATAAGGTGCTCTACTATGTGGCATTGCATATAGAAAGGGCACTACTGTGTAGTCTAATGTGAATAAAGAGCAATAGGGTGTGCTGTAATGTGAATAAGGAGCAATTCAGTGTGATGTCATGTGAATTAGGGGCTCTACTGTGAGGAGTAACGTTTAAGGTAAAGTGATACTACTGTGGGATGTAATATGAATTATGGACACTATCGCATGATCAAATGTGAATAAAGTTGCAGTACTGTGTGGCGTAATTGGAATTGGGGTTACTATGGGGGGCCATGCCCCTTGCCAGCAAAAACACACCCCTTTTTGGTCTGTGCGCAAAATGTGCGAACTGTTCCTATTTAAAATATAGGGGGTACAAACCCCAAAATATGGACTGCTATGGGTGAGGGGTGATGGTGCTGGGAAAGAGGTGCAAGGTCAGAGGCGGAACCAGCGGTTGTGCTAGGGGGTACCAGCCAAAATCTTGCCTAGGGCATCATATTGGTTAGGGCCGGCTCTGTACCTCCTGCTTCATTTCACTCAGTGAAAGATGTATCAAACATTCGATAAAGATATAGGGCCTAATTCAGTCTGGGATGTCAGTCTGAATCCCTATGTCACCCTGGGAGCCCAGGGAGATGCTAACAGCATCTCTGGGCTGCGATCACCTCTTCCTGATTGATAGAGGCGGTCGCGGGGCAGGAGGGGGCGTGCTAACGACGTTAGGATGCCGTTGACGGGGCCCAGTCCGGACAACGCAGGCGTGTCTAGACCGTTGGGGGGGGGGGGAGGTGAGCCGCTGCAGCTGTGTGACATCGCAGCCGCTGCGACCCGGAACGTGGCGGGCAGCAGCCTGCCAGCACGCAGGAGCTGCGCTGGCAGGGAGCTACTCGCCAGGTGCAAAAGCATCGCTGTCGTGTGATGCTTTTGCATCTGTGCGGGGGAGTAGGGCCTGACACGCGGGGCAGCCTCCCGCATGTAAGAGTAAATGATTGTAGATGTGCTAAATTTAGCACATCTACGAATTTAGCACATCTACGATCAGATCTGAATTACCCCCATAGTGGAGAAGTTGCCTGTAGCAACCAAACAGCTTATGTCATTTATCTAGTTTGTGAAATTACAGCAAGACACTGATTGGTTGTTATGGTCAACCTCTCCACTTTATCTCTCAAAGGCTTGATACATCTCCCAGTATTTCTTATACGGATGCCACTGAGCACCATCATCTTTCACACCTTACTCCACTAGAGCCCGGAAATTTTGCTGGGTCAGCCTTCCACCACAAGGGCTGTCCTGGCACTTAACTATAGATATAAAAACTCAAAACGGCAATTTTTTTTTTACACTTTTCACTTTATTAAATAGACCCCTTAATCCCCATCAAGCTGGTTTGGTATCAACTGTACAGAAGTGTGACTGAAACAATCCAACATCTGTGGGATCTTCTGCTACAATGTTGGGAAGAGCTTCCTGAGCAATATTTAATTTCCGTTTTAGAAAGAATGCCATAAGTGTATTTGTCTGTTATATCTACTAACTATTTTGAATCTGATGGTAACACACTGGAGCGATGTGTACCCGATGTGCCGATATATCGGAACCTGGGTACACACTGAGCGATGTTAATAAAGGACAGAACAATCACTGTTCTGTTCTTCATTAGCATACATGTTGTCGTTAGCAATATCGTCAGATTTTATGTGCAGCACATTACATCTGACGATGTTGCTAGTGACCGCGGGCACCTGCATATTGGGTATACATACTGCCTGATATGCGCCGATGTGAATGATATGTCGGTCTGATCCGCCAGTTAGGATGACATCACTCAGGGCGGGATGTATCAACATACATTGCCGCCTATCGCAGCGATGTTGATCGCATATGTACTAACATATGCGATCAATTTTGAAATGCGGTGACGGAGGCCTCCCGCGATACCTGTGAGGTGGTGTACGGGGGTCTCCGTCACCTCCCTGGGCTCTTCACCTGATCCCCTGTCGTGAAGCAGGCAGCAGGCTGTCCCCGGCACCTCCTCCTCCCCCCTGCAGCCGGAAGGACCTCCGGCTGCGTTGCTACGGGGAGGGGGAGATTACCTTCCGGGTCCAGGCTTTCTGGAGGAATGTATGCCGGGGGGGAGGGGGGCCGGTGGAGGCCGGCAAAAAGAAGCCCATAGGCTTCTATAGGGTATCGCCATCCAGAGATGGCGATACCCTCATGGGCGAAAACGCAGCAGTCGGGTGATAGTACATACGAAAATGCGATAAAACCCCTGAAAACGGGGGGTTTTATCGAATTTCCCTTTAGTACATCCCACCCTCAGTGTGTACCGAGCTTAAGTTCAAACCCAATGTCGCTGTGGTTATTGAGTAGTGAAGATGTAAACCTTAAAGAGGATTCCTCATGAATTATGTATCGTCTGCCAGAAAAGCCTATGTGCCTGATATGGTGGCCAGCTGAGTCAAGGCCATTAACGTTTGTCCATTTGCTTGAGTAAATGAGCAGTGGGGCCCTGTTTGTATTTTCAAAATGATTACGATGACACTGAACCCCCAAATGGGGCTCTGCTGCTCATGCGGCAGCCCCCACTCAGCAGAGCAGGAACCCTTTAGCAGTAAGTGAAAATACATGGATGCCCCCACCTCTTTATATATTACTGTGTAGTTCACTGAAGATAGCTCAAGTTTCAGGCTGCTTATACACACTTGAGAGAAAATGGCTAAAGGTTTGCAAACCCTTATACTAAACCACAAAAGTGGTCATGTGAGACATTTTGCAGGTGCTTATATCCCTATTTTATGTATTATTTTGTGTGTAAACTGATCCTTCAACAAGACTTTTTAACACTGATACCCCTGTAAAGGAAACCTATTTTCTCTGACGTCCTAGTGGATGCTGGGGACTCCGTAAGGACCATGGTGAATAGACGGGCTCCGCAGGAGACTGGGCACTCTAAGAAAGATTTAGTACTACTGGTGTGCACTGGCTCCTCCCTCTATGCCCCTCCTCCAGACCTCAGTTAGAATCTGTGCCCGGAAGGAGCTGGGTGCATATTAGTGAGCTCTCCTGAGCTTGCTATTAAGAAAGTATTTTAGTTAGGTTTTTTATTTTCAGAGAGCTTCTGCTGGCAACAGACACTCTGCTACGTGGGACTGAGGGGAGAGAAGCAAACCTACTAACTGCGGCTAGGTTGCGCTTCTTAGGCTACTGGACACCATTAGCTCCAGAGGGATCGAACACAGGAACTTAACCTTGGTCGTCCGTTCCCGGAGCCGCGCCGCCGTCCCCCTCGCAGAGCCAGAAGACAGAAGCCGGCGGGTTGAAGCAAGAAGACGTCAAAATCGGCGGCAGAAGACTCCTGTCTTCATATGAGGTAGCGCACAGCACTGCAGCTGTGCGCCATTGCTCCCACACTAACCCACACACTCCGATCACTGTAGGGTGCAGGGCGCAGGGGGGGGCACCCTGGGCAGCACTTGAGTACCTCCTGGCAAAAAGCAGCATATATACAGCTGGGCACTGTAATATGCATGAGCCCCCGCCATTATTTTTACACAAAATCGCGGGACAGAAGCCCGCCGCTGAGGGGGCGGGGCTTCTTCCTCAGCACTCACCAGCGCCATTTTCTCTCCACAGCTCCGCTGAGAGGAAGCTCACCAGGCTCTCCCCTGCAGACTCACGGTAAAAAGAGGGTAAAAAGAGAGGGGGGGCACATAAATTTAGCGCATTAATCATATATACAGCAGCTACTGGGTAAACACTAAGTTACTGTGTAATTCCTGGGTTATATAGCGCTGGGGTGTGTGCTGGCATACTCTCTCTCTGTCTCTCCAAAAGGCCTTGTGGGGGTCCTGTCCTCATATAGAGCATCCCCTGTGTGTGTGGTGTGTCGGTACGCTTGTGTCGACATGTTTGACGAGGAGGGCTATGTGGAGGCAGAGCAGGTGCAGATGAATGACGTGTCTCCGCCGACGGCGCCGACACCTGATTGGATGGATATGTGGAAGGTGTTAAATGATAATATAAACTCCTTGCATAAAAGGTTGGATAAAGCTGAAACCTTGGGACAGTCGGGGTCTCAGCCCATGCCTGATCCTACAGCGCAGAGGCCGTCAGGGTCTCAGAAGCGCCCACTATCCCAAATTATTGACACCGATATCGACACGGATTCTGACTCCAGTGTCGATGGCGATGATGCAAAATTGCAGCCTAAAATGGCTAAAGCCATCCGCTACATGATTATAGCAATGAAGGATGTATTGCACATATCGGAGGAAAACCCTGTCCCTGACAAGAGGGTTTATATGTTTGGGGAGAAAAAGCAAGAAGTGACTTTTCCCCCTTCACATGAGTTATGTGAAAAAGCGTGGGATTCCCCTGATAGGAAAGTGCTGATTTCCAAAAGGTTACTTATGGCGTACCCTTTCCCGCCAACGGACAGGATGTGCTGGGAATCCTTCCCTAGGGTAGACAAAGCTCTGACACGCTTATCTAAGAAGGTGGCCCTGCCGTCACAGGATACGGCCTCCCTAAAGGATCCTGCGGATAGGAAGCAGGAAAGTATCCTGAAGTCTGTTTATACACATTCAGGTACTCTACTGAGGCCGGCAATTGCGTCGGCCTGGATGTGTAGTGCTGTAGCAGCATGGACAGATAATCTGTCTGAGGAACTGGATACCTTGGACAAGGATACTATTTTACTGACCCTGGGGCATATAAAAGACGCTGTCCTATATATGAGGGATGCCCAGAGTAACATTTGCCTACTGGGCTCTAGAATAAATGCAATGTCAATTTCTGCCAGAAGGGTCCTGTGGACTCGGCAATGGACAGGTGATGCCGACTCCAAAAAGAACATGGAGGTTTTACCTTACAAGGGTGAGAAATTGTTTGGGGACGGTCTCTCGGACCTAGTTTCCACAGCTACGGCTGGGAAGTCAAATTTTTTGCCATATATTCCCTCACAGCCTAAGAAAGCACCGTATTACCAAATGCAGTCCTTTCGATCACAAAAAAGCAAGAAAGTCAGAGGTGCATCCTTTCTTGCCAGAGGCAGGGGTAGAGGAAAGAAGCTGCACCATACAGCTAGTTCCCAGGAACAGAAGTCCTCCCCGGCTTCCGCTAAATCCACCGCATGCCGCTGGGGCTCCACAGGTGGAGCCAGGAGCGGTGGGGGCGCGTCTCCGAAATTTCAACCACCAGTGGGTTCGCTCACAGGTGGATTCCTGGGCTATACAGATTGTGTCTCAGGGATACAAGCTGGAATTCGAAGTGATGCCCCCTCACCGTTACCTCAAATTGGCCCTGCCAGCTTCCCCCATGGAAAGGGAGGTAGTGTTAGCGGCAATTCACAAGTTATATCTCCAGCAAGTGGTGGTAAAGGTTCCCCTCCTTCAACAGGGAAGGGGACACTATTCCACAATGTTTGTGGTATCGAAACCGGACGGTTCGGTCAGACCCATATTGAATTTAAAGTCCCTGAACATTTATCTGAAAAGATTCAAGTTCAAAATGGAATCGCTCAGAGCGGTCATTGCAAGCCTGGAAGAGGGGGATTTTATGGTGTCTCTGGACATCAAGGATGCTTACTTGCATGTCCCCATTTATCCACCTCATCAGGAGTACCTCAGATTTGTGGTACAGGACTGTCATTACCAATTCCAGACGTTGCCGTTTGGGCTCTCCACGGCACCGAGAATATTTACCAAGGTAATGGCGGAGATGATGGTGCTCCTTCGAAAGCAAGGAGTCACAATTATCCCATACTTGGACGATCTCCTCATAAAGGCGAGGTCCAGAGAGCAGTTGCTGATCATCGTAGCACACTCTCAGGAAGTGTTGCAACAGCACGGCTGGATTCTGAATATCCCAAAGTCGCAGCTGATTCCTACGACGCGTCTGCCCTTTCTGGGCATGATTCTGGACACAGACCAGAAGAAGGTGTTTCTCCCGGCGGAGAAGGCTCAGGAGCTCGTGACTCTAGTCAGAGACCTCTTAAAACCGAAACAGGTGTTGGTGCATCACTGCACGCGAGTCCTGGGAAAGATGGTGGCATCATACGAAGCCATTCCCTTCGGCAGGTTCCATGTGAGGATCTTTCAGTGGGATCTGTTGGACAAGTGGTCCGGATCGCATCTTCAGATGCATCGGCTGATCACCCTATCCCCCAGGGCCAGGGTGTCTCTTCTGTGGTGGCTGCAGAGTGCTCACCTTCTCGAGGGCCGCAGGTTCGGCATACAGGACTGGGTCCTGGTGACCACGGATGCGAGCCTCCGAGGATGGGGGGCAGTCACTCTGGGAAGGAACTTCCAAGGGTTGTGGTTAAGTCAGGAGGCTTGTCTGCACATAAATATCCTGGAACTAAGGGCCATATACTACGCCCTGAGTCAAGCGGAGCCTCTGCTTCACAACCACCGGTGCTGATTCAGTCAGACAACATCACCGCAGTGGCTCATGTAAACTGCCAGGGCGGCACAAGAAGCAGGGTGGCGATGGCGGAAGCCACCAGGATTCTTCGTTGGGCGGAGAATCACGTGCAAGCACTGTCAGCAGTGTTCATTCCGGGAGTGGACAACTGGGAAGCAGACTTCCTCAGCAGGCACGACCTCCTCCCGGGATAGTGGGGACTTCATCAAGAAGTCTTCACGCAGATTACAAATCGATGGGAACTGCCACAGGTGGTCATGATGGCATCCCGCCTCAACAAAAAGCTAAAAAGGTATTGCGCCAGGTCAAGGGACCCTCAGGCGATAGCTGTTTACGCACTAGTGACACCGTGGGTGTTCCAGTCGGTCTATGTATTTCCTCCTCTTCCTCTCATACCCAAGGTGCTGAGAATCGTAAGAAAAAGAGGAGTGAGAACAATACTCATTGTTCCGGATTGGCCAAGAAGGACTTGGTACCCGGAACTGCAAGAAATGCTCACAGAGGACCCATGGCATCTGCCTCTCAGACAGGACCTGTTGCAACAGGGGCCCTGTCTGTTCCAAGACTTACCGCGGCTGCGTTTGACGCATGGCGGTTGAACGCCGGATCCTAGCAGAAAAAGGCATTCCGGATGAAGTTATTCCTACGCTAATAAAGGCTAGGAAGGACGTGACAGCAAAACACTATCACCGTATATGGCGAAAATATGTTGCTTGGTGTGAGGCCAGGAAGGCCCCTACAGAGGAATTCCAGCTGGGCCGGTTCCTGCACTTCCTACAGTCTGGAGTGACTATGGGCTTGAAGTTGGGGTCCATAAAGGTCCAGATTTCAGCCCTATCCATTTTCTTTCAAAAAGAACTGGCTTCTCTTCCTGAGGTTCAGACGTTTGTTAAGGGAGTGCTGCATATTCAGCCCCCTTTTGTGCCACCAGTGGCACCTTGGGATCTCAACGTGGTGTTGGGTTTCCTGAAATTCCACTGGTTTGAGCCACTTAAGACCGTGGAGCTAAAGTATCTCACGTGGAAGGTGGTCATGATATTGGCCTTAGCTTCGGCTAGGCGTGTGTCAGAATTTGTGGCTTTGTCATGTAAAAGCCCCTATCTGGTTTTCCATGTGGACAGGGCAGAATTACGGACTCGTCCACAATTTCTGCCGAAGGTGGTGTCATCTTTTCATTTGAACCAACCTATTGTGGTGCCTACGGCTTCTCGTGACTTGGAGGATTCCAAGTTGCTTGATGTAGTCAGGGCTTTGAAGATTTATGTGACCAGAACGGCTGGAGTCAGGAAAACTGACTCGCTGTTTATCCTGTATGCATCCAACAAGCTGGGTGCTCCTGCTTCAAAGCAAACTATTGCTCGCTGGATCTGTAACACGATTCACCAGGCTCATTCTGCGGCGGGTTTGTCGCATCCAAAATCGATAAAAGCCCATTCCACAAGGAAAGTGGGCTCTTCTTGGGCGGCTGCCCGAGGGGTCTCGGCATTACAGCTTTGCCGAGCAGCTACTTGGTCGGGTTCAAACACCTTTGCAAAGTTCTACAAGTTTGATACCCTGGCTGAGGAGGACCTTGTGTTTGCCCATTCGGTGCTGCAGAGTCATCCGCACTCTCCCGCCCGTTCGGGAGCTTTGGTATAATCCCCATGGTCCTTACGGAGTCCCCAGCATCCACTAGGACGTTAGAGAAAATAAGATTTTACTCACCGGTAAATCTATTTCTCGTAGTCCGTAGTGGATGCTGGGCGCCCGTCCCAAGTGCGGACTTTCTGCAATACAGGTATATAGTTATTGCTTAATAAAGGGTTATGTTATGTTGGCATCCGTGGTTGATGCTTTGTTGTTGTTCATACTGTTAACTGGGTATGTTATCACAAGTTATACGGTGTGATTGGTGTGGTTGGTATGAGTCTTACCCTGGATTCCAAAATCCTTTCCTTGTAATGTCAGCTCTTCCGGGCACAGTTTCCTTAACTGAGGTCTGGAGGAGGGGCATAGAGGGAGGAACCAGTGCACACCAGTAGTACTAAATCTTTCTTAGAGTGCCCAGTCTCCTGCGGAGCCCGTCTATTCCCCATGGTCCTTACGGAGTCCCCAGCATCCACTACGGACTACGAGAAATAGATTTACCGGTGAGTAAAATCTTATTATTAATAATGCATTAACAAAATAAGTCCTTAATTTTTTTCATTTTTTAATATTTAATTACTCTCTCATTAACAGTCTGCTGACAGAAAAAAAAAACATTTGTTTCATTTTATGTTGCAGTTTCTACCATTCTTCAATCATACTTGCCTACTTTTGAAAACTAGTTTCAGGGAGATTATAGTTGGCAATAAAATGTGGAGCGTGAATCCAGCTCCACTTATGGGCACATTTATTGTCACTCAGGGGTGTGTCCTGCAGTGGCAGGTGAAAACTCAAATACTAAGTGTAGCATGTTGCCACATACAGGCAAATTTAATAAACGTGTTTGGTAAATAAGATTTGCGCCATTCCTCTACTAGGAGTTCTCGGTAAGGTCACAGCCACATAGAGATTTAGTGGAGTCCAGGGCCCCTTCAAACTAAATATAGGTTTAGGAGTTCTCTAGAGCACAGAAAGACAGGAATGGAAGACACAAATCCCACAAATTGCAAATCCCACATGGTCAATACCAAATACTTTTTCTGGCAATACAAATTTTATGTACTGTACAATCAGTTATATAAATATAATTATATTATCAAATCCCCATAGTGAGGGGACAAGAGGAAGAAACCCGTTCCGACTAGGGTGCACACAACCCAACTGACATTTAAATGTACAACCGATTAAGATTTAATTTTAAGCTCCCCTGTGTTGATGTTGACCAATAGGGGCTTTGATGTCCACCTATGACTAATAATGTAGATAAAGAAAAAATAATTTATGTCATACTGGGACTAAAATTGTCCTTTATTATTTGACGAGAGAAGTATTAAAATCTGAGAGATGTGAAAGAAAATAAAGAATACACATAAAGTGAATAAAGATTAAAGACAAATAGCGAATGTGTCCATTCCTTTGTATATAGTGTATATCAAGTTATTCATATACACATGAAATTCAAAATTGTGACTGCGTAAGATGCTGTAACAGCATTGATTCAGTAACTCTGATCTGTGATTGTCCCATCAACCAGGTAAGTTGTAAAATAATAACACTAATTTCTACTATGAGGCAATGTTGCAATACACTGTTGGTTGGTAATGATACAGAATAGTAATATATGTATCAAGATGTTGCATTGCTGATTCCACTGCAACTGTTACTGAGCTTAGAGTGAGTTACCAACCAACAGTGTATTGCAACATTGCCTCATTGTAGAAATTAGTGTTACAAAGAATGAACAATAATACTGAGTGACTAACTTATGTAAGAGATAGATAGATATATATATATATATATATATATATATATATATATATATATATATTTTACACACACACACACACACCCCGGTCACTACATGGGAAAGAGTTATTGAGTGAACAGGTTTAACCCGATGGCTGCCACAGGACTCTGCATTTTCCATTTGCAGGTTTTCACTCATGCAGGGAGCAAGGGGCAGTCTGCAAACTACTTGAAATTATACAGATATATTCAACAGTGTTTAAGCACACTTGTGGAAAGTAGTTTGTAGACTGGCCCTTGATAACAGCGTGACATCTGCAAACGGGAGAAATCAGATTACTAACTTGAAATGAGGAGTCAGAGGTCAGCGATCATCCACCCCAGCCCCAGCAGCTGGCTAGCGGAGGTTGCTGATAAGTTTACAGCACTGTCAGTGTCATGACCTATTGCAACAGCCAAACCAGTTTACTTCATCCTGTGTGTAATAGGCTGCTATATTAGCGCATCCTGACGGCAGCACAAGCTGCCCCAGTCCCAGTGCTGCTGCTGTGTACTCACTCAGCTCCCCTTCCAAGTTCCGGCAGGCTCTCGTGTTATAGGAAGGCAGGGTGAGCTGTAAGTAGCCGGAGAGTAAGGAGGCGGAGCTGCTGTTCTGCACTGACCCGGAGGAAACGCCGCTGGAGATTTACTGTAAGGTAAATAAAAATACTTATATGTTATTGCCAACAAGACATGCCTGGTGCCAGGTACTGTGTAATACTTGGTGTCAGACCTAATATGCAGACACATACAGAGTAGAAATCCAATGCAGGTCCATCTCTATTGCCAAGTCAAATGCGCAGATTCACATATGGTGCCAAGTCTAGTATGCTGAGCAGTGTCTGGTGCCAGGTTATAAATGAAGACCCATGTTGGGTGTCAAGTCTGGTGCAGAGTCTAATATACAGAGTGTGAAAGAGTATTTGGTACTGTAGTGTAATAGGCCCTACACGTTAGGCGACATTAATTAAAGAAATTAACGAGATATCGTTCATATCTTTCAGTGTGTAAATTATTTAAAATGTAAAGAGCGTGCTATTAAATCATAAACATATAATTTTAATATTAATAAAAATAGGTAACACAATTGATATGTAGACAAATTAAATAAATATAAATATTCATATTTATATGAGGGAAAAAAATGAATTTATTCAATTTTGGAATAAGCTTGTAACATAACAAAATGTGGAAAAAGTGAAGCGCTGTGAATACTTTCCAGATACACTGTAAGTGAGCGTGAATAATTTGAATTGGATTCTGGAGAACACAAAGAGCCAGTGTAGAGATCTACAGTCAATCTACTACAGCTTCAGAAATGGTCATGGCTATTTAACCTGCAGTTTCAGCAGTTAGTGGTGGGAAGACCACAAGCCAAAGAGTATACACTTAAAGTACAACAGGATCACAAGCATAATTTCTAGGAGGACTTGAAGTCCCATAGTGAGCTGCAATAAGCCATGGATGTAATGGCACAACACTTGACTGAAAATAAAAAATCCTGAGTTTCCACAGTGCCTGTGTAGTGATGTTTAGCAGTTGGCGATGCTACAGAGTGTATCCAAAGCTGTCCTTTTGGCAAGAAAGGCAAGAGATATCCAATTAGAGACTGATAGTGGCTGACCAAGGTGGCAGAAATGTGAAGAAACAAGATCTGTATTTGAGACTATTAGCATGAAAGTATTCCATTTAGTGATGAGCGGGTTCGGTTCCTTGGAAACCGAACCCCCCCGAACTTCACCCATTTTACACGGGTCCGAGGCACACTCGGATTCTCCCGTATGGCTCGGTTAACCCGAGCGCGCCCGAACGTCATCATCCCGCTGTCGGATTCTCACGAGATTCGGATTCCATATAAGGAGCCGCGCGTCGCCGCCATTTTCACTCGTGCATTGGAAATGTTAGGGAGAGGACGTGGCTGGCGTCCTCCCCGTTTGTGCTTATTGCTTAATTGTGGGGTCTGGGGAGCAGCTGTATTATATAGGAGGAGTACAGTGCAGAGTTTTGCTGATCAGTGACCACCAGTTTTATCCGTTCTCTGCCTGAAAAACGCTCCATATCTGTGCTCAGTGTGCTGCATATATCTGTGCTCACACTGCTCTGCTTTATTGTGGGGACTGGGGACCAGCAGTATTATATCGGAGGAGTACAGTGCAGAGTTTTGCTGATCAGTGACCACCAGTTTTATCCGTTCTCTGCCTGAAAAACGCTCCATATCTGTGCTCAGTGTGCTGCATATATCTGTGCTCACACTGCTTTATTGTGGGGACTGGGGACCAGCAGTATTATATAGGAGGAGTACAGTGCAGAGTTTTGCTGACCAGTGACCACCAGTATACGTTGTCTGCCTGAAAAACGCTCCATATCTGTGCTCAGTGTGCTGCATATATCTGTGCTCACACTGCTTTATTGTGGGTACTGGGGACCACCAGTATATTATATAGGAGGAGTACAGTGCAGAGTTTTGCTGACCAGTGACCACCAGTATATATAGCAATACGGTACGGAAGGCCACTGCTCTACCTACCTCTGTGTCGTCAAGTATACTATCCATCTAGATTCTATACCTGTGGTGCATTTTAGTTTTGCAGTTTGCTGACAGTGACCACCAGTATATATAGCAGTACGGTACGGAAGGCCACTGCTCTACCTACCTCTGTGTCGTCAAGTATACTATCCATCTAGATTCTATACCTGTGGTGCATTTTAGTTTTGCAGTTTGCTGACAGTGACCACCAGTATATATAGCAGTACGGTACGGAAGGCCACTGCTCTACCTACCTCTATGTCGTCAAGTATACTATCCATCCATACCTGTGGTGCATTTCAGTTGTGCGCAGTATATATAGTAGTAGGCCATTGCTATTGATACTGGCATATAATTCCACACATTAAAAAATGGAGAACAAAAATGTGGAGGTTAAAATAGGGAAAAATCAAGATCCACTTCCACCTCGTGCTGAAGCTGTTGCCACTAGTCATGGCAAGGCGATGAAATGCCAGCACCATCGTCTGCCAAGGCCGATGCCCAATGTCATAGTAGAGAGCATGTAAAATCCAAAAAACAAAAGTTCAGTAAAATGACCCAAAAATCAAAATTAAAAGCGTCTGAGGAGAAGCGTAAACTTGCCAATATGCCATTTACGACACGGAGTGGCAAGGAACGGCTGAGGCCCTGGCCTATGTTCATGACTAGTGGTTCAGCTTCACATGAGGATGGAAGCACTCATCCTCTCGCTAGAAAAATGAAAAGACTTAAGCTGGCAAAAGCACAGCAAAGAACTGTGCGTTCTTCTAAATCACAAATCCCCAAGGAGAGTCCAATTGTGTCGGTTGCGATGCCTGACCTTCCCAACACTGGACGGGAAGAGCTTGCGCCTTCCACCATTTGCACGCCCCCTGCAAGTGCTGGAAGGAGCACCCGCAGTCCAGTTCCTGATAGTCAAATTGAAGATGTCACTGTTGAAGTACACCAGGATGAGGATATGGGTGTTGCTGGCGCTGGGGAGGAAATTGACAAGGAGGATTCTGATGGTGAGGTGGTTTGTTTAAGTCAGGCACCCGGGGAGACACCTGATGTCCGTGGGACGAATATGGCCATTGACATGCCTGGTCAAAATACAAAAAAAATCTCCTCTTCGGTGTGGAATTATTTCAACACAAATGCGGACAACAGGTGTCAAGCCGTGTGTTGCCTTTGTCAAGCTGTAATAAGTAGGGGTAAGGACGTTAACCACCTAGGAACATCCTCCCTTATACGTCACCTGGACCGCATTCATAAGAAGTCAGTGACAAGTTCAAAAACTTTGGATGACAGCGGAAGCAGTCCACTGACCACTAAATCCCTTCCTCTTGTAACCAAGCTCCTGCAAACCACACCACCAACTCCCTCAGTGTCAATTTCCACCTTACATAGGAAAGCCAATAGTCCTGCAGGCCATGTCACTGGCAAGTATGACGAGTCCTCTCCTGCCTGGGATTCCTCCGATGCATCCTTGAGTGTAACGCCTACTGCTGCTGGTGCTGCTGTTGTTGCTGCTGGGAGTCGATCGTCATCCCAGAGGGGAAGTCGGAAGACCACTTGTACTACTTCCAGTAAGCAATTGACTGTCCAACAGTCCTTTGCGAGGAAGATGAAATATCACAGCAGTCATCCTGCTGCAAAGCGGATAACTCAGGTCTTGGCAGCCTGGGTGGTGAGAAATGTGTGTCCGGTATCCACCGTTAATTCACAGGCAACTAGAGACTTGATTGAGGTACTGTGTCCCCGGTACCAAATACCATCTAGGTTCCATTTCTCTAGGCAGGCGATACCGAAAATGTACACAGACGTCAGAAAAAGAGTCACCAGTGTCCTAAAAAATGCAGTTGTACCCAATGTCCACTTAACCACGGACATGTGGACAAGTGGAGCAGGGCAGACTCAGGACTATATGACTGTGACAGCCCACTGGGTAGATGTATTGCCTCCCGCAGCAAGAACAGCAGCGGCGGCACCAGTAGCAGCATCTCGCAAACGCCAACTCGTTCCTAGGCAGGCTACGCTTTGTATCACCGCTTTCAATAAGAGGCACACAGCTCACAACCTCTTACGGAAACTGAGGAACATCATCGCAGAATGGCTTACCCCAATTGGACTCTCCTGGGGATTTGTGACATCGGACAACGCCAGCAATATTGTGCGTGCATTACATGTGGGCAAATTCCAGCACGTCCCATGTTTTGCACATACATTGAATTTGGTGGTGCAGAATTATTTAAAAAACGACAGGGGCGTGCAAGAGATGCTGTCGGTGGCCCGAAGAATTGCGGGCCACTTTCAGCATTCAGCCACCGCGTGCCAAAGACTGGAGCACCAGCAAACAGTCCTGAACCTGCCCTGCCATCATCTGAAGCAAGGGGTGGTAACGAGGTGGAATTCAACCCTCTATATGCTTCAGAGGATGGAGGAGCAGCAAAAGGCCATTCAAACCTATACATCTGCCCACGATTTAGGCAAAGGAGGGGGAATGCACCTGACTCAAGTGCAGTGGAGAATGATTTCAACGTTGTGCAAGGTTCTGCAACCCTTTGAACTTGCCACACGTGAAGTCAGTTCAGACACTGCCAGCCTGAGTCAGGTCATTCCCCTCATCAGGCTTTTGCAGAAGAAGCTGGAGACATTGAAGGAGGAGCTAAAACAGAGCGATTCCGCTAGGCATGTGGGACTTGTGGATGGAGCCCTTAATTCGCTTAACCAGGATTCACGGGTGGTCAATCTGTTGAAATCAGAGCACTACATTTTGGCCACCGTGCTCGATCCTAGATTTAAAACCTACGTTGTATCTCTCTTTCCAGCAGACACAAGTCTGCAGAGGTTCAAAGACCTGCTGGTGAGAAAATTGTCAAGTCAAGCGGAACGTGACCCGTCAACAGTTCCTCCTTCACATTCTCCCGCAACTGGGGGTGCGAGGAAAAGGCTAAGAATTCCGAGCCCACCCGCTGGCGGTGATGCAGAGCAGTCTGGAGCGAGTGCTGACATCTGGTCCGGACTGAAGGACCTGCCAACGATTACTGACATGTCGTCTACTGTCACTGCATATGATTCTCTCACCATTGAAAGAATGGTGGAGGATTATATGAGTGACCGCATCTAAGTAGGCACGTCAGACAGTCCGTACGTATACTGGCAGGAAAAAGAGGCAATTTGGAGGCCCTTGCACAAACTGGCTTTATTCTACCTAAGTTGCCCTCCCTCCAGTGTGTACTCCGAAAGAGTGTTTAGTGCAGCCGCTCACCTTGTCAGCAATCGGCGTACGAGGTTACTTCCAGAAAATGTGGAGAAGATGATGTTCATCAAAATGAATTATAATCAATTCCTCCGTGGAGACATTCACCAGCAGCAATTGCCTCCAGAAAGTACACAGGGATCTGAGATGGTGGATTCCAGTGGGGACGAATTAATAATCTGTTAGGAGGGGGGTGTACACAGTGAAAGGGGTGAGGAATCGGAGGATGATGATGAGGTGGACATCTTGCCTCTGTAGAGCCAGTTTGTGCAAGGAGAGATTGATTGCTTCTTTTTTGGTGGGGGCCCAAACCAACCAGTCATTTCAGTCACAGTCGTGTGGCAGACCCTGTCGCTGAAATGATGGGTTCGTTAAAGTGTGCATGTCCTGTTTATACAACATAAGGGTGGGTGGGAGGGCCCAAGGACAATTCCATCTTGCACCTCTTTTTTCTTTCATTTTTCTTTGCATCATGTGCTGTTTGGGGACTATTTTTTTTGAAGTGCCATCCTGTCTGACACTGCAGTGCCACTCCTAGATGGGCCAGGTGTTTGTGTCGGCCACTTGTGTCACTTAGCTTAGTCACACAGCGACCTTGGTGTGCCTCTTTTTTTCTTTGCATCATGTGCTGTCTGGGGACTATTTTTTTGAAGTGCCATCCTGCCTGACACTGCAGTGCCACTCCTAGATGGGCCAGGTGTTTGTGTCGGCCACTTGTGTCGCTTAGCTTAGTCACACAGCGACCTTGGTGTGCCTCTTTTTTTCTTTGCATCATGTGCTGTCTGGGGACTATTTTTTTGAAGTGCCATCCTGCCTGACACTGCAGTGCCACTCCTAGATGGGCCAGGTGTTTGTGTCGGCCACTTGTGTCGCTTAGCTTAGCCATCCAGCGACCTCGGTGCAAATTTTAGGATTAAAAATAATATTGTGAGGTGTTCAGAATAGACTGAAAATGAGTGGAAATTATGGTTATTGAGGTTAATAATACTATGGGATCAAAATGACCCCCAAATTCTATGATTTAAGCTGTTTTTGAGGGTTTTTTGTAAAAAAAACACCAGAATCCAAAACACACCCGAATCCGACAAAAAATTTTCAGGGAGGTTTTGGCAAAACACGTCCGAATCCAAAACACGGCCGCGGAACCGAATCCAAAACCAAAACACAAAACCCGAAAAAATTTCCAGTGCACATCTCTAATTCCATTACCTTGGTGCACCTCAGTCCAAAAGATTAATAATCCAGTAGATCAGGACAATGAATTGCCATAGAAAAAAACTTGAGAGGGGGCAAACTCAAAGTACAAACCGAGCTCTAGTGCACATGAATTGGTTCCACATAGGCTCAGAAGAATGAGGGACTCTGTAGCGGGTGGACCCGCATCACCGGGCTCCCCTCTTAGCGTGTACATGGACTGTTCTAGCGGTAGCTGCAGCACTGCAGGTAATCCTGATAATACACTCCTGTGAAATAAGGGTCATGGCAATGTAATGAAAATTAGTTTACAAATCAAGATCATTATTGATAAAATCAAGTTTACATTCAACCAACACAGAAATTAAATGTCCCTTGGTTTAAATTGAAAGGCACTGCAGGTTCAGAACCTGGTCTCACGTGTCAGGAAGGTCCCAGCCTGTTAATGAACTAAAAACAGAACCCCAAAAAAGGTTTCATTTGTCAACTAAGGAGTCATGTGACAACCAAATGCTTTTAAAATGCTGACAGTGCAAAATGATAATGTTCCTTAGACTCATAGTGTCTCAAATTTTAAAAATTAAAGATTGAAGAGATGCTCTAGAGCAGTGGTTCTCAAACTCGGTCCTCGGGACCCCACACAGTGCATGTTTTGCAGGTAACCCGGCAAGTGCACAGGTGTATTAATTACTCACTGACACATTTTAAAAGGTCCACAGGTGGAGCTAATTATTTCACTTGTGATTCTGTGAGGAGACCTGAAAAACATGCACCGTGTGGGGTCCTGAGGACCGAGTTTGAGAACCTGTGCTCTAGAGCAGTGGTTCTCAAACTCGGTCCTCAGGACCCCACACAGTGCATGTTTTGCAGGTAACCCAGCAGGTGCACAGGTGTATTAATTACTCACTGACACATTTTAAAAGGTCCACAGGTGGAGCTAATTATGTCACTTGTGATTCTGTGAGGAGACCTGCAAAACATGCACCGTGTGGGGTCCTGAGGACCGAGTTTGAGAACCTGTGCTCTAGAGAGATGGCTCATCAAGAAAAAGTGTCTTCTTCAGCCAATTATCAAACATTATTTTCCCACTGCAGATGTAGCTGGTTTAGAAGTAAAGCTAGGCACACAATATATAATTATTGGGTCGATTTGCCAATAATTGGAAGTACGACTAAAGTTATTATATAGTGTGTACAAATGATCGTGTTGACGTTTCACTGATAATTCTGGAAAATCTTGCCCACACACACGAACAGTCGATTTTCCGGTCTATCATCCCAAACCAAAAATTTCTGCCACAATCTCCAGATATTGTGCAGTGTGTGTGCATTCTCAATAATCTGCCCATATTTCCTGTTTCCTCTCACTACATCATCCTACTTGTGGGCGGACATATGCAAATGCAGTGTGATTTGGCAGAAAATGGCAGTAACTTTAAAAATAAAATCTTTTAGTGTGTAACTCAGATATTGGTGCCTACAATTTCCCCAAAAATTGTCCAATTGTCGGGCCGACCAAAAAAAATCTGACAGTGTGTACTTAGCTTAATTCGGGTGGAATTGGCTTCAGAGCAATTTCCACTCTTGCTTTGACCAGAAAAAATGGAAAAAGCATTGTCTCTTGTGATTACAGATTTCAGGGCTTTCTTGCACCTATTGGATACAGCAGATGAGGACAAAGTAAAGTTATTGTCCATAAACCCTATAGGACCTTTGAATATCTAGTAAAATGCCAGATAAATGTTAAGAAAGATATTTTTACCTGGTTTATGTACTGATGTGAAAAGTTACAGTAATACTCACTAGGCCTGATTCATGTTTGCAAGTACAGCAAAAAAGCAAGCAACTGGGCAAAACCAAGTTGCACTGCAGTTGGGGCAGATTTAGATGTGGGTGGGGTGTGTTCAAACTGAAATCTAAATTGCAGTGTAAAAATAAAGCTGTCTGACCAGAGCCGGCCCTAGCCAATTTGATGCCCTAGGCAAAATTTTGGCTGGTGCCCCCTAGCACCGCCGCTAGTTCTGCATCTAACCAAGCAACACTCAGGCAGTGGGACCCACCGGGGGGAGGGGGGTTGCCCTGTGGGCCAGTTCAACCCTGCATAATGCCACACAGTAATGCCCATAATACACATAATTCCACACAGTAATGTACCTTACACATATGCCCCACATTAGTAATGCCCAGAATACACGTAAATCCACACGGCAATTCACCTTACATGCCCCACATTAGTAATGCCCATAATACACATAATGCCACACAGTAATGCACCTTACACATATGACCCACATTAGTAATGCCCAAAATACACATAATGTCACACAGTAATTCACCTTACACATATGCCCCACATTAGTAATGCCCATAATACACATAATTCCACACAGTAATTCACCTTACACATATGCCCCACATTAGTAATGCCCATAATACACATAATTCCACACAGAAATTCACCTTACACATATGCCCCACATTTAGTAATGCTAGTAGCTTTTTTTTAATAAAACTTACTTTTGCTTGCTGGTGTGCTTGCAGTCAGTGTGGGTGCCCATGCAGATCTCTAGTTTCGTGACTGCGTTTTGTGAGATGATGGTGGCAGGATGGGTGAGTGCTTGGCTCGCACCCGTTAAAGGGGCACCCGTACAAGGGATGTGACCTCAGAGGGTATGCCGTCCTTTGCAAGCCTCATCCTTTATTTTAGCTTGCTGGTTGGACACAGATGGCAGCAAAGTCCAGATACTGCCATACTCGCTTGTTATACAAAAAGACCAGTATCAGACATATAGCAACTGTCCATTCTCTTCACTGTTCAGTGTGTTTGCTGGTGTCTGTTACTCCCGGCAACTGCATGCCCTATATTTTATACTGTGGGAGCAATATGCTCTGCTCTCCAGTCTGACGCATCTGAAAGTCATGCTGCACTGATGGTTCATATAGGAATATCTCAATGCAACTTACTGACCATGTTACAGTGCTGGAAGGCAGGGGAATTTTATGGCATGGACTGAGAAATAAAGTGTGGGGAGAACACTGCCCATGTTATATCCCTGCAGACACCTGGGGATTGCACAGGGATAAGAGATACAGGATAGCAGGGTCCGCCTCCGCCATGTGCACAAGCAGTATAGGTGATGTCAGATTTATGTGGAGCAGTCTTCTTAAATACACGTGGTATCATAAGGAGCCATCCAGTAATAACCTTATATAGTCAGTGTAAAATGTCACCGGTCCAGGAATTGCAGTTACTGGGCTTCTGCTGTCTAAACTCTCACAAGCCAGGTGCATTCCAGCATGTTGGAGGGAGTTCAAGAGACAGTGTGCATTCTATTTGACAAATGTAAACAGCAGTGTAAACAAGTACTGATTGAATACATTCAGAAAGTAACATAGTTTGCAGACTGTCCCTCCCAGCATGAAATACTGCAGAAATAAAGCTTGGATACCTCTAGACATACTCGGATGCCCTAGGTAAATGCCTATCCTGCCTATAGCTAAGGCCGGCTCTGTGTCTGACATTTGTGGGCTACATAGAAAAGCAGCCAGAAACACTTCAGTGTATTTCTTACTCCTTCTACCTAGATAGGAGACTTGGAGAACTCGGCTCCACCTGTAACACTGATACTACTTGCTGCAGCACTACTCCCTCACTTTGACATCAGCATTAACTGAGTGGGCTGAACATCATGAGATCTTTGCAAAGACACCACTGCTCTACATCATCACAAACATTTCCTTAACAGAGGACCTAAACACAATTAGAGCAGCTTGCCTGCCAATCCCCGGACTCTGACATACATCAAAAGCAGTAAATACCACCTATACTACAAACCACACTGGATCACTGCTTGATAGGAGCTGCAGGTCTGGATATATAACAATGAATATCTAAGTGGATTAAAATAGTGACTATACTATACAATTGAAATAATATCCTTTTGACCTTATATTTAATGGTGTTTTATTCACATTTTTACTATATAAAATGTCATTTTTAATATATACTATATATCTCAATATAAAATACAGATGGGGCACTTCATAGTGCATTAAACATTTATTATACAGGATAGGTGACACTTTTACAGATAAATTAGTATAGCGCTGCCCGTACCCAGTTAAAAACTGTGGACTGGTTACCACATGGCTCAAGAAAAATACTCCATCGGTTAATCTCCGACTCCCGTCTCCAGGATTTGCCAGGTTCACAAACCACGCCGCGCTGCTGACCAGCTTCCAGAGGACACAACAAGTTGGACCACGCCAACCAACAATACACAGCTGGGGCAACCAGAAGTGATTGCGTCACAAGGCCCCGTCTGTATTTTATATTGACAGATTTGGTACCTGTGGAACTTAATATCCGGTGCTGCTATAGACAATATATTTTATTTCAGTAGGTTATTACATAACATGTTACATCATCTGAGGGAAATCTATGACGGCACTCATTTAATACAGTACAAATAAATACTGGGCCATGCTCACCGGTGTGAAGTGGCGCGTCATCAATGAGGGGGTATGGCCTAACAGGACCAAAGTCATGCCCCAGGGTCCCCAAAAAGATAACTGCAACTATGTGCAGTGCATATGGCTCCGACCTGAAAATAATCTGGGTCATAGTCGTGGTGGAAAGGGGTCTGTCCTGGGTCTGACACAGTTTGGAACTGTGTTCCAAATCTCAGGTCAGACCAAGGACTCAGGTGGAAAGCGGATATTAGAAATAAAGGCCCTGATTCAGATTTGTAGCAAAAAAAAGCAAGTAACTTTGTGTCTGGAACAAACCATGTTGCCATGCAAGGGGAGCAAATACATTTTGATTTTTTTCTGTGCAGCATCATGCTATGTCTAACTGGATTGGTCACAGTGCAACAGGGAGACATGCAGCGTGTGGTCCCCTAGTCTAATGTTTAACCAGCCTGGTCATTAAGGGACAAATTTCCATACGGGAAACATCCCCTAGGACATATCAGGCCCATGCTGAATAGTGCTGGGTTTTATTTTTCTGTCTTGTTTTACTCCGGTCTCCCTTCTGAGCTCCCTCAACATTTTTTCTTCTCCTCTTTCTCTAGCTCCATCTCTCTCTTCCTCTTCATCTGTCTATTGGGAATATATACCAAACCCTTGAGATAGTGGTAGGTTGCCCATAGCTATCATTTGTGTAGCACAGTCTATAAAATGTCAACCAATGCTGGTTGGTTGCTATGGGCAACTTAATTTTATCTCTTAAGGTTCAATACATCTCCCCATGGGCGGGATGTACTAATGTACATCGCCGCCCATCGCCTCCCTGCGCCACGATACTGATCGCATATGTACTAACATATGCGATCAGCATTGCGGAGGACAGCTCTTCCGATAAGAGCTGTCCTCCGCAATGCGCAGCGGCAGCCTGACTTCCGGGATTCGGCCCCAGAAGTCAGTCTGCGCATGCGCGGGGTGACGGGGGCGGCCGCAGGGCATGCTGGGAGGGATCCGATTGGATCCCTCACACAGCGCCGCGGAGAGAAGCCCATAGGCTTCTATGGACGTACGCCAGCTAAAGCTGGCGTACCCCGACGCGGCGCTGTCCTGCCGGCCGGGGGTTAGTACATCAGGGAAATGCGGTAAACAGGGAGTTTACCGCATTTTCCGCTTAGTACATCCCGCCCCCTATGTCTCTTAGCAGCACTTGATTGTATTATGGGGGTGATTCCGAGTTGTTCGCTCGCTAGCTGCTTTTAGCAGCATTGCACACGCTAAGCCGCCGCCCTCTGGGAGTGTATCTTAGCTTAGCAGAATTGCAAACGAAAGATTAGCAGAATTGCGAATAGAAATTTCTTAGCAGTTTCTGAGTAGCTCCAGACTTACTCACAGATTGCGATCAGATCAGGCCGTTTCGTTCCTGGTTTGACGTCACACACACGCCCAGCGTTCGGCCAGCCACTCCCCCGTTTCTCCAGACACCCCCGCGTTTTTCTCTGACACGCCTGTGTTTTTCCGCACACTCCCAGAAACCGGCCAGTTTCCGCCCAGAAACACCCACTTCCTGTGAATCACACTCCGATCACTTCAACGATGAAAATTCTTCGTTCGGACGTGAGTAAATCTACTAAGTTTTGTGCTAAAATACTCAGCGCATGCGCACTGCGTACCATGCACATGCGCATTTTTGCCTTAATCGCTCCGTTGCGAAAATCAGCAACGAGCGAACTACTCTGAATGACCCCCTATATACGTTATCCTTAACATTTCCTTTTTTCTCTCCATCTTTACTATTGTACTTGTTGGGATGGGGTGTGGTATGGTATGCCGGAGGCCGGGCTCCCTGCGACCAGCATACTGGCGCCGGAAGCCCGACCGCTGGCATACCGACAGCGTGGCGAGCGTAAATGAGCCCCTTGCAGGCTCGCTTCGCTCGGCACGCTGCGGGCACGGTGGCGCGATATGCGCGCCACACTATTTATTCTCCCTCCAGGGGGGGGCGTGGACCCCCACGAGGGAGAAAAACTGTATGCCAGCTGTCGGGATTCCGGCACCGTTATACTGTGCGCCAGGATCCCGACAGTCGGCAACCTGAAGACCACCTGTTGGGATGTCCTTGTCTTTGCTTGCTTACAGATAGTTTTTCCTTGTCTACATGTGGCCTGTGTATACCCCTGTGTGCCTTTTCCTATCTTCTGATAAACATTTTTAACTGTGGATAATGTTGGCGATATTGTAATTGGTTGATTTGCATAATGAGGTGGTGTGTAATGTGTAAGTATGGGGCATAACAGAAGTGTTTGGAGACTATAGATATGTGTGTTATGCCAGAACTCTCTGGAAATGATATCACTGACACTGGTGGGAGGGGTCAGAGTTCATACCAACTATCTTACATGCCAACGTGATGACATCATTTTTTTTAGCACTCTTCAGCTATATATATTTACATACAGGGGTCGACAAATCCCAGGTGCCAGGTAGCTATGACAACCAAGATTTTAGTCCTTGCAAGTACACTACTAATTAAGCTAATTGTAAACAAAAACAACAAAAACACACTTCTTAAGAGGTTGTTACTGGAGTGGGCATTTCATTGCACGCCTGTCATATGAGGAGGAGTGTGTGCCCACCACATTCAGTGTGGCTCTGCCTTCTCTTCTGCCCAAAAGATGTGGGTAGTTGACTGAAAGCCAGTCCTTCTCCCTGACTATGAAGCACTGCTGGCAAAATGAAGGAGTGTGATCACTGGGGGAGTTGGATATTGCTGGTTCTGAAGCAGGAGCAACGTAACATAACATGATGCAAGGTTATAATGTTTGTGCACTGAAACAGATACTGCAAACTTCACACACAATGCATGTTGGATCCTCAACTGGGTCAACTAATGAGCTGGGAGTCTGGCTGCCTTCACTGTTTTGTAAGCACACGGCCACTTAATTTTCAACACTGACGCCCTCTTCTAGTGTGATTGCTATGCTTTATATCATCTCTGTGTCAAACTATGAATTTGGGTCATAATGTGTGGATTAATATGATTTTGGGCCCAACTGTTAATAATTTATGAATACTGTGTGTTGCATATTTTGAATTGGGGGCAGATATATTGACCATTGAAGGGGTAAGTGTGGTGGTCTAATGGCAAGTGGGGTGATTGGCATTGAATGGGCATGTGTCATGGTTTATGCAAGTTTTCATATATTTGGTTGCGAACGAAGGTCTGACTCCTAACTGTTTAAGCTGGATCCTGGATTTTACAAATACTGGTCGAGCCCTATACATATATATGGCAGACCTGCACTTCTTTCCACTGAAGCCGTTGTTTGTTTGTTTGTTTTTTATTAAAGAGTGTGCAGCAGGAGGAGAGGGAAGTGGCCAGCCTGCTGCACTAAGGGCTGTTTCACACTACCCGGTTTTCACCGGATGGCAAAAAGCCGGACAAACTTTGTCTGGCTTTTTGTCATCCGGCAGGGTCTTTCACACACCACGGCTTTGAGCCGTGGTTAATGCTGTGCGCATGCGCAGCAGCAGCAGCGGCGGCGGCGGCTAAAAAAAACGTTGTGTGTGAAAGCTCCCATTCACACACACGGTTCTCAGTCGGACCTTTCAGTGGATATTTCCGTCTGCAACCCGGCAGCCGGGCCGGGGCCGTGCTGTGTGACAGGAGCAATATGTTTTCATGTATCACTGAAAACACTGCAAGGCAAAAACCCGTCCAGCTTTTTGCCGGCCGGTGAAAACCGGCTAGTGTGAAACAGCTCTATGGATGCTGATGCCGTCTCTGCCTGGCGCCCCAAGCCGGCTAGGCGGCTGTGTAGAGCGCCACACCTGTGAAGCTCTAGGTGCACAGCCGCCCGCCGCTGAACGTCTGTGGGAGGAGACAATGTGGACGTCCCAGCAGAGCAAGCAGCACCATAGCTGCTGGCTGTGCATCAAGTCCCGATCTCCTCTCTTCATGGGGCCCTTGTATTCTGTGTGTGCTGCTGGTGGGTGGGTGGTTGCCGACCGCCACTTCTGCTTTTCTGTGGGGGGGTGATTCCGGCTTTCATGCATTCTGGTGCGGGGTGTAATAGGGCGCTGGATTCCGCTGCTGATGAATGGGTGTTTGTGCGGGGCAGTGGCGGGCTCGCTGGAGGGGTGCAGGGTGCCAACTGCTCCCCAGGCTGGTACATTTCTACAACTGTGGGGCTGCTGATACTTCAAGCTACAGAGATGGCACCGCGGTCCTGCCGCATCGTAAGCTCAGCCTATAGCTTCCTAAAGTTCCTACAGTAGCTGCAGCGTTATGACTTCTGTGTAGTGGGAGGAACTGGAAGTAGACAACCAGGCCATCTGTGTAGTGTGGAGGAGCTGGACAGCAGCGTGAGAAACAACACGTAGAGGTGAGCTAAGTTCTCCCATTCCCCAGTGTCTTCTTCTTCACCCCCAGTCAGCCAAGCCCACAGAGGAGGACCGGAGGAGCTACTTGGACAGCCTGGAGCCATGACTGGAGGAAAAGGATCCCAACAGCATAGCAGGTGTGCATTGCACTGGTCACCCCCCAGCACACCCAGGTGCACCGGTCATCACCCCCAGAGCATCCAAGAAAGAGCCTTATCAGCTGGCTGCACAGTCCCCCAGCTCTGTGGGTAAGTGGGAGTCTGGATCAGCCAAAGGTGCCTATCCATGTGAAGGTTACCTCTCTCTTGTACAGGTATGTGTGAGTGTAAAAAAGTTTCCTTTGTTTTTTAGTTTTAAGGGCCAAAATTTAAATAGCTGACTGCTAGTATGGTAGCTAGCTGACACCTCAGTGTACACCCTGCCTGGTGCTGCCCTCCACTCTTGTCACTGCCACCCTCCCCCTGCACTCCCCGTCACTCTTGCGAAGTGTAGGGAGGGCCCTTTCAGATATTTACTATGGGGCCCACAAAGGGCGAGTTACGTACCTGGGTCAGAGGGACCTCACCGCCGCCGCACCGAAGGCCTCCTTCTCACTGCCACCGCAGCGAAGGCCTCCTTCTCACCGCCGCCACTGCCCATAGGTTCCTCTACCGCTGCCAACTACACCTCTGCACAGCCGCCGACCACAGTCCCTTCCACACCTCCGCTGCTCATCTCATTAGGTAATGTTCTCTGTCACTCTCCCTGTACTGCTGTCACTCTCCCTGTCCCTGCTTTCACTCTCTGTCCCTGCTGTCACTCTTTCTCTGTCACTGCTGTCACTCTCTCTCCCTGTCCCTGAATTGTGGATCATACTGTGGAGGATAATGTGAATTTTGGCTCATACTGTGTGGCATATTGTAAACTTTGGCTCATACTGTGCGACATATTGTGAATTTTGGCTCATACTGTGTGGCATATAGTGAATTTTGTCTCATTCCGTGTGGCGTAATGTGAATTGTGGCTCATTCGTTGGGAATTTTGGCTCATTCAGTGTGGCATAATGTGAATTTTGGCTCATTCCGTGTTCGATAATGTGTAAGGGGCACCAGTACTAGATAGTGTAAGGGGTCTTATTATTGTGGTGCATAAAGTGTATATAGTGTGGTACACTACACTTATGGACACGCCCCATTTTGAGTGACCACACCGCCTTTTGGGGGTCATTCCGAGTTGTTCGCTCGCTAGCAGATTTTAGCAGCATTGCACACGCTAGGCTGCCACCCTCTGGGAGTGTATCTTAGCTTAGCAGAATTGCGAACGAAAGATTAGCAGAATTGCGAATAGAAAATTCTTAGCAGTTTCTGAGTAGCTCGAGACTTACTCCTACACTGCGATCAGTTCAGCCCGTTTCGTTCCTGGTTTGACGTCACAAACACGCCCTGCGTTCGGCCAGCCACTCCCCCGTTTCTCCAGACACTCCTGCGTTTTATCCTGGCACGCCTGCGTTTTTCCGCACACTCCCTGAAAACGGTCAGTTTGTGTTTGTGACGTCAAATCAGGAACTAAACGGACTGAGGTGATCGCAGTCTAGGAGTAGTTCTGGAGCTACTCAGAAACTGCAGCAAATTATTTAGTAGCAGTTCTGCTAATTTTTCGTTCGCTATTTTGCTTAGCTAAGATACTCTCCCAGAGGGTGGCGGCCTAGCGTTTGCAATGCTGCTAAAAGCAGCTAGCGAGCGAACAACTCGGAATGAGGGCCATAGAACGCCAAATTTTTTTAAAAAAAGATTATTATTATATATATTTCACACTCCTCATATAGTGTATGAGTGGCAGCTCGTGAAGCAGAATAGGATGTGTTGGTGGGCACTTCAGTAATTAAACATAAGTAGTGGAGATCAATACAGTGCCTAAAATGTGTCCTTTTAAAACAAAGAATGCTTGAAAGATATGGCTATAAAATAGACAACTACTGTACTTATCTGTTTCTAAAATCTTCAGTCAAACGACCACCATTGGAAATATGGCATATGCAGTAAAAGAAGAGAGCAACATAGTGTGTACCATTTATGAACACTGCACAGTATCAATGTACGGTACGTTTATGCAAGTCCTTTTAGGGAACATGCTATTCCCATTAGATAAGAATCATCAATTCTAAAAAATTAAAACACAAGTTTAATAAAGCAATTACATACAATGACTGAAAAACACACGTACAAGATTTAAAAACATAAAAAGCTTATCTGTCCATTAAAGGAGATATCAGGAGGCAGTCTCAACGTGTTTCGTCCATCAGTGTCTGGACTTCCCCTTGATGAAGTCCAGACACTGATGGATGAAACACGTTGGGACTGCCTCCTGATATCTCCTTTAATGGATAGATAAGCTTTGTTAATGGTGGACACCTCTTGTTCTATTTTAACCAAGAAACTTTTGGATGCGTACAAGGAACTACAAACTTTTAGAGGTGGTGAGTAACTGATTACACAAAAGAGACCATCAAGTAGGGCCAACTCAAGGCCTACTACCACCCTGAGCAAGTTTTTTAGAATGCGCACACCGAAGGCCAGTTACACGTAATGCCACAAGTATAGTGCCAGGTCCACGTAATGCCCCCAGTATAATGCCAGTTAAATGTAATGCTCCCAGTATAGTGCCATACACACGTAATGCCTCCAGTAGTGCCATATACATGTAATGCCCCCAGTAGTGCCAGATACACGTAATTCCCCCAGTAGTGCCAGATACACGTAATTCCCCCAGTAGTGCCAGAAACACATAATGCCCCCTGTAGTGCTCACTGCTGCTGGGCTTCTACCACTGCTTCTGCTGCTGACCTGCCACTGCTGCTCGTGTCTAAGAAGAGGAGAAGGGAAGAAAGCGCAGTGCGTGCCTCTCCTGCCTCTCAATCCGGTCTCTGGTGGCCATTTGAAATATGGTGTCGGCTGACTTTATCTTTTGTATAATTTCACTGTGTATTTTCTAATTTCCCTGACCTGGATCGACCCCTTTTTTTACCTTTTGTCCTTTCCCTTCCTATTTTCCCAGCTCTTCTTTTTCCCTTACTTTTACTTTTTCTAGTACTTCCTGTCTCACTTGTTAGAATACAGAAAAAGGTGACACAAAGATTTGCAATACCATTAACATCTGATGCAATGTTTGGCCTTGTGCAGTGCAATGGATGTAAAGCATTTGTTTGGAAAGAGGCAGCATGGAGACTCGGCTGCTGTCCAATCTGTGAGCAATTTTCTCTGATGAAGGAGGAGATAGCAAAACTGCATGCTGAGATTTGTAGGATGTCTATGTCTTTGAAGCCTCCACTGCCTCAGAGAGCCACCAGAAGACATTCTGCCTGGACTACAGTGGGCTCTCAAGGGCAGAGATTTCCAGCGGGACACAGACACCTCCCGCAAGCGGTGACACTGCAAAACTCATATGCTACTCTTGCAGGGCTGGAAGATACAACTAATAGAGATACTACAGAACAGGAGGATATGGGGACTTCTTCCAACTATAGGAACAGGAAATAGAACAGAAAAATTGCATCCCCAAAAAGGACTGCACTTCTCTTGGGAGATTCCATTATTAGAGGAATACATCTGGGAAATGCAAATGAAGTAGAGAAACAAGTAAGGTGCTTACCTGGAGCCGCAGCTCCAAGGGATAAAGAGCGCATGCTAAGAATTGTGAAGGCAGCAATAAAAGATGGGGAGGTGGATGTCATTGTCCACCTAGGGACAAATGACCTGGCAAATGCTGAACTCATGGCCGTAAAAGATGAATTTAGGAAGTTAGGGACTGCTCTGAAGCAGGTGGCAACCACTGTATCTTTTTCAGAAGTATTGCCAGTACACAGAGGGGAAGACAGAACTCATCGCATCAGAAACTTCAATGTTTGGCTAAGGACATGGTGCAATGAGGAGAGATTTGGATTTATAGGCCACAGTCACACCATCTGGCAAGATAGGAGCTTATACAAAAGTGATGGCCTGCACCCATCTTCAAGGGGAACGAGAATACTAACTGAACAGTTTGGATGCTTCATCGAGAACTATTTAAACTAACAGAGGGGGGCAGTGAACCAAACAAGAATAAAGAAATCTGCTCCCCCAACACAGAGGTATTGTTTCTGCAGGCAAAGGGAATAGGTAGCATATCCACAGCAATAGAAGATAATTCAGATCAAAACCAAATAAAAATAGGCAGATAGAGGAACATAGCTAGGAACAGGAAAAGCACAAACAAAACTCTAAAAGCTATGTGTGCAAATGCTAGGAGCTTAGGAAATAAAATCCCAGAACTAATTGCAATAATGACAAGGGATGATCTAGACATTGTGGCAATTACAGAGTCATGGTACAATGAAAATCATGACTGGGACATAGCTATACCGGGATATACTTTATTTAGGAAGGACAGAATTGGAAAAATCGGAGGAGGGGTAGCAATGTATGTAAAAAAAAAAATGCATAAATACTACATTAATACAAAGTATTGAAGAAAAAACTGAGGACCTTTGGGTGACCATAGAAACAGGGGAAAAGTAGAGTATTCGTATTGGCGTGATATACAGGCCACCAGGTCAGGAAGAGGAACTCGACAAGTACCTATTGCAGGACACAACTAAAATGGCATTAAAAGGAGAGGTAATAATCATGGGAGACTTTAATCTTCCTGATGTAAACTGGGAAGTGTATGTTGCTAGTTCCACTAGAAGTAGGGACATTTTAAATTCCCTTCAGGGAGCATCCCTCCACCAATTGGTGAGGAAGCCCACTCGGAAAGACGCTATATTAGACTTAATACTACAAATGGAGACAGAATATCGGAGGTAAAAGTGGGTGAAAACCTGGGATCCAGTGATCATCAAGCAGTATGGTTCAGCATAAAGACAGAGACTGACTCATCCCATACAAAAACAAAAGGTGTTGGATTTTAGGAAGGCTGATTTTGTAGGGATGGAATAAATGTGTAAGCGATTCTTTAGTAGAGTGGAGGAACTTGGAAGCCGTGCAGGAGAGGTAGGAAACATTAAAATGTACAATATTAAAGGCAACAGACCTTTGTATCAAAAGTGTTAGGAAAAACACAAGAAAAAGGAAGCCAGTGTGGTTTGCAAAAGAAGTAGCAAATATTGTGAAAGCAAAAAAGATGGCTTTTAGGAAATATAAGCAGACACAAAATAATGAAGACAAAGAGATATATCTTGTTAGACAGAAGGATACTAAGAAGGTAATCAGATGTGCAAAGGCACAAGCGGAGGAGAAAATGGCCCAGTCAGTGGGTAAAGGAGGCAAAACTTTTTTTAGGTATATAAGCGAAAGGAGAAAAACAAAAGGCGGAATAATAAAAACTAAAGACAGACACTGGGAGTCTTGTTGAGGGAGACAATTTAATAGCAGATCATCTTAATAATTATTTTTGCTCAGTATTTATTACTGAAAGAGAGGGGAAGGGGCCACAGTTAAGTTTCAGGGATATTCAGGAAAATGACACAAGTACATTTTACAGAGGAGCAGGTCCTAACAGAACTCTCGAAGCTGAAAGTGGAAAAATCTATGGGGCCAGATGGGATACATCCAAGGATACTAAAAGAACTTAAAAAGAGGAGCTGGTAGCACCATTGACAGAATTATTCAACCAGTCATTAGCTACAGGAGTAATTCCAGAGGACTGGAAAAGAGCAAACGTAGTCCCACTGCACAAAAGTGGAAGCAAGGAAGAGGCAAACAACTACAGACCAGTGAGTCTTACATCAGTAGTAGGGAAATTGATGGAAACACTCTTAAAAGAAAGAGTTGTAGATTATCTCAAATCCGGCAATTTACAGGATCCCAAACAGCATGGATTCACTTGGGGGAGATCATGTCAAACAAATCTTATTGACTTTTTTGACTGTGTGACTAAAGTGATGGATAAAGGTGTAGCCATGGATATAGCTTATCTAGACTTTAGTAAGGCTTTTGACACTGTTCCACATCGCAGACTGCTAAATAAACTTGAAAGTTTGGGATTGGATATTAGGATTATTGAATGGATAAGATCTTGGTTGAAGGATAGAAAACAGAGTTGTGGTAAATGGAGTGCATTCACAGGAGGGAAATGTTACCAGTGGAGTACCCCAGGTATCTGTACTTGGACCAGTGCTTTTTAATATCTTTATTTGTGACATTGCAAATGGCATTAAAGGGAAAGTATGCCTTTTTGCAGATGACACAAAGGTATGCAACAGGGTAGACACACCAGGTGGGGTAAAACAAATGATTGAGGATCTAGGTAGACTAGAGGAATGGTCAAGAGTGTGGCTATTACAGTTTAATGCCAAAAAATGCAAAATCATGCACTTGGGTCTCAAAAATCCAAAGGCTAAATATAGTATTAATGGCACTATACTGGAAACTACTGAGGAGGAAAGGGATCTAGGAGTCACTATTTCAGATGACTTAAAGGCAGGTAAGCAATGTAACAAAGCAATGAGGAAGGCTAGTCAGATGCTTGGCTGCATTGGGAGAGGAATCAGCAGTAGAAAGAAAGAAGTAATAATGCCACTGTATAGGTCATTGGTACGGCCTCATCTAGAATACTGTGTTCAATTCTGGAGGCCATATCTTCAAAAGGATATTAATACATTAGAAACTGTACAAAGAAGGGCAACTAAAATGGTGCATGGCCTACATCACAAAACATACCCAGAAAGACTAAGAAATCTCAATATGTATAGTTTGGAGCAGAGAAGGGAAAGGGGGGACATGATAGAAACTTTCAAATATATCAAGGGTTTTAACAAAGTCCAGGAGGGAAACATTCTCCAAATGGAGAAGCAATAGGACACGAGGACTTGCACTGAGACTGGAGGGGGGGGGGGGTTCAGGGGAAATTTGCGGAAAAATTACTTCACAGAAAGGGTAGTGGACAAGTGGAATAGCCTCCCATCGGAGGTGGTAGAGGCTAAGACAGTAGAGCAATTTAAACATGCATGGGATAGACATAAGGATACCCTTACAAAGAAATAAGGATCAATTAAGGTTAGAGATTAAAAAAAAAAGGGGCAGACTAGATGGGCCAAGTGGTTCTTATCTGTCGACAAATTCTATGTTTCTATGTTTCTATGTTTCACTTGTCCTCACAACATCAATAAATAAATGATGGGGGTTTAGTTAGTGAATTGGCCAATGCACGGAAGCCTGCAAACCGCTCGCCAAGGTACCCCACCTTCCTGCAGGTCCTACACTATCACAAAGTCTTAAAAATTAAAACCTGGCAACTGTATCACACATAATATAACTGCAAATATGCCCACTAGGTTTAAGGTATACCTGCCACATATCTTGTGGCTTTTAAAGGTTCACTAGTCACCTGACACTGGCTGATAAATTACTAAGGAGCAGCTGACACAGGTTTAGAACAAATGAGTTTACACAGGGGTGCATGAAAAAGGCCTGTGGCCACAGTTAATAAGAGTTAACCAAAGATTAACCCCGCAATATACAAACAAATATAGAAAACCACAGCACTCGCCACCCCAGAAGCGGGGTGCAGCGTCCGCTCTCGCCAATCATAGGGTGGGGTGCATGCAGCCCATGGCCACCTACCTAAATACATACAAACAGGAAATCAGCACTCACCATAGCAAGTTCACTTGTCCTCACAACATCAATAAATAAATTATGGGGTGTCACTGGCCTAGACTGAGGGTGTTGTGAACTCGGGAATTCTTCCGATGGTTGGGAAGAGGAACCACAACTGAGTTGGAGAAGGGAGGGCCTGATATAGGATCTCCTCATACAGGACGCTGACAGTGGAGTTCGATGAAATAAGAAAGAGCTTTATTGCAAAAGAAAACAACTTAAAGTCAAATGCCAACGGAATAAATGAAGAGAAAGTCCAGACCCACTGGAGGGTTAAGTGAGCAGTGATGAGAATGCTGGTAATTGAGAAAACTGTGGGTGATGTTGAAAGTCACTGATAACCTGTGGACCTTATGAATGATGATTATTAATGTAGATGGTTGAAGAACTTGTGAATGGTGACAAAGACGCTGATGATGTGAGAAACTGAAGTGCAGGGGTTTCAGACGCTTTGAGTTTGTAGAACTTGTGAATGGAGACTGAGACGCTGAGGATGTGAAGGATTGGAGTGCAGGGGTTTTAGACGCTGTGGATCTGTAGAACTTGTGAACGGAGACTGAGACGCTGATGACGTGAGGATTTGAAATGAAGGGGTTTTTGACGCTGTGGATCTGTAGAACTTGTGAACGGAGACTGAGATGCTGATGAAGTGAGGAATTGAAGTGCAGGGGTTTCTGACACTGGATCTGTAGAACTTGAGAACGGAGACTGAGACGCTGATGAAGTGAGGAATTGAAGTGCAGGGGTTTGAGACGCTGTTGGACTATGGAACTTGTGAACGGAAACTTGAGACGCTGATTCCTAGAAGCACGGATGACTGGAACACAGGAAGGTTACCGGCCGCTGAATACACCGAAGCTGGAACAGTGAACTGGCAGCTGGAAATGCCGAGGGCACTGGGGTACGACTGCAGGAATCCTTGCCGGGAACAGGAGCACTGGCATCTACGTCAGGGAAAGACGATACTCAGGCACTGAAGCTCTGTCTGGCGTCTGACTTTGAATCTCCTGCCAGCGCTGGATTGGCAGAGCAGTCTGATGACGTCACCTGCCCCCCCGTCCACGTGATGCCGGGTGTCATGGCGGCGCCCATGCCCCGGAGAACCGCCGGTAGCCGCGCCAACCAGACGCCGGAGCCCGTGGCCCACCGAAGGCAGAGGCCGCAACACCGACCAGCAGACACGCAGGGGTAAGCGCGGCGAACGCCGCCTCTGGTGTGTGACATGGGGGTTTGGTTAGTGAATTGGCCAATGCACGGAAGCCTGCAAACCGCTCGCCAAGGTACACCACCTTCCTGCAGGTCCTACAATATCACAAAGTCTTAAAAATTAAAACCTGGCAACTGTATCACACATAATATAACTGCAAATATGCCCACTAGGTTTAAGGTATACCTGCCACATATCTTGTGGCTTTTAAAGGTACACTAGTCACCGGACACTGGCTGATAAATTACTAAGGAGCAGCTGACACAGGTTTAGAACAAATGAGTTTACACAGGGGTGCATGAAAAAGGCCTGTGGCCACAGTTAATAAGAGTTAACCAAAGATTAACCCCGCAATATACAAACAAATATAGAAAACCACAGCACTCGCCACCCTAGAAGCGGGGTGCAGCGTCCGCACTCGCCACTCATAGGGTGGGGTGCATGCAGCCCATGGCCACCTACCTAAATACATACAAACAGGAAATTCAGCAGAGTGATGGGGTTTGAGAACTGGCCGAAAGCACAGTGGGCCAGTCTGCTGGCACCTTTTCTGTCAGGTGAGCCCCAAAAAGCGTACTTTGATTTAAGCCCTGCTGAGGCTCGGGACTATGATAAACTAAAGACTGAGATCCTGACCCACCTGGGAGTCACGCTGTCAGTACGAGTCCAACGGGTGCACCGTTGGGTGTACGCCATGGAGAAGCCTCCTCGCTCCCAGATGCACGACCATATTCAGCTAACAAAAATATGGTTACAGCCAGAGACATTAACTGGTCCCCAGATGGTTGAAAGAGTCGTCATGGACCGCTATTTGAGATCTTTGCCCGTGGTCCTGCGCAAGTGGGTGAGCCATGGAAACCCGGATACTGCTGACCAATTAGTGGACATGGTAGAGAGGTATTTGGCGGCAGAGGAACTACTGATGACCACCCAGCAACCCATAGATCGACAGCGCCCTTCCGTAAAGACTGGTAAGACTGTTCCGTGGGAAAACGTTGCTGGACGGTTAAGAGAACACAAGGCTGGAGAGACTGTAAACACTGGCCCTGGAGACAGGCCAATGGGGTTAGAAAGGTCTATGCTGCCCAAACGGGTTGATAATCGTGTGGTTAAATGTTTTAGGTGTGGTATGCCAGGTTATGTTATTGCCAATTGCCCAGTTACGCAAGAACCCATGCAATGTGATGCTGCCTTTGAATGTCGCAGAATGTCTTTCTTTGCTAGGTTAGCCTGTACTGTGGTACCTTCACCTGAGCTGGAAAAACAAATGTGTGACGTGTTCTTAGAGGGTAACTGGGTAGAGGCCTTGCTAGATTCAGAAAGTTTAGTTACCCTCGTGAAAGCTGGGTTAGTGAACCCCTTAAAGGTCCAGCAAATACCTATTGGGGTAGCTTGCATACACGGGGATACCCAACATTATGTCACTGCTGAAGTGAATATAGAAACTTGTTGTGGGTCAGCAATTGTTAAAGTAGGACTGGTCCACACCTTGGTGCATGAGGCCATAATAGGGAGGGATTTTCCTAATTTTTGGAAACTGTGGGAATCACGTTTATCAACAAATGTGAGAAGTAAAGAGCCAGTTGATAATAATGGTGATTTCATGGATGTACGTGTGTCTTTGGAACTTTCTGATCCTTTGCCTTTTGCTAGTTTGGCTGGGGAAGTGACAGATGGGGAGTCCAGTGAGGGCCCTCTTGCTGGAAACAGAGACATAGTAGTTAGAACTGAAAGCGTGTCTGACCTGGAGGTAAAGAAGGATCTGTTTGCATCTGAACAGGTAAAGGATCCTACCTTAATAAAGGCTAGAGAGAATGTTAAGATTGTTAATGGGGAACCTGTGGTACCAGGTGACAGGGTTACGTATCCCCACATGGCCATCTGTAATGAGCTCTTGTACCACATTGTCAAAAGGGGTGAGGATGTGGTGGAACAGCTGGTAGTTCCCCAGCCTTATCAGAGAACGGTACTAGATTTAGCTCACAGTCACGTTACAGCAGGACATTTACAGGCAGAAAAAAACACTGAAAGAGTTTTACAAAGGTTCTTTTGGCCAGGGGTTTATAAAGAAGTGTCTGAATATTGTTCTTCCTGTCCTGAATGCCAGTATCATGCCCCTAGACCCGATTTCAGGAGCCCACTAGTTCCCATGCCTATTATAGAAGTCCCGTTTGACAGAATAGCCATGGATCTCGTGGGGCCCTTGTTAAAGTCCGCTCGGGGCCATAAGTATATCCTGGTAATAATGGACTATGCCACTCGATATCCTGAGGCTGTCCCTTTAGGCACTATCACAACCAAGGCGATAGCTAGGGAGCTGGTGCAGGTTTTTAGTAGAGTGGGAATACCAAAAGAAATTTTGACTAACCAAGGTACTCCATGTCAAGGATCATGAAAGAATTGTGCAAATTATTTAAGGTCACTCACCTCAGGACGTCCATCTACCATCCCCAAACTGATGGGTTGGTGGAAAGGTTTAATAAAACATTAAAAAGTATGTTAAAAAAGGTTGTTGATAGAGATAGGAAAAACTGGGATTGTTTGTTGCCCTACTTTTTAACGGCCATCAGAGAAGTTCCTCAGTCTTCTACGGGGTTTTCTCCATTTGATTTGTTGTATGGTAGACACCCCAGAGGGCTGTTGGACATTGCCAAAGAGACATGGAAAGAACAGCCCACTCCTTATAGAAGCATTATTGAACATGTAATACAAATGCAGGATAGGATTGCAGCCGTGATACCTATTGTCAGAGAGCACATGGAACAGGCCCAAAGTGCTCAACAGAGGGTATATAACCGGAGTGCCAAGATACAGGAATTTGCTCCCGGAGATAGAGTTCTTGTTTTGGTACCCACTGTGGAAAGCAAGTTCCTAGCTAAATGGCAGGGTCCATTTGAGATTAGGGAAAAAGTGAATGAGGTTAATTACAAAGTATACCAACCGGGAAAGAGAAAACCCGAACAAATCTACCATGTTAACTTAATCAAACCCTGGAAAGATAGGTTGTCTCTGTCAGCGGAGCCTTGCCCTTCGGTGTCTTCACCCCGGTTGCTTCCCGCAGTAAAGGTGTCAGAGACATTATCAGCTGATCAGAACTATCAGGTTAAAGAATTTCTCATCCAAAATAGGGAGATATTTTCAGAGCTGCCTGGCCGAATGACCATAATAAAACATGACATTGTCACAGAACCAGGGGTCAGGGTCCATTTAAAGCCATATAGGATTCCAGAAGCTCAGCGAGAAGCTGTTTCTAAAGAAGTTAAAAACATGTTAACACTTGGAGTCATAGAGGAATCTAATAGTGAGTGGTCCAGTCCCATAGTTCTCATCCCGAAGCCAGACGGTAGCATACGCTTCTGTAATAACTTTCGTAAGTTAAATGAGGTGTCCAAATTTGACGCATACCCCATGCCCCGTGTGGATGAGCTTATAGAAAGGCTGGGAACAGCCAGGTTTCTCACCACATTGGACCTGACCAAAGGTCACTGGCAAATACCTTTAACTGATAGCGCAAAAGAAAAAACAGCCTTTTCGGTTCCGGAGGGGCTGTACCAGTATAAGATGTTACCCTTTGGGTTGCATGGGGCTCCAGCAACCTTTCAACGGGCGATGGATACAATTTTGAGGCCCCATAGAAAATATGCAGCTGCCTATTTGGATGATGTGGTAATTCACAGTACGGACTGGGGGTCCCATTTGGTTAAAGTACAAGCAGTACTGGACTCAGAGAAGCAGGGTTAACTGCTAACCCAAAGAAGTGCTGCCTCGCAATGGAGGAGGTTAAATACTTGGGCTTCACCATAGGTAGAGGTCTGATTAGGCCCCAATTGAATAAAATTGATGCTATTCAAAACTGGCCTTGTCCAGTGAATAAAAAACAGGTAAGGGCTTTTTTGGGAATAACTGGGTACTATAGACGGTTTATTCCCAATTTTGCGACCACAGCGGTGCCATTGTCAGACCTTACCAAAGGGAAGCAGTCAAATATGGTGAAATGGAACCCTGATGCAGAAAAAGCGTTCCACGCGTTAAAAGTGGCTTTGTGTTCACAACCTGTATTGATAACACCAGATTTTTCAAAATAATTTGTTGTACAGACAGATGCCTCAGAGGTAGGGATAGGGGCTGTGTTGTCCCAAACCAGAGATAATGACGAACACCCTATCATTTATTTGAGTAGGAAACTCAATGAGCATGAAAAAAGGTATGCCATTGTGGAAAAGGAGGCTTTGGCCATTAAGTGGACACTAGATACCTTGAGATATTACCTCTTGGGTAGACAATTCAGACTAGTGACAGATCACGCCCCTTTAAAATGGATGTATGTAAATAGAGGTCAGAATGCTCGGGTAACTAGATGGTTTCTAGCATTGTAGGATTTTAAGTTTACTGTTGAACATAGACCGGGTACACAACTGGCCAACGCAGATGCATTCTCCCGCATCTTCTGTTTGGGGGCTACAAGTGTTCCGGCACCTAGGTCGAAACAGGGGAGGGGGATATGTGACAAGAACACTGGAATAGTGTTTGAGGGCAGGTATGTTTGTCCCAGGTTCTTGTCTTACATGTATTAGAAAAATGAAAACTTCTAGGAAAATGTTTTGTTTTGTCAGAACCTTTTCAGTTTATTGGAAAAGCTGGATAAGGGCCCTGAAAGAGAGATAGGGCAAGTTCCAGACGTTGGGCCCAGTTCGGGTCTTTGGCCTCACAGAAGGCTAATCAGGGTTTCAGCTGTGTAAGAGTGTTATAGGGCTGCTGGCCTGATCAGTGTGTGCAGACTGCCTGTGGAGACTGGAGAATCTCTGAAGAGAGAAACACACTTCTTTATACAAGTGAGCCATACAGGGTGTACTGGAGAACTCTGTGTTTTTGTTTAGTGATAGTTAGGAACGTCCTGTGTTTAGTTAGTGCCGGACAGGCAAGGTATTTTCTTTTGATGTTTGTTTTATTTTCTGCCTAATAAAACTGGTTGTGGCCAGTTGCACCACAAACTGGACTTGTATGATTCCTCAGCTGCTGTTTGCTGCCATTTACCCCAGGAAACGGCACCTTTTTCCCTTACAGTGTTACAATATATATATATATATATATATATATATATATATATATATATTAGAGCAAGTGCTAGAGGTACTTTTGTATATATAAACACTTGAAACACAAGGTAGGTAGAACTCTGTTCCCTCATTAGCAGCTACTATTATGACCAGTGAGGAGTGCAGCCTTCACCATCTGTTTTTTCTAGCTACGAATATCTTAGCCTAGGGCATCCAGAATTGAGCACTTGGTCTCATCCAGGAAACCCATTGGACCAGTTTCGGACTGGGCTATAAAGGGCCCTGCGGGCTAATACAGTGGTAGGGGTCCATACTTAAGGGATGTGGCAAGTTACCAAGAGGTGAGACCAGCATGCACAGAGGCTTGGACAGCCATTAGAGACCATGGGGTAAATTTACTAAGATGGGAGTTCTATTCAAGATGGGATGTTGCCCGTAGCAACCATTCAGATTCTACTTCTCATTTATCTAGCACCTTCTAGAAGATAATACATAGAATCTGATTGGTTGCTATGGGCACCGTCCCATCTTAAATAGAACTCCCATCTTAGCAAATTTACCCCCACGTATCTGAACCTCTAAGAGTAATCATGTATAATCTGAGTGCACTGTCTGGAACCTGACATTAGAGGAAGCAATGGAGCCCTCAAGCAGTGGGGATTTCCCCTGTACCCCTGTTGGCCAGGCCACCCCTGCATGGAGCTGTCAGTGTCGGTAATAATATAAAGTAAAAAAATCATTTAGAACTCCTGCAGAACTATAAGTTCTATTATGCACTGGGAACCATTAACTTAAACATGCTGATGCTTATTAGCTGCCAAAGAATGCTGAACATTGTGGAACTACAAACACATGAACTTACATAGATGCACCTAATAGTTGAAGGGAAAAAAGAGCCACACACCAAATGTTCTATTATTTTATTTGAACTATCAAAATCCATAATTTATAAAACTTTATTAATTGCCCATATCCATAAGGAATGGTCTTTCTTCTATACTGAAGTTAAAAAAATAAAATAAATTGTAATAGAACAATGAAAACTTTGCCCTAGCACTGTCATGACACTATTGAATTTTATTCAATTAGTCTAATTTTGGAACCCTCTTCAAATTGTTGATGACTGTTGTGTCTTTGCTCTGGCTGCATATATGTGTACACAGTCATTTCCTAGCTGCTTAGATGAAAAGTGCTGGAAAGCTATTATATTTTTGAAATAAACGTTGCAGAACCATTTTTATTTTTTTATTTTTTATTTTTTTTTGGGGGGGGGGGGGAGTTTATATATAATGTGTCACCATATTACACAAAAAATTGTACAGATAATATTTAGACATTCAGATCAGTTTCTGTCCCTTAGGTGCTTATAGTTTAAATCCCCTAATAATTGTATGTACTAGCTGACGTAAAAACATTGGTTGTCATGGCAGCACATAAAATGCAAATGGAATTTAAAAATGCACTGTATTTTTTTCAACTTAGTATATCCCTAAAATAGTTACAGTATAAAGCAATATTTAAATAATGTTACAATTCAACAAAAAGAATGTCTGATTCTGAGGCTGGAGCAGAGCTATAAGAGCAGGTAGCACTGGGCCTGATTCAAAGGTGGACGCTTAGCAGCAGAAGCTGTGACTGTTGTCGCAGCCACAACTGCGAAGTTATGCTAATGAGACACCTACTGGCTGCAACTATCATCCGCCATGGTGCACACATAGTTGCACCATTGAAAGGATATTGGAAGCATGACCCTCCTGTCCCTGCCCAGGAACCCCTATTGGAACTGCATGGATCTCCATGCAGTTCTGATCCATGTCCACTGGCGGTAATCATCTGGATAAATGATGTGGATGTGGATAAATGTGTCATGGCCATAACTAGATTCCTTTGTGTCACCGTCACTGACTACAACCCTTGCTTGTGGCTAGCTGGGTGCCTGGAGTGGCACCCTGCATCCTTGGGAAGCTCCAGGCAGCTCACAGAGCCATTGTCCAGACACTATGAGTGGCTCTGCACTTCCTTGGTGCCAGCCAGTGTCGGACTGGCCCACAGGGGTACAGGGGAAACCACCGGTGGGCCCCACTCCTTCCTCTAGGGATCAGGTTCCAGACTGTGCACTTGTATTATACATGGTAGATATGTTGCATTACACTGCACAAGACTATTGTGCATTTCAAGCCTCTGTGGAGGCTGGCCACACCCCTTTTGTAGGCTGGTCACACCCCTAAATATGGGCCCCTATAACTGCATCCCCCCGGTGGGCCCTTTACACCCCAGTCCAACACTGGTGCCAGCGACTCCGCCCCCTCTGTGAGATGTCATGCACAAGGGGGCAGGACAGGCACAGGGCACTCTGGAGTTCTGTTACAGTAGAACATTGGGTGCTTGTGCCTGATGTTTTACTTGCATCCTCCTCTGAACCAGGTCATTAGCATGTGGAATAAACAAAGTTACTGTTACGCACACCAGTGCTAACAGGAGTATACCGGTGTATGAACAGAGAGGGAAGCGAAGCAAACAAACTCACAGACAGTATAACACAACATACACAGGAGGTGATGGAATAACTAATAAACACAAAGTGAACGGAGAAGCCCAAAGGCTCAGGAATTGGGTGTCTCCCTAGTTTCAGGAATGCTCAGATGGAATAGAGCGGATAATGAAGCGATGTGTAGTGATTTAACATGTGGAGCACCTGAAATGATGTTGCTAAGAGCAACAGAAAAAACCCCAAAGGGTTACCAACGGGTGTGGGAATAAACTCCTTGGTCAGAGATAGAAATATAGACACAAGGAGAGTATCCACAATCCTAGCCCCCACTTGCAGGGCACAGGTTCAGCTTACTGCCACTAAACTGACACCTGGACGCCCTGCACAGTGAGGGAGGATTAAGCAAGCAGGTCTGAGAGTACAGCCACAAACCTGCTGGGTTCACAGAATAGCAAAAGAACCCCAGCAGGTCAAACAACTGACTCCAGTCTTACTGCTAGGTCCGGATTGGCAAAATGAAGTACCGAATCCCAAGGCCTATTCGCAGTAAGCAACAAGTAAATACAAAGTCACACAGTACTAGCTAACTCTCTGGAACTGACTAACAAACAAAGATTCAGCAGCATTTGCCTAGCCTGAGAGGATGGTTTATATAGCAGGTGCTGTCCACGCCCCACTCAGACCTCACAGACTGTGAGCACAAAACCAGCGCCGGATACCCTGCCGTGCACAGAGCCTGTAACCACTACACAGTAAAAACCCGGACCGGAGTATCAGCTGCGCTCAGGTTACTTCGCTAACACTTGCCTCCCGGTTGCCATGGCGACGTGGCAGCACAGAGCAGGAGATCCTAACAGTACCCCCCCTCTGACGAGGGGTCAAAGAACCCCTACCACCGGGTTTATCGGGGAACTGCGAGAAGAAAGAGCGTATCAGTCTGGGGGGCTTGAAGATCACAACTGCGCACCGACGACCGCTCCTCCGGGCCATACCCCTTCCAGTGCACCAAAAATGACAGCCGACCCCGAACCATCTTGGAGTCAAGAACCCTTTCAACCACAAACTCCCTCTGACCCCGTATCAGAAGAGGAGGAGAAGGTCTTCCACTGGAAGAAGGATTACTAACCGCCAGTTTTAAAAGGGAACAATGAAATGTTTTATTGATACCCAATGAACGGGGCAGATCTAACTGAAATGCCACCGGATTGATAACCCTGGTGATCTTATAAGGGCCGATGAACCGGGGACCAAACTTATGAGATGGCTGTCTCAACTTCAAATTCTTGGTGGACAACCAGACGAAGTCTCCTAATTTGAAGCTGCAGGGTCTTCTCCGCTTATCAAAAACCCTTTTGGCCACTAATGACACAGACACAAGGGCTTTCTTCACTTTCCTCCAAATACCCCTAAGGACCGAAACAAGAGAGGAACCACCAGACGTGGAATCCAGGGGGTCAAAAGAATTGGCCTTAGGATGATGCCCATACACACAAAGGAAGGGAGAGATCCCTGTAGCAGAGTGAGCCGCGTTTTTATAGGCAAACTCCGCCATGGACAGATGAGCAACCCAGTCAGTATGACACTTGGAGACATAACACCTGAGGAACTGCTCCAAGGACTGGTTCACCCTCTCAGTCTGCCCATTAGACTGTGGATGGTAGCCTGACGACAAGCTCACAGAAATCTGGAGATCAGAACAAAATGCCCTCCAGAATTTGGCCACAAACTGGGATCCACGGTCAGAGACCACATCAAGTGGCAACCCGTGGAGGCGCACAACATGCTGCATAAATAACTCAGACAGGCGTCTGGCCGATGGCAACCCAACCAGTGGAACGAAATGCGCCATCTTCGAAAACCTGTCAACGACAACCCAAATGGCTGTCATCCCCGAGGATTTGGGCAAGTCCACCACAAAATCCATGGAAATGTGGGTCCATGGCTTAGAGAGTGGATGTAATGGGCCGACAGGAACCCCTCTAGGAGTTTTATTTCGGGCACAAACGTCACATGCCCGAACCCACTGATCCACATCCCTAGCCACCGAGGGCCACCACACCGCCCTAGACAGCAACTCCCGAGTTCTGGCAATACCCGGATGCCCTGCCGACCTCTTGGCATGGAATTCCAGGAACACTCGCTGTCTTAACCTAGGAGGCACAAACAAGAGACCTACCGGAAGGTCTGGAGGAGCCTGCTCCTGTGCTCTAAGGACTAATGACAAGAGGTCCTGGGTAATGCCCACTTTAATACATGATGGGGACACAATGGGCAATGGCTCCTCGGTGGTCTCTTGAACTGGAGCAAAACTCTGCGAGAGCGCATCAGCCTTGATGTTTTTTGACCCAGGGCGATATGTTATCAAAAAATTAAAGCGAGCAAAAAACAAAGCCCATCGTGCCTGCCTGGCATTGAGCCGCTTCGCTGACTCTAAATATGCCAGATTCTTATGGTCGGTGAGAATTGAGACCACAAACTTAGCCCCCTCAAGCCAGTGTCTCCACTCCCCGAGTGCATCCTTTATAGCCAACAATTCCCGGTTACCCACATCATAATTCATCTCGGCAGACGAAAATTTACGGGAAATGTAAGCACAGGGATGAAGGCGATTATCAGACACCCCCATCTGAGAGAGCACTGCCCCAATACCTATCTCAGAGGCATCCACTTCTACCACAAAAGGACGCTCTGGATCTGGGTGTCGCAGCACCTTGGCCGAGACAAATGCCCTTTTGAGACGGGCAAAGGCCGCTTTGGCCTCACAAGACCAGTGAGCAACATCCGCCCCTTTCTTAGTGAGGGCCACTATAGACGAAAATCCAGCGATAAACCGTCTATAAAAATTCGCAAAGCCCAGAAAACGCTGAAGCGCTTTCAAACTAGTGGGCTGCACCCAATCCAGGACTGCCTGTACCTTAGAACCCTCCATTTGGAAACCTTCTGAGGAGATAATATACCCTAGAAATGCGATTTGCTGGACTTCAAACTCGCACTTCTCCAGCTTCGCCCCAAGCTGGTGGTCTCTGAGTTTCTGGAGGACTAAGCGTACATGCTTCCGATGTTCCTCCAGTGAATGAGAGATTAGGATGTCATCTAGATAAACAACTAAGAATCTATCCAAATATTCCCTGAGCACATCGTTCATGAATTCCTGGAAGACTGCCGGGGCATTAGAGAGCCCAAAAGGCATCACCAAATATTCATAATGCCCTGAGTGGGTATTAAAGGCAGTCTTCCATTCATCCCCCTCTCTTATTCGGATTAGATTGTACGCACCGCGTAGGTCAATCTTAGAAAAAATGGTGGCAGTACGAAGCTGGTCAAACAAAACCGAAATGAGAGGCAGTGGGTACGAGTTTTTAATCGTGATATGGTTCAATTCCCTGAAGTCGATGCAGGGTCGCAACGAACCGTCCTTTTTACCCACGAAAAAGAACCCCGACCCAACTGGGGACTGTGAGGGTCTGATAAATCCCTTAGCTAAGTTCTCCTGAATGTACTCTGTCATAGCCTGAGTCTCAGGACGTGACAGGGAGTACAACCTGCTCTTGGGAAGCTTAGCATCCGGCAACAAATCAATGGCACAGTCATAGGGGCGATGGGGAGGTAGTACCTCCGCAACTTTTTTGGAGAACACATCCGCAAAATCTGCATAACATCCTGGCAAACTTAGCTGCGAGAGCCTGACTGGAAGGCTCAAGCAACTCCTGAAACAATCACTACCCCAACTAAGAATCTCCCCAGAGACCCAGTCAAATTGAGGGTTATGGGCCCTTAACCAGGGTAACCCCAAAACCAATGGGGCAAAAGAACAGACAGTCACATAAAAAGACAATTTTTCAGAGTGTGTGGCTCCAATAAACAAAGGAATTTGGCTGGTGCAGGAGGTAATTTTACCCTGGGACAATGGTTCCCCGTTTAACCCACAGATCTCAATCTCTGATGCCAAAGGTACTGAGGGAACAGAGTGTTCCAGGGCGAATTGACGGTCCATGAAAACCCCATCGGCCCCACTGTCAACAAAGGCCTCAGTCTTGACAGTTTGACCGAGGATCTCCAAAGTCACCGGAATGAGAAAAGTCTTTTTAGGAAATTCTGACTTCTGGCCTGACAGGATATTTCCCATCACCCTCAGGCCCTGAAGTTTTCCGGTTTTTCTGGGCATGATACTACAACATGACCTTTATTCCCACAGTACAAACACAAACCCTGCTGTCTCCTCCGCGTCTTCTCACGCGAGGAGAGGCGGGTAGCCCCAATCTGCATAGGCTCCTCGGAATATTCCTCAGAGTCTGAGGTTCCCTTGGGAAAAAAGGAAACTGCGGTCTCCCTTTCAAGCCTACGCTCTCTCAGACGTCTATCCACCCGGATGGATAACTGCATGAGCTGATCTAAGCTATCAGGCGAGGGATATTGTACCAGTTGGTCCTTTATCTGGTCAGAGAGGCCCCTTCGGTACTGGTTTCTCAGGGCTGGGTCATTCCACTGGGCATCATGAGCCAACCTCCGAAACTCCGTACTATAAACCTCAGCTGGCCGTCGCCCTTGCTTAAGAACCGTAATCTGAGCCTCGGCTGAAGCCATCTTGTCAGGGTCATCATACAAAATGCCCAGTGCCATAAAAAAAGCATCAACACTTTTAAGCGACGGACAGTCAGGCTGTAACCCATATGCCCAGACCTGTGGGTCTCCTTGTAGCAAGGAAATCACCATGCCCACCCGCTGAATCTCCGACCCAGAAGACTGGGGCCTAAGCCTGAAATATAGCTTACAGCTCTCCTTGAAACAAAAGAACTGCGAGCGATCTCCAGAAAAACGATCCGGGAGATTTACTTTCGGCTCCTTAACCCCTGAACTTGCCGCTGCTGCTGCGGGAGCTCCGCTAGCGGCCTGCGGGGTGTTCATTTTAATGGACATCTCATTAAATTGTCGAGTCAGGCCCTGCACCTGATCGACCACCTGTTGCAAAGTATTTTGAGGGGTATGCTCCATATTCCCACAAAATTTCAACAGGAGTAGGGCTGCTGAATATGTTACGCACACCAGTGCTAACAGGAGTATACCGGTGTATGAACAGAGAGGGAAGCGAAGCAAACGAACTTACAGACAGTATAACATAACATACACAGGAGGTGATGGAATAACTAATAAACACAAAGTGAACGGAGAAGCCCAAAGGCTCATGAATTGGGTGTCTCCCTAGTGTCTGGAATGCTCAGATGGAATAGAGTGGACAATGAAGCGATGTGTAGTGATTTAACATGTGGAGCACCTGAAATGATGTTGCTAAGAGCAACAGAAAAAACCCCAAAGGGTTACCAACGGGTGTGGGAATAAACTTCTTGGTCAGAGATAGAAATATAGACACAAGGAGAGTATCCACAATCCTAACCCCCACTTGCAGGGCACAGGTTCAGCTTACTGCCACTAAACTGACACCTGGACGCCCCGCACAGTGAGGGAGGATTAAGCAAGCAGGTCAGAGTACAGCCGCAAACCTGCTGGGTTCACAGAATAACAAAAGAACCCCAGCAGGTCAAACAACTGACTCCAGTCTTACTGCTAGGTCCGGATTGGCAGAATGAAGTACCGAATCCCAAGGCCTATTCGCAGTAAGCAACAAGTAAATACAAAGTCACACAGTACTAGCTAACTCTCTGGAACTGACTAAAACAAAGATTCAGCAGCATTTGCCTAGCCTGAGAGGATGGTTTATATAGCAGGTGCTGTCCACGCCCCACTCAGACCTCACAGACTGAGCACAAAACCAGCGCCGGATTCCCTGCCGTGCACAGAGCCTGTAACCACTACACAGTAAAAACCCGGACCGGAGTATCAGCTGCGCTCAGGTTACTTCGCTAACACTTGCCTCCCGGTTGCCATGGCGACGTGGCAGCACAGAGCAGGAGATCCTAACAGTACCCCCCCTCTGACGAGGGGTCAAAGAACCCCTACCACCGGGTTTATCGGGGAACTGCGAGAAGAAAGAGCGTATCAGTCTGGGGGCATGAAGATCACAACTGCGCACCGACGACTGCTCCTCCGGGCCATACCCCTTCCAGTGCACCAAAAATGACAGCCGACCCCGAACCATCTTGAAGTCAAGAACCCTTTCAACCACAAACTCCCTCTGACCCCGTATCAGAAGAGGAGAAGGTCTTCCACTGGAAGAAGGATTACTAACCGCCAGTTTTAAAAGGGAACAATGAAATGTTTTATTGATACCCAATGAACGGGGCAGATCTAACTGAAATGCCACCGGATTGATAACCCTGGTGATCTTATAAGGGCCGATGAACCGGGGACCAAACTTATGAGATGGCTGTCTCAACTTCAAATTCTTGGTGGACAACCAGACGAAGTCTCCTAATTTGAAGCTGCAGGGTCTTCTCCGCTTATCAAAAACCCTTTTGGTCACTAATGACACAGACACCAGGGCTTTCTTCACTTTCCTCCAAATACCCCTAAGGACCGAAACAACAGAGGAACCACCAGACGTGGAATCCAGGGGGTCAAAAGAATTGGCCTTAGGATGATGCCCATACACACAAAGGAAGGGAGAGATCCCTGTAGCAGAGTGAGCCGCGTTTTTATAGGCAAACTCCGCCATGGACAGATGAGCAACCCAGTCCGTATGACACTTGGAGACATAACACCTGAGGAACTGCTCCAAGGACTGGTTCACCCTCTCAGTCTGCCCATTAGACTGTGGATGGTAGCCTGACGACAAGCTCACAGAAATCTGGAGATCAGAACAAAATGCCCTCCAGAATTTGGCCACAAACTGGGATCCACGGTCAGAAATAACATCAAGTGGCAACCTGTGGAGGCGCACAACATGCTGCATAAATAACTCAGACAGGCGTCTGGCCGATGGCAACCCAACCAGTGGAACGAAATGCGCCATCTTCGAAAACCTGTCAACGACAACCCAAATGGCTGTCATCCCCGAGGATTTGGGTAAGTCCACCACAAAATCCATGGAAATGTGGGTCCATGGCTTAGAGAGTGGATGTAATGGGCCGACAGGAACCCCTCTAGGAGTTTTATTTCGGGCACAAACGTCACATGCCCGAACCCACTGATCCACATCCCTAGCCACCGAGGGCCACCACACCGCCCTAGACAGCAACTCCCGAGTTCTGGCAATACCCGGATGCCCTGCCGACCTCTTGGCATGGAATTCCAGGAACACTCGCTGTCTTAACCTAGGAGGCACAAACAAGAGACCTACCGGAAGGTCTGGAGGAGCCTGCTCCTGTGCTCTAAGGACTAATGACAAGAGGTCCTGGGTAATGCCCACTTTTAATACATGATGGGGACACAATGGGCAATGGCTCCTCGGTGGTCTCTTGAACTGGAGCAAAACTCTGCAAGAGCGCATCAGCCTTGATGTTTTTTGACCCAGGGCGATATGTTATCAAAAAATTAAAGCGAGCAAAAAACAAAGCCCATCGTGCCTGCCTGGCATTGAGCCGCTTCGCTGACTCTAAATATGCCAGATTCTTATGGTCGGTGAGAATTGAGACCACAAACTTAGCCCCCTCAAGCCAGTGTCTCCACTCCCCGAGTGCATCCTTTATAGCCAACAATTCCCGGTTACCCACATCATAATTCATCTCGGCAGACGAAAATTTACGGGAAAAGTAAGCACAGGGACGAAGGCGATTATCAGACACCCCCATCTGAGAGAGCACTGCCCCAATACCTATCTCAGAGGCATCCACTTCTACCACAAAAGGACGCTCTGGATCTGGGTGTCGCAGCACCTTGGCCGAGACAAATGCCCTTTTGAGACGGGCAAAGGCCGCTTTAGCCTCACAAGACCAGTGAGCAACATCCGCCCCTTTCTTAGTGAGTGCCACCAAGGGGGCCACTATAGACGAAAATCCAGCGATAAACCGTCTATAAAAATTCGCAAAGCCCAGAAAACGCTGAAGCGCTTTCAAACTAGTGGGCTGCACCCAATCCAGGACTGCCTGTACCTTAGAACCCTCCATTTGGAAACCTTCTGAGGAGATAATATACCCTAGAAATGCGATTTGCTGGACTTCAAACTCGCACTTCTCCAGCTTCGCCCCAAGCTGGTGGTCTCTGAGTTTCTGGAGGACTAAGCGTACATGCTTCCGATGTTCCTCCAGTGAATGAGAGAAGATTAGGATGTCATCTAGATAAACAACTAAGAATCTATCCAAATATTCCCTGAGCACATCGTTCATGAATTCCTGGAAGACTGCCGGGGCATTAGAGAGCCCAAAAGGCATCACCAAATATTCATAATGCCCTGAGTGGGTATTAAAGGCAGTCTTCCATTCATCCCCCTCTCTTATTCGGATTAGATTGACCTACGCGGTGCGTACAATCTTAGAAAAAATGGTGGCAGTACGAAGCTGGTCAAACAAAACCGAAATGAGAGGCAGTGGGTACGAGTTTTTAATCGTGATATGGTTCAATTCCCTGAAGTCGATGCAGGGTCGCAACGAACCGTCCTTTTTACCCACGAAAAAGAACCCCGACCCAACTGGGGACTGTGAGGGTCTGATAAATCCCTTAGCCAAGTTCTCCTGAATGTACTCTGCCATAGCCCGAGTCTCAGGACGTGACAGGGAGTACAACCTGCTCTTGGGAAGCTTAGCATCCGGCAACAAATCAATGGCACAGTCATAGGGGCGATGGGGAGGTAGTACCTCCGCAACTTTTTTGGAGAACACATCCGCAAAATCTGCATAACATCCTGGCAATCCTGGCAAAGTTAGCTGCGAGAGCCTGACTGGAAGGCTCAAGCAACTCCTGAAACAATCACTACCCCAACTAAGAATCTCCCCAGAGACCCAGTCAAATTGAGGGTTATGGGCCCTTAACCAGGGTAACCCCAAAACCAATGGGGCAAAAGGACAGTCACATAAAAAGACAATTTTTCAGAGTGTGTGGCTCCAATAAACAAAGGAATTTGGCTGGTGCAGGAGGTAATTTTACCCTGGGACAATGGTTCCCCGTTTAACCCACAGATCTCAATCTCTGATGCCAAAGGTACTGAGGAAACAGAGTGTTCCAGGGCGAATTGACGGTCCATGAAAACCCCATCGGCCCCACTGTCAACAAAGGCCTCAGTCTTGACAGTTTGACCGAGGATCTCCAAAGTCACCGGAATGAGAAAAGTCTTTTTAGGAAATTCTGACTTCTGGCCTGACAGGATATTTCCCATCACCCTCAGGCCCTGAAGTTTTCCGGTTTTTCTGGGCATGATACTACAACATGACCTTTATTCCCACAGTACAAACACAAACCCTGCTGTCTCCTCCGCGTCTTCTCACGCGAGGAGAGGCGGGTAGCCCCAATCTGCATAGGCTCCTCGGAATATTCCTCAGAGTCTGAGGTTCCCTTGGGAAAAAAGGAAACTGCGGTCTCCCTTTCAAGCCTACGCTCTCTCAGACGTCTATCCACCCGGATGGATAACTGCCTGAACTGATCTAAGCTATCAGGCGAGGGATATTGTACCAGTTGGTCCTTTATCTGGTCAGAGAGGCCCCTTCGGTACTGGTTTCTCAGGGCTGGGTCATTCCACTGGGTATCATGAGCCAACCTCCGAAACTCCGTACTATAAACCTCAGCTCGCCGTCGCCCTTGCTTAAGAACCGTAATCTGAGCCTCGGCTGAAGCCATCTTGTCAGGGTCATCATACAAAATGCCCAGTGCCGTAAAAAAAGCATCAACACTTTTAAGCGCCGGACAGTCAGGCTGTAACCCATATGCCCAGACCTGTGGGTCTCCTTGTAGCAAGGAAATCACCATGCCCACCCGCTGAATCTCCGACCCAGAAGACTGGGGCCTAAGCCTGAAATATAGCTTACAGCTCTCCTTGAAACAAAAGAACTGCGAGCGATCTCCAGAAAAACGATCCGGGAGATTTACTTTCGGCTCCTTAACCCCTGAACTTGCCGCTGCTGCTGCGGGAGCTCCGCTAGCGGCCTGCGGGGTGTTCATTTTAATGGACATCTCATTAAATTGTCGAGTCAGGACCTGCACCTGATCGACCACCTGTTGCAAAGTATTTTGAGGGGTATGCTCCATATTCCCACAAAATTTCAACAGGAGTAGGGCTGCTGAATATGTTACGCACACCAGTGCTAACAGGAGTATACCGGTGTATGAACAGAGAGGGAAGCGAAGCAAACGAACTCACAGACAGTATAACATAACATACACAGGAGGTGATGGAATAACTAATAAACACAAAGTGAACGGAGAAGCCCAAAGGCTCAGGAATTGGGTGTCTCCCTAGTGCAGGAATGCTCAGATGGAATAGAGCGGACAATGAAGCGATGTGTAGTGATTTAACATGTGGAGCACCTGAAATGATGTTGCTAAGAGCAACAGAAAAAACCCCAAAGGGTTACCAACGGGTGTGGGAATAAACTTCTTGGTCAGAGATAGAAATATAGACACAAGGAGAGTATCCACAATCCTAACCCCCACTTGCAGGGCACAGGTTCAGCTTACTGCCACTAAACTGACACCTGGACGCCCTGCACAGTGAGGGAGGATTAAGCAAGCAGGTCTGAGAGTACAGCCGCAAACCTGCTGGGTTCACAGAATAACAAAAGAACCCCAGCAGGTCAAACAACTGACTCCAGTCTTACTGCTAGGTCCGGATTGGCAGAATGAAGTACCGAATCCCAAGGCCTATTCGCAGTAAGCAACAAGTAAATACAAAGTCACACAGTACTAGCTAACTCTCTGGAACTGACTAACAAACAAAGATTCAGCAGCATTTGCCTAGCCTGAGAGGATGGTTTATATAGCAGGTGCTGTCCACGCCCCACTCAGACCTCACAGACTGTGAGCACAAAACCAGCGCCGGATTCCCTGCCGTGCACAGAGCCTGTAACCACTACACAGTAAAAACCCGGACCGGAGTATCAGCTGTGCTCAGGTTACTTCGCTAACACTTGCCTCCCAGTTGCCATGGCGACGTTGCAGCACAGAGCAGGAGATCCTAACAGTTACAAGGCAAGCTGGCAAATATATTATTTTTTTACATGCAGGGTAAATACTGGCTGCTTTTGCATGAAGCCCACAAGTACTGGACAGATTTATTTTACACTGCAATTTAGATATGAGTTTAGACACGCCCCTCCCAAAACGTAATTTCTTCGTTACATTAATGAGCGGATTCGGTTTTACTCGGTTCTCAAAACCGAATCTTATTGGCTATCCAAAACACGTGACATCAGTGAGCCAATAAGATTCGGTTTTGAGAACCGAGTAAAACCGAGTAAAACCGAATCCGCTCATCACTACGACGGTGCCCCACCTGCAGTGAAACATGGTTTTGCCAAGGTGCACAGTTACTTGCTCTTATTTGCTTTGCTCCCAAGTCAGAATGAGCCCCACTGTGTGCTCACACAACAGGGGCAGATGTATTAACCCGGAGAAGGCATAAGGAAGTGATAAACCGGTGATAAGTGCAAGGTGATAAACGCACCCGCCAATCAGCTCCAATATTTAAATTGACAAGAGCTGACTGGCTGGTGCGTTTATCACCTTGCACTTATCACTGGTTTATCACTTCCTTATGCCTTCTCCAGGTTAATACATCTGCCCCACAGTGTGTACTTTGCTTGGAAACTCCCCATACGCTCTTGCAGATGTCTGCTTAGCCACCTTCCTGCTAAGTAAACTCATGGCGGAAACTTAGATGTGGTTACATAAATCAAGACACACGACAGGTCTAAAACAGATTTTGCAATGTGGAGTGGTCATTTTGCACCCCGTAAATGACATCCTTTGTTATACATTTATATTTTGACTCCTCTTTCAGTTATGGCACACGTCAGACTATACTAGCAGCATGGTTTGGAGTTATAATACTTTCTATCTGTCAGAATTCGTTTTGATCTCCCAGTGTGAAAACATATTAGCAGGGACTGAGGTTCACAGAAAATAACTCATTTATTAAAGCAACGTACAACTGTAAACAATGAATATAAAGCAGGAATAACTAGAGAACACAAAGGGAAAACTGAGGGGACATGGGATGCCAGGAAACTGAGTACATGAGAATGATGTAGACTGTGGTAGAGTATGCACGTACCAGGGTTGCAGGATTGCACTGTAGCCGGACTGCAGGACTGCACTGTAACTGGAACACAGGATGGCACTGATGATTTGTAAACTTGTGAACGGTGACTAAAGGTGCTGATGAGTTAAGGAACTTGTGAATGATGATTGAAGACACTGGTGATTTGCAGACTTGTAAACGGTGACTGAAGATGCTGATGAGTTAAGGAACTTGTGAATGATGATTGAAGACACTGGTGATTTGCAGACTTGTAAATGGTGACTGAAGATGCTGATGAGTTAAGGAACTTGTGAATGATGATTGAAGACACAGGTGATTTGCAGACTTGTAAATGGTGACTGAAGATGCTGATGAGTTAAGGAACTTGTGAATGATGATTGAAATCACTGGTGATTTGCAGACTTGTAAATGGTGACTGAAGATGCTGATGAGTTAAGGAACTCGAGAATAACAATTAAAGACACTGGTGGTTTGCCGAGTAGTACACGGTGACTGGAGACACTGATGATTCTAGGAACTTGAAAATAATACTTAAAGACTCTGAAGCAGACACTGACTCCCAGCACACTGATGACCGAGACACATTAAAGTCCAGAAGCTGCTTGAGAACGCTGGAAGCTGTGCAGCAGTTAATGCTGGAAGCACCGGAGACACTGGGGTAGACTGCGGAGAAACTCGCCGGGAACAAGAGCACTGGCAGTTCTTTGGTCTATTTAGCAGCAGAGATCAGCATGACCAGGAGCTGTAACAATCTTGACTCGATGAACTGGCACCAGGGAGCCTGTGTGGCTGGCCTAAGTAGTGAGTACAGGTGCTGCTCACAGCTGTGGTAGCAGCTACTAATCAAGATGCAGATACAGAGCAGAACTCTGAACACCAGAGCAGAGAGCGCCACCCCAGGCATGGAGTAGAAACTACATGGGATTGTGACAGTACCCCCTCCCTAAGGAACGGATTCCAGACGCTCAACACATGTCAGAGTCTGAATCAAAAAGGTAGAGGGCATATCAGGGTATCCTCATGCTGCAAAGGAAGTCCAACAGAGGCTTTCAACTTAGATTTTCCCTTTTTCTTCTTTTTGTGGATTTCCCAGTAGGAACAATAGACTGGAGCTGAAGAAAACCAACAGGTAAGCCGATTGCTGGAGTCTCAAAGCTGGCAACAGGATTCTCGGATGAATCAAGATAGATAGGAACCTTGGATGACCCCGGCTGGGCAGGAACCTCAATTGGGACTGAAGACTGGTAAGACCATGAATTGAATTTATTAATTACCATTTCACTGAAGGCCACAAGATTGAGAAGAACTGGGTCATTGGTCTCAATTAGTGGACTAGCCCAAGCCGCGGCTTCTCCTCTGAAGGTCAGGAATAAAAGTTTAACTATGTTGGATGGAGTAATTCCGAGGGAAAGATCTGTCTCCATCATAGAAACATATCGATTAACTAGTGCGTAGTATTGCGTTAAATCTCCATCAAAGTAATCCAAAGATGGAGCGTTGGATGAATTCTGAAACTTGATTTTCTGGAAACACTGGAGATGGATCATCAGGACACTGAGGAGGGGACAGACTTTCAGGAGACTGGTCAGAAATATATGATGATCCTAACTGAACTTTAATTAGAGGCTTGGATGGTACTTTTTGGATTTGGTCCTTCCTGGAAGTCCTGGGGGACTGGGCTGTACTCCAATCGTGAGCCAACAAATTAGTAGTAGAATTGGAACCCAGGACTACAACAGTGCCTATGTGTCTAGATATATGGCCTGTGTTGTGAGAAACGAGAGTGCTAGATTCTTCTTCTGAGATTGACATAATGCTCAAAGCCCCCTCGTCACGGGGCTGAACTGAGGCAAAAGCCCCCTCGTCACGGGGCTGGGCTGAGGCAAGAGCCCCCTCGTCACGGGGCTGGGCTGAGGCAAGAGCCCCCTCGTCACGGGGCTGAGGCAAGAGCCCCCTCGTCACGGGGCTGGGCTGAGGCAAGAGCCCCCTCTTCACGGGGCTGGGCTGAGGCAGGAGCCCCCTCTTCACGGGGCTGGGCTGAGGCAGGAGCCCCCTCTTCACGGGGCTGGGCTGAGGCAGGAGCCCCCTCTTCACGGGGCTGGGCTGAGGCAGGAGCCCCCTCTTCACGGGGCTGGGCAGCGCTCTGTAGACTCTCGGGCTGGGCAGCGCTCTGTAGACTCTCGGGCTGGGCAGCGCTCTGTAGACTCTCGGGCTGGGCAGCGCTCTGTAGACTCTCGGGCTGGGCAGCGCTCTGTAGACTCTCGGGCTGGGCAGCGCTCTGTAGACTCTCGGGCTGGGCAGCGCTCTGTAGACTCTCGGGCTGGGCAGCGCTCTGTAGACTCTCGGGCTGGGCAGCGCTCTGTAGACTCTCGGGCTGGGCAGCGCTCTGTAGACTCTCGGGCTGGGCAGCGCTCTGTAGACTCTCGGGCTGGGCAGCGCTCTGTAGACTCTCGGGCTGGGCAGCGCTCTGTAGACTCTCTGGCTGGGCAGCGCTCTGTAGACTCTCTGGCTGGGCAGCGCTCTGTAGTCTCTCTGGCTGGGCAGCGCTCTGTAGTCTCTCTGGCTGGGCAGCGCTCTGTAGTCTCTCTGGCTGGGCAGCGCTCTGTAGTCTCTCTGGCTGGGCAGCGCTCTGTAGTCTCTCTGGCTGGGCAGCGCTCTGTAGTCTCTCTGGCTGGGCAGCGCTCTGTAGTCTCTCTGGCTGGGCAGCGCTCTGTAGTCTCTCTGGCTGGGCAGCGCTCTGTAGTCTCTCTGGCTGGACCCTCTGAACCCCTCACTGGGGCTGGACGCTCTGAAGAACCCCTCACTGGGGCTGGACACTCTGAAGAACCCCTCACTGGGGCTGGACACTCTGAAGAACCCCTCACTGGGGCTGGACACTCTGAAGAACCCCCTCCTGGGGCGACAGGCTTGGAAACTCTAGGTGGAAGACCAGTTTTGTGACAGATGGTATTTAAAGATTGGAGATACACTCTGCCCTCATTTCTTGGTTTTCGAATGGGACAGGTTAAAATAAAATGTCCTTGACCCCCACAATACAGGCAAAGTTTATAGTCTCTACGATACTGGCGTTCTGTTTCAGAGAGGCTAGGTCGAGGGAAACTTTGGAACTTGCCTCTTGTCCGAGGAGGAGAGGTGCCCCTAGCATGCCCAGTCCATGGGTCAGAAGAAAACTCCTTTTCTGGAGCTATTTTACTGGGGTCCACCAGTCTCCCCAGGAATTCAGGAAGAACGCATAGAATACCGGACACTAAAGTCTGTAGCTGGTCTAACTTCTCCTTTAAAACCCCCAGTTGTAACAAATCTAAAGAAGGTGATGTCCCGGGAGCTGAGGGGTTAACGAGCTGTGAGAAGACTCCCCTGCTGTTTGTTTTGGGCCAGTTCATACTGTCAGAATTCGTTTTGATCTCCCAGTGTGAAAACATATTAGCAGGGACTGAGGTTCACAGAAAATAACTAGTTTATTAAAGCAACGTACAACTGTAAACAATAAATATAAAGCAGGAATAACTAGAGAACACAAAGGGAAAACTGAGGGGACATGGGATGCCAGGAAACTGTGAGTACATGAGAATGATGTAGACTGTGGTAGAGTATGCACGTACCAGGGTTGCAGGATTGCACTGTAGCCGGACTGCACTGTAACACAGGATGGCACTGATGATTTGTAAACTTGTGAACGGTGACTAAAGGTGCTGATGAGTTAAGGAACTTGTGAATGATGATTTAAGACACTGGTGATTTGCAGGCTTGTAAATGGTGACTGAAGATGCTGATGAGTTAAAGAACTTGTGAATGATGATTGAAGACACTGGTGATTTGCAGACTTGTAAACGGTGACTGAAGATGCTGATGAGTTAAGGAACTTGTGAATGATGATTGAAGACACAGGTGATTTGCAGACTTGTAAATGGTGACTGAAGATGCTGATGAGTTAAGGAACTTGTGAATGATGATTGAAGACACTGGTGATTTGCAGACTTGTAAATGACGACTGAAGATGCTGATGAGTTAAGGAACTTGTGAATGATGATTGAAGACACAGGTGATTTGCAGACTTGTAAACAGTGACTGAAGATGCTGATGAGTTAAGGAACTTGTGAATGATGATTGAAGACACAGGTGATTTGCAGACTTGTAAATGGTGACTGAAGATGCTGATGAGTTAAGGAACTTGTGAATGATGATTGAAGACACAGGTGATTTGCAGACTCGTAAATGGTGACTGAAGATGCTGATGAGTTAAGGAACTTGTGAATGATGATTGAAAACACTGGTGATTTGCAGACTTGTAAACGGTGACTGAAGATGCTGATGAGTTAAGGAACTTGTGAATGATGATTGAAAACACTGGTGATTTGCAGACTTGTAAATGGTGACTGAAGATGCTGATGATTCCAGGAACTCGAGAATAACAATTAAAGACACTGGTGGTTTGCAGAGTAGTACACGGTGACTGGAGACATTGATGATTCTAGGAACTTGAAAATAATACTTAAAGACTCTGAAGCAGACACCGACTCCCAGCACACTGATGACCGAGACACATTAAAGTCCAGAAGCTGCTTGAGAACGCTGGAAGCTGTGCAGCAGTTAATGCTGGAAGCACCGGAGACACTGGGGTAGACTGCGGAGAAACTCGCCGGGAACAAGAGCACTGGCAGTTCTTTGGTCTATTTAGCAGCAGAGATCAGCATGACCAGGACCAGGAGCTGTAACAATCTTGACTCGATGAACTGGCACCAGGGAGCCTGTGTGGCTGGCCTAAGTAGTGAGTACAGGTGCTGCTCACAGCTGTGGTAGCAGCTACTAATCAAGATGCAGATACAGAGCAGAACTCTGAACACCAGAGCAGAGAGCGCCACCCCAGGCATGGAGTAGAAACTACATGGGATTGTGACACTATCCTTCCTTGTGAAACAGGTGTTAAGATCTACTGTCCCCTAAGGCAGCAAATGTTTTTTATTAACATTTTCTCAGAGTAGTACAGTAACTGATGGTCTTACCCATAGGGTCTGTTCTACAATTCAAATGAAATAACTCCACTTTCCAAGCATTGTTCCAGAAGTCGTGCACACAGCACTGAGGTCATAGATTAAATTCCAATCACAACCCTATCTGTGTGGAGTTTAAATGTCCTCCTGTGTTTGAATCAGTTTCCTCCGTGTGCCCCAGGTTCCTGCCACAATCCAGAAACATACTGGTAGGTTAATTTACTTTTGAGAAAGAAATGTACCCTAGTGTGTATATTCTCTTTAAAGCGCTATCTAATAGGTATGTGCTATATACAGTTAGGTCCATATATATTTGGACACTGAGACAATTTTCATAATTTTGGCTCTGTAAGCCACCACAATGGATTTGAAATTAAACAATGGAGATGCAATTGAAGTGCAGACTTTCCACTTTTATTCAAGGGGTTGAGCAAAAATATTGAATTAAGCGTTCAGTAATTGCAACCATTTTTATACACCGTCCTATTTTCAGGGGCTCAAATGTAATTGGACAAATTAACAACATCATAAATAAAATAGCGAGAACTCTTTGCAGGCAATGACTGCCTAAAGTCTTGAACCCATGGACAAATGTTGGGTTTCCTCCTCTGTTATGCTTTACCAGACCTTTACTGCAGATGTCTTCAGATGTTGTTTGTTCATGGGTCTTTCTGCCTTTAGTTTCGTCTTTAGCTAGTGAATTGCATGCTTGATCGGGTTGAGATCAGGTAGCTGATTTGACAATTGCAGAATATTTTACTTCTTTGCCTGAAGAAACTCCTCGGTTGCTTTTACAGTTCGTATTTTGTCATTGTACATCTGTGCTGTCCAATCAATTTTGCTGAATTTGGCTGGATCTAAGTTAATAGTATATTCCTATAAACTTCAGTTTTCATCCGGCTGCTTCTGTCACATCATCAATAAGCACTAGTGACCCAGTGCCACTGGAAGCCACGCATGAACATGCCATCACACTGCCACCACTGTGTTTTACATTAGATGTGAATGAGCCATTTCAAGTCTTCAACATACATTTTTTTCCCCTCATCATTCTGGTACAGGTTGGTCTAATTTTTATCTAACCAAAGAATGCTGTTTCAGAACTTAGATGGCTTTGTAAGATGTTTTCTGGCAAGGTCTAATCTGGCGTTTCTATTCATGAGGATTATGAATGGCTTGCACCTTGTGTTGAACCCTCTGTATTTGCTCTTGTGAAGTCTTCTCTTTATGGTAGACTTGGATAATGATATGCCTACATTCACTTGGCCGGATGTTATGAAGAGGTTTCTCTTTATTGTGGAATAGATCCTGCGATGATCCACCACTGTTGTTTTCTGTGGACATCCAGTCCTTTTTGTGTTGCCACGCTCATCAGGGCATTCTTTTTTCCAAACTATCAGTTTGGCCACTCCTAAAGTTCCCGCTATCTCTCTGTTAGATTTTATTTTGTTTGTACAGCCTAAGGAAGGCCTCATTCACGTACATTGGGGTATATTTACTAAGGTCCCGATTTTGACCGAGATGCCGTTTTTTCTTCAAAGTGTCATCTCGGGAATTTACTAAACTCAAATCTCGGCAGTGATGAGGGCATTCGTATTTTTTTTGAAGTCCAACAAAAAAAATACGAATGAATACACCATCGGTCAAAACGCGTCTGTTTAAGTATGAATCTCGGTAATTTACTAAGAAGTGCAAAGCAAAAAAAAACCAAACACTGCCGTGAAAAAATACAAATCGTTAAAAAGTGCTAAAAAAAAACAGACCTGCTTTTTTGAGCCGTGTTTGGATAGGCATGCACGGATCCATGAGATCCGTGCATGTATATCAGTGGGAAGGGGTGGGAAAGTGTTAATTTATTGAAAAAAAATTGTGTGGGGTCCCCCCTCCTAAGCATAACCAGCCTCGGGCTCTTTGAGCCGATCCTGGTTGCAGAAATATGGGGGGAAAAATGACAGGGGTTCCCCCATATTTAAGCAACCAGCATCGGGCTCTGCGCCTGGTCCTGGTTCCAAAAATACGGGGGACAAAAAGCGTAGGGGTCCCCCGTATTTTTAAAACCAGCACCGGGCTCCACTAGCTGGACAGATAATGCCACAGCCGGGGGTCACTTTTATACAGTGCCCTGCGGCCGTGGCATCAAATATCCAACTAGTCACCCCTGGCCGGGGTACCCTGGGGGAGTGGGGACCCCTTCAATCAAGGGGTCCCCCCCAGCCACCCAAGGGCCAGGGGTGAAGCCAGAGGCTGTCCCCCCCATCCAATGGGCTGCGGATGGGGGGCTGATAGCCTTTTTGTAAAAGTGATTGATATTGTTTTTAGTAGCAGTACTACAAGGCCCAGCAAGCCTCCCCCGCAAGCTGGTACTTGGAGAACCACAAGTACCAGCATGCGGCGGAAAAACGGGCCCGCTGGTACCTGTAGTACTACTACTAAAAAAATACCCAAAAAAAGACAATACACACACACCTTGAAAGTAAAGTTTTATTACATGCATCCACACAAACATACATACATACTTACCTTATGTTCACACGAGGGTCGGTCCTCTTCTCCAGTAGAATCCATGGGGTACCTGTTGAATAAATTATACTCACCAGATCCAGGGTACCAGGCTCCTCGGATAATCCTTTTGTAATCCACGTACTTGATTAAAAAAAAAAAACGGAGACCCGAGCCACGCACTGAAAGGGGACCCATGTTTTCACATGGGTCCCCTTTCCCCGAATGCCAGAAACCCACTCTGACTGATGTCTAAGTGGGTTTCTTCAGCCAATCAGGGAGCGCCACGTTGTAGCACCCTCCTGATCGGCTGTGTGCTCCTGTACTGTCTGACAGGCGGCACACGGCAGTGTTACAATGTAGCGCCTACGCGCTCCATTGTAACCAATGGTGGGAACTTTCTGCTCAGCGGTTGACCGAAAGTGACCTCACCGCTGACCTGAAAGTTCCCACCATTGGTTACAATGGAGCGCGTAGGCGCAGCCCATTGGATGGGGGGGACAGCCTCTGGCTTCACCCCTGGCCCTTGGGTGGCTGGGGGGGGGGACCCCTTGATTGAAGGGGTCCCCACTCCCCCAGGGTACCCCGGCCAGGGGTGACTAGTTGGATATTTGATGCCACGGCCGCAGGGCACTGTATAAAAGTGACCCCCGGCTGTGGCATTATCTGTCCAGCTAGTGGAGCCCGGTGCTGGTTTTAAAAATACGGGGGACCCCTACGCTTTTTGTCCCCCGTATTTTTGGAACCAGGACCAGGCGCAGAGCCCGATGCTGGTTGCTTAAATATGGGGGAACCCCTGTCATTTTCCCCCCCATATTTCTGCAACCAGGATCGGCTCAAAGAGCCCGAGGCTGGTTATGCTTAGGAGGGGGGACCCCACGCCATTTTTTTTAACAGTTTTACAGTGCTTATTTAAAAAAAAAAAAGAACCCCAGCACGGATCACACAAATCCGGCCGAGATTCATTTAGAAAAAGTCGGCAGTGTTTTGCTAATCACTGCCGTAAAAAACTAAAAAAAAACACGAATGACATCGACATCGGAAAACCCGAAAATGCAGAATACGGCAGCTTAGTAAATTCGTCGTAATAAATTCAAAAAGTTGCAGTTTTACACTTTCGATGTCATTCGTGATTATTCTCCCACCAAATCGGGAGAATTACGAATGTTAGTAAATATACCCCATTGAGAGCTCCTTTGACCGCTTGTTGTGGCTTCACAGCAACAGCATCCAAATGCAAATACCACACTTGGAATCAACTCCAGACTTTTTGCACAGACCTGTCCATGAAACAGCTTTTAAGTCAACTGTCCAAGAACAGTTGTAATTCATAAACCCTTCTTACAATTTGTATGTGAATGCCCTCAAATTCATTATATAACTGTTAGCTGAATATGTTTTCCTAAACAGCTAAAATAAAAATTGTATATATATATATATATATACTAGGTGATTCATCGCGCCCTACGGGCGCTCTTCACACCGTCGTTAGGGGCTACGCCCCGTTATCCTCTGCACGGCTTTGAACATACGCAGGGCGGTAGATAACAGAATCAGAAACGCAGGGCAGTATAGAGGGCATACAGAAATGGGGTCCGGTTGAGATAAGATAGAGAGGCGTAGGGGGGGAGAAAGGGAATGTACAGAAACGCTGTGCGATCGGTAAAGGATAGGGAGAGTCAGGGTGGTAGGGAGAGGATAAAGAGAGGCAAGGGGTTAGAGAGAAAATACCGTTGCAAGAGGCTACGACCCATTATCCCCTGCACGGGCTTCAGCTGTGCTGTAATTGTTATTACATGGAGTATTACCTGATTTTTTTTTTATGGCAGTGGGTAAATATTGTAAGGGGGGAGGGCGTGCGATTGTCAAGAGGGCGTAGGCCTTTGTGAGGGCGTGCAGAGTGGCCGCAGGGCACAATGAATAACATAGTGTAGTATATACTGCTAGTGTCTGCATTATGAAGTACCAGATGAGTAACAGCAATGCACTGTAGATAAGATACCAAGGTGCTGTGGCCACAGGTAGCAGAGCCGCTTATACACACAATGGCCACAGGTAGCAGAGCCGCTTATACACACAATACCCACAGGTAGCAGAGCCGCTTATACACACAATACCCACAGGTAGCAGAGGCGCTTATACACACAGTGGCTACAGGTAGCAGAGCCACTTGTACAAACTATGGCCACAGGTAGCAGAGCCGCTTATACACACAATACCTACAGGTAGCAGAACCGCTTATACACACAATACCCACAGGTAGCAGAGACGCTTATACACACATTACCCACAGGTAGCAGAACCGCTTATACACACAATACCCACAGGTAGCAGAGACGCTTATACACACATTACCCACAGGTAGCAGAACCGCTTATACACACAATACCCACAGGGGGCAGAGGCGCTTATACACACAGTGCCCACAGGTAGCAGAGCCGCTTATACACACAATACCCCCAGGTAGCAGAGGCGCTTATACACACAGTGCCCACAGGTAGCAGAGGCGCTTATACACACAATACCCACAGTGGGCAGAGCCACTTATACACACAGTGCCCACAAGTAGCAGAGCCGCTTATACACACAATGGCCACAGGTAGCAGAGCCGCTTATACACTCAATACCCACAGGTAGCAGAGCCGCTTATACACACAGTGGCCACAGGTAGCAGAACCGCTTATACACACAATACCCACAGGGGGCAGAGGTGCTTATACACACAGTGCCCACAGGTAGCAGAGCCGCTTATACACACAATACCCCCAGGTAGCAGAGGCGCTTATACACACAGTGCCCACAGGTAGCAGAGGCGCTTATACACACAATACCCACAGTGGGCAGAGCCACTTATACACACAGTGCCCACAAGTAGCAGAGCCGCTTATACACACAATGGCCACAGGTAGCAGAGCCGCTTATACACTCAATACCCACAGGTAGCAGAGCCGCTTATACACACAGTAGCCACAGGTAGCAGAGCCGCTTATACACACAATACCCACAGTGGGCAGAGCCACTTATACACACAGTGCCCACAAGGAGCAGAGCCGCTTATACACACAATGGCCACAGGTAGCAGAGCCGCTTATACACTCAATACCCACAGGTAGCAGAGCCGCTTATACACACAGTGGCCACAGGTAGCAGAACCGCTTATACACACAATACCCACAGGGGGCAGAGGCGCTTATACACACAGTGCCCACAGGTAGCAGAGCCGCTTATACACACAATACCCCCAGGTAGCAGAGGCGCTTATACACACAGTGCCCACAGGTAGCAGAGGCGCTTATACACACAATACCCACAGTGGGCAGAGCCACTTATACACACAGTGCCCACAAGTAGCAGAGCCGCTTATACACACAATGGCCACAGGTAGCAGAGCCGCTTATACACTCAATACCCACAGGTAGCAGAGCCGCTTATACACACAGTGGCCACAGGTAGCAGAGCCGCTTATACACACAATACCCACAGGTAGCAGAGCCGCTTATACACACAATGGCCACAGGTAGCAGAGCCGCTTATACACTCAATACCCACAGGTAGCAGAGCCGTTTATACACACAGTGGCCACAGGTAGCAGAGCCGCTTATACACACAATACCCACAGGGAGCAGAGGCGCTTATACACACAGTGGCCACAGGTAGCAGAGCCGCTTATACACACAATACCCACAGGTAGCAGAGCCGCTTATACACACATTACCCACAGGTAGCAGAACCGATTATACACACAATACCCACAGTGGGCAGAAGCGCTTATACACACAGTGCCCACAGGTAGCAGAGCCGCTTATACACACAATACCCCCAGGTAGCAGAGGCGCTTATACACACAGTGCCCACAGGTAGCAGAGGCGCTTATACACACAATGGGCACAGGTAGCAGAGCCACATGTACACACATGAGCCACAGGTAGCAGAACCGCTTATACACACAATACCCACAGGGGGCAGAGCCGCTTATACACACAGTGCCCACAGCTAGCAGAGCCGCTTATACACACAATACCCCCAGGTAGCAGAGGCGCTTATACACAGTGCCCACAGGTAGCAGAGGTGCTTATACACACAATGGGCACAGGTAACAGAGCCACGTGTACACACAATACCCACAGGTAGCAGAGCGGTGTATACACACAATACCCACAGGTAGCAAAGCCGCTTATACACACAGTGCCCACAGGTAGCAGAGCCGCTTATACACACAGTGTGCACAGGTAGCAGCGCCACTTATACACAATGGGCTGATGCGGGGTTAACGCAGTTGGGGAGGGCCGGCTGTGGTGGTGTTGCGGGTGGTGGAGGGGCAGGTGCGTGGGTGTTGGGGGGGGAGGGGCGGGTGCAGGGGTGCTGTGGGTGGGGGAGGGGGCTATTTGGTGGGGTGGTGCGGTTGGGTAGGTGTGAGGGTGCCACGGATGCGGGGGCGGGTGGTGCTGCAGGAAGGGGAGGGATGGGGGTGGGGGAGCAGGGGTCCTGTGCGTAGGGGAGGGACAGGGAGCCATGGGTGGAGGGTTGGGAGCAGGGGTGATATGGGTGTGGGAGGCGTTGTGGAAGAAGCTGGTGTGGGAGTGCTGTGGGTGGGGGAGTGAGGGGCTGCGGGTGGGAGTGTGGTGCCATGGGTGTGGGGACAGGTGCGGGGGGCAGGGACGGGTGCAGTAGTGCTGCGGTTGGGGTGTGGGAGGCGGCTGCAGGGGTTTCCGAGGGTTGGTGCGGGTGGGGGAGGGGGTGCGGGAGCAGGGGTGTTGCGGATAGGGGAGGGGCGGGTGCAGGAGGGGCAAATGTGGTGGTGGTGGTGTGGGTGGAGGGGTGTAGCGGGGGAGAGTTGGGTATGGGGGTGGAGTGGGGGAGGGGCGGGGTGCCGCGGGTGGGGGAGGGAGCAATTAGCCGGGGTGGTGCGGTTGGGGGTGGGTGGGGGTGAGGGTGCTATGGTTGCAGGGGCGGGTGGGGGGGTGCTGCAGGTAGGGGAGGGGTGGGGGTGCGGGAGCAGGGGTGCTGTGCGTAGTGGAGGGTCGGGGTGCCATGGGTGGGGAGTTGGGAGCAGGGGTGATGTGGGTTTGGGAGGGTTGGGGGGGCTGTGGGAGAAGCTGGTGTGGGAGTGCCGTGGGTAGGGGAGGGGGGGGGGGGTTCTGGGCGTGGGGGCGTTGTGCCATGGGTGGGGGACAGGTGTGGGGGGGGCAGTGGCGGGTGCAGTGGTGGTGCGGATGGGGGGTGGAAGGCGGCTGCGGGGGTTCCGAGGGTTGGGGGTGTGGCATGGGTGGGGGAGGGGGTGCAGGAGCAGGGGTGTTGCGGATGGGGGAGGGGTGGGTGCAGGAGGGGCAGATGCATTGGTGGTGCGGGTGGAGTGGAGGATGCAGGGGTGTAGCGGGGGGAGAGGTGGGTATGGGGGTGGAGTGGGGGGGGGGGTGCCAAGGGTGGGAGAGGGGGCGGTTTGCCGGTGTGGTGCATTTGGGTGGGTGGTGGGTTTGAGTGTGCCACGGTTGCAGGTGCGGGTGGTACAGGTAGGGGAGGGGTGGGGGTGCGGGAGCAGGAGTGCTGTGCGTAGGAGAGGGGCGGGGGTGCCATGGGTGGGGGGTTGGGAGCAGGGGTGATGTGGGTGTGGGAGAAGCTGGTGTGGGAGTGCCGTGGATGGGGGAGGGGGGTGCTGGGGGTGGGGGCGTGGTGCCATGGGTGGGGGGACAAGTGCGGAGGGGGGGCAGGGGCTGGAGCAGTGGTGGTGCAGTTGGGTGGTGGGAGGCAGCTGCTGGGATTCCGAGGGTTGGGGGGGGGATGCGGGTGGGGGAGGGGTGGGTGCAGGAGGGGCAGATGCGGTGGTGGTGCGGGTTGGGTGAAGGGTGCAGCGGGGGGGAGAGGTGGGTATGGGGGAGGGGCAGGGTTGCAGCGGGTGGGGGAGGTGCGGGGGGTGCTGCAGGTGTGGGAGCTACGGGTGGGGGCGGGAGTGCCGCGGGTGGGAGCGGATGTGGGGGATGCGTTGGGTGCCGCAGGCGGGGGCAGCGGGTGTTGGTGCTGTGGGTGGGGGAGGGGGCAGAGTGCCACGGGTGGTGCGGGTGTTGGTGCTGCGGGTGGGGGAGGGGGTGGAGTGCCACGGGTGGTGGGTGGATGCGGTGGGTGCCGCGGGTGTTGGTGCTGCGGGTGGGGGAGAGGGTGGGTATGGGGGAGGGGCAGGGTTGCAGCGGGTGGGGGAGGGGCGGGGGGTGCTGCAGGTGTGGGAGCTACGGGTGGGGGCGGGAGTGCCGTGGGTGGGAGCGGATGTGGGGGATGCGTTGGGTGCCGCAGGGGGGGGCAGCGGGTGTTGGTGCTGTGGGTGGGGGAGGGGGCAGAGTGCCACGGGTGGTGCGGGTGTTGGTGCTGCGGGTGGGGGAGGGGGTGGAGTGCCACGGGTGGTGGGTGAATGCGGTGGGTGCCGCGGGTAGTAGGCGCGGGTGTTGGTGCTGCGGGTGGGGGAGAGGGTGGGAGTGCAGCGGGTGGGGGGCGAATGCGGTTGGTTGCTGCGGGTGTTGGTGCTCTGGGCTGGGGAGGGGGCGGGAGTGCCGCGGGTGGTGGGTGGATGCGGCGGGTGTTTGTGCTACGGGTGGGGGAGGGGGCAGGAGCAGTGGCGCCACAACGTGGGTGCGGGGGGTGCGGGCCGCACCCGGGTGTTACCCTCTGATGGGTGACACCAATTGTGCCGGCTCCTGCTCAGTGACAGGAGTTGAATGCTGCAACCCGGCTCCTGTCACAGCGCAGAAGCCAGCACTGCAGATTCAGCAGTGTCCGGGTGAAGGCCGTATCCCCCGACCAACAATGTGCCGAAAACGGGGGTCGGGACGCGAAGACACGCCCCCTTCCACGAAGCCACGCTCCCTTTTCACCCGCGACCGCACCGGGTGTTATAACAGTAAGTGACGCCTCTGAGCGGGAGTGCCGCGGATGTTGGTGCTGCGGGAGGGGGAGAGGGCGGGAGTGCCGCGGGTGGGGGGCAGATGCGGGTGGTTGCCGCGGGTGGGAGGGGGAGCGAGTGCGGCTGTCAGTGTCAGCATGTCCCCCTGAACTCTGCAGCAGCCGCTAGTCTGTGAGGCGGGTAGTGTGAGTTCCGCTCACAGTCAGCGGCTGCTCTGTCACCAGAGAGTGTACGGGGAGAAGGGAGACAGGGACTGGGCGGAGATAGGGAGGGGACTGGGCGGAGATATGGAGGGGACTGGGCGGAGATGGGGAGGGGACTGTTCCTGGCCAGATCTGTGCCTGTGACTCCGCCCAGCGTTACGGCCAGGCACAGAATCACAGAGTTGGGCAAATATATAGGAGACTAGGTGCTTCATCGCGCCCTACGGGCGCTCTTAACACCGTCGAAAGGGGCTACGCCCCCTTAACCCCTGCACGCCTTGCTGCGGTTCAATATTTGTATGAGGGGATAGAGAGACGCGGGCCGGTAGGGAGGGGACAGATAGAAGGGGGGCGGTAGGGAGGGGATAGAGAGACGCAGGGCGGCAGGGAGGGGATAGAGAGACACAGGGCCGTAGGGAGGGGATAGAGAGACGCAGGGCAGTAGGGAGGGGATATATAGAGACGCGGGGCGGTAGGGAGGGGATAGAAAGACGCGGGCGGTATGGAGGGGATAGAGAGACGCGGGTCGGCAGGGAGGGGATAGAGAGACGCGGGGCGGTAGGGAGGGGATCGAGAGACCCGGGGCGATAGGGAGGGGATACAGAGAGGCGGGGCGGCTGGGAGGGGATAGAGAGACGCGGGGCGGTAGGGAGGGGATACAGAGACGCGGGGCGGTAGGAGGGGATACAGAGACACGGGGCGGTAGGGAGGTGATACAGAGACGCAGAGCGGTAGGGAGGGGATACTGAGACGCGGGCGGTAGGGAGGGGATACAGAGGCATAGGGAGGAGAGGATAGAGAGAGGCGGGGCGGTAGGGAGGGGATATAGAGACGCGGGGCGGTAGGGAGGGGATAGAGAGACGCGGGCGGCTGGGAGGGGATATAGAGACGCGGAGCGGTAGGGAGGGGATAGAGAGACACGGGGCGGCTGGGAGGGGATATAGAGACGTGGGACGGTAGGGAGGGGATAGAGAGACGTGGGGCGGTAGGGAGGGGATAGAGAGACGCGGGGCGGCTGGGAGGGGATAGAGAGGTGCGGGGCGGCTGGGAGGGGATATAGAGACGCGGGGCGGTAGGGAGGGGATAGAGAGACGCGGGGTGGCTGGGAGGGGATATAGAGACGCGGGGCGGTAGGGAGGGGATAGAGAGACGTGGGGCGGTAGGGAGGGGATAGAGAGACGCGGGGCGGCTTGGAGGGGATATAGAGACGCGGGGCGGTAGGGAGGGGATAGAGAGACGCGAGGCGGTAGGGAGGGGATAGAGAGACGCGGGGCGGTAGGGAGGGGATATAGAGACGCGGGGCGGTAGGGAGGGGATAGAGAGACGCGGGGCGGTAGGGAGGGGATAGAGAGACGCGGGGTGGTAGGGAGGGGATATAGAGACGCGGGTCGGCAGGGAGGGTCCCCAGTGAGGAAGCTGATGAAGAGAGGGGGGAAAGTAGTGGAGGGGGAGGGCACCAGAAGAGGAGACTTGTGTAAAGTGGCGAACAGACATAGAAACAGTGGGTAGGATGGCCGGAGGGACTCACCGTTGGGGCTGTGGGCGGCTGCTGCAGGCTGGTAAACAGTACAGTGTCCAGAGGCGTCACTGGGTCAGCATTTCAGCATTACTGTTACACACATCCCCCCCCCCCCCTCGCGACCGAAAAGGGGCGTGGCCTGCTGTTAAAGGGGCGTGGCCTCACGGGTCTGTTCTCTCTCGCTCCGGGGGTGTTTCCAGCTTGCCTGTAGATGCTGGCAGCTTCCGGAGACTGGAGAGTGTGTGCCGGCTGTGTGACAGGAGGAGAGTGCTGCAGAAGATGACGTCACTGCAGCACTCGCCTCCTGTCACAGCAGGAGAGCTGACAGCGGGATTTGTGCGGAGGAGGCGGCGGGTCTGTGTACACGGCGCAGGGAGGGCTATGAGAGCCTTCTCCTGCGCCACCCGTCCCTCCTAATGTGTATGCCGGGGGCGGCATCACCCGTTGTTGTTGGGCCGGCGCCGCGGCCGGGGAATCAGAGCAGCTGATGGGTGGGGGGAGGGGAGAGAGAGAGATGGACAGGCAGCAGGAGCAGAGACTTGCTGACTCCGCCCACCGCTGTGACTCCACCCAGCGTTACGGGCACAGAGTCACAGATTTAGACAAATATATAGGAGATATATATATATATATATATATATATATATATACGGATGTAGCTGTAGATGAACTTATTCTTTTACTCAATTGAAACTTTAAAGGGCTTTATTCTGTCTGCTCTTCAATGCTATACTTATTCATTGTTTTTCTAACATTTAACATATATATATATATACTAGGTGCTTCATCGCGCCCTACGGGCGCTCTTCACACCGTCGAAAGGGGCTACGCCCCCTTAACCCCTGCACGCCTTGCTGCGGTTCAATATTTGTATGAGGGGATAGAGAGACGCGGGCCGGTAGGGAGGGGACAGATAGAAGGGGGGGCGGTAGGGAGGGGATAGAGAGACGCAGGGCGGCAGGGAGGGGATAGAGAGACGCAGGGCCATAGGGAGGGGATAGAGAGACGCAGGGCGGTAGGGTGGGGATATATAGAGACGCGGGGCGGTAGGGAGGGGTTAGAAAGACGCGGGGCGGTATGGAGGGGATAGAGAGACGCGGGTCGGCAGGGAGGGGATAGAGAGACGCGGGGCGGTAGGGAGGGGATAGAGAGACCCGGGGCGATAGGGAGGGGATGCAGAGAGGCGGGGCGGCTGGGAGGGGATAGAGAGACGCGGGGCGGTAGGGAGGGTATACAGAGACGCGGGGCGGTAGGAGGGGATACAGAGACACGGGGCGGTAGGGAGGTGATACAAAGACGCAGAGCGGTAGGGAGGGGATACTGAGACGCGGGCGGTAGGGAGGGGATACAGAGGCATAGGGAGGAGGGGATAGAGAGAGGCGGGGCGGTAGGGAGGGGATATAGAGACGTGGGGCGGTAGGGAGGGGATATAGAGACGCGGGGCGGTAGGGAGGGGATAGAGAGACGCGGGCGGCTGGGAGGGGATATAGAGACGCGGAGCGGTAGGGAGGGGATAGAGAGACGCGGGGCGGCTGGGAGGGGATATAGAGACGCGGGGCGGGTGGGAGGGGATAGAGAGACGTGGGGCGGTAGGGAGGGGATAGAGACACGCGGGGCGGCTGGGAGGGGATAGAGAGACGCGGGGCGGCTGGGAGGGGATATTGAGACGCGGGGCGGTAGGGAGGGGATAGAGAGATGCGGGGCGGCTGGGAGGGGATATAGAGACGCGGGGCGGTAGGGAGGGGATAGAGAGACGTGGGGCGGTAGGGAGGGGATAGAGAGACGCGGGGCGGCTGGGAGGGGATATAGAGACGCAGGGCGGTAGGGAGGGGATAGAGAGACGCGAGGCGGTAGGGAGGGGATAGAGAGACGCGGGGCGGTAGGGAGGGGATATAGAGACGCGGGGCGGTAGGGAGGGGATAGAGAGACGCGGGGCGGTAGGGAGGGGATAGAGAGACGCGGGGTGGTAGGGAGGGTCCCCAGTGAGGAAGCTGATGAAGAGAGGGGGGAAAGTAGTGGAGGGGGAGGGCACCAGAAGAGGAGGCTTGTGTAAAGTGGCGAGCAGACATAGAAACAGTGGGTAGGATGGCCGGAGGGACTCACCGTTGGGGCTGTGGGCGGCTGCTGCAGGCTGGTAAACAGTACAGTGTCCAGAGGCGTCACTGGGTCAGCATTTCAGCATTACTGTTACACACATTCCCCCCCCCTCGCGACCGAAAAGGGGGCGTGGCCTGCTGTGAAAGGGGCGTGGCCTCGCGGGTCTGTTCTCTCTCGCTCCGGGGGTGTTTCCAGCTTGCCTGTAGATGCTGGCAGCCCCCGGAGACTGGAGAGTGTGTGCCGGCTGTGTGACAGGAGGAGAGTGCTGCAGGAGATGACGTCACTGCAGCACTCGCCTCCTGTCGCAGCAGGAGAGCTGACAGCGGGATTTGTGCGGAGGAGGCGGCGGGTCTGTGTACACGGCGCAGGGAGGGCTATGAGAGCCTTCTCCTGCGCCACCCGTCCCTCCTAATGTGTATGCCGGGGGCGGCATCACCCGTTGTTGTTGGGCCGGTGCCGCGGCCGGGGAATCAGAGCAGCTGATGGGTGGGGGGAGGGGAGAGAGAGAGATGGACAGGCAGCAGGAGCAGAGACTTGCTGACTCCACCCACCGCTGTGACTCCACCCAGTGTTACGGGCACAGAGTCACAGATTTAGACAAATATATAGGAGATATATATATATATATATAGGCAACTTTTGTGTTGTTTGGCATTTCTCAGAGCATCATGCCAGCCCAAACTGTTTTCATATAGACGTGGTAGCACTTCCATATGACCAAATAAATTCTTCTTGATTAGGAGCACCTGCCACTAATTATCTTCTTTATTGATACGGAGGCAGTAGAGGTATGTTCACTTTTTTCTACCTGGCATAATTTTAATGATATATTATTTTTCTTTTTGTTTAGAAGTAAGATCTGTTATTTTTCACATTAAATTAAATTGGTCAAATTTTACCGTTTTGTGAGGACTAGTTGACTTTAATGTATGTCATAAGTAAAAAGCCAGGTTTGAAACAGAATACATTTGAGGTTTTTTTTTCGTTTTGCTTGTTTGACTGTTTACAAATACCCAAGCAATATACAATGATATAAACATACTAGGGTAAATGTAACAGGGTGTGATACACCAGATGTGTGGGAGTTTGTGTGAGAATGCTCGTATTTTTAAAGCGGTAATCATTTGCAAGGCAAAAACAACCTGGTTTTGCCTTGTAAATGATTGCCTCTTTAAAAATACGTGCATTCGTGCACAAACTCCCGCACCTCTGGCTTCTTGCACCCTCCTGCATTTACCCCAAAGAGTGCAAGCCCCAACCCCCCCCCCCCCCTCCCCCCCACCCCTGGTATTTCTTGTCTACCATCCAATACTGAAAAGGGCAATCTGGCTGGTAGCAGAAGCTGGACTGTATCTTGTGTCAAAAATTTACAGAATCGGTAAAAAATAAGACCTTTGTCTCCAGCTAATAGGAATACCAGCATTTAATAGCCCCAGTGTTATTCATCAGTCATGTAGTATGTAAAAGGGTATTCAGCTAGGTCACATCTTACTTGCAAGAATAACAATGGGAAGAAGAAATATATACAAACTGGATCTTAATTCTTTTAAAATTTTCAGTTTATTTATTTCTCGTTGCTCAGACTGGCAATGCAACAAATAAATAAGATGAAAGATTTTAAAAGGGATCAGGAAAGAATTATTTGTACAATACAATCTTAACATTTGTGTATTGAGAATAAATCCATAAGGAGTTACACAGGCTTATGATTCTTTTCTGGTAGATGGAGAACAATCAGGGTTGAAGCTGTCAATTATCGGTGACTGATAAAAGCTTAAGAAGCACACTCTGTGAACTGAAGGCTTTGAGTTATAAAATGAGTTCTATAAACATGTAAAGCCTGGAAAAAGTTGTCCTGCATAGAAAACTTAAAATTCTCTTTATAGTTACTTGTATTGATTGGAGTGAAAGCTTCCACGTTATTTATTTTAAGTTAAGGTGAAATTATATATCCTCTATATACCCATATGGGGCAGTGTCCCCACTGACCAAAGTGTTATAAAGGAAAAATAATTGCTTGGGGTTCGGTTTATTATATGTTAGACATTTATATTCTCACCATACCTTTCTCACCATGAGAATGTTAACATGGCCATAATGTCGGCACTGAACATGGCGGCATTCAGCACGTCAACAGTGATGTTATGTCCACACTGTTAGTATGTCAACATGCTACTTTTCTTATCATTCTGTCTCTTAGGTTGGGTACACACTAGAACGGTCTTGGCGCAATATATTGTTTCGGACAAAATGGAACAACATATTGGCTGAATCGTTCAGTGTGTGCACCTGCGATTGTCTCCCACGGGTCGCATGCAATATTGGCAACGTTGGTGTAGCACGGCCAACCAGAAGATATCGTGTACCATGCCATGCTGTGGTCCCCTGCATCGTGCAAGTGTGGCACGATACAGGGTCCTGTCGAAACGGCTGGAAACACATCGCTCTGATGTGTACCTGGCCTAACACTAATGGTAACATTTTAACCATGTTGACATCATCAGTGTCAACCTTCTGCTGTCGACCTTTGCTTGCCTTTATCAAGCCATAGCCTTTATGTACAAATTGGCTCTATCACATAGACATGTTTTATTCAGTGAGGATATTCAAAGGAGACCTTACATTATAATGTCCCCTTAAGGGAACTGTGTTCTTGCAAGTTCATGTTTGCAGTAATTCTGTAACTGTCTGTTCCTGCCATACCCTACTGACTATGATGCTGGCTCTGCTTATAGAAGACGCATTCTGAAACTCAGCAAAATTAGATATTCTTTTTCTTGACACATCAACAAAAAAATTAGAAAAAGTCCATGTAGTTTTTCTTTTCACACTTTTTCTTTGCATGTTTGTGTTTTACAAGATTTTATATTGAAGCCTTAGCAATCTCCGATCCTGATTTCACTTACTGTATGAGTTCTGGTATTCTACTAACTTTTTCCATTACTTTACAACACTGCTTCCGTACCTTTATAATGCGGTCTAAGTATGATAAGGTAAGGTTTGAGGTATGGATCGAACTCTTTAAATCATTTAACTGCTGTAAAAGATATCATATGCACATATACTGTATATTTTGTGAGTGTGTGAGTATATTACAGTGTGTCTATGTATTGATAAATAATGACATAGCATAGCCCATAGCATAGCATAGTCCATATTATAGTGGTCTTCTTTTCTCTAAGACCAGGTCAGTGTACTGCATCTTCTTTATCCCCTGAGTCCATATGGACTTTGGTTCAGTCTACAGAAATAAAATGGAGGGGGCGCTCCATAGGGTATTCAAAATATATATTATTTCTTTTTCAGCTTAAAAATATATATTTTGCATGTAAAATTCAGATAAAAATCTGCTGAAAAAATGTACAGTGAGTCAATCATTTCAGCAGGGTGAACACTTTGCATACATTTTTCCAAATGTACAAAAGTACAATGAATAAAAAAATAAGATTTTAAACCTACCGGTAAATCTTTTTCTCCTAGTCCGTAGAGGATGCTGGGGACTCCGTAAGGACCATGGGGTATAGACGGGATCCGCAGGAGACATGGTCACTCTAAAGACTTTAGATGGGTGTGCACTGGCTCGTCCCTCTATGCCCCTCCTCCAGACCTCAGTTAAAGAACTTTACCCAGAGGAGACGGACAGTACGAGGAAAGGATTTTTGTTAATCTAAGGGCAAGATGCATACCATCCCACACCATCCACACCGTACAACTTGGAACATACGAACCAGTTAACAGTATGAAACAAAACAGCATCAGCCAGAGACTGATCAAAACTGTAACATAACCCTTATGTAAGCAATAACTATATACAAGTCTTGCAGAATTTAGTCTGCACTGGGACGGGCGCCCAGCATCCTCTACGGACTAGGAGAAAAAGATTTACCGGTAGGTTTAAAATCGTATTTTCTCTTACATCCTAGAGGATGCTGGGGACTCCGTAAGGACCATGGGGATTATACCAAAGCTCCACACCGGGCGGGAGAGTGCGGATGACTCTGCAGCACCGATTGAGCAAACATGAGGTCCTCCTCAGCCAAGGTATCTGTGGCCGGACCACCCACCAGCCACATGGTTAATGGCAGCCACGGCACTGAAGGGGTTAACCCTCAGTGCCCGGCGCCATTAAAGGGACCCTGGGCGCTTGGCGCCACTTTTAAAATGTATTGGGTGCTAGGCGCCGTGTGATTTATTAATGTATTTTAAATCTGTGCCGCGGTCCCGGACCTCTCCGGCGACCGCGGCAGTGAGGGAGCCCCCCGGCGCGCTGACCTGTGTGTGTGCGCGCCGGGGGAGAGGAGAGCCGTTGTGTGTGTGCTGAGGTCCGGGAGCTCCGCTCCCGGCACCTCAGCGCTACGGAGGGAGAGCCGCTGCAGGCGGGAGAGCTCTGCCCATCGGAGGTGGCCAGCTGCGGCAGCCGTGACGAACATCCCGGGCTGCCTGGCGGCAGGGGGGGTGCGCTGCAGCCCGGCTCCCCGCCAGACGCTGCGGCGAGGCCACAGATCTCAGCGCCGCATACAGGGGACCGGGCTAGACGGCACCCTGCGCGGCGAGGGCACCAGAGCGCGCCGCTCATGGGGGACCGGGCTAGCCGGCTCCCTAGTGGCGGGGGTGAGCAGGATGGTGAGTGCTGGGGTCACCTCAGCGCTGCCAAAGACACAGAGCCACGGCGGCCGGGACAAGTGTCCCGGGCCGCCGGGCTTTAGATCAGGGGGGTGCGGCGAGGCCACAAAATGAGTGCCACACTGGGGGGACAGGGAGAGCCAGCTCCCTGGACCCCAGTGGCAGGCAGGCAGGCTGGAGGATGGGGGAAGCCAGCCCCATACCTCCAGCACTGAGAGAGCCCTAGCAGCCAGGCTGCAGGGCTTGGGAAGCCCAGCGCTGAGCGCTGGGCACATTAAAACAAAACAATGTATTAAAATGTAATATATATATTGTGTTATGAGGCACTGCAGTGCCTGGGAATGTGGAGCCTGTGCAGGGCACAGGGTCAGTGTATATTTAAAGGGGAATGTACACTGTATTTTAAATGTGATGTATTTAAAGGTAAAATGCACTTACTTGGTTGTGTGTCCCAGGAGGGGGGAATCCATGGCTGTGCAGGCTGATGGATTCTCCCAGACCTTTTCCTCAAAAACGGAATACTTTCCCTTCCAGCCTCACACTTGAAAGTGGCATTGGAAGAGAAAGGAGAAGCTCAGCTTTGAAACAAGCTGAGTGGTTTTCTGGAGCTCCATAGGGATCACCCGTAGTGGCCAGGAAACCCTGACTGGGGATCTAGGCTGCCCAGCTCTGGAGCCCGAATCCAGGCTTCTGACAGTGGGCTAGGTCCCGGGCAGGTTTCTGGAAGTCAGTTTAGGCGGGAAAACTTCCCCCAGCCTAGACTGAACGGCACCGGGGCGTATCCTGATCCTCCAGGATGGGACAGTCAAAGGAGAGTGACCACTCCCCACTGTCCATAGAGGACAATGTTGGCTGTGCATGTGACCAAGGCATGCACAGCCCATGGGTAAACATCGATTGGTTGTAAACCACAGGGCGGGCTTACCCCCTGTGGTAGTGTGTATTGGAGTAGGATAAAAGGAGGGCAGTTGCCCCATGAAAATTGTATTGTACCATCTTCATTCTGCTGTAAACATCTTGCTGTACTGCTAAGTTCTTTTCAGAACTTTTTGTTGGCATTAAAACATCATCTGCCTCAAGAAGATTGCGTCATCTTGTGACCTATAGGGCTATGCGAAACATAGCCCCGTTCACCGGCTGTCTAGGGTGAATCAGCGTCTCCAAGTTCCGCCTTCCGCCAGCTACCAGTAGCGGCCTAGTCAGGTGACTAGTGGGGATTCATCAACACCACACAGGTGTGGTAACGCAGTGTGTTGGCACATACAGAGCAGAACCGTGGTTCTAAACGCCACGGCAGGTTAGGAGTTTGGTGGTGGCAGCATAAACCCGCCCACAGCGCAGTGGGTGGAGTCAGTAACAGGCGGTTACTGATGGTAAGCGGGAATCCCCTATGTGGTCAGGTCCCGTGTGACCTAACCTTCCATTCTATGCACTGGGGACGGGACGCAAAAGCGGTGAGTGCTTTCGTACGAGATCGTCCGGTCACAGTATCAAACTTGTAGAATTAAGCAAAAGTGTTTGAACCCGACCAAGTAGCCGCTCGGCAAAGTTGCAATGCCGAGACACCTCGGGCAGCCGCCCAAGAAAGAGCCCACATTCCTAGTGGAATGGGCCTTTACCGAATTTGGTACCGGCAATCCAGCCGTAGAATGAGCCTGCTGAATCGTGTTACAGATCCAGCAGGCAATAGTCTGCTTGGAAACAGGGGCGCCAACCCTCCAAGTCCCCCGTAGCCACAGGCACCACAATAGGTTGGTTCATATGAAACGATGAAACCACCTTAGGCAGAAATTGAGGACGAGTCCTCAACTCTGCTCTATCCACATGGAAAATCAGATAGGGGCTTTTGTGAGACAAAGCCGCCAATTCAGACACCCACCTCGCAGATGCCAAGGCTAACAACATGACCACTTTCCAAGTGAGAAATTTCAACTCAACTGTTTGAAGAGGTTCAAACCAGTGTGACTTAAGGAACTGTAACACCACGTTAAGGTCCCATGGTGCCACTGGGGGCACAAAAGGAGGCTGGATGTGCAGCACTTCCTTTACAAAAGTCTGGACTTCTGGGAGAGAAGCCAATTCCTTCTGAAAGAATATTGACAGGGCCGAAATCTGTACCTTAATAGAGCCTAACTTGAGGCCCATATCCACTCCTGTCTGCAGAAAGTGGAGAAAATGGCCCAGGTGAAAATCTTCCGTAGGAGCATTCTTGGATTCACACCAAGAAACATATTTCCTCCAGATAATGTTTTGCCGTCACCTCCTTCCTAGCTTTTATCAGAGTAGGGATGACCTCCCCCGGAATACCTTTCCTAGCTAGGATTTGGCGTTCAACCGCCATGCCGTCAAACGTAACCGCGGTAAGTCTTGGAACACGCAGGGCCCCTGCTGCAACAGGTCCTCCCTGGGAGGAAAAGGCCATGGATCTTCTGTGAGCATTTCTTGAAGATCTGAATACCAGGCCCTCCGAGGCCAATCCGGAACAATGAGTATTGTCTGGACTCTTTTTCGTTTTATGATTCTCAGTATTTTTGAGATGAGTGGAAGAGGAGGGAAGACATAGACCGACGGAAACATCCATGGTGTCACCAGGGCGTCTACCGCTACCGCCTGAGGGTCCCGGGACCTGGAACAATACCGCCGAAGTTTCTTGTTGAGGCGTGACGCCATCATGTCCATTTGAAGAAGCCCCCAACGACTTGTTATCTCTGCAAAAACTTCTTGATGAAGACCCCACTCTCCTGGATGGAGGTCGTGTCTGCTGAGGAAGTCTGCTTCCCAGTTGTCCACTTCCGGAATGAAGACTGCTGACAGCGCGCTTACGTGATTTTCCGCCCAGCGAAGAATCCTGGTGGCTTCCGCCATTGCCACTCTGCTCCTTGTCCCGCCTTGGTGGTTTACATGAGCCACAGCTGTGACGTTGTCTGATTGAATCAGAACAGATAGGTCGCGAAGAAACGTCTCCGCTTGTCATATGCCGTTGTTTATGGCCCTTAATTCCAGCACGTTGATGTGTAGACAAGCCTCCTGGCTCGACCACAGTCCCTGAAAATTTCTTCCTTGTGTGACTGCTCAACATCCTCGAAGGCTCGCGTCCGTGGTCACCAGAACCCAGTCTTGAATGCCGAACCTGCGACCCTCTAGAAGGTGAGCACTCTGCAGCCACCACAGGAGAGACACCCTGGCCCTGGGGGACAGGCTTATTTTCTGATGTATTTGTAGATGGGACCCCGACCATTTGTCCAGAAGGTCCCACTGAAATGTCCTCGCATGGAACCTGCCGAAGGGTATGGCCTCGTAGGCCGCCACCATTTTTCCCAGTACTCGAGTGCATTGATGAACTGACACTCTTTTTGGCTTTAACAGGTCTCTGACCATGCTCTGGAGTTCCTGGGCTTTTTCCGTTGGGAGAAAAACCTTCTTCTTCTTTTCCGTGTCCAGAATCATGCCTAAAAATGATAGCCGAGTCGCTGGCATCAACTGCGATTTTGACAGATTTAGGATCCAGCCATGTTGCTGCAGCACTCTCAGTGAGAGTGACACGCTTTTCAGCAACTGATCTCTCGATCTCGCTTTTATCAGGAGATCGTCTAAGTATGGGATAATTGTGACTCCTTGCCTGCGTAGGCGCACCATCATTTCCGCCATTACCTTGGTGAAAATCCTCGGGGCCGTGGACAGCCCAAACGGCAACGTCTGAAACTGGTAATGACAGTCCTGTACAGCGTATCTTAGGTACGCCTGATGAGGAGGATAAATGGGAACATGAAGGTATGCATCCTTTATGTCTAGTGACACCATAAAATCCCCCCCTTCCAGGCTGGAGATCACTGCCCGGAGAGATTCCATCTTGAATCTGAACTTTTTTAGATACAGGTTTAGGGATTTTAGATTCAGAATGGGTCTGACCGAGCCATCCGGTTTCGGGACCACAAATAGAGTTGATTAGTACCCCTTCCCCTGTTGCACTAGGGGAACCTTGATAATCACTTGCTGTTGACACAGCTTTTGTATCGCAGCTAAAACTATTTCCCTCTCTGGGGGAGAGGCTGGCAAAGCCGACTTGAAAAATCGGCGAGGAGGCACTTCTTCGAATTCCAGTTTGTAGCCTTGGAATGGTTCCGGTATGAATGGTCGACCATGTTATGGTCGTCAGTCATTAGGTCGACCACTATTGGTCGATATTGACATAGTCGACATGGACACATGGTCGACACATGAAAATGGTCGACACATGAAAGGTCGACATATGAAAAGGTCGACATGAGTTTTTTAACTTTTTTTGGTGTCGTTTTTTGCGTAAAGTGACTGGGAACCTCAATTAGTGCACCGCGTTCGCTCGCCATGCTTCGGGGCACCATGCCCGAAGCCATGGCGAGCGAACGCCGGCTCGCCACTACTTGACCGGTTCCACAGTCCACTTTACGTAAATATGAAAAGTTCCCCAAAAGAAAAAAAAGTTAAAAAACTCATGTCGACCTTTTCATGTGTCGACCTTTTATGTGTCGACCATTTTCATGTGTCGACCATGTGTCCATGTCGACCATGTCAATGTCGACCAATAGTGGTCGACCTAATGACTGTCGACCATAACATGGTTTCCCAAGCTTTTTCAAATAAAGCGTTCAGCTCACGAGATGGGGGAAAGGTTACCTCAGGTTTCTTCTCCTTAAACATGCATACCCTCGTGTCAGGCACCGAGGGGTCCTCTGTGATATGCAAAACATCTTTTATTGCAATAATCATATAATGAATACTTTTGGCCAACCTTGGGTGTAACCTCGCATCATCGTAGTCGACATTGGAGTCAGAATCCGTGTCGGTATCAGTGTCTGCTACCTGGGACAGGGGACGTTTATGAGACCCAGAAGGGCCTTGTGACACAGTCAAAGCCATGGATTGACTCCCTGCTTTTTCTCTGGACTCTTTGTCCAATCTTTTATGTAATAAAGACACATTTGCATTTAAAACATTCCACATATCCATCCAATCAGGTGTTGACTGTGCCGACGGAGACACCACAATCATCTGCTCTACCTCCTCCTTAGACGAGCCTTCCGCTTCAGACATGCCGACACACACATACCGACACCCCCACACACACTGGGATATATATATATATATATATATATGGAGACAGTCCCCCAATAAGGCCTTTGGAGAGACAGAGAGAGAGTATGCCAGCACACACCCAGTGCCACTGGACACTGGAACAAAATCCCAGTCTGTACAGTGCTTTATATATCAATAATACACTCACTGCACCAAATAAATGTGCTCTCTCCTTTTTGCCCTCTGTACTTGTGTTCAGCAGGGGAGAGTCCGGGGAGCAGCTTCTCTGCAGCGTGCTGTGGAGAAAATGGCGCTGGTTAGTGCTGGAGGATCAAGCTCCGTCCCCTCAACGGCGGGCTTCGGTGCCGCTCAAATTCTTTATACTGGCGGGGGTTTATTTAATATACTGCCTCCGCAGTATATATATGACAGCCAGTGTCCCTTGAGGTTTATTATTGCTGTCCAGGGCGCCCCCCGTGCGCCCTGCACCCATACAGTGCCGTCAGTGTGTGTGAATGTGGGAGCGGTAGCTCAGTGAAGATCTGAAGTCTTCTGCCGCCTTTGAAGTCTTCTTTCTTTTTATACTCACCCGGCTTCTATCTTCCGGCTCTGTGAGGAGGACGGTGGCACGGCTCCGGGACGAACAGTGAGGATGAGAGAGACCTGCGTTCCAACCCTCTGGAGCTAATGGTGTCCAGTAGCCTAAGAAGCAGAGCCTATCACTTAAGTAGATCTGCTTCTCTCCCCTCAGTCCCACGATGCAGGGAGCCTGTTGCCAGCAGTGCTCCCTGAAAATAAAAAACCTAACAAAAGTCTTTTTCAGAGAAACTCAGTAGAGCTCCCCTGCAGTGCATCCAGTCTCCTCTGGGCACAGGATCTAACTGAAGTCTGGAGGAGGGGCATAGAGGGAGGAGCCAGTGCACACCCATCTAAAGTCTTTAGAGTGCCCATGTCTCCTGCGGAGCCCGTCTATACCCCATGGTCCTTACGGAGTCCCCAGCATCCTCTAGGACGTAAGAGAAAAACACATTGATGCAGTGTTTGGGGTACCATGAGAACTGTGCAAAGCAAGGATCCTGCACATTTCATCACCAGGACTTAACCAGAGGGCCAATTTATAAAGTGCTCCCCCGTTCTATCAAACATTATGGGCATTATTTGAATGCCTTAATTAGAATTATCTGTGTAGTGTAATAGGATGGGTCCCACAGTTTAAGTGCCATCTCTTTGCTTAATATGATGGCACTTGAGTTAACTATTACATGCCTTATATCACAATTGTCACTTGTATGGGTGTATTTACAAAGCACAGATAACCCCCCTTTTTTTCAGAAAAAATAGGTTATGACTGCTTAATACAATTTACAAAATGGGTTACCACTGAGTAATCATAGATTTCTCATGTGGTTCCCTAATTATCAGAGTTTATCATATCCTGTGTAAGCTTAGCTTATCACAGTTACAGAAAATAACATCATGCCAGCTGAGAAAGGCGTTGTGCCTGCGGTGTAGACCCTGGAAAAGGAAAAGAGTGCACTTCTTCACTCCCTCCCCTCAACTCATTGCTATAAGAAGCCTCTTAGGCATTTTACAGTGTGTGCAGGCCATCATCAAAGCGAGTACACTGAGTCCGAGGTTCTCCTTCTCTGAATTGTGCAGAAAGGGCAGTGATATGGAACCAGCCAAGTAGAAGAAAGGTACAGCCTGTTATGTTGCAGTGGGAATTATAAATAAGAACTAGTAAATGGACCCATGTGCTGGGTGACCTCAGCCCCGCCAAGCTTCCTCATTATACTTACCCTATTGACAGCAATGTGTCTTCTCTCCTCGTGGTCTGATCTGTCTCTGCAGTGGGATTTGTTGGGGGGGAGGGGATGTGCAAGGTGTGTGTGTGCGTGGGGGGGGGGGGGGGGGGGATTCAGCATCAGTTATTACATAGGGGCTAATTCAGATTTGATTGCGGCAGCAAATTTGTTAGCAGTTGGGCAAAACCTTGTGCACTGCGGGGATGGGGGGGGGGGGCAGATATAACATGTGCAGAGAGAGTTACATTTGGGTGGGGTGTGTTCAAACTGAAATCTATATTGCAGTGTAGAAATAAAGCAGCCAACATTTACCCTCCACAGAAACAAAATAACCATCAGTTAACAAAATAACCAGCCACACACTACATAGATCTGCTCAGTCACTCACAATGCTGATTATTTCTCTGACAATTATTTTACAAATGTCATATTCAGGATTAGAACCCATGACCTATTACACTGAAAGCAGACACCTTACTGATGGAGCTATTTGCTCCTGTATAGGAAGCATGAGAATTCTATCTATTTGAAGTTACTTGTATTTTTTTCATATAGTTAGAATTCTCATGGTTTCTATATAGGAGCAAATGGCTCCATCAGTAAGGCATCTGCTTCCAGTGTAATAGTTTGTGGGTTCTAATCCTGGGTATGACGACACTTGTAAAATGTGTATCTATAATAAAGAGGGTGTGATTTGTAAGGTGCAGTGTCTAGCGGGGGAGTCGGCTACAGAAGACATAACGGTGGCTGTCAATTAACTTAATTGAATGATGCATTCCCAGGAGGGAAATGTTACCAGTGGAGTACCCCAGGGATCTGTACTTGAACCGGTGCTTTTTTTAATATCTTTATTAGTGACATTGCAAATAGCATTAAAGTGAAAGTATGCCTTTTTGCAGATGACACAAAGGTATGCAACAGGGTAGGCACACCAGGAGGGGTAAAACAAATGATTGAGGACCTAGGTAGACTTGAGGAATGGTCATGAGTGTGGCAATTACAGTTTAATGCCAAAAAAAATGCTAAATCATGTGCTTGGGTGTCAAAAATCTAAAGACTAAATATAGTATTTATGGCACTATACTGGAAGCTACTGAGGAGGAAAGGGATCTACGAGTCACTATTTCAGGTGACTTAGAGGCAGGTAAGCAATGTAACAAAGCAATAAGAAAGGGTAGTCAGATGCTTGGCTGCATTGGGAGAGAAATCCAAAGAAATAATAATGCCACTGTATAGGTCATTGGTACGGCCTCATCTAGAATACTGTGTTCAATTCTGGAGGCCATATCTTCAAAAGGATATCAATACATTAGAGACTGTCCAAAAAGGGCATCTAAAATGGTGCATGGCCTACATCACAAAACATACCCAGAAAGACAAAAAAAACTCAATATGTATAATTTGGAGCAGTGAAGGGAAAGGCATCATGACAGCTGGGATGCATCCCACTTGTGAGGGGTATACAGTATGTATATATTAAAGAACAAATGAGGAGCGCGGAATGTAAGTAAGCAGTTAAAAGTATTTAATTAACAACAGCATCTGCATACATACATCTTAGTATCAGACAAGCTGCACGATGTTTCACACACGGGCGCCTCTGGACAGCACCAGGGGAGCGGCCGCTGGACACAGCTAATTCACCGATCCCTTGTCGGGACCTCACGAATTAATTCAATATGCTAATGTGAATGGAGAGTATAAATAGGAAAGGTCCAATCCGGGTAGCCACACCCCCTGACGAAGTCTTTATGACAAAACATGTTGGCGTGGTAATTGGACGTTGGATGTAATCACGTCTTTGCTGACCTGCTCTCGTGAGGTCCCGAGCAAGGGATCGGTGAATTAGCTGTGTCCAGCTTGAATACTTTTAACTGCTTACTTACATTCCGCGCTCCTCATTTGTTCTTTTACATGTACTCTTGCTAAGCCCGTGGTACGGCTGTTTCTGGAGGAAGCGGCGGAGGATCTGAAAAGAGTGTGATCAGGAGCTGAAATATTGGACTTTTTAAAAAGTTACTGGACTGGTTTGAATATAGCGCAGTTATTTCTTTTTTCTATAATATATATACACGCGCACACACGCGCGCGCACACACACACACACACACACACACACACACACACACACACATATATATATATATATATATTGCAGTGTCAATATTGATGCTAATACAATATAGTAGTATAATCTGTCCACTAGCAGCATGTGCAGATATAATAGCTCTCTTTATATTAGGTTAACGCGGCTTATCCCCCAACCCCCATGTACCATTTTAATTTTTCTGAAAGTACTGTGATTTTCTATATCATTCATAATACAGGTTGAGTATCCCATATCCAAATAATCAGAAATACGGAATATTCCGAAATACAGAATTTTTTGAGTCAGAGTGAAATAGTGAAACCTTTGTTTTCTGAGGGCTCAATGTACACAAACTTTGTTTAATTCACAAAGTTATTAAAAATATTGTATTAAATGACCGTCAGGCTGTGTGTATAAGGTGTATATGAAACATAAAAGAATTGTGTGACTGTACACACACTTTGTTTTATGCACAAAGTTATTAAAAATATTGGCTAAAATTACCTTCAGGCTGTGTGTATAAGGTGTATATGAAACATAAATGCATTCTGTGCTTAGACTTGGGTCCCATCGCCATGATATCTCATTATGGTATGCAATTATTCCAAAATACGGAAAAATCCGATATCAAAAATACTTCTGGTCCCAAGCATTTTCTAGCATGTTCTAGTATACATATTTTCAGGAAACATTTTCCACTATATACTGTAATGCTGCACTCAGACATACACATTTACAAAACCCATATTACAAATTCATTTAAGCCTATTTTTCTTTCCTTCATACAGTCCATCCTTTAAATGTTTTTTTTTCCCCATCCTTTTCAGTATATTTATAAACTTTGTACACTCCACATGGAAAGAAGCCTTGTAGGCCTTTCACGCAGTTATACTGAATTTAATTAACTGGATCTTTTATTACTCTGTAGGCAAAGACCAAAAATATTTAAAAGGTTCTACATTTGTAAGATATGCCAATGGTTTCTCCAAATCTTTGTATGGTTCTTTTCTGAGCTATTAAATTAAATAAAGAGGGGACAGAAGGTGTAATCCTCATTGTTACTGCTCTTACATTTATATTGTTACTCTTATTCATTATTCTCTATATTAGCAGGTGGTCAGGGTCTTGATTCAAGTCAAACACAACAACATAACAAACCTTGACAGACTAATGACAAAAGAGAAAAAAAGAATACACTTCTGTGTAGTAATCATGGAACCCACTTAGAAGCTTATCATAGGTCCTATTCACACAAGTATGTCCTGTATCTCAGCATGTCAGGGGCCTTCAATTCCAAACCCCCAAACAAAGGAAAAGGTGCTCCTCATAGTATAGTATTATCAATATATTCAATAACATACAATGTTAAGGCAAGATCTTGAATAAGACTGCTATAATGGAAATGCATTGGTGGAGGTGGCTGGTGACTAGGACAATGATTAAGAGGCCCAGAACCTGAAATCCTTGGACCTCCATTATTATACCCAGGACAGGGGTCCATTGTTTACATCAGTGACTAATGCTCTAAGTGTCATCATTGTCAGGCAAGTACAACCAGCCTATGGCGGATTATCTTGTTTTAACATTGTTGGCAAGATGTAATCGGGTCTGAGTTTTGAAAAAGTGCGAGTTTAGTGTTAAACTCGCACTTTTGTAGACCTTGCACAATGTAAAAGGATGTGAGAACATGCAAACTCGCATGTTTCCTGCAATCCTGCAACATGCAATGGCAAAACTCGCTTCCAGATGTTTTGCCATTGCACGCATAAAACTTGGGCAATATAATAGGGCAGGCATTCCCAACCACGGTCCTCAAGGCACACTAACAGTGCAGGTTTTAGTGATATCCAGGCTTCAGCACAGGTGACATAATTAGTAGCTCAGTTATTTTGATTTAACCATCTGTGCTGCAGCCTGGATATCACTAAAACCTGCACTGTTGGTGTGCCTTGAGGACTGTGGTTGGGAATGCCTGTAATAGGGTGTGAGCTGTAAGCGAGATCCATGCATGCTCCTGTCTGGAGAACTTAAGAAAGAGATAAAAAGTAAAAAATAAATAAATTACGTTGCGTCCCCCCCCTCTTTGAGCCAGCCCTGGTCAAAAAAATACACGGGAAAAAAATGACCGATGTGTCCCTGTATTTTAACAACCCACACCAGGCTCTTGGACCGGTCCTGGCTACAAAAATATGGAGGGAAAAAAGACATAGGGGTCCCCTGCATTTTTTTAAACCAGCACTAAGCTCCACTAGCCAGGCAAGTAATGCCACAGCTGGGGCACACGTTTATATTGGTCCTGGCGGCCATATCATTACCCCTCAAGTAGTCAGCCATGGCTGAGGTTCCTAGGGGAGTGGGGATGCACCCAATAAAGGGGTCTCCCCCTTCAGGTCACCCAAGGCCAGGCTGAAGCTCCGGGTTATCCACGGCATCCCTTAGCAGTGGATGCCAAGTTGATAGCTTTTAAGTGTAAAAAATAGAAATAATATTGTTTTTTTTACAGTTGGAACTACAGGTGCCAGCAAACCTCCCCGCATGCTGGTACTCGAAGAACCACAAGTACAAGCATGCAGGGCATTAAAGGGCCCGCTGGTACCTGTAGTCTCCCTGTAAAAGAAATATTAAAATAAAGACAGTACACACACACACACACACACACACACACACACACACACACACACACTGTGAAAGTAAGTTTATTAAAGCATACATGCACACTCGCACTCACACATACTTGCCTACATACACTGTAGCTAAGAATGTATGATTGTGAGTATGTATGTTAGTGTGATGTGCAATGTAGAGATGAGCGGGTTCGGTTTCTCTGAATCCGAACCCGCCCGAACTTCATGTTTTTTTACACGGGTCCGAGCGACTCGGATCTTCCCGCCTTGCTCGGTTAACCCGAGCGCGCCCCGAACGTCATCATCACGCTGTCGGATTCTCGCGAGGCTCGGATTCTATCGCGAGACTCGGATTCTATATAAGGAGCCGCGCGTCGCGGCCATTTTCACACGTGCATTGAGATTGATAGGGAGAGGACGTGGCTGGCGTCCTCTCCGTTTAGAAATTAAAATAGATAGGAGAGTGAGAGTGAGACACTTCATTTACTTACTGGAGCTTAGGAGGAGTTATACTAGTGACTGATGACCAGTGACCTGACCACCAGTGCAGTTTTATAATTTATTATTATTTAATAATCCGTTCTGTTCTTGTTCTCTGCCTGAAAAAAACGATACACAGTGACTCAGTCACACTCACATACCATATCTGTGCTCAGCCCAGTGTGCTGCATCATCTATGTATAATATCTGACTGTGCTCACACAGCTTAATTGTGGGGGAGACTGGGGAGCAGTTATAGGTTATAGCAGGAGCCAGGAGTACATATTAAACAGTGCACACTTTTGCTGCCAGAGTGCCACTGCCAGTGTGACTGACCACTGACCACTGTGACCAGTGACCTGACCACACTGACCACCAGTATAGTATATTGTGATTGAATGTCTGCCTGAAAAAGTACACTCGTCGTGTGACTTGTGTGGTGTTTTTTTATTCTATAAAAATTAAAAAACTCATTCTGCTGACAGACAGTGTCCAGCAGGTCCGTCATTATATAATATATACCTGTCCGGCTGCAGTAGTGATATATATATATATTTTTTATATCATTATTTATCATCCAGTCTATACTAGCAGCAGACACAGTACGGTAGTTCACGGCTGTAGCTACCTCTGTGTCGGCACTCGGCAGTCCATCCATAATTGTATACCACCTACCCGTGGTTTTTTTTTCTTTCTTCTTTATACATACTACATCTCATTATCATCCAGTCTATATTAGCAGCAGACACAGTACAGTACGGTAGTCCACGGCTGTAGCTACCTCTGTGTCGGCACTCGGCAGTCCATCCATAATTGTATACCACCTACCCGTGGTTTTTTTTTTCTTTCTTCTTTATACATACTACATCTCATTATCATCCAGTCTATATTAGCAGCAGACACAGTACAGTACGGTAGTCCACGGCTGTAGCTACCTCTGTGTCGGCACTCGGCAGTCCATCCATAATTGTATACCACCTACCCGTGGTTTTTTTTTTCTTTCTTCTTTATACATACTACATCTCATTATCAACCAGTCTATATTAGCAGCAGACACAGTACGGTAGTTCACGGCTGTAGCTACCTCTGTGTCGGCACTCGGCAGTCCATCCATAATTGTATACCACCTACCCGTGGTTTTTTCTTTTTCTTTCTTCTTTATACATACTACATCTCATTATCATCCAGTCCATATTAGCAGCAGACACAGTACAGTACGGTAGTCCACGGCTGTAGCTACCTCTGTGTCGGCACTCGGCAGTCCATCCATAATTGTATACCACCTACCCGTGGTTTTTTTTTTCTTTCTTCTTTATACATACTACATCTCATTATCATCCAGTCTATATTAGCAGCAGACACAGTACAGTACGGTAGTCCACGGCTGTAGCTACCTCTGTGTCGGCACTCGGCAGTCCATCCATAATTGTATACCACCTACCCGTGGTTTTTTTTTTCTTTCTTCTTTATACATACTACATCTCATTATCAACCAGTCTATATTAGCAGCAGACACAGTACAGTACGGTAGTCCACGGCTGTAGCTACCTCTGTGTCGGCACTCGGCAGTCCATCCATAATTGTATACTAGTATCCATCCATCTCCATTGTTTACCTGAGGTGCCTTTTAGTTGTGCCTATTAAAATATGGAGAACAAAAATGTTGAGGTTCCAAAATTAGGGAAAGATCAAGATCCACTTCCACCTCGTGCTGAAGCTGCTGCCACTAGTCATGGCCGAGACGATGAAATGCCAGCAACGTCGTCTGCCAAGGCCGATGCCCAATGTCATAGTACAGAGCATGTCAAATCCAAAACTCCAAATATCAGTAAAAAAAGGACTCCAAAACCTAAAATAAAATTGTCGGAGGAGAAGCGTAAACTTGCCAATATGCCATTTACCACACGGAGTGGCAAGGAACGGCTGAGGCCCTGGCCTATGTTCATGGCTAGTGGTTCAGCTTCACATGAGGATGGAAGCACTCAGCCTCTCGCTAGAAAACTGAAAAGACTCAAGCTGGCAAAAGCACCGCAAAGAACTGTGCGTTCTTCGAAATCCCAAATCCACAAGGAGAGTCCAATTGTGTCGGTTGCGATGCCTGACCTTCCCAACACTGGACGTGAAGAGCATGCGCCTTCCACCATTTGCACGCCCCCTGCAAGTGCTGGAAGGAGCACCCGCAGTCCAGTTCCTGATAGTCAGATTGAAGATGTCAGTGTTGAAGTACACCAGGATGAGGAGGATATGGGTGTTGCTGGCGCTGGGGAGGAAATTGACCAGGAGGATTCTGATGGTGAGGTGGTTTGTTTAAGTCAGGCACCCGGGGAGACACCTGTTGTCCGTGGGAGGAATATGGCCACTGACATGCCTGGTGAAAATACCAAAAAAATCAGCTCTTCGGTGTGGAAGTATTTCAACAGAAATGCGGACAACAGGTGTCAAGCCGTGTGTTGCCTTTGTCAAGCTGTAATAAGTAGGGGTAAGGACGTTAACCACCTCGGAACATCCTCCCTTATACGTCACCTGCAGCGCATTCATCATAAGTCAGTGACAAGTTCAAAAACTTTGGGCGACAGCGGAAGCAGTCCACTGACCAGTAAATCCCTTCCTCTTGTAACCAAGCTCACGCAAACCACCCCACCAACTCCCTCAGTGTCAATTTCCTCCTTCCCCTGGAATGCCAATAGTCCTGCAGGTCATGTCACTGGCAATTCTGACGAGTCCTCTCCTGCCTGGGATTCCTCCGATGCATCCTTGCGTGTAACGCCTACTGCTGCTGGCGCTGCTGTTGTTGCTGCTGGGAGTCGATGGTCATCCCAGAGGGGAAGTCGTAAGCCCACTTGTACTACTTCCAGTAAGCAATTGACTGTTCAACAGTCCTTTGCGAGGAAGATGAAATATCACAGCAGTCATCCTGCTGCAAAGCGGATAACTGAGGCCTTGACAACTATGTTGGTGTTAGACGTGCGTCCGGTATCCGCCGTTAGTTCACAGGGAACTAGACAATTTATTGAGGCAGTGTGCCCCCGTTACCAAATACCATCTAGGTTCCACTTCTCTAGGCAGGCGATACCGAGAATGTACACGGACGTCAGAAAAAGACTCACCAGTGTCCTAAAAAATGCAGTTGTACCCAATGTCCACTTAACCACGGACATGTGGACAAGTGGAGCAGGGCAGGGTCAGGACTATATGACTGTGACAGCCCACTGGGTAGATGTATGGACTCCCGCCGCAAGAACAGCAGCGGCGGCACCAGTAGCAGCATCTCGCAAACGCCAACTCTTTCCTAGGCAGGCTACGCTTTGTATCACCGGTTTCCAGAATACGCACACAGCTAAAAACCTCTTACGGCAACTGAGGAAGATCATCGCGGAATGGCTTACCCCAATTGGACTCTCCTGTGGATTTGTGGCATCGGACAACGCCAGCAATATTGTGTGTGCATTAAATATGGGCAAATTCCAGCACGTCCCATGTTTTGCACATACCTTGAATTTGGTGGTGCAGAATTTTTAAAAAAACGACAGGGGCGTGCAAGAGATGCTGTCGGTGGCCAGAAGAATTGCGGGACACTTTCGGCGTACAGGCACCACGTACAGAAGACTGGAGCACCACCAAAAACTACTGAACCTGCCCTGCCATCATCTGAAGCAAGAAGTGGTAACGAGGTGGAATTCAACCCTCTATATGCTTCAGAGGTTGGAGGAGCAGCAAAAGGCCATTCAAGCCTATACAATTGAGCACGATATAGGAGATGGAATGCACCTGTCTCAAGTGCAGTGGAGAATGATTTCAACGTTGTGCAAGGTTCTGATGCCCTTTGAACTTGCCACACGTGAAGTCAGTTCAGACACTGCCAGCCTGAGTCAGGTCATTCCCCTCATCAGGCTTTTGCAGAAGAAGCTGGAGACATTGAAGGAGGAGCTAACACGGAGCGATTCCGCTAGGCATGTGGGACTTGTGGATGGAGCCCTTAATTCGCTTAACAAGGATTCACGGGTGGTCAATCTGTTGAAATCAGAGCACTACATTTTGGCCACCGTGCTCGATCCTAGATTTAAAGCCTACCTTGGATCTCTCTTTCCGGCAGACACAAGTCTGCTGGGGTTGAAAGACCTGCTGGTGAGAAAATTGTCAAGTCAAGCGGAACGCGACCTGTCAACATCTCCTCCTTCACATTCTCCCGCAACTGGGGGTGCGAGGAAAAGGCTCAGAATTCCGAGCCCACCCGCTGGCGGTGATGCAGGGCAGTCTGGAGCGACTGCTGATGCTGACATCTGGTCCGGACTGAAGGACCTGACAACGATTACGGACATGTCGTCTACTGTCACTGCATATGATTCTCTCAACATTGAAAGAATGGTGGAGGATTATATGAGTGACCGCATCCAAGTAGGCACGTCACACAGTCCGTACTTATACTGGCAGGAAAAAGAGGCAATTTGGAGGCCCTTGCACAAACTGGCTTTATTCTACCTAAGTTGCCCTCCCACAAGTGTGTACTCCGAAAGAGTGTTTAGTGCCGCCGCTCACCTTGTCAGCAATCGGCGTACGAGGTTACATCCAGAAAATGTGGAGAAGATGATGTTCATTAAAATGAATTATAATCAATTCCTCCGCGGAGACATTGACCAGCAGCAATTGCCTCCACAAAGTACACAGGGAGCTGAGATGGTGGATTCCAGTGGGGACGAATTGATAATCTGTGAGGAGGGGGATGTACACGGTGATATATCGGAGGATGATGATGAGGTGGACATCTTGCCTCTGTAGAGCCAGTTTGTGCAAGGAGAGATTAATTGCTTCTTTTTTGGTGGGGGTCCAAACCAACCCGTCATATCAGTCACAGTCGTGTGGCAGACCCTGTCACTGAAATGATGGGTTGGTTAAAGTGTGCATGTCCTGTTTATACAACATAAGGGTGGGTGGGAGGGCCCAAGGACAATTCCATCTTGCACCTCTTTTTTCTTTAATTTTTCTTTGCGTCATGTGCTGTTTGGGGAGGGTTTTTTGGAAGGGACATCCTGCGTGACACTGCAGTGCCACTCCTAGATGGGCCCGGTGTTTGTGTCGGCCACTAGGGTCGCTTATCTTACTCACACAGCTACCTCATTGCGCCTCTTTTTTTCTTTGCGTCATGTGCTGTTTGGGGAGGGTTTTTTGGAAGGGACATCCTGCGTGACACTGCAGTGACACTCCTAGATGGGCCCGGTGTTTGTGTCGGCCACTAGGGTCGCTTATCTTACTCACACAGCTACCTCATTGCGCCTCTTTTTTTCTTTGCGTCATGTGCTGTTTGGGGAGGGTTTTTTGGAAGGGACATCCTGCGTGACACTGCAGTGACACTCCTAGATGGGCCCGGTGTTTGTGTCGGCCACTAGGGTCGCTTATCTTACTCACACAGCTACCTCATTGCGCCTCTTTTTTTCTTTGCGTCATGTGCTGTTTGGGGAGGGTTTTTTGGAAGGGACATCCTGCGTGACACTGCAGTGACACTCCTAGATGGGCCCGGTGTTTGTGTCGGCCACTAGGGTCGCTTATCTTACTCACACAGCTACCTCATTGCGCCTCTTTTTTTCTTTGCGTCATGTGCTGTTTGGGGAGGGTTTTTTGGAAGGGACATCCTGCGTGACACTGCAGTGACACTCCTAGATGGGCCCGGTGTTTGTGTCGGCCACTAGGGTCGCTTAGCTTAGTCATCCAGCGACCTAGGTGCAAATTTTAGGACTAAAAATAATATTGTGAGGTGTGAGGTATTCAGAATAGACTGAAAATGAGTGTAAATTATGGTTTTTGAGGTTAATAATACTTTGGGATCAAAATGACCCCCAAATTCTATGATTTAAGCTGTTTTTTAGTGTTTTTTGAAAAAAACACCCGAATCCAAAACACACCCGAATCCGACAAAAAAAATTCGGTGAGGTTTTGCCAAAACGCGGTCGAACCCAAAACACGGCCGCGGAACCGAACCCAAAACCAAAACACAAAACCCGAAAAATTTCCGGCGCTCATCTCTAGTGCAATGCTTTAATAAACTTTTACTTTCATGGTGTGTGTGTGTGTGTGTGTGTGTGTGTGTGTGTGTGTGTGTGTGTGTACTGGGAGGCTTGCTGGGACCTGTAGTTCCAAAATTTTACATCCATTTTTTACACTTAAAATAAGCTATCAACTTGGCTTCCATCGCTAAGGGATGCCGAGGATAGTCCCAGGATTCATCCCTGGCCTTGGGTGCCTTGGAGGTGTGGGGAAGCCTTTATTGGGGGGGTCCCACTCCCCACTGCCCCAGGAATACCTCTCCAGAGCTTACAAGTTGGGGGAAGGTAATGCTACGGCCGCCGGGACTAATATAAACATGTCCCCTGGTTGTGGCATTACCTCCCTGGCTGGTGGATTCCAGTGCTGATTTCAAAAATACAGGGAACCCCTACATCTGATTCCCCCCCGTATTTTTGGAACCAGGACCTGTCCAAGAGACCGATGCTAGTTATTAAAATACAGGGGGACCTCAGTCATTTTTTCCCCTATATTTTTTCAACCTGGAATGGCTCAAAGAGCCTGGGGCTGGTTATACTTTTTTGTGGGAACCCCACTTCATTTATTTTTTGTTTTAATTTGTAACTATTAGTTAACTTTCACAGACAGAATCATGCACAGATCTCACCGACCTGTGCATTTTTCTGTCTAAACTCACACCATGTAATGAAACATTACAAGATGTGCATGCCATTTACTAGCAAAAAAACTTGCCCTGCTTTGCACATTGGGGGTAATTCTGAGTTGATCGCAGCAGGAACTTTGGGGGTAATTCCAAGTTGATCGCAGCAGGATTTTTGTTAGCAATTGGGCAAAACCATGTGCACTGCAGGGGAGGCAGATATAACATGTGCAGAGAGAGTTAGATTTGGGTGGGGTGTGTTCAATCTGCAATCTAATTTGCAGTGTAAAAATAAAGCAGCCAGTATTTACCCTGCACAGAAATAAAATAACCCACCCAAATCTAACTCTTTCTGCACATGTTATATTTGCCTCCCCTGCAGTGCACATGGGGGGTAATTCCAAGTTGATCGCAGCAGGAAATTTTTTAGCAGTTGAGAAAAAAACATGTGCACAGCAGGGGAGGCAGAAATAACATGTGCAGAGAGAGTTAGATTTGGGTGTGGTGAGTTCAATCTGCAATCTAAATTGCAGTGTAAAAATAAAGCAGCCAGTATTTACCCTGCACAGAAACAAAACAATCCACCCAAATCTAACTCTCTCTGCACATGTTATATCTGCCCCCCCTGCAGTGCACATGGTTTTGCCCAACTGCTACAAAATTTCCTGCTGCAATCAACTTGGAATTACCCCCATGGTTTTGCCCAATTGCTATCAAAAATCCTGCTGCGGTCAACTTGGAATTACCCCCTTTGTTAGCAGTTGGGAAAAACCATGTGCACTGCAGGGGAGGCAGATATAACATCTGCAGAGAGAGATATATTTGGGTGTGGTGAGTTCAATCTGCAATCTAAATTGCAGTGTAAAAATAAAGCAGCCAGTATTTACCCTGCACAGAAACAAAATAACCCACCCAAATCTAACTCTCTCTGCAAATGTTATATCTGCCCCCCCCCCCCCCCCCCCTGCAGTGCACATGGTTTTGCCCAACTGCTAAAAAATTTCCTGCTGCGATCAACTTGGAATTACCCCCTTGTAATAGCCTAGAGCTTTCAAATTCGCAGGCTATTACAGTTGTAGTACAAACTCGCACCTTTTAATGTACGAGAAAGTGCGAGTTTGTCCCACATAAACATCTAGGACCCTATTACATCCCGCCCTGTATGTTATTGAATACATGGGTTCTAAGTGGGTTCTGTGATTACTACAAAGAAGTGTGTTCTTTTTTTTCTCTTTTTTCATTTATTCTGTCAAGATCTGCATGTTTTTTTACGTGAATCAAGACACTGACCGTCTATTATGCACCTCAGCAAAAGTAATGCTTTACCATACTGTATTGTGAGACTTTAGTTATATAAGGTGAAGGAGATCAACTAGCGGTGTCAGGCAGCAAGTATCTTCTAGTGCACGATTACATCTGCTTCTTGTATTATTCACTATATATTTTGGTAATCCTTGTTCTTTAAAGCAGTTATTTATATATGTACATCAAACATATCCAATATGGAGCAATTTCTTCTGATATGCAAACTACAAAGGTATGAATACTGGATGTTCCCACAGTGACAGCTGGAGAATTCTAAATAACTATTGCTATATCTACATCCTTGAAGAATTCATAAATTCATACTGTAGGTATTTATCTTCATATCTTCAATACATAAGGTACTATCCAACACTTAATGAAGACACTCTGAATTTCTATGCTCAAATATTTGCTGTAAATGGTAACTTCATATTAAACTAATTTAGGGTCAGAATCTCCATAAATCTAATAAATTCTTCCCTGGAACTTTTCCAAACCACTTGGATGTTATCTAGAAATATTTTAGACTATTGTATTTTTGAAAAGGACTCTCTTGCATTAAAACTGACTCCCCTAGTCTACCATATATAGTTATGCAAACCTTGGCGCAAAAAGGGTTCTCATCATCAATCCCACATACTTAAAGGCAAGATTTGTCCAAGAACACAAACCAGACACAACCAAACCACAAAACTCAGACAAGGCTGGGTTCCGATAGCCCGGGGTTCAAGATTGCTGACTGAGTATATATAGGTGAAACTCCTTTAGTAATTAGATCTCCCTAAGAATAGTCTCTAAAGAACTGTGATTCAAAAAAATAGCTGTTTTAGTGGGAGACAATCAACAACCAAAACCAACAAAACAGAATCCACAGTTTGAGGCCCTGATGCATTAGTTTTACATTCTGTCTGTGAAATTTAAAGTGAACTTCAGCCTGATAAGGCTTAACACCAGAAATTACTTTTTCAATGTTTGTTTTTTCTAAACAATTATCTAATGAATTTTCCATATTTCAGCTCCAAGCTTAAGTTACAATATTAAGCTAATACATCAAATATTTGTAATAAAATAATTTGTTATTCTTTTATTAATGGTAGAATCAAAAGATTTAAAAAAAATGTTAGGGTAAAAAAAGTCATTTATGGTGCACATTTGTTGAATATGGTACATTTTTAACAGTAATCAGAATGCAATTTACAAAGCAAAGTATATGCACTGTAATAGACTATCAATAATAATGACATGAGGAAAGCTCTTTTAAGTTATATGTTAAACATAGTAAAAATGCAATAAAAACAGATAATAACTTGCATTGTCTACAAACTGCGTAAAGGGCAAATCTTATCTCCAATAAATGTGCTTGGATAATTGGCAATTCAAAACATGTATAGTAAATGTTCTGCTAGTAATAAGGAATGTCATGGCTCATATTATAATAGATTTATGGGGAATTTTGGATTACATTGCTGTATTACTTACTGTTATTATGGTTGATCAAATAATTAAAATAAATCTGTTGCAAAAACTAGAGGTCTGTAGCTTCTGTTCTCCAGAAAGTAATGTAATCAGGGGAAGCTAAGAATGGTACTGTAGTTCCCTTCTCATCCTAGTGTGGAGATGTATGACTCAGCATCACGGAGAATGAGTAATAGCAAATTATGAGTAAAGAAGCTGCACAGTCTGTCTCCTTACATTTGACTTTTGGCCAATTGGCCTAGAAAAATAAAATAAATAGATAAAGATGTAATAAAAAAAAAATATTTTCGCATTTAAAAAAAAAAACATTTTCCTTTTAAAAGCTTCTATTGCCTTGCCAGTGGTTTTCAGTTAATAGGAAAATAGAACCAGACATGTATCCATCATCTATATACAGTGGAGTCGACCAATCTGTAGCCTATGAGCATTCATGAATGCAGCTTATCAAGGGACTAATTCAGACCTAATCACTAGCAGGCGATTTTTGCATCACTGCGATAAGGTAGTCGCCGCCTACAGGGGGAGGGGGTAATCGCAGTGCAGGTGTGCGATCGCATGTGCAGAGAGCTGCACAAACAAAAGTTTGTGCAGTCTCTGCACAGCCCAGGACTTACTCTTCCAGTGCAATGATCTGGACCGGAGCTGACGTCAGACACCCACCCTCCAAACACCTGGTTTCACCTGCATTTTTCCGGACACTCCTCTAAAACGGTCAGTTGCCACCCAAAAACGGCCTCTTCCTGTCAATCACCTTGTGATCGCCCGTGCTATCGCTTTGTTCGCACCATCCTGTCGCTGCCCCGCGCTCCCCGGCACTGCAGGCCTACGTGCCTGCGCATTGTGGTGCATATGCAGTTCAGACCCGATCGCCCGCTGTGCGAAAACGCACAGCAGTGATCGGGTCTGAATTAGGCACCAAGTCAGTAGGAAGCAGAGACAACCCAGAGGCATATACATTTTATGTATTATTTAATTATAGTTCCTGTTTTGCTTTGACGCCTCTATAATAATTTAATTAGAACAGTTATAATCTAGATGTATGATATAGTGTGTTCAGTTAAAAAAAAAAGTATTGGTTGAAGACTATTCTCAAAACCATTGTCTCTCATTTAAGCCACATACACATGGGGGGGGGGGTCATTCTGACCCGATCGCACACTGCAGTTTATCGCAGCGGTGCAATCGGGTCAGAACTGCGCATGCGCCGGCGCATGCCACACGGCCGAAGGCACGCTAAAGCTGCGCTGGCCGGGAGCTACTCCTAAAGTGCAGCAGCGGCTCATAAGAATAGCTATAAGACCACTGCACTCCCAGATACAGTATTCAAGAGTGCAACTGCAGAATTACCGCCCAGTTGCCTATTTGATGAAAAGAAAGATTCAGCCAAAATCCATCCCACAATAGTCCGGAGATACACAAAGATGCATAAATATGCTTCTGTGCATGTACAGTATGCTGCCGTATAACATGATGCAGCTCCCTATAGCAGCCACATGGGCCCATGTATAATCAGAGTCTCTGTTAGAGGAGTGCAGATCCAGCCGGGAGAACCCGTGCATGGTATAGCTAAATATGGATGGACACCGTGTCAATGTTGTATGCAGTGGAGCGATTTTTCACCATTGCGCATGCATGTAAGTTACACTGTGCATATGCTGCGATGGTCTTGTGGCAGTAATCACAACGAGGATTTATCCGCAAAGTGAGTGACAGTCGGAGCATTTGTGGGAGGTAGTGGGGGAGTAGCAACTCAAACGCAGGCATGTCACAACTGTTTTGGGGGCGTGTCACAGCTTGTGACTGCGATCCTGTACATGATAAACATGGCTCTGGTGTCATACTTCCAACATTGGGTAACTCAGATGGTTGGTTATGGACCAAAGCACATCTAATGGTTGCATCTTCATACATGATTGGCAGATCTGAGACGCCTCCAGAAATCCCGATGGCAGGCACATTTACATACTTTCGCACAGCCGACCCGTACTGAAGCGCAGTTGCAAAGATATTTGCGACCATCTCCGAATCAGGCCCTATGTAACTGCAAGCAGTGCCTGCTGTTGCTATAAAACCAACCCAGCATTACATTAAATGTTAATTTTCTGCTTAAAATATAGATTATTTCAGGTCAATTTAAGTCTTAATTCATCGTATGAGTGTGAGAACATTGGGTTTGGCTTTGTTACATGTGTAATTTTTGTGTGTTTAAATAGGATTTAAATACCTACAGGTAAATCCTTTTCTCTTAGTCCGTAGAGGATGCTGGGGACTCCGTAAGGACCATGGGGTATAGACGGGATCCGCAGGATACATGGGCACACTATAAGACTTTGAATGGGTGTGAACTGGCTCCTCCCTCTATGCTCCTCCTCCAGACCTCAGTTAGAAAACTGTGCCCAGGGAGACGGACATTTCGAGGAAAGAATTTATTGTTTAAATACGGTGAGTGTCTCACCAGCTCACACCACGAACATACCGCAGAACACGACATTCAATAGAATACCAGCCAACGGTATGAATAATACACAGCCACATGCTGAAAAAAATATGTAACACAACTAATAATAAGACACCGCATGCCATGGCATGAAAACAACGGCAGCAACAGCCAGACCGAAAAGAAAACACCACAAGAGTGTAACCATAACCAATAACTGCAGACACAGTTCGCACTGGGACAGGCGCCCAGCATCCTCTACGGACTAAGAGAAAAGGATTTACCGGTAGGTATTAAAATCCTATTTTCTCCTACGTCCTAGAGGATGCTGGGGACTCCGTAAGGACCATGGGGTTTATACCAAAGCTCCAGGCCGGGCGGAAGAGTGCGGACGACTCTGCAGCACCGATTGAGCAAACAAAAGGTCCCCATCAGCCAGGGTATCAAACTTGTAGAGCATAGCAAAAGTGTTTAAACCCGACCAAGTAGCCGCTCGGCAAGGTCGAACCGCCGAGACCCCTCGGGCATCCGCCCAAGAAGAGCCCATCTTCCTAGTAGAATAGGTCTCCACCGACTTCGGCAACGGCAATCCAGCTGTAGAACAAGCACGCCAAATCGTGTCACAGATTAGCTTGTAATATACTGCATAGACGCAGGCGCCCCAATCATACTGGGAGCATACCAGACAAACAGAGCCTCTGTTTCCCTAATCTGAGCCAAAATGGCGACCTAAATATACAAAGAACCGACTACATCGAGAGACTTTGAATCAGTTAATGCCTAAGTAACCAGCGGCAACAAAGTAGACTGATCTCTGCGAAACCCAGAAAACACTTTTACAAGAACTATTATCCGAGTTCTCAATTCCTCTCTATCCATATGGAAAATCAAACAGGGCTCTTGTGAGACAAAAGCCGCCACTTCCGACACCAGCCTTGCAGACGCCAAAGCCAATAGCCTGACCACTTCCCAAGAGAAATTTTAACACAAAGGTTCCGAACAGTGTGACAGAAGAAACCGCAACCACGTCCAGGACCCACTGTGCCAACGGGGCACAAATTGAGATAGGATGTGCAGTATTCCCTTCACGAAGGTCCAAACTTACAGAAAGGTTGCCAAGCCTTTCTTACAAGAAAATTTTTACGTCCAAAACCGCACATAATGGAGCCTAATTTTAGGCCTTCACCCACACCTGCCCGCAAAAACATGGAGAAGAACGACCCAGGTGAAAGTCTTCCGTTATAGCCCTCTTGGATTTACACCAAGACCCATATTTTCTCCAAGCACGGTGGTAAGGCTTTGCCGTTACTTCTTTTCTATCCAGAAGAAGTGTGGAAAAACTTCACTGGGAATACCCTTTCTGGACCGGATATGGCGTTCAAACGCCACGCCGTCAAACGCAGCCGCGGCAAGTCTATATACGCGCCCGGATCTTGCTGTAACAGATCCTCACGCAGAGGAAGAGGCCAGGGATCTTCTATGAGTAACTCTTGAAGAACTGCATACCAAGCCCTCCTTGGTTAGACCAGAACAATGAGGATCGCCAGAACCTTTGTTCTTCTTACGTTTATCACCTTCCGAAGAGAGAAAGTGGAGGAGACACATAGACCAACTGAAAACACCCAAGGTGTCCCGAGGACGTCCACTGCTATAGCTTGAGTGTCCCCTGCCCCGGAACAATATCCCTGAGATCTCTCGTCGAGGCGAGACGCCACATGTCCACTTGAGGCACTCCTCAAAAACTCGTCACTTCAGTGAAAACTTCTCGATGACGACTGTATTTCTCCTGGATGGAGATCGTGTCTGCAGGGGAATCTATTTCTCCATCGTTCACATCCAGAACAAACATTGCTAATATAGCGTTTACCAGTCTTTCTACCCAGCGGCCAACTTTTTCAGCTTCTGCCATTGCCGCTTTGCTCCTTGTTCCGCCGTAGCGTCTTACTTAGACCACTGCTGTTAAGTCGTCCGACGGAATTAACACGGGCAGATAACGAAGCATATGTTCATTGAAAATAACTCTGAATCCAAGAAAACATATTGCAGACAAGCTTCCCAGCTTGACCTTTTCCTCTCGGAGATCTGCATGCATGGACACCAGGACCTCATCTTGGATTCCGAACCTTCGTCCCTCTAGGAGGTGAAAACTAAGCAGACCCCACAGGAGCGATATTCTGGCCATTAGGATTATATTCCGGTGCATGTGCAGGTGAGACCCGGACCCCAGTTCCAACTGGCCCTGTGATAACCACTCTGGCATTTGACCTGCTCACCGAAAAGGCCTCGTAGGCTGCCCCCATCTTTTTCATCAACGGAACATATTGATGGATTGTTACTGCAAATCTGATCCGACACCGGATCCTCAGACCCGTTTCCACAGGAACACACAGAACTTCGACCGTTCCAGATCTACTGTGATACTCCCCCTCCGACGTCTGCATCATTGGGAACATAGCCTTCCTCTGTGTTGAAGAACAGTCAGGTAGAAAACAACTATTTGCACCACTTGTGTCTTGACCTCGCCGTAATCATGAGAGTGTCCCAGTACAGAATAACAATGGCTCTTACTCTTTGAAAGAATACCTTCCTACTGTCATCACTCCAGTGAAATGGCAAAGACAATCCCGGACAACAACAACCCAGATAAGTTGAATGCGGAGAAAAACCGCATTTAAACCCCTTTGTACCCTTACGTGCTGGAGCTCTCTGTCTCAGAGATTCCCTCCAGTAGATCAACTTCGTAAGGAGAAATCTTTGTTATTCTTTTTTAAATTTTTTTTATAACAGGGACAGCAGTACAATGCCCTGAAGCTGACACCACTCTGGTATAGCGTTGCGTACTACCTCCCCTTCCATAGGGGAAACGGCAAGATCTATTTTAAAACATCAGTGAGGGGAGACATCTGTAAATGCCAGAATGTCCCCCTTTTGATTCTATAATTTACTCACAGGTCCAAGTCCATTCCCGGACTGACTGAAAAGCAGTAGACAAGTTCCCCCCGGAGAGGACTCCAGCCAGATAGACCCAGCGACATGCGGTGGATGTGTTAGAAACAGAACCGACATCCACTTCTGTGAACCTAACAAGGCTGCAGAACTCTTACCTTTCCACCTTCCACTATCTGCACCGAAAGGGAAAAAAGAACGGTATCTAAATGGTTAAAATGACTGCATCCCACAACAGAATGCGTCACCAACCGTTGTGAGGGAATCTAACTCACGAAGTTAGACTTACCATTGGTATCCGCCGAGAATTGACTGAACTGAGGCATCCCCAAACAGCGGTACACCGTCCCAGGGAAACACTCGAGTATCTCTCGGAGTCAGCCTAAGCATTTCTTGCTATGTTATAGAGAAGACTCAACATAAGAAACAGCCCCACTCTCTTTAGGGTAATACTAAGGAATACCTTTCTGAATATAAACACTCCCCCATGTAACAAAGTATCTAAGGTTGAAAAAAGACAATTGTCCATTGGGTTCAACCTATTTGTGGTCTCATACGATTATTTTATATAAAATTTTGACTGAAGTTGCTGACAACCCCTCTTTTTTATAATAACCATAGTGCGTGACTATGCCCTGTAACCCTGGATATCCTTATCCATTAGGAATTTATCTAACCCATTCTTAAAGGTGTTGACTGAGTTGGCCATTACAACTCCCTCGGGCAGGGAATTCCAAACACGTATCGTCCTTACCGTAAAAAAGCCTTTACGCCGTATTGTGTGGAATCTCCTCTCCCCTAACCTGAGCGAGTGTCCACGAGTCCTCTGTGTTGATCTAACCAAAAACAGGTCCTGCGCAAGATCTGTATATTGTCCCCTTATATGTTTGTAAATGTTGATCATGTCCCCTCTTAATCTCCTCTTTTCCAGTGTAAACATGCCTAGTCTTGCAAGCCTTTCCTCGTATTCCAGCGTCTCCATACCCTTAATTAGTTTGGTTGCCCGCCTTTGAACCTTTTCTAGCTCCAGGATATCCTTTTTGTAGTAAGGTGCCCAGAATTGTACACAGTATTCAAGGTGTGGCCTCACAAGTGATTTATATAATGGGAGTATAATACTCTCGTCCCTAGCATCAATTCCCCGTTTTATGCATGCTAATATCTTATTAGCCTTCTTTGCTGCAGTCCTACTTTGGGTATTACTGCTTAGTTTGCTATCTATGAGGTTACCTAAGTCCTTTTCCAGTACAGAATCCCCTAATTTTACCCCATTTAGTAGGTAGGTGTTATTTTTGTTCTTGTTACCACAGTGCATTACCTTACACTTGTCTGTATTGAAGCACATTCTCCATTTCGCTGCCCAAGCTTCTAATTTAACTAAGTCATTCTGAAGCGACTCAGCATCCCCCTCCGCATTTATAACTTTACACAATTTGGTATCATCTGCAAAAATTGACACCATGCTCTCTAGACCTTCTGTTAGGTCGTTAATGAAAATATTAAACAATAGCGGTCCTAATAATGAACCTTGCGGCACACCACTTAGCACTTCAGTCCAAGTTGAAAAAGATCCATTAACCACAACGCGCTGCTCCCTATTATCTAACCAGTTTTTGACTCAAGTGCATATTGTGCTTCCTAGCCCTGATTCTTGTAGCTTGTAGATAAGTCTCATGTGTGGTACAGTATCGAACGCTTTGGCAAAATCTAAAAAGATTACATCCACCTTTTTATCCTGATCTAGGTTTGCGCTTACTGTTTCATAAAAGCCAAGTAAGTTGGTTTGACAGGATCTGTCCTTCATAAACCCATGTTGATTCCTTTTAATGACCTTATTGACTTCAAGGAACTTCTGAATACTATCTCTTAGAATACCTTCCAATACTTTCCCCGCTATAGATGTAAGACTAACTGGTCTATAATTACCTGGTTCAGCTTTACTTCCCTTTTTGAATATAGGCACTACTTCCGCTATACGCCAGTCTTTGGGAACCATACCTGATATTACTGAATCCTTAAAGATCAAAAATAGCGGTTTTGCAAGTTCAGAATGAAGCTCCATTAGAACCCTTGGGTGAATACCATCGGGACCTGGTGACTTATTAATCTTTAAATGTTTTAATCGGTCACAGACTACTTCCTCGCTTAAATAAGTACCTATCAGTGGGATATTATCATTATTGAGATTATATGTTAGTCCCTGAATTGGGTCCTCTCTAGTAAATACTGTTGAAAAAAACTCATTTAGTGTGTCCACTATGTCATTATAATTTTTGCTTAAGACTCCCAACTTGTCTTTTAAAGGGCCTATACTCTCCTTCTTTAATCTCTTGCTATTAATGTATTTAAATAATTTTTGGGGATTCGCTTTGCTTTCCTTTGCTACTAGTTTTTCAGTTTCTACTTTAGCCGCTCTTATTTCCTTTTTGCATATTTTGTTACATTCCTTATAGTGCTGAAATGACTCGGCTTCCCCGTCAGATTTGTATTTTTTAAATGCTCGCCTTTTCTTGCCCATAACTTCCTTAATCTTTTTGTTAAGCCATATCGGTTTATGATTTTTATTCCTTTTTTTGCTGCTCGTAGGAATAAATTTGAGTGTATTTTTAGCTACCAGGAATTTTAGTACCTCCCATTTCTCCGTAGTATTTTTTCCTAACAACAAACCTTCTCATTCAATACCCCTGAAAAATACCCTCATCTTATCAAAATTTGCTTTGCTAAAGTTTAGAGTCCTAGTTGAGCCAGTATAGGGCTGTTTATGGAAACTGATATTGAATATGACCATATTGTGGTCGCTGTTTCCTATGGGTTCCCCTACTATAATACCTGATACCAAATCCCCATTGTTTGTTAATACAATGTAATACAAATAAATCCAAAGCATAGAAATAAAAATATCACTTAGCTTCCTGTGTACGATCCTTTGAGACAGGGCTCCGTGTCGACCAGGAGTTGACTTTCACAGTATTCTAACCGCAGCAGGAAAAGAATAAACATTCGGACTGCTTGTGAGGATCTGCTCGTCACGGCCGACCTAGAGCTTTATCAACAGAGCGACCAGCACATGAGAAAGAATACTTTTACTTCAGCATTCATTATAAATCATAATGTAATAGACAACTACACATATATCCTATATATATATATATCTATATATATATACATATATATATATATATATATATATATATATACATATACGGTCTGATCTGGCACTCAGTATAGATAAGGTCTCATGAAGTTACTGCTCTGGTGCCTTCCCTGGGTCTGTGACCCTGTAATAGCTTGCAAATGAATGGGCGGCACTCTCCAGGCTTTTTCAAATTTCCATAGCGTCCTTTATTCCTATGTTACGTTTCGGGCTCTCGCCCGTCGTCAGGGACAATCATACACAAAATGACATACAAAATTACAAACATTTATACCCTATCTAACATGTGCACAAATTGCTAAACACACTCACCTGCTCCACGCCGCTCGGTGCAGCCGGGTCCGGCCGCCCTTTAGGGCTGCAGACCCGAACTACACTATATGCCCCCCCTACAAAAGGAAGAGGCCGACAAGGAGGGCGAGGCAGAACGAGAGGTGCCACAAGCAGGAGGCCACCACGCCGGTAGAAAATTTGGTGTTTAACCTGTCTTCAACTCCTCTGACAGAGATGGAAAATAGAGTGTTATCCAAAGGACTCACATTTGTGCCCACAGCCAAAATGGATGCATTCCAATGGAAGCTGGATGTGTACAAGTTAAATAGGACGTTGAGATTAAAGGACCACTTTGCAAAAACACCAAATACCACAGCACCAAAGGGGGATGATATACCGGAACAACTGAAGAGGATTTTACCAAGATCAAAGTTTGATCCCACTACACAAAACCCCTCAATAAAGACATTCACCAGATTATTGGAAAATGAAGGTGCACGAGTGGCCAATACAAGGACACCACATTGTAATCTCACCTATGAAGATAGACAAGCACTTAAATCCTTGTCGCAACGGACATCATAATCCGCCCGGCGGATAAGGGCGGAGGGGTGGGTCTTCAGGACTTGACTGACTATAAGAATGAATGTGAACGTCAGCTGAGGGACAGTAACACATATGAACGATTATCCCGAGACCCGACAGAAACATACAAGCGAGAAGTGGATGAGATTTTAGCATCAGCTAAACAACAGGATATCATATCAGTCGAACTACAAAAAGCATTAATGGTGGAATTCCCCATCACCCCCCTCTTTTATGTGGTCCCGAAGATTCATAAGAACTTGCAAGCCCCCCCAGGGAGGCCGATAATATCGGTATGTGGCTCCCTGTTTGAACCAATATCAATTTACCTGGACTCATTGTTAAATCCATGTATTCAGCGTATCCCCTCATATCTGAAGGATACTAACATGCTATTGTCCATTTTGGATTCTTTGACGCTACCAGTTGATGAAATTGTCATGTGTAGTGCAGATGTGACTAGCCTGTACACCTGCATCCCACATGATGCAGGTGTGCAGGCTGTCATGGAACTTATATCAAATAGTCCCTTATATAAGGGTCCACCAGTTCAGTTTGTGTTACAGCTCCTAAGATTAGTTTTAACAAAAAATTATTTTTACTACAATGGCCAATTCTTTCTACAATGCAATGGCTGTGCGATGGGGTCCTCAGTGGCCCCATCGTACGCCAATGCGTATATGTACTCAGTGGAGAAATCGTTATTTAATGTTGGGAGTCAATTGAACCCTCAGATATTGATATACCACAGATTCATAGACGATTTACTAATCTTTTGGATAGGTACTGAGGAGAATCTTAAAATTCTACTAGTTGATCACAACAGATCTCCAAGTAATGTAAGATTTACATATAAAACTAGTACCAGCAACATCCAATTTTTGGATGTGGAGATACACATCAGGGGTAAAGAACTAATGACGACACTATACAGAAAAAGCACAGATAGGAATACTCTTCTTCAATATGAGAGTTTCCATCCTTTACCATTGAGAAAAAGCCTGCCTTATTCACAGTTATTAAGGGCAAAAAGAATTACATCAAATCCAGAACATGTGGAACCAGCACTCAACACTATGGTTGAGCGCTTTAGACAGAGGGGATATAATAGGAATGATCTTATGCAGATTAAAACCAGAGTACTGGATATCCCCAGAACCACACTGTTAGAACCTAAGATCAAACAGACACAGCATATGGAAAGAATACCATGGCCCAATCGTTATAACATACATAGTGAGAATCTCACTAAAAAAGCCAAAAGTTGGTGGCCCATTGTCAGTACTGACAAAGAACTGCCATCGCTCCAAGGCTCAAAGTTGATGCCCAGTTACTTGAGAAATCGTAATTTAAAGGACAAAATTGTTAAATTAGATATTACAGGCATGGAGAGAAAGAAACCGACACACTTTTTGAGTAGGAAACCGGGGTGCTTTAAGTGCCTCGGATGTACAACATGCAGGTCCATGGTAGCTAGCCCTATTTTTTCCCATCCGCACACCGGGAAAAAATTCCAGATAAGGCATGCAGTTACATGTACAACTACATATGTCATATATCTCCTGACCTGCCCCTGTGGGCTGTCCTATGTGGGCAAAACTCAGCGGCAGTTTCGGGAGCGTATGGCTATGCACCGTATGGCAATAAGACAAGCATTAGAAACAGGCAGTAGTGATCAACCTGTTGCCAGACACTTTGCCACAGCTAAACATAGTATGGCCACGTTAAGAAGCATCATTATTGATCACATACCTGCCTTACCCAGAGGAGGAAATCGAGCTAAAATCCTGCTCAAACGGGAATGTAGGTGGATATTTATGCTCAATACATTGGCCCCAAAAGGGTTAAATGAAACTCTGGGTTTACAATGTTATCTATAGGGGTGTAACAACAACTATATGCATAATATGTACAAAAAAGGTAATACAAAAAAATTAATACACAAAAAAATTAATGAGAAACCGGTTCATGTTTTAGTAGATTGCCATACTATAAGGGACGTAAGCAGCGAACTAATAATTTATGAGTGAGTTGCACTGCATTAAATATATCTATAGATGATCAAGCTCAATAGATGCTAAAATAGAGTGCAATGTAGTCATGACACACAGCAGTTAGTAATGAGTATGCTCAGCTTTTAATGTAAGCATGGTTTTAAATGTTTGTAACAAAATTATTTTTTTCATGTTGTCAGGTTGCTAAGCAACAGAAAATGAATGGAACCCTAGCTTGGCGCCGCCTGGTGACGTCGGGATCCAGTGACGTCAGTTGCCTGCGCGCGGACCCGGCTGCACCGAGCGGCGTGGAGCAGGTGAGTGAGTTTAGCAATTTGTGCACATGTTAGATATGGTATAAATGTTTGTAATTTTGTATGTCATTTTGTGTATGATTGTCCCTGACGACGAGCGAGAGCCCGAAACGTAACGTAGGAATAAAGGACGCTATGGAAATTTGAAAAAGCCTGGAGAGTGCCGCCCATTCATTTGCAAGCTATCTATATATATATATATATATATATATATATATATATATATATAACCTACATATAAGTGTATTGTCGGGAACCGTAGGGTCCCTAGTGACATAATGTGTTCTGAATGTGTATGACCATGTACTGAAAACCCCAGTTGTGGATCTAACAGGAAACCTTATGGTCGACAGAAAACCTAGTATTCGTTGACAACAGGGAGTAGTAACCAGGCAAAATAACCATCTGGCGATCCCGAGAGGTCCGAGGGAAGTATATCTATATAATCTTAATACACTCCCCCACACAACTACCATACCTGAGCTCGAGTTACAGGCCCAAGGAACCGTACCATACATATACATATAAATATATATAAACAGGTATAAGGCAGTTACAGCATGTTAATTTACACTCAGTAATAACAGTTGGTGCCGACAGGGTCACCCACCTACCACTGTGTCTCCCCTACAGTGTTTACTATTGACAAGCAAACAAACTACTGACCTGCCGACACTGCCTCTACTGAATCAAGTACCAACAGGCATCGGCGATGCTGACAGTGATCCCCATAGCTGTTTGTGACAGAGCACACACACCTGTCGACGTATGTCGACTACAAAACTATAGTGGGTATATCTGACCAGGGAACACACAGAGACATATGCACAACACACAGATTACAAGTCCATTTTTCTAAAATAGTGTTATATTGTCATTTATATAGCACTAACCACTGTGCCCCCCCACGTTTGCACTGTTTTCATTGTTATGGCGGGGACATTGGAGAAAAATGGCGCTGAAAGGTGTTGTGAGGGCTAAGCCCCGCCCCTTCTCTGCGCGCTTCAGCCCGCTATTCAAATAGCGTTTTTTATGTTAGCGGCGGTCCCTGAACAGTGTCTATACACTGTATATATGCGTATGCACCCTTAAAAAGGTATATACTGCTGCCCAGGGCACCCCGCCCCTGTGCCCTGCACCCTTGCAAAGCCGGCGGTGCTGGAGCAATGGCGCGCAGCGCGCTGCTTTATACTGGCGGGGATATGGGACACGGTGCCCGGGCACTGAATATGCTTTTTATGCCAGTTTTTTAGAACATCAGTAACTTGCTGCCCAGGGCGCTCCCCCCCAGCGCCCGGCACCCTGTGAGTGCCATTGGTGTGTGAGAGCATGGAGCGCAGCGTGGCCGCTGCGCTGTACCTCCGTTACTGAAGTCTTCTGCCGTCACTAAAGTCTTCTGTTCTTCTTATACTCACCTGGCTTCTTTCTTCTGGCTTCTGTGAGGGGGGTGACGGCGCGGCTCCGGGAACAAGCAGCTAGGCGAACCAAGTGATCGAACCCTCTGGAGCTAATGGTGTCCAGTAGCCTAAGAAGCAGAGCCCTTGAACTAAGAAGAAGTAGGTCTGACTTCTCTCCCCTCACTCCCACGATGCAGGGAGCCTGTAGCCAGCAGGTTTACCTGCAAATAAAAAACCTAACAATAAAGTCTTTTAGAGAAACTCAGTAGAGCTCCCCTAGTGTGTGTCCAGTCACTCCTGGGCACAGAGTCTAACTGAGGTCTGGAGGAGGGGCATAGAGGGAGGAGCCAGTTCACACCCATTCAAAGTCTTATAGTGTGCCCATGTCTCCTGCGGATCTCGTCTATACCCCATGGTCCTTACGGAGTCCCCAGCATCCTCTAGGACGTAGGAGAAAATATATTTATTACATTGGTAGTTGTTCATATTAATGGAGGTTATTGTGATGGGATGCGGTCAATTTATCTACAATCAAAATCCCGACGGTCAAAATCTTGACAACCATTGACCAACGGTCAAAATACAGACAAGGTCAAAATCCTTACATTTAAAATACCAACAAGGTCAAAATAACGAAATTTAAAATGTCGACATGTCAAAAAGTCGACATGAGTTTTTCATTGAAACCGTCGTGTTCATACTTTACCATCCCAGTGGACCTGGAGGGGGAATATAATAGTGCGCGAGGCACCGTGCCCGAATCATGGCAAGCGCAGCGAGCCATGCGAGGGGATCCGGTATACTTACACAGTGTCCATATTGACCTATGTTGACAATCATACACACACAATTAAAAAAAACAACTAAAAACTTGTGTCGACTTTTTGACCTGTCAACATTTTGAATGTCGGTATTTTGACCTTGTCGGTATTTTAAATGTAGGGATTTTGACAGTCAGGATTTTGATTGTAGATATTTCATACTACACCCATTGTGATGTAGACGGAGTTGCTTTTCATTAAGCAATGTACCATTTATCGGTACTTTGCGTATGAACAGGACCCGTTCTGTGCATGTGCGAACGGGTCAGTGATTGACAGTCTGATGCCATTTGGGGGCAGGGATAGGGGGCAGTGACAGACTCCGTTTCCCCAAATGGAGGTGTATCACCACGGTTTATGGAGAGGGGAGGAAAGGGCCAGGGATCACTATAGTTGCTCAGGGATCGCCAAAGATAGCACTGTACGGTGATGCAGCAGGAGGCGTCTATAATATGTAGATGCCTCCTTCTGCAGTAAGGATCTGACTTGCGTCCTGCTTCAGTAGTGATCCAACCTGTGTCATAGGGAGCATTGAATCACTCAGTATCGGGCGACTTACGGCACCCATGGTGCTGCACAAGCTGCCCGTCGCAGAGGCCAGGAAATCTCCGTGCAACGTCTGAATGACTCAGTCTCAATGTTCAAAACTGCATTTAAGTTTCTAGATGGTACAAAACATTTCCCCATTGAAAATTAGCATATTGTAGATATTAGCATTTGGTAAAAAAGTTTTTTAGGAAAGGACCTAAGAATTGCTGCCACTCTACTTCTATAAAATAATTTTAGTATCTTGTCCTGTTTTTTTGCATATGTAAGCAATACAAGGAATATCCTTGTGTCCAACTTTACTTTAGCTAGACATGATCTTAGGAATTCCTTCCATTACAACAGGCAAAATTTGATACTCTTGCAGAAGCCTCATATTCACATGTGCTTACTCTAGAAGTGGGTGCACAGCGTATGGAAATGTGACATTAGTGTTGCAGGGGTTCCAAATGAATATACAGCTAATTTGCACATATCATCTGAATGGTGTGGACAGGAAAGGGTTAAGCATTTAAATTGTAGTTTACCTACAAGAGAAGACATGGTTTCTCTGACAATGTGCCTTTCACAAACCGTAATCGGATTCCATCAGAAAAGTAATCTCTTAAATTTGTTAAAAAAAATAAAATGTAAGTTATTTAAAACCTTTAACATATTAAATCTTTTTTTTTATTATGAGCTTTTTCAATTATTTATAAAATATGCACCTAGTAAAAAACACTTGACAAGCAACCCGATTTAACGTAACCAGGGTAATGGTTTTTAATTTCTTATAATCTGTAAATACATAAAGAACAAACTGGAGAATGATTTAAAGAAAAACATTGTGAAGAACTTTCAGTACTTAAATAAACACAAAGCACAGGGCCGGACTGGCCATCTGGCACTTCTGGCAAATGCCAGAAGGGCCGATGGCCACGTGGGCCGCTCCAGCGCTCACTGAGGCACGCTGCCGCTCAGTCTGGCGGCAGCGTGTCTCAGCTGTCAGGAGAGGAGAGCGCACGCCAGCGCGGCTGTGTCTGGCGCGGCGGCGTATAGCGGACTTCAAACCAGCCGCTGGTTCGTGAGCCAATCAGAGCTCGCGAACTGGCAGCCAATCAGAAGCCACCGGTCCGCGAGCTCTGATTGGCTCACGAACCGGCGGCTGGTTTGAACGAAGTCCGCTATACGCCGCCACGCCAGACACAGCCGCGCTGGCGGGCGCTCTCCTCTCCTGACTCACCCGTCCCTCACAGCCGGAGCCCGGAGGAGGAGGAGCAGCGGTAAGCAGCTGCAGCACTGGCTGCTGTGGGGGCAATTGTATACCTGGCACTGTGGGGGCAATTGGCTGGAACTGTGGGGCATTTGTATACCTGGCACTGTGGGGGCAATTGTTTACCTGGCACTGTGGGGGCATTTGTATACCTGTCAGGTATACAATTGCCCCCACAGTGTCAGATCCACAATTGCCCCCACAGTGTCAGGTATTACCTGACACTGTGGGGGCAATTGTGGATCTGACACTGTGGGGGCATTTGTATACCTGGCACTGTGGGGGCATTTGTGGATCTGGCACTGTGGGGGCATTTGTGGATCTGGCACTGTGGGGGCATTTGTGGATCTGGCACTGTGGGGGCATTTGTATACCTGGCACTGTGGGGGCAATTGTTTACCTGGCACTGTGGGGGCATTTGTATACCTGTCAGGTATACAATTGCCCCCACAGTGTCAGATCCACAATTGCCCCCACAGTGTCAGGTATTACCTGCACTGTGGGGGCAATTGTGGATCTGACACTGTGGGGGCAATTGTGGATCTGGCACTGTGGGGGCATTTGTATACCTGGCACTATGGGGGCATTTGTGGATCTGGCACTGTGGGGGCATTTGTGGATCTGGCACTGTGGGGGCATTTGTATACCTGGCACTGTGGGGGCATTTGTATACCTGGCACTGTGGGGGCATTTGTATACCTGGCACTGTGGGGGCATTTGTATACCTGGCACTGGGGGGCATTTGTATACCTGGCACTGCACTATTGGGGGCATATAATGTAAATTTCGGCTCATACCGGGTGCTATAATGTAAATTTTGGCTCATACCGGGTGCTATAATGTGAATTTTGGCTCATACTGTGTGGTATAATGTGAAAGAGGCACCAGTACTAGATAGTATAAGGGGTCCTACTATTGTGGTGCATAATGCGTATAAGGGGTGTATGGTGTGGTAAACTACACTGAAGGTCACGCCCCTTCTGGGTGGCCACGCCCCCTTTTCCGGAGCGCGCGCCGAAGGCTTAATTACAAACTTCACATTTCCATACCCCCACTTAAAAATTTCCACTTCAACCACTGGTTGTGTGTATTTTAATAGAGAATGATGTACGCTTGTATGTTGTTAGAATATTCATTATATTTGTAAGAGCATAGACCAGTGGTTTCCAAACTTTTTTGAATCACGGCGCCCTAGAGTATCAGAATTTTTTTCACGGCACCCCTAGGCCAAAATTTCTTATTGAGAAATTTAGAAAGAAATATTAAATTAAGTAGATTGTGTTTATATGTCATCCTTAGGCTCAATTGTGTGGTGAGGGACAAGATTTGCTTTTGTTTGTCCCCATATTTTATGACTGACAGCTACTAGCACTAGTTTTGCCTATTATATTGACCATAAATAATTTGAATTGGTCCTGGACCACCAATCCAAGGCACCCCTGCAAGTGTCCCGAGGCTCCCCAGGGAGCCACGGCACACAGTTTGGGAACCACTGGCATAGACTAATAAGTGGGAGGAGTCAGGAATAGTAAGGGGAGGAGTCACAGAGGTGGGCCTGTGTGCTTCAAAAATGCCAGGGCCTATTTTTAGTCCCAGTCCGGCCCTGGTATCCCATATCCAAATATTCCGAAATACAGAATATTCCGAAATACGGAATTTTTTGACTGAGATAGTGAAACCTTTCTGATGGCTCAGTGTACACAAACTTTGTTTAATACACAAAGTTATTAAAAATATTGTATTAAATGACCTTCAGGCTGTGTGTGTATAATGTGTATATGAAACATAAATAAATTGTGTGAATGTACACACACTTTATTTAATGCACAAAGGCCCTCATTCCGAGTTGATCGGTCGCAAGGCGAATTTAGCAGAGTTACACACGCTAAGCCTACTCCTACTGGGAGTGTATCTTAGCTTCTTAAAATTGCGACCGATGTAATCGCAATATTGCGATTACAAACTACTGAGCAGTTTCTGAGTAACTTCAACCTTACTCTGCCTGTGCGATCAGTTCAGTGCTTGTCGTTCCTGGTTTGACGTCACAAACACACCCAGCGTTCGCCCAGACACTCCCCCGTTTCTCCAGCCACTCCTGCGTTTTTTCCGGAAACGGTAGCGTTTTCAACCACACGCCCATAAAACGCCGTGTTTCCGCCCAGTAACACCCATTTCCTGTCAATCACATTACGATCGCCGGAGCGATGAAAAAGCCGTGAGTAAAAATACTATCTTCATTGTTAAATTACTTGGCGCAGTCGCAGTGCGAATATTGCGCATGCGTACTAAGCGGATTTTCATTGCGATGCGATGAAAAATACCGAGCGAACGACTCGGAATGAGGGCCAAAGTTATTAAAAGTATTGACTAAAGTTACCTTCAGGCTGTGTGTATAAGGTGTATATGAAACATAAGTGCATTCTGTGCTTAGACTTAGGTCCCATCACCATGATATCTCATTATGGTATGCAATTATTCCAAAATACGGAAAAATCCGATATCCAAAATACTTCTGGTCCCAAGCATTTTGGATATGGGATACTCACCCTGTATTACTGTAATATCACAAATGCAGCAGCTGTAGATCCTTTAATAATTGAGTCCCAGTGTCACCCAATGATCTAGCTGAATGGCTGTAGGAATTGAGATACTGGCACCATGCTTTCTGCATGTGGGATCGCAGTTGTAGGCTGAGAAACGCAAAAAAAAACAGTCGTGACACTCCTGCATTTTTTGGTGCCACTCCACCATTTCCTCCCCCAATCGCTCCCCGACTGTTAATATCAATGCGCATAAGTATTCGCAGCTTACGACTACGGTAAAGTACTTTGACACATGCGCAGTGAGAGTTAGATGTATTGCCAGATTACTGATAATAATCACTCAACTGGGAAAACATTGGTATAGCGTACAATTCTGAACAATGCCCTGTATGTGAATAGTATCCTATGTAACCACAATAAATAACCTCACACACACAAAATATGAGCAGAAATAGAACAGAAACACAAAACAATCCAATGTGAAAACACAATGTTCTATTTACACTCAATTAAAAAAATTGTTTTTTGAAGTCATTTATTTATACAGTATAGACAGTACAGAAATGTTGTACATTGATTGGTGCCATGACAATTACAAAAATAGTAAAGACAAATTAATACAGCAAACAGCTATTTGGAAACTGCAATAGTGACATGTGTGAGTAATATTACAAATAAGTACGGGTTTATTGGAAACAATGGTTTCTATTTTCAGACCTGTTTTCAAGCAGTATGGTTATACTGACATTAGTACAAAGCATAACATTTATGCCAATGAGTAGGAGGCCTAATAAAGGGGCAGACGTATTAAACCTGGAAAAGTGATAAAGCAGTGATAAGTGCAGGGTGATAATGCAGCAGCCAATCAGCTCCAATATGTAAATTTATATATTGGAGCTGATTGGCTGGTGCGTTATCACCTTACACTTATCACTGCTTTATCACTTCTCCAGGCTTAATACGTCTGCCCCAAAGTTCTTTGTAATAGTGGGGCAGATGTATTAACCTGGAGAAGGCATAAGGAAGTGATAAACCAGTGATAAGTACAAGGTGATAATGCACCAGCCAATCAGCTCCAATATGTAAATTAACAGTTAGGAGCTGATTGGCTGGTGCATTCATCACCTTGCATTTATCACTGGTTTAATCACTTCCTTATGCCTTCTCCAGGTTAATACATCTGCCCCAAAGTTCTCTTAATAATAGTGGTGGAAAGTGAGCTTAAAACACAGTTCCTGATCAGGGAAGTTTCAGAACCGTGCTGGGTTCATGGCCATTTTCCTAGTGGGAGCCTTTCCAATAGCATTTATACGCTGCATATACGTTGATATTCTTGGTTAAACACTAATTAGGGAAAAAACATTTAGCCTCCCCATACATTATATCAGAATAAAAAATCATAATTTGATGAGTAATCTATACAAGACAGCAACAGAAGTTTTAAAAGCGCAGCTTGTAAATAAATCATCTCAGGATTTCAAAATAGCTCAGGGACTCGAGCCAAAAACCTCAATGACCCACCCCAACCGGGATGTAATCATGTTACCGGCGGTCCCAACCAACACTCACTCTTGAATGTTAGATATGAAAAGAAAAAGGGACTCGCTTAATAGATTAGTCATTTCCAAAAGCACCAATTCTAACAATTTTTTTTTTAAGCTGTTCAGTGTTTTACAATATAAACAAAGTAGGTGAAAACAGCATTTGATGAAATGCCTTTGCAATTAATTTTCTGAATGTTTTGGAAGAATAACTAGCCTGGCCACTCATTGTAGATATGATGGTGTAATAGGTTTTCCGTTATTTTCAAATACAGGCACAGTAAGTTGGCGGTTTCAGAGAAATAGAATCACTGAATTCTAAAGGAATTCAAATCTTTGAAAATAACTAACTGTATGATTAATGAGGATATATTTAGCAAATTGATCGTTTGGCACAATTACACCTGTGAACAAGTGGGTCTCACACACAGAGGATCAAATTGCTGAGAAGCAGCTTATTGTCAGAGAGAACTGGACCATACAATGGAAAACTGCATCCACATTTGCTTCAGGAAGAGCACAGAAAAGATCACAGAGACTCTAATCATGAGAGAAACTGTGAATAAGGGCTTTTAGACTGCTGTTAAATTTAGCCTTAATGGGCTAAATACATCAACTTGGCAATTCCCTGATCCAATGATTCCGAATCTCTGTTTCTCAGATGATCCAACATTTTTAACATTTCTAACATGAGGAAATCCTCGATTCGCTGATTCAGACTTAAAAAAGTGACTGGAATCAGCAAATCGAGGAATTCCAAAATGTTGGCTTTTGACGAATGTCGGAAATAAATATCGGCGACAGAGAAGTAGGCCCATAGATCATAATGTATGGGCCCCATAAATTACACACTAGATGATTTATCATCCAAGATATCGCTCCGACGCATATCGGAACGATGTATCAAGTACATCGTCTACCAAAAATAAATGGGATCCACTTAATAATTACATTTTCATAGTACCTGTAATAAGAAAAAACAGCCCGTACAAGTCATAATTCTTCTGCAGTGGTATCACTACTCAGTAGAACTAGCCAATTAATTATTGGGCATATTTCTTATGTTGCACTAACTGAACAACAATACCTTAAGAGCAAATCACTGAAAGTCACTATTGTCAGAATCCGTTTGGATTTCCCTCTGTAGGAACATATTCACAGGGACTGATGTTCTCGGCACAATAGCAGGTTTTATTTATACAGGGTAAAGCAGTGAACAACTGTAAACAATAAGTATGAACCAGGAATGATTGAAGAACACAAAATGAAAGTGAGAATTGGAATTGCACTTGCAATGCTGGGAAGTACTTGGCAGTACTGGATACTTGGGAACACACTTGTGATACTGGGATTGGAAACTCACTTGTGATGCTGGGAACTGAGGGGACACGGGATGCCAGGAGACTGAGTACACGGACACACTGAAGACTGTGATTACATGAAAATGGTGTAGACTGTGGAAACACTTGAGACACTGTGGACTGTGAAGCAGGGACGTGCAGTCAGGGGAGGCAGGGGAGGCAGTGCCTCCCCTGACATTAATGTTGGAATAATACAAAGAAGATACTTATGACACATGTTATGTGTTCTAAGTATCTGCTTTAGCCTTTGTATTATTTTAGCAATTCGTACCTGTGTAAAAGCGGACCTGTCAGTGTTGTTGAGGCAGCGCTGTCAGTGCCTCCCGGTGTCTGTGTGTAAGGGCCGGAAGCGGGGGGCGGGGACAGGAATAGGGCAGGAGAAAGCATTGAAAAAAACTCCTAGAAGTGGCACCTACTTGTAGTGCCGCTTTGAAGCAGCGATTGGCCAGTGCGGGATCAGGGGAGGACACTTTGCGGCTACAGGCGCATCACGTGGCTGGTTCCGTCAGAGCCGGGGGCGCAGCGCTGAGTAAGCTGCACGGAAAGTGCCGGGGAATCATTGGCTACGGAAGTGATAATGCGGAAGGTCGTGAGGACGGGGAGCATCGGTGAGCACTCTCTCTCTCTCTCTCTCTCTCCCTCTCCTTTTTTTGCCCCTCCTCTGTATTGAAGTTTTTATGTCTCAGGGCGGGATGTACTAACCTCCGCCATATCTGCACTTTTCTCTGCGCTCTGAGACGCCCTCGTCTGCTTTCTCATCCCCTTCTGCCTCTTCCTCACCGCCACGGCCACTGTATTATCTCATCGCTGTGCTCCCCCTGGCCGTTTGGCACATGCGCATCCAGGTTCTGCTTTTCCGGGCATGCGCGGACTGACTTATTGATGAACCAGTGTGCGCATGCCCGGAAAAGCAGAACCCGGATGCGCATGCGCCAAACGGCCAGGGGGAGCGCAGCGATGAGAGAATACAGTGGCCATGGCTGTGAGGAAGAGGGAGAAGGGGATGAGAAAGCAGACGGGAGAGTGGCGGGGAGTGTCAGGGCGCAGAGAAAAGTGCAGTTATCGCGATGGCGGAGGTTAGTACATCCCTTCCCTAAATTACTTGTTTTACAGGTTTTATTGGATTCTACTGGACAAGTAGACGTGACCGGCGTGGGATGTAGGTAAGTAATCTCTCTCTCATTTTTACAGGTACCCCTATTGGATTCTACTGGACAAGTGGTCGTGACCGGCGTGGGATGTAGGTAAGTATGTGAGAGTGTGTAAGTGTGTTTTAAAAATTTTTTACTGTCACGGTGTGTGTGTTGTGTTTTTATTTGGGTATTTTTTTTGTTGTGGAACTACAGGTACCAGCGAGCTCATTATTTCCCCGCATGCTGGTACTTGTGGTTATCCAAGTACCAGCAAGCGGGGGAGGCTTGCTGGGCCTTGTAGTTCCACAACAAAAACAATATTCTATTTTTGCACACTTATGACTATCAGCCTGGCACCCATCGCCCAGGGGTGCTGGGGACAGTCTCGGGATTCACCCCTGACCCTTGGGTGCCTGGAGGGGGGGACCCCTTGATTTAAGGGGTCACCACTCATCCAGGGAACCCCGGCCAGGGGTGACTAGTTGGGGGGTAATGCCACGGCCGCAGGGACCAATATAAAAGTGTCCCCCGGCTGTGGCATTATCTCTCTGGCTAGTGGAGCCCGGTGCTGGTTTTAAAAATACGGGAGACCCCTACATCTTTTGTCCCCTGTATTTTTGGAGCCAGGACCGGACGCAGAGCCCGGTGCTGGTTGTCTAAATACGGGGAACCCCTGTTCAATTTTTTCCCCAGTATTTAAACAGCCAGGACTGGCTCAAAGAGCTTGAGGCTGGTTATACTTAGGAGGGGGGACCTCACACATTTTTTTTATTTTATTTTTTAATTTTTTGTACATTTTTTAACCCATTCACACCCTTTTCCAAAGATAACCATGCACGGATCTCACTGATCCGTGCATGACTATCACAACACGCCAGCAATAAGCAGGTCTCTTTGAAAACTCAATTTTTTTACGAATTCTATGCTTTCCCGGCAGTGTTTGGCTAATGTCGGCAGTGATTGAGAATACAAGTTCTTAGTAAATTACAGAGTTCTATTAAATAACACCCGTGTTTGACCGATGGTCTATTGATTCGTATTTGTGGGCTCAGGGGCAGTGGCGGGCATTGGCACGGCGGCGGTAGGGGTGATCAGTAGGATTCGGCGGACATTATGGCCACAGTGCCTCACCAGCCACTGACCTCACCGCACGCCACTGCTGTGAAGGCACTTGTAATAGGATTGTTCTGTAGCAGATTTAGCACCATAGCAGGATGCACTTGAGCAGAGAATGCAGGGTTGCAGGATGGCACTGTAGAAGGTTGGCACCGTAGCAGGATGCACTTGAGCAGAGAATGCAGGGTTGCACTGAAGAAGGTTAGCACCGTAGCTGGATGCACTTTAGCGGAGATGCGGTATTGCAGGATAGCACTGTAGAAGGTTCACAGAATAGCACTGTAGTAGAGTATGCAACGTAATAGGATAACAGGATTGCACTGTAGCAGGATCAAAGGATAGCACTGTGGTAGAGTAGGCAACATACCAGGATAACAGGATTGTACTGTAGCAGGATCACAGGATAGCACTGTGGTAGAGTATGCAACGTAGCAGGATAACAGGATTGTACTGTAGCAGGATCACAGGATAGCACTGTGGTAGAGTATGCAACGTACCAGGATAACAGGATTGCACTGTAGCAGGATCACAGGATAGCACTGTTGTATACAATGTAGCAGGATAACAGGATTGCACTGTAGCAGGATCACAGGATAGCACTGTAATAGAGTATGCAACATAGCAGGATAACGGGATTGCACTGTAGCAGGATCACAGGATAACACTGTAGTGGAGAATGCAACGTAGCAGGCTACCAGGATTGCACTGTAGCAGGACCACAGGATAGCATTGGAGTAGAGTATGCAACATAGCAGGATAACAGGATTGCACTGTAGCAGGATCACAGGATAGCACTGTGGTAGAGTATGCAACGTAGCAGGATAACAGGATTGCACTGTAGCAGAGTAGCTACACAGGATTGCTGTTGGAGCCTGGCAATACTATGGATGGTTTTAGCAGTAGAGACCAGCATAACCAGGAACAGGAACTGAGACAACCTTGACACGATGAACTGGCAACTGGGAGCCTGTGTGGCTGGCCGGCCTATATAGTGAGTTCAGGTGCTTCTCACAGCTGTGGTAACAGCTAATTACCAAGCTGCAGATACAGAGCAGAGAGTGCTGAGCACCAGAGCAAAGAGCGCCACCCCAGGCATGGAGGAGAAACTGCATGGATCGTGACAACTATGCTCTATGACGGACTGATGATAATTTATTTTTAACATCTGGACTGCCAACTATGAAGGAAGAAGAGCCCTCAGTGCTGAATGGGCTAGATGTAGTTGTCATTAGGGCATGAATGCTTGCTATAGTAGCACCAGCCCTCCCAAACATAGCCTAATACTGGTATTGGCATTTTTATGAGGGAAGATAAATATGCGGTTCCCGAAATTTGCAGTCTCCATGCAGGCCCTCGTCCTCTGTCTGGCACAGTTGCGAGTATACTGTGGTACCGCGCATGGTGCCTGCACTGTTTTCCTGGTGATTTGTGCAGCACCAATGTGGGACTACGGATAGGTAAGCATATCAATAGGTGCACCCATTATAGATACACTACTGTTATCAGTACTTTGCACTTCATCATGAACTTTTGCTTGCAGGTCAGCTAAGTCTTCCGTGAAAAGAGTCTGTCGTGTCTGTCATTTTGATTTTGCCTATCTTTGGAACTTACATGTGATGCTTATTATTTATGACGTGGCTAACTACCATGCTGCTGAGGGGTCAATGGAATATAGGGGCACTGTGGGGGTAATGGCATATTGCAGTACTCTGAGGCAATGGCATCTTGGGGCACTGTGGTGGCAATGGTAAATTGTGGCATGTGAGGGCAACAACATATACAGCGCATCCGGAAAGTATTCACATCGCTTCACTTTACACATTTTGTTATGTTATGTTACAGCCTTATTCCAAAATGGAATACATTTCCCCCCCCTCAAAATTCTACACACAATATCCCATAATGACAATGTGAAAAAAGTGTTTTTGAGATTTTTGCAACTTTATTAAAAATTAAAAATGAAGAAATCACATGTACATAAGCCTTTGCTCAATACTTTGTTGATGCACCTTTGTCAGCAATTAAAGCCTCAAGTCTTTTTGAATATGATGCCACAAGCTTGGCACACCTATCTTTGGAAAGTATCGCCCATTCCTCTTTGCAGCACCTCTCAAGCTCCATCAGGTTGGATGGGAAGCGTCGGTGCACAGCCATTTTCAGATCTCTCCAGAGATCTTCAATTGGATTCAAGTCTAGGCTCTGGCTGGGCCACTCAAAGACATTCACAGAGTTGTCCTGAAGCCACTCCTTTGATAACTTGGCTGTGTACTTAGGGTCGTTGTCCTGCTGAAAGATGAACCGTCGCCCCATTCTGAGGTCAAGAGCGCTCTGGAGCAGGTTTTCATCCAAGATGTCTCTGTACATTGCTGCATTCCTCTTTCCCTCTATCCTGGGCGGCCAGCTCTAGAAAGAGTCTTGGTGGTTATGAACTTCTTCCATTTATGGATGATGGAGGCCACTGTGCTCATTGGGACCTTCAAAGCAGCAGATATTTTTCTATACCCTTCCCCAGATTTGTGCCTCAAGACAATCCTGTCTCTGAGGTCTGCAGACAATTTCTTTGACTTCATGCTTGGTTTGTGCTCAGACATGCACTGTCAAGTGTAGGACCTTATAAAGACAGATGTGTGCCATTCCAAATCATGTCCAATCAACTGATTTTACCACAGGTGGACTCCAAATAAGAGTGCTCCCAAAAAGGATTTCTTTTGTCTTTCCTTTCCCTATATATGTGTAGTTAACCTACAAAAGTGTTTGGGAGCACCACCAATAAGTAAAGTGCTATCCAAAGATTTGATTATTAGCACTATGTATATTGGTTATTTTCAGATTTGTCGACATTTAGGTGTGGCTGTATAGCACACGGCTAGTGCGGAACTGACAAACCATATTACAAACATCTCAAGAATGAACAGTTGAAACAGGATGCACCTGAGCTCAATTTTGAGCTTCATGGAAAAGGCTGTGAATACTTATGTACATCTGATTTCATAGTTTTGTATTTTAATAAATTAGCAAAAATCTCAAAAACACTTTTTTCACGTTGTCATTTTGGGGTATTGTGTGTAGAATTTTGAGGAAAGAAAGGAATTTATTCCAGTTTGGAATAAGGCTGTAACATAATAAAATGTGGAAAAAGTGAAGCACTTTGAATACTTTCCGGATGCACTGTAAGTGCACTGGGCCAATGGCACATATGGATATTGGAGGTCATTCCGACCCATTCGCACGCTGCTGTTTGTCGCAGTGGTGCGGACGGGTCGGTTCTGCGCCTGCACAGCAGCCGCAATACGCACGCGCGTTGCCAGGCAACAGGAAGAAAAGGAAGAGAGAGATTGAGGTCTCCCCAGCCACATCGATATCCATCCAGGCGGAGGAAATAAATAACCCCGCTTTATCAGCAACCAAACTTAAAATTATCAACTTGTCCTCCCATATACTGACTCCCAACCAGATCTCTGCCCTAGAAAAGGGTCTCTCATTTTCACCGACATCTGCATTTGATCCATTTAAATGGGAAACTAATTTGAGATTTTTTGGTCGCAAATTGTTACTAACCAAATATTTTAATCAAAGAAAAGGTGAAGTAACAACTACATCCATAGATGCACTATCACAACAAGAGATCGAGGCAATTAGGACTCTGGAAGAACTGGCTGATGAACAGGTGGATCTTATTGAAGATCAAGATCCACAATACAAACGACCCGTATGTAAAAAGAAATCCACATTTTTTCCAGGAGACCATATATGTCCAGAAATTAAAGTTTTTCTCAATCTGGTATCCTGGGATTTCGATAAAATATATCAAAAACAGAAATATCATCGGCAAGTTGGCAATCTGACTCATTCACAGAAACATGCTCTCAAACAAATTCGAAGCTGGGATGACATTCTAATTAAACCCTCAGATAAGGGTGGAAATATTGTTATCTGGCCAATTAACCTTTATTTGAGGGAAGCCAACCGCCAATTGAATGACACTTCCTGCTATAAAATCACGTTGTTTGATCCTACTCAAAATTTTCTTACAAAATATAAGAGAATAATTGAGAGACAACTACAATTGGGAATCATCACAAAAGGAGAGTGGGAATACCTAACTACGTTACACCCTCGAACACCAACCTTCTACTTATTGCCTAAAGTACATAAAAATGTTAAAAATCCCCCTGGAAGGCCCATTATATCAGGTAATAGGGGCCTGCTAGAGAAAGCTAGCTGCTTTCTGGATGTACACCTCAGACATCACGTTCTGACTCTTTCTTCCTACATCAAGGATACCACCAATGTATTAAAAAAGGTCCATGATGTACATTTGGAGGATTCATATTTATTGGTGAGCCTCGATGTTGAGGCTTTGTACACCTCCATAAGACATGATTTGGGGGTTATGGCAGTAAGATACTTTTTATCAGTAGAAGGAATAGGTGACTTTCAGGAATTTCTGTAGGAATTATTGGAGTTTGTATTACATCATAATTACTTCCTGTTCAGGGGTACGGCTATGGGGGCAGCCTGCTCCCCCACATATGCAAACCTGTTTCTAGGCTGGTGGGAAGTGGAGAAAAAACCATATGGGAAACAAAGGGAATTTGGGTCACCATCTAGATGGAGGCCAAATAGAGGGAGAATCTACTCCAGAGATATATACAGACATACCCCTGGAAATAGAGAGGAAAATGACATGCCCAAAAGAGAGAGAAACAAATACGAACTAGGGAATTGGAGGAGGGCAGAAACATCACCTCGTATAAGAAACAACCCCAATAGTTCAGATAATTCCCATCATGATTATAACCGTTATAGCCGTTTTCAGAACAGAGATTGTTTTTTAGAGAATGGGAGGAGGGAGTATCCCCACACATAGTTGGTAGGAAATATAGAGGAAAACGAGGGGGAAGGAAAGGAAGATCAATCAGGAATAAAAAACCAAAAAAGAGAAAACGAAGGAAGATTAATGATATTAGCGAGATCTGTGGGACACCACTAGGGGGGGAGACCCCCATTGTGGACAATAAGGTGAAAATCTTTAACTTAAGTAAACACATATTAGGAGAATCAGAGATCTCATTACTCACAAAAGGATTGAAATTTGCTCCGGCAGCTAAATTGAACAAGTTTGATGTATATGTGGACCTCCAAAAATACGTTAGAAAACTGTCATTAAAAAGATTTTTTGCTTGTAAACCAGAAGTAGAGAAAGATCGAGGGGTAGAAAATACCTCTGAAAGATCATTTAAACCAAAGTCCATATTCAACCCCACCTTCATGAAGGGAAATTTTGTGGAGACTTTTTTCTCATTAGTTAATAGGGACATAGAGGCACTTAAGCCATCAAAAGTTAATTACAACTTAACTCGAGAAGAAAATGAGGCTCTAAGAAATTTGAAATTAAATAAAGAACTTATAATAAAACCCACAGATAAAGGTGGTGGAGTTGTATTAATGGACATTGATAAATACGAGACAGAAGTACTACGACAGTTAAATGACTGCCATACATATAAAAAACTAAAAGGGGATCCAACCAAAAGAATTCTAGGCAATTTCACATCATTAGTCAAGACCTATGTAGACAAAGGCACCTTTACGGAAATAGAGGGCCAGTTCTTGATACCCACAGATCCCAGTATACCGGTTATCTACATCTTACCGAAGGTTCACAAAGATGAAAAAAATCCCCCCGGTAGACCCATAGTATCTGGGATAAACTCTGTGACTGCAAACATGTCAGAGTTTATTGACTTTCATTTGCAGCCTTTGGTACTAAAAAACCGCTCCCATTTGAAAGACACAAGAGACGCCCTGAATGTCTTAAAAAACATACAATGGGATGAAAACTGTTATATCGTTACAGCGGACGTGAGCTCGCTGTACACGATTATCAATCATGATTTAGGGGTAGAAGCGGTTATTTCATATTTGGAAGATAGCGATTATGGGTCGGACCTGTGTGATCTTCTGGTTAAAGGAGTAGATTTTATTTTACGCAACAATTATTTTCATTTCAAGGACTGTTTCTACATTCAGAAGGTGGGAACAGCCATGGGTACCAGGTTCGCCCCGAGTTATAGGTAGAGAAGAAGATTGTATCTGCACTCTCTACAATCATTGCCAGTTAAATTGTATAAACTGTGAACCCCATTAAAGTGTCTCACTCTGATAGTAGGGATATTAGTGTGGGGGTGCGGCCCGTATGTAACTGAAATAAATGCAAAACAAAAGAGAACCAAAGTAGTTGCCTAAGTGGGCGCACTGGAAAATTATTATGTATTAATTTATTAAATTAAAACTTAGCTTTTATTGCTATACCTTCTAAAAATGCCCCCTTTATGCGGGGAATACACAGCAAAACATAGAGGTTAAAATCCGTTACATACAAACATATAGTGAAACAAAGATATAGAAATGTGATTAGATTTAAAAAGCGGTAATTCACTATTACTCCAGCAATGTGTAAAAATGGAATTATTGTTGGAACAACTGAGAGTTTGATATGTGTGTACTGACACACACTTTCAGAATGATGTGATTTTATCAGGTGCACACATTTGTCACAATAAACTGCTTGTTGTGAGTCTGGTGTGCATTTATTTATATTTCATGTATTTACGCAATATTATAAACTTTAATTATTGTTTATTGCTGTAATATAATGCACAAATTCATCACATGTTCAGTATCACTGATATATATCAAGCAGAGATAGAAAGAAAATAACCTATTACTCTGAAGAAGTGTGTGTAACACAAATTTATTTATAACTGGAGTACTGTAGCAGCTTACAATTACCTATTATGTCCTGTAGGGTTAGTACTCGCTACTTCAGTATATTCTGGATTACTGATGTAATTAAATATAGCGTATCTGAATCTTCTAGCTAGTCCCCTTGTTTCAATTGTTGCTAATTAGTCCTGGAGAGCTAGCAAATATATGTCTGGTCACGGAAAGTTCGATGAGCAGACCACCACAATCATATATTATGTTGCTGAGCAGATCAGTTCTATTATGTCACTGCTTGTGCAATCAATGGGTTTAATTAAATGCTAAGTTCATCACACGGACTATAGGCATTACTATTGTTGATGCCAGTGTCACGTAAGTATAAATTGTTCTAGGTACTGGCTAAGTAGATTCAGTGGTTTTTTCAGATACACAGATTCATTTGTCACAATAAACTGCTGTTGTAAATCTGGTGTGTGTGTTTTTTATATATATGTGTAATTACACAATATTATCAACCTTTATTATTGTTTAATGTTTTAATGTTATACACATTCATCACCAGTTTAAGATCACTAGTGTGTATCAAACAGAAAAAACAAATAGATGGCCTATTGCACTGACAAGTTGTGCATGACACTAATTTGTAGCTAGGAGACTGTAGCAGCTTGCATTGGATATTGTAACCTGCAGGATTAGTACTCGCTACTTTGTACTCCAGTTGATACAATGTGTCAGGATCAGTTAGTCAGTCCCCTTGCTTAAATTGTAGCTAGCTTGTGCATAAGAGCTGGCAGAGATGTGTCTGGTCACGGGTAGATCAATGACCAGAGTACTGTATTCATATACAATATTCATATACAATGTTGCTAAGCAGATCGGTGGTATTAGGACACTGCTTATTTTGTAGCTAACTGATGCAGGGGAACTGACAAAGAAACATTTAGTCACAGGTGAATCAGTGATCGGAACACTATATTCATATACAGTGTTACTGAGCCAAGCAGCTGTATTATGACACTGCTAGTGCGATCAATGAATAAAGCACTGAGTTCAACACATGGACTGTTGACACTATTGTTAATGACAAGGAGATTCTGGATACTGACTAAATATATTCATTTACAGTTCTACATTACTCTCTAATGTTCCATCGTGACCACCACTGGCATGCTGCTCAATTCTATTAACCCTATTATATGGGGTATCGGTGGAGGTCTATTCAGATCATTTTCAATTTTAAATCTACAACATTGCTTAAATTAGGAGGACTCCTAATTTAAGCAATGTTGTAGATTTAAAATTGAAAATGATCTGAATAGACCTCCACCGATACCCCATATAATAGGGTTAATAGAATTGAGCAGCATGCCAGTGGTGGTCACGATGGAACATTAGAGAGTAATGTAGAACTGTAAATGAATATATTTAGTCAGCATCCAGAATCTCCTTGTCATTAACAATAGTGTCAACAGTCCATGTGTTGAACTCAGTGCTTTATTCATTGATCGCACTAGCAGTGTCATAATACAGCTGCTTGGCTCAGTAACACTGTATATGAATATAGTGTTCCGATCACTGATTCACCTGTGACTAAATGTTTCTTTGTCAGTTCCCCTGCATCAGTTAGCTACAAAATAAGCAGTGTCCTAATACCACCGATCTGCTTAGCAACATTGTATATGAATATTGTATATGAATACAGTACTCTGGTCATTGATCTACCCGTGACCAGACACATCTCTGCCAGCTCTTATGCACAAGCTAGCTACAATTTAAGCAAGGGGACTGACTAACTGATCCTGACACATTGTATCAACTGGAGTACAAAGTAGCGAGTACTAATCCTGCAGGTTACAATATCCAATGCAAGCTGCTACAGTCTCCTAGCTACAAATTAGTGTCATGCACAACTTGTCAGTGCAATAGGCCATCTATTTGTTTTTTCTGTTTGATACACACTAGTGATCTTAAACTGGTGATGAATGTGTATAACATTAAAACATTAAACAATAATAAAGGTTGATAATATTGTGTAATTACACATATATATAAAAAACACACACACCAGATTTACAACAGCAGTTTATTGTGACAAATGAATCTGTGTATCTGAAAAAACCACTGAATCTACTTAGCCAGTACCTAGAACAATTTATACTTACGTGACACTGGCATCAACAATAGTAATGCCTATAGTCCGTGTGATGAACTTAGCATTTAATTAAACCCATTGATTGCACAAGCAGTGACATAATAGAACTGATCTGCTCAGCAACATAATATATGATTGTGGTGGTCTGCTCATCGAACTTTCCGTGACCAGACATATATTTGCTAGCTCTCCAGGACTAATTAGCTACAATTGAAACAAGGGGACTAGCTAGAAGATTCAGATACGCTATATTTAATTACATCAGTAATCCAGAATATACTGAAGTAGCGAGTACTAACCCTACAGGACATAATAGGTAATTGTAAGCTGCTACAGTACTCCAGTTATAAATAAATTTGTGTTACACACACTTCTTCAGAGTAATAGGTTATTTTCTTTCTATCTCTGCTTGATATATATCAGTGATACTGAACATGTGATGAATTTGTGCATTATATTACAGCAATAAACAATAATTAAAGTTTATAATATTGCGTAAATACATGAAATATAAATAAATGCACACCAGACTCACAACAAGCAGTTTATTGTGACAAATGAATGTGTGCACCTGATAAAATCACATCATTCTGAAAGTGTGTGTCAGTACACACATATCAAACTCTCAGTTGTTCCAACAATAATTCCATTTTTACACATTGCTGGAGTAATAGTGAATTACCGCTTTTTAAATCTAATCACATATCTATATCTTTGTTTCACTATATGTTTGTATGTAACGAATTTTAACCTCTATGTTTTGCTGTGTATTCCCCGCATAAAGGGGGCATTTTTAGAAGGTATAGCAATAAAAGCTAAGTTTTAATTAAATAAATTAATACATAATAATTTTCCAGTGCGCCCACTTAGGCAACTACTTTGGTTCTCTTTTGTTTCGCCCCGAGTTATGCCAATATGTTTATGGGCATGTGGGAGGACCAGCATGTCTGGCAGAATAATCAATTCGGGGCGAACCTGGTATCCTGGTCAAGGTACATTGACGATATTATTTTTCTTTGGAGAGGAGATAGAGAAACTCTCGCTCTTTTTTGCGAACATTTGAATAAAAACGATTATAATATCCTCTTGACATTTGAGATCAGTCGTAGCAGTGTTAACTTTTTAGATCTGAATATCTATGTAGAGAATGGTTTACTGAAAACTCGTAATTATACGAAACCGACGGACTCAGGCGTATATATTCACACGACCAGTTGCCACCATGACAATTGGTTGGAGTCCATACCAAGCAGTCAACTGCAAAGACTCAAAAGGAACTGCACCGACAATAAAATATATGAAGAACAAGCAGAAATAATGGTGGAAAAGTTTAAAAAAAGTGGGTACAGTCAAAAGAGCATTGAAAGAGCTAAAATCAAGTGTGCTAATGTAGATAGAGTGGATTTACTCACTCCAAGGGAAGCGTCAAGTACATTGAAGAAAAAAGACCATTCCATGGCTTTTATTACAAACTTCAATGTGCAACATAAACAAATAGAAAATATATTTAGAAATCATTGGCAGATTTTGAAAGGGGATCCTCTGTTGGAGAAATCACTCCCGGAACGGCCCCAATTTATTTATCGAAAAGCTAAGAATATAAAAGACAAATTAGTAAGGAGTGCCTACTCACCCCCTAAGGCCAATGTTCGTACCCTTTCGAAAGGCTTTTATCGATGTGGAGTCTGTCGTATGTGTAAACTGGTCAGGGGCACCAACAAATGTACAGAGGTAGATATAAATGGTCAGAATATTAAGATCGAGGAATTTATAACATGTACCTCTGTAAATGTAGTATATTTCTTGGGATGTAGCTGTGATCTATTCTACATCGGTAGAACTAGCAGAAATCTGAAAGTTAGATATGCGGAACACCTACGTAATATTAAGAATGGTGTTGAATCGCATGCACTTTCAGCCCACTTTAAAAAAATCCACAACCAGGATATGAAACACCTGACAAAATTTGGTGCTCTGAAACAGGTAAAAGGGAGCTGGAGATGCAATAATGTAGCAGCAACCTTGGCAAAAACCGAGATGCAATACATACACTCTTTGAAAACCTTGATTCCGGGGGGCTTAAATAAAGATTTTGAGGTCAAGTGGTTTCTCAATTGAGAACATGTCCCTTTAAGATAAAATATCATAAAAATATCATATAATGCCTGAGTAACACTCTTTTTGTTCAAATTTCCTCTTATCTCTTTCCTTTATCAGAGAAACAACAAAATCTCAGACTACATTAATTCCTTTCACATCAAATGAATTTGGAAGAGAGAATTTATGGACATAAATCATTTTAAGTGTTAAAGAAGATGGGTCGTCATCAACACATGACCTTGAGAAAATAAGTGATATATGTACAGGATTGTATTTTTTACCATTTATATTATTTTATATTGGAGTTTAATTGGTTTTTGTTGAATAATTTTTCAAAAACTGTGGTGATTTAAGAATTCTTCCTACTCATATAGATGGAAGGACAATATATTCAATCTTTTTAATGATTTTATTAGATACAACAAGTATTATTATATATATAAGGTATTATTACACTAGTGTTGTAATATTATAAGTTGCCCATATGTTTTTATTCTCATTATCTGTTTCTGTGCTGTAATGATAGATTTTGGAACTAGAAAGATGGCCGTAAGGGGACTTCCGGTCAGGTCACGTGACCGGACGTGCTCCGTTAAAAGGATCAGTCTTTATATCCAAATTATTGGTGCCACCACACCAAAAGAAAGATAACATTCACGCCTGCAAATGTATTATATATATATTGTTGGTAAGAAGCACCAAAAGCCGAATGGTTCATTTCGGACTTACAAAAATGGCGGCGGCCATACTTCCGGACACGTCATGTGACCGGAAGTTCTCTATTTGATGGGAACCAGCAGAGAGAACGGTCATATGACCGGAAGTCATGCTGGGACCCTTTTCTTTGCAAACTGCAAGGTGGAACCTTTATTTTGGACTCATAAAAACGGCGGCGGTTACACTTCCCGGACATGTCATGTGACCGGAAGCTTTCTATTGATGGGAACCAGCAGAGTGAACGGTCATGTGACCGGAAGTGATGCTGGGACCCTTTCATCGTAAACTGCAAGGTGGAACCTTACTATACAGCAAATGCGGAAAGGGACAGGAGTGCACAAAGCACTTCCGGTCACGGAATTTCGAAATTTTTATGTTTTTTTAATATAAAAAATGTTTTTTAACTAGCGGTTTTTCACAGATTGGATACACTGTATCATTTAGAATAGAGTGTCTATGTTAGATTAGATGATAGGATGACCATATCATGTATATGCATATTGAATTGTAAATGAGAGTGGCTCCTCCCAGTATTTGGGATTATCAATCCATAAGGGTATAAATAGCTGGGATGAGGGTCCAGATGGACATGCCTTGAAAAAGATCAACGGATTGATCGAAACGCGTTGGCCAATTTACTACACTTGGTGGCTGATCACCCAGACGAGGAGAGGACGAGGTGCCCATTGCTTGGAGCTGACCGTTCCCAGGGACGTTGAAAACATCCATACAGCCATAAATTTGGTGCACTTCAGAAATCCAAAATCTGGTAGGAAGCCATCCTCATACATTGTTTGGATGTGAATTTTTTTTCCATGTGATGAAGATTCTATGCTTGGATTTTATCACTTGAATTATTTTTGGACTATTAAATACATATTTTTTATCATAAATACTTCTTGTCACCGAATTCCATATTTTGGAAATGATTGTTGTTTAACTGTTAAAAAGTTAATACACTAGAGTGCTTTTCCCGACCTCTCTTTTTTACATGTACCACTTCTGAAAAAACATACACCTCGTTTGACAATATATGAGGGTATAAAGAAGGTGGATAACTGAGAGAGAAACATCTGACTCAAGATAAGTAGTAATCCTCCCTCTCTGTTCTTTTTAAGGGGAGCGCAGGAAAGAGGACACTTGGAAACTTTGGTAGCTTTAAGTGTTCTTTCTGGGGATGAGGGTAACATCCCACTTCTAAGTGTCCATTGACCTGCAGCTTGGTAGCGCAATTTCCTTAAAGTGTAAATGTCTTTTGTATTTTTGTGTATAGTTCTACCCATTACACTGGTGTAAATTGCTGCTTACGATCATGTTTTCTGTAAGAGAAAATAGGCACAATATGTGCACAAAGTTATTTGATGAAAGTGAGGACATTGTCTCTACAGAGGATGATGACCTGGAAAGTAGTATGAAGAAAATGGAGAAATTATTATTAAAAGAGGGAAGACTATGGTGGGAAGTGACTTCCCTTGAGAAATATTTGGCACACAAATTGATACCAAAGGGCCTTAAGATCACAAAAACATCCACCTTTTCTGATTCCACTGAGGAATTCAAAAGGGAGTGGGAGAAAATTGTGGATGGTTGTTCTTTTCGCCTAATGGAATTAATTATACAGGAGAGGAAAAGCAATCTGAGGGTTATAGAAGAGGAAATTGATATATTGAAAAGTTTAATTGCACCATTCTCCAAATTATTGGAATATAAAGAACTAGAGGAGAATATTGCCTTCAGATTGCAAAAGAATGAGAAGGAATTAATGTTAAAAAAATCAAAAAAATTTAATAGGGATAAAAATAGTATAGGAGAACCTCCTCAGGAAGATAACCATCGGGTCCCTTTAAGAAATACATCAGAGTATGGGACAAAACGGAGAGATCGTCATAATGTGCGATTTGAAGTGGAGAAAAAACCATATGGGAAACAAAGGGATTTTGGGTCACCATCTAGATGGAGGCCAAATAGAGGGAGAATCTACTCCAGAGATATATACAGACATACCCCTGGAAATAGAGAGGAAAATGACATGCCCAAAAGAGAGAGAAACAAATACGAACTAGGGAATTGGAGGAGGGCAGAAACATCACCTCGTATAAGAAACAACCCCAATAGTTCAGATAATTCCCATCATGATTATAACCGTTATAGCCGTTTTCAGAACAGAGATTGTTTTTTAGAGAATGGGAGGAGGGAGTATCCCCACACATAGTTGGTAGGAAATATAGAGGAAAACGAGGGGGAAGGAAAGGAAGATCAATCAGGAATAAAAAACAAAAAAAGAGAAAACGAAGGAAGATTAATGATATTAGCGAGATCTGTGGGACACCACTAGGGGGGGAGACCCCCATTGTGGACCATAAGGTGAAAATCTTTAACTTAAGTAAACACATATTAGGAGAATCAGAGATCTCATTACTCACAAAAGGATTGAAATTTGCTCCGGCAGCTAAATTGAACAAGTTTGATGTATATGTGGACCTCCAAAAATACGTTAGAAAACTGTCATTAAAAAGATTTTTTGCTTGTAAACCAGAAGTAGAGAAAGATCTAGGGGTAGAAAATACCTCTGAAAGATCATTTAAACCAAAGTCCATATTCAACCCCACCTTCATGAAGGGAAATTTTGTGGAGACTTTTTTCTCATTAGTTAATAGGGACATAGAGGCACTTAAGCCATCAAAAGTTAATTACAACTTAACTCGAGAAGAAAATGAGGCTCTAAGAAATTTGAAATTAAATAAAGAACTTATAATAAAACCCACAGATAAAGGTGGTGGAGTTGTATTAATGGACATTGATAAATACGAGACAGAAGTACTACGACAGTTAAATGACTGCCATACATATAAAAAACTAAAAGGGGATCCAACCAAAAGAATTCTAGGCAATTTCACATCATTAGTCAAGACCTATGTAGACAAAGGCACCATTACGGAAATAGAGGGCCAGTTCTTGATACCCACAGATCCCAGTATACCGGTTATCTACATCTTACCGAAGGTTCACAAAGATGAAAAAAATCCCCCCGGTAGACCCATAGTATCTGGGATAAACTCTGTGACTGCAAACATGTCAGAGTTTATTGACTTTCATTTGCAGCCTTTGGTACTAAAAAACCGCTCCCATTTGAAAGACACAAGAGACGCCCTGAATGTCTTAAAAAACATACAATGGGATGAAAACTGTTATATCGTTACAGCGGACGTGACCTCGCTGTACACGATTATCAATCATGATTTAGGGGTAGAAGCGGTTATTTCATATTTGGAAGATAGCGATTATGGGTCGGACCTGTGTGATCTTCTGGTTAAAGGAGTAGATTTTATTTTACGCAACAATTATTTTCATTTCAAGGACTGTTTCTACATTCAGAAGGTGGGAACAGCTATGGGTACCAGGTTCGCCCCGAGTTATGCCAATATGTTTATGGGCATGTGGGAGGACCAGCATGTCTGGCAGAATAATCAATTCGGGGCGAACCTGGTATCCTGGTCAAGGTACATTGACGATATTATTTTTCTTTGGAGAGGAGATAGAGAAACTCTCGCTCTTTTTTGCGAACATTTGAATAAAAACGATTATAATATCCTCTTGACATTTGAGATCAGTCGTAGCAGTGTTAACTTTTTAGATCTGAATATCTATGTAGAGAATGGTTTACTGAAAACTCGTAATTATACGAAACCGACGGACTCAGGCGTATATATTCACACGACCAGTTGCCACCATGACAATTGGTTGGAGTCCATACCAAGCAGTCAACTGCAAAGACTCAAAAGGAACTGCACCGACAATAAAATATATGAAGAACAAGCAGAAATAATGGTGGAAAAGTTTAAAAAAAGTGGGTACAGTCAAAAGAGCATTGAAAGAGCTAAAATCAAGTGTGCTAATGTAGATAGAGTGGATTTACTCACTCCAAGGGAAGCGTCAAGTACATTGAAGAAAAAAGACCATTCCATGGCTTTTATTACAAACTTCAATGTGCAACATAAACAAATAGAAAATATATTTAGAAATCATTGGCAGATTTTGAAAGGGGATCCTCTGTTGGAGAAATCACTCCCGGAACGGCCCCAATTTATTTATCGAAAAGCTAAGAATATAAAAGACAAATTAGTAAGGAGTGCCTACTCACCCCCTAAGGCCAATGTTCGTACCCTTTCGAAAGGCTTTTATCGATGTGGAGTCTGTCGTATGTGTAAACTGGTCAGGGGCACCAACAAATGTACAGAGGTAGATATAAATGGTCAGAATATTAAGATCGAGGAATTTATAACATGTACCTCTGTAAATGTAGTATATTTCTTGGGATGTAGCTGTGATCTATTCTACATCGGTAGAACTAGCAGAAATCTGAAAGTTAGATATGCGGAACACCAACGTAATATTAAGAATGGTGTTGAATCGCATGCACTTTCAGCCCACTTTAAAAAAATCCACAACCAGGATATGAAACACCTGACAAAATTTGGTGCTCTGAAACAGGTAAAAGGGAGCTGGAGATGCAATAATGTAGCAGCAACCTTGGCAAAAACCGAGATGCAATACATACACTCTTTGAAAACCTTGATTCCGGGGGGCTTAAATAAAGATTTTGAGGTCAAGTGGTTTCTCAATTGAGAACATGTCCCTTTAAGATAAAATATCATAAAAATATCATATAATGCCTGAGTAACACTCTTTTTGTTCAAATTTCCTCCTATCTCTTTCCTTTATCAGAGAAACAACAAAATCTCAGACTACATTAATTCCTTTCACATCAAATGAATTTGGAAGAGAGAATTTATGGACATAAATCATTTTAAGTGTTAAAGAAGATGGGTCGTCATCAACACATGACCTTGAGAAAATAAGTGATATATGTACAGGATTGTATTTTTTACCATTTATATTATTTTATATTGGAGTTTAATTGGTTTTTGTTGAATAATTTTTCAAAAACTGTGGTGATTTTAGAATTCTTCCTACTCATATAGATGGAAGGACAATATATTCAATCTTTTTAATGATTTTATTAGATACAACAAGTATTATTATATATATAAGGTATTATTACACTAGTGTTGTAATATTATAAGTTGCCCATATGTTTTTATTCTCATTATCTGTTTCTGTGCTGTAATGATAGATTTTGGAACTAGAAAGATGGCCGTAAGGGGACTTCCGGTCAGGTCACGTGACCGGACGTGCTCCGTTAAAAGGATCAGTCTTTATATCCAAATTATTGGTGCCACCACACCAAAAGAAAGATAACATTCACGCCTGCAAATGTATTATATATATATTGTTGGTAAGAAGCACCGAAAGCCGAATGGTTCATTTCGGACTTACAAAAATGGCGGCGGCCATACTTCCGGACACGTCATGTGACCGGAATTTCTCTATTTGATGGGAACCAGCAGAGAGAACGGTCATATGACCGGAAGTCATGCTGGGACCCTTTTCTTTGCAAACTGCAAGGTGGAACCTTTATTTTGGACTCATAAAAATGGCGGCGGTTACACTTCCCGGACATGTCATGTGACCGGAAGCTTTCTATTGATGGGAACCAGCCTGAGTGAACGGTCATGTGACCGGAAGTGATGCTGGGACCCTTTCATCGTAAACTGCAAGGTGGAACCTTACTATACAGCAAATGCGGAAAGGGACAGGAGTGCACAAAGCACTTCCGGTCACGGAATTTCGTAATTTTAATGTTTTTTTAATATAAAAAATGTTTTTTAACTAGCGGTTTTTCACAGATTGGATACACTGTATCATTTAGAATAGAATGTCTATGTTAGATTAGATGATAGGATGACCATATCATGTATATGCATATTGAATTGTAAATGAGAGTGGCTCCTCCCAGTATTTGGGATTATCAATCCATAAGGGTATAAATAGCTGGGATGAGGGGCCAGATGGACATGCCTTGAAAAAGATCAACGGATTGATCGAAACGCGTTGGCCAATTTACTACACTTGGTGGCTGATCACCCAGACGAGGAGAGGACGAGGTGCCCATTGCTTGGAGCTGACCGTTCCCGGGGACGTTGAAAACATCCATACAGCCATAAATTTGGTGCACTTCAGAAATCCAAAATCTGGTAGGAAGCCATCCTCATACATTGTTTGGATGTGAAATTTTTTCCATGTGATGAAGATTCTATGCTTGGATTTTATCACTTGAATTATTTTTGGACTATTAAATACATATTTTTTATCATAAATACTTCTTGTCACCGAATTCCATATTTTGGAAATGATTGTTGTTTAACTGTTAAAAAGTTAATACACTAGAGTGCTTTTCCCGACCTCTCTTTTTTACATGTACCACTTCTGAAAAAACATACACCTCGTTTGACAATATATGAGGGTATAAAGAAGGTGGATAACTGAGAGAGAAACATCTGACTCAAGATAAGTAGTAATCCCCCCTCTCTGTTCTTTTTAAGGGGAGCGCAGGAAAGAGGACACTTGGAAACTTTGGTAGCTTTAAGTGTTCTTTCTGGGGATGAGGGTAACATCCCACTTCTAAGTGTCCATTGACCTGCAGCTTGGTAGCGCAATTTCCTTAAAGTGTAAATTTCTTTTGTATTTTTGTGTATAGTTCTACCCATTACACTGGTGTAAATTGCTGCTTACGATCATGTTTTCTGTAAGAGAAAATAGGCACAATATGTGCACAAAGTTATTTGATGAAAGTGAGGACATTGTCTCTACAGAGGATGATGACCTGGAAAGTAGTATGAAGAAAATGGAGAAATTATTATTAAAAGAGGGAAGACTATGGTGGGAAGTGACTTCCCTTGAGAAATATTTGGCACACAAATTGACACCAAAGGGCCTTAAGATCACAAAAACATCCACCTTTTCTGATTCCACTGAGGAATTCAAAAGGGAGTGGGAGAAAATTGTGGATGGTTGTTCTTTTCGCCTAATGGAATTAATTATACAGGAGAGGAAAAGCAATCTGAGGGTTATAGAAGAGGAAATTGATATATTGAAAAGTTTAATTGCACCATTCTCCAAATTATTGGAATATAAAGAACTAGAGGAGAATATTGCCTTCAGATTGCAAAAGAATGAGAAGGAATTAATGTTAAAAAAATCAAAAAAAATTAATAGGGATAAAAATAGTATAGGAGAACCTCCTCAGGAAGATAACCATCGGGTCCCTTTAAGAAATACATCAGAGTATGGGACAAAACGGAGAGATCGTCATAATGTGCGATTTGAAGTGGAGAAAAAACCATATGGGAAACAAAGGGATTTTGGGTCACCATCTAGATGGAGGCCAAATAGAGGGAGAATCTACTCCAGAGATATATACAGACATACCCCTGGAAATGGAAAATGACATGCCCAAAAGAGAGAGAAACAAATACGAACTAGGGAATTGGAGGAGGGCAGAAACATCACCTCGTATAAGAAACAACCCCAATAGTTCAGATAATTCCCATCATGATTATAACCGTTATAGCCGTTTTCAGAACAGAGATTGTTTTTTAGAGAATGGGAGGAGGGAGTATCCCCACACATAGTTGGTAGGAAATATAGAGGAAAACGAGGGGGAAGGAAAGGAAGATCAATCAGGAATAAAAAACCAAAAAAGAGAAAACGAAGGAAGATTAATGATATTAGCGAGATCTGTGGGACACCACTAGGGGGGGAGACCACCATTGTGGACAATAAGGTGAAAATCTTTAACTTAAGTAAACACATATTAGGAGAATCAGAGATCTCATTACTCACAAAAGGATTGAAATTTGCTCCGGCAGCTAAATTGAACAAGTTTGATGTATATGTGGACCTCCAAAAATACGTTAGAAAACTGTCATTAAAAAGATTTTTTGCTTGTAAACCAGAAGTAGAGAAAGATCTAGGTGTAGAAAATACCTCTGAAAGATCATTTAAACCAAAGTCCATATTCAACCCCACCTTCATGAAGGGAAATTTTGTGGAGACTTTTTTCTCATTAGTTAATAGGGACATAGAGGCACTTAAGCCATCAAAAGTTAATTACAACTTAACTCGAGAAGAAAATGAGGCTCTAAGAAATTTGAAATTAAATAAAGAACTTATAATAAAACCCACAGATAAAGGTGGTGGAGTTGTATTAATGGACATTGATAAATACGAGACAGAAGTACTACGACAGTTAAATGACTGCCATACATATAAAAAACTAAAAGGGGATCCAACCAAAAGAATTCTAGGCAATTTCACATCATTAGTCAAGACCTATGTAGACAAAGGCACCATTACGGAAATAGAGGGCCAGTTCTTGATACCCACAGATCCCAGTATACCGGTTATCTACATCTTACCGAAGGTTCACAAAGATGAAAAAAATCCCCCCGGTAGACCCATAGTATCTGGGATAAACTCTGTGACTGCAAACATGTCAGAGTTTATTGACTTTCATTTGCAGCCTTTGGTACTAAAAAACCGCTCCCATTTGAAAGACACAAGAGACGCCCTGAATGTCTTAAAAAACATACAATGGGATGAAAACTGTTATATCGTTACAGCGGACGTGAGCTCGCTGTACACGATTATCAATCATGATTTAGGGGTAGAAGCGGTTATTTCATATTTGGAAGATAGCGATTATGGGTCGGACCTGTGTGATCTTCTGGTTAAAGGAGTAGATTTTATTTTACGCAACAATTATTTTCATTTCAAGGACTGTTTCTACATTCAGAAGGTGGGAACAGCCATGGGTACCAGGTTCGCCCCGAGTTATGCCAATATGTTTATGGGCATGTGGGAGGACCAGCATGTCTGGCAGAATAATCAATTCGGGGCGAACCTGGTATCCTGGTCAAGGTACATTGACGATATTATTTTTCTTTGGAGAGGAGATAGAGAAACTCTCGCTCTTTTTTGCGAACATTTGAATAAAAACGATTATAATATCCTCTTGACATTTGAGATCAGTCGTAGCAGTGTTAACTTTTTAGATCTGAATATCTATGTAAAGAATGGTTTACTGAAAACTCGTAATTATACGAAACCGACGGACTCAGGCGTATATATTCACACGACCAGTTGCCACCATGACAATTGGTTGGAGTCCATACCAAGCAGTCAACTGCAAAGACTCAAAAGGAACTGCACCGACAATAAAATATATGAAGAACAAGCAGAAATAATGGTGGAAAAGTTTAAAAAAAGTGGGTACAGTCAAAAGAGCATTGAAAGAGCTAAAATCAAGTGTGCTAATGTAGATAGAGTGGATTTACTCACTCCAAGGGAAGCGTCAAGTACATTGAAGAAAAAAGACCATTCCATGGCTTTTATTACAAACTTCAATGTGCAACATAAACAAATAGAAAATATATTTAGAAATCATTGGCAGATTTTGAAAGGGGATCCTCTGTTGGAGAAATCACTCCCGGAACGGCCCCAATTTATTTATCGAAAAGCTAAGAATATAAAAGACAAATTAGTAAGGAGTGCCTACTCACCCCCTAAGGCCAATGTTCGTACCCTTTCGAAAGGCTTTTATCGATGTGGAGTCTGTCGTATGTGTAAACTGGTCAGGGGCACCAACAAATGTACAGAGGTAGATATAAATGGTCAGAATATTAAGATCGAGGAATTTATAACATGTACCTCTGTAAATGTAGTATATTTCTTGGGATGTAGCTGTGATCTATTCTACATCGGTAGAACTAGCAGAAATCTGAAAGTTAGATATGCGGAACACCTACGTAATATTAAGAATGGTGTTGAATCGCATGCACTTTCAGCCCACTTTAAAAAAATCCACAACCAGGATATGAAACACCTGACAAAATTTGGTGCTCTGAAACAGGTAAAAGGGAGCTGGAGATGCAATAATGTAGCAGCAACCTTGGCAAAAACCGAGATGCAATACATACACTCTTTGAAAACCTTGATTCCGGGGGGCTTAAATAAAGATTTTGAGGTCAAGTGGTTTCTCAATTGAGAACATGTCCCTTTAAGATAAAATATCATAAAAATATCATATAATGCCTGAGTAACACTCTTTTTGTTCAAATTTCCTCTTATCTCTTTCCTTTATCAGAGAAACAACAAAATCTCAGACTACATTAATTCCTTTCACATCAAATGAATTTGGAAGAGAGAATTTATGGACATAAATCATTTTAAGTGTTAAAGAAGATGGGTCGTCATCAACACATGACCTTGAGAAAATAAGTGATATATGTACAGGATTGTATTTTTTACCATTTATATTATTTTATATTGGAGTTTAATTGGTTTTTGTTGAATAATTTTTCAAAAACTGTGGTGATTTTAGAATTCTTCCTACTCATATAGATGGAAGGACAATATATTCAATCTTTTTAATGATTTTATTAGATACAACAAGTATTATTATATATATAAGGTATTATTACACTAGTGTTGTAATATTATAAGTTGCCCATATGTTTTTATTCTCATTATCTGTTTCTGTGCTGTAATGATAGATTTTGGAACTAGAAAGATGGCCGTAAGGGGACTTCCGGTCAGGTCACGTGACCGGACGTGCTCCGTTAAAAGGATCAGTCTTTATATCCAAATTATTGGTGCCACCACACCAAAAGAAAGATAACATTCACGCCTGCAAATGTATTATATATATATTGTTGGTAAGAAGCACCGAAAGCCGAATGGTTCATTTCGGACTTACAAAAATGGCGGCGGCCATACTTCCGGACACGTCATGTGACCGGAAGTTCTCTATTTGATGGGAACCAGCAGAGAGAACGGTCATATGACCGGAAGTCATGCTGGGACCCTTTTCTTTGCAAACTGCAAGGTGGAACCTTTATTTTGGACTCATAAAAACGGCGGCGGTTACACTTCCCGGACATGTCATGTGACCGGAAGCTTTCTATTGATGGGAACCAGCAGAGTGAACGGTCATGTGACCGGAAGTGATGCTGGGACCCTTTCATCGTAAACTGCAAGGTGGAACCTTACTATACAGCAAATGCGGAAAGGGACAGGAGTGCACAAAGCACTTCCGGTCACGGAATTTCGTAATTTTAATGTTTTTTTAATATAAAAAATGTTTTTTTAACTAGCGGTTTTTCACAGATTGGATACACTGTATCATTTAGAATAGAATGTCTATGTTAGATTAGATGATAGGATGACCATATCATGTATATGCATATTGAATTGTAAATGAGAGTGGCTCCTCCCAGTATTTGGGATTATCAATCCATAAGGGTATAAATAGCTGGGATGAGGGGCCAGATGGACATGCCTTGAAAAAGATCAACGGATTGATCGAAACGCGTTGGCCAATTTACTACACTTGGTGGCTGATCACCCAGACGAGGAGAGGACGAGGTGCCCATTGCTTGGAGCTGACCGTTCCCGGGGACGTTGAAAACATCCATACAGCCATAAATTTGGTGCACTTCAGAAATCCAAAATCTGGTAGGAAGCCATCCTCATACATTGTTTGGATGTGAATTTTTTTTCCATGTGATGAAGATTCTATGCTTGGATTTTATCACTTGAATTATTTTTGGACTATTAAATACATATTTTTTATCATAAATACTTCTTGTCACCGAATTCCATATTTTGGAAATGATTGTTGTTTAACTGTTAAAAAGTTAATACACTAGAGTGCTTTTCCCGACCTCTCTTTTTTACATGTACCACTTCTGAAAAAACATACACCTCGTTTGACAATATATGAGGGTATAAAGAAGGTGGATAACTGAGAGAGAAACATCTGACTCAAGATAAGTAGTAATCCCCCCTCTCTGTTCTTTTTAAGGGGAGCGCAGGAAAGAGGACACTTGGAAACTTTGGTAGCTTTAAGTGTTCTTTCTGGGGATGAGGGTAACATCCCACTTCTAAGTGTCCATTGACCTGCAGCTTGGTAGCGCAATTTCCTTAAAGTGTAAATTTCTTTTGTATTTTGGTGGGAGCGAGAATTTGTCTTTAACGACAATCAAGAACATTACACCAATCATATCATCACATGGATGCGTTTCATAGATGATATTTTCATGATATGGGACGGTCCAGAAACAAAACTGGAAGAATATATCCAAACTCTTAACAACAATGACATTAATTTGAAATTCACCTACACTAGTAGTCGAGTGAGCATCTCTTTTCTAGATCTAAGGATTTACCGAGATGACAACAACAAGATTGCCAGGGAGATCTTCAGGAAAGAAACATCGACTAACAGTCTTCTCCATTCCGCGAGTGCACACTTTCCACCGACCATTAGGAATATCCCTAAGGGGGAATTCCTTCGGCTAAAACGGAATTGCTCAGATGAACAAAGTTTTCGATCTAAATGTGTAGAACTAAGTAGCCGACTCAAGGAATGTGGCTACAGCAACCGTTTGATTAAGAAAGCCCAATATGAAGTGAGTAAGGTACAACGTGAATCTTTGATATTTCCGGATAAAAAGAATTTAAACCCACAAAAACCAGGGGTGATGAGATTTATTGGTGACTTCTGTGGAAGTTGGAAAGAAGCTAGCCAAATTCTCCAAAATCATTGGCACATACTGCTAATGGATGATGACCTATCTGAACACATATGTGATAAGATTAATATGAGTTGGCGGCGAGCACCCAACCTCAGAGATCAATTGGTGAAGAGTCACTTCTCACAAACATCTAGATCTCGTATACCATTACAGGGCAGTTACCCCTGTGGGAACTGCATGGCCTGCCCTCATATTCATAATCAAACAGCCATTGTGGATAGATATAATCAATCCATCCAGATTAAAGATTACTTCAATTGTAAGACAGAAAATGTAATCTACTGCATTACATGTTCCTGCGATCTGAAATATGTGGGCATGACCTCGCGTATGCTCAAAGTTAGAGCACTGGAACATGTGGGTAATGTTCGTAACGCCAGAACAGATGCATCCAAATTCAAGACCTTGACTACTGTTGCAAAACATTTTCTTCAGACCCACAACAGCAGAACTCAGGACCTACGAATCTTTGGCCTGGAACATCTCAAAATGGGCCTAAGAGGAGGAGATCTAATGAATAGACTACAGAAAAAAGAATCAGAGTGGATTTTCAAGCTACATTCTCTGATACCAAGAGGTTTGAATGAGAACATAAATTATAGTGTGTTTCTCGAGTAAACTTCTTTTGACTCCTATGGTCCTGAGAGGGATATATAACTCATTTTTGCATCAACACATTGTTAAATACTGACATATGAATAATTTCTTAGTTCCCCCACACATTATCTCCTCTTTCTGTGTACACTTTTTCGTTGCACACAATCCACACATCTTATGTATTCTCACTCAGTAGTTCCATGTAGGTACATGTGTTCCTGCCAGTCACATAATGGGCTGGTTCCTTTTTTTATTTTATTTTATTTATTTTTATTTTATATTTATTTTAATTTAATTTTATTTATTTTATTATTATTTTTTCACTAAGTTCTTTATTTTTATTTTTATATATTTTCATTTAATTACATATTATACATCTATATTCATTCTTATTATTTTATTTTATTGCATTCCATTTACTTTCTCCTCTCTTCTTTTGTGCATTCACCTAGTTACATTCACACTCTCACATATAGTTCCAGTATTAACATTAATAACTTAACATTATCATACTTTGGGTATTATTATCATCATTTCCAATTATGTAATTTTTCATCTTTTCACGTTATATATTTTTTCACGTCACTATATATTTTTTCACGTCACCATATATATATATTTTTTCACGTTATTTATTACCATCTCTATTTAGAATGACGTTTATTTATAGGTAATTTACGAATAAATTCCAAAGCTTTTGTCATATTTATCTCTCTTTGGAATGATGTTCACTTATTAAGTGCGCCCCAATAATAATTATATATAAAAATTTACAGATTAAAAAAGTAAAAATTGAAAATATGAAATTGATTTATTTACAACAGCTGATTCTATATATGTGGAGATTCAGAACTATGCACACATATATATATATGCCTTTTTCTTTTAGTACCTTTATAGAGCTATTCACTTTGACACTTACTTTGTGTATATATATCCATGCATGCTTATTGTACAAAATCCCCTTCTATATACATCTGTGTATATATATGGTTTTGCTGCTCTACCAGAGTCAGCTTTATCTAATGAGGAAACACCTTTCTTTCCTGGCCTTTCGTTTTAATTATATCATGAATTAAGTTGGATTTACCTGTCAATTTAGCTGTTATACCAATTTACCAATTAACTAGGGTGGATTAATTTTAGATTTATGTACCAAGTATATAGATAAAATCTAGCGCTATGTTATTCATTATTTTGTAATCATTAGGATTGTATACTATATATGAACTGAAAAGACTTCATCCGATTAAGAGGTTTGATTCCAATCACCATTTGATTATTTACATATCCCTTTATAAATTCATGGCTGGGCTTGTGGGATTGAGGCTCCCGTGAACAAGCCCAGCGGTGAAACGTACGTCGGGACTGACGTCATCAAGGGACGTCGTGCGGCTATGCCCCCCCTCTGTGGTTTGGGCGGCCGCTGCACCTCGGTGCATGTGAGAGGTGTGTGAGGCTAAGCGGAAGCAGGCCGTGCCGAAGCAGCGGAGGAGACTGACAAACGCCGGCATCCAAATTGGTTTGGAGCGGCGATCGGTAATGTGATGTCTGTCACCATCTAGTGCTCATATACGGCTGTATTTGTCTCTGCTCCCCCTCCCTCCTCCCATACTTCACGCTAAGGATTACCATCAGGGATTTATGCTTATTTATACATATCCCTTTATTACTATTGAGGTGCTTTATTATACGTGTTACATATGTTGCATTTTTCTTTGTAAAAAGTTCTGTTTCAGAATTGTTTATACTATTGATCAGCATTTTAAACGTGTCAGAATCCTTACAGACCTAATCTACAATCTGATGAATGAATTTCTGAATTAATTAGCCTAATGATCTCTGATGACATACCTTCTGCAATACTGTGCTACTTAATGAGCACAATTAAGGATTCATATATATGGATACCTTTGTGTTGAATTGATACAGGTTTATTGTATTTGATCAATGAATCCTTTGAATTGATTCTGTAGACTTAATGTTTGAAGATTTTTTCTGCAACATTGTTTCATTTTTAGGGACTGACGTCATCAAGGGACGTCGTGCGGCCACGCACCCCCTCTTCGGTGCGGGCGGCCGCTGCACCTCGGTGCGTGTGAGAGGTGTGTGAGGCTAAGCGGAAACAGGCCGCGCCGAAGCAGCGGAGAAGACTGACGAACGCCGGCATCCAAATTGGTCTGGAGCGGCGATCGGTAATGTGATGTCTGTCACCATCTAGTGCTCATACACGGCTGAATTTATCTCTTCTCCCCCTCCTTCCTCCCATACTTCACGCTAAGGATTACCATCAGGGATTTATGCTTATTTATACATATCCCTTTATTACTATTGAGGTGCTTTATTATACGTGTTACAGATGTTGCATTTTTCTTTGTAAAAAGTTCTATTTCAGGATGGTTTATACTATTGATCAGCATTTTAAACGTGTCAGAATCCTTACAGATCTAATCTACAATCTGTCCATCAGAAGATGAATGAATTTCTGAATTAAGTAGCCTAATAATCTCTGATGACATAACTTTCATAAACCTTCCTATCAAATTACATCCACTCTGTACAGTCCACACATATCCTCACATGTCTTTTCATTCTATGCAATAGATAGCACCTTTCCTTGTGTACATATGCCTATTTCCCTATAGATTGTAAGCTTGCGAGCAGGGCCTTCCTACCTCTATGACTGTTATCACCCAGTTTGTTATTGTTATTTCAAATTGTAAAGCGCAACGGAATTTGCTGCGCTATATAAGAAACTGTTAATAAATAAATAAATAAATAAATAAATGACATACCTTCTGCAATACTGTGCTACTTAATGAGCACAATTAAGGATTCATATATATGGATACCTTTGTGTTGAATTGATACAGGTTTATTGCATTTGATCAATGAATCCTTTGAATTGATTCTGCAGACCTAATGTTTGAAGATTTTTTTCTGCAACGTTGTTTCATTTTTAAGTGAGAGACCAGAGTTTTATTAATGATCCACCATTTAAATGTGTTTTAGGTGAATATGAGCGTGTTCATTCCCACAGATTTTGTTACTCTTGTCTGATTATCTAACTGGATTACCATTATATGTTGAATGACCAATACTTTGGATATACAACTGAATCAAATATTGTGTGAACCCTAGTTGGTTCCTTATTTTGAAATATCAGCCTACTTATTGCTGCTCTTTTGCATACATTACTTGGTAGAATCAGAGGTGATCATCCATATATGAAATCGGGAGATTTTTTGAATGAATCTATACTATTTAGCACTAATTATCCCAAATATTCTATTTGAGCTGTACCTTTCTTTTCATCACTCTCTCATCTGGTTGACAGCAGTGCTGGCAAGGGCTTTGCCCTTTTCAGCGTACATTTTGCTGTCACAACAGAAAGCAGAAGTGTTTCTTTCTTTCTTCTGCCTTATATTTAAAGTGGAAAATTATTTCTGTATTTAATCTTATTCCACTTTTAGACAGGTTATGGCTCTCCTTTCCAACACTCTCTCATCTGGAAAAGCCTGGGGCCAATTTTTCCAGTGACGCGTAGCAGGCAGAGTACAGACAGCAGAAGTGGGTTCTTTCTTCCTTCATTTATCATCTTTACTATTCAAGGTCGTACTATCCTGAAAGTAGCCCGATCTTCAACCTCGGAAGCTGATAGGATAGACCTGGCTAGTACTTTGAAGGGGGACCACTTAGGAAGGGTTCACTACGGCTGGCCGGCGGTCGGGATCCCGGCGACCAGCATACCGGCGCCGGGAGCCCGACCGCCGGCTTACCGACAGTGTGGCGAGGGCAAATGAGCCCCTTGCGGGCTCGCTGCGCTCGCCACGCTACGGGCACGGTGGCGCGCTACGCGCGCCACACTATTTTATTCTCCCTCTATGGGGGTCGTGGACCCCCACGAGGGAAAATAAGTGTCGGTATGCCGGCTGTCGGGCTCCCGGCGCTGGTATACTGAGCGCCGGGAGCCCGACCGCCGGTATACAGAAGACCACCCCTTAGGAATACCAGGCACTGTGGATATCATCAAGATGATCACCTATACATTCAATTGAAAAACACTGGTGGAGCAGTTCTATGCTGCTCACTCTCACTATTTTAATCTATATCTTCACCCTCTTATCTCTTATATAGAAATTAAGATAGAGATGTCAATTACTTCGGACCGCACAGGTCGATATTTTAAGGAACAGAATAAATGCTAAGTTTTAGATTATTCAATATCACATCATCTCATTGTATATTATTTTGATTCATTATTATTATAATTTTCAAATAAGAGTGCTCCCAAAAAGGATTTCTTTTGTCTTTCCTTTCCCTATATATGTGTAGTTAACCTACAAAAGTGTTTGGGAGCACCACCAATAAGTAAAGTGCTATCCAAAGATTTGATTATTAGCACTATGTATATTGGTTATTTTCAGATTTGTCGACATTTAGGTGTGGCTGTATAGCACACGGCTAGTGCGGAACTGACAAACCATATTACAAACATCTCAAGAATGAACAGTTGAAACAGGATGCACCTGAGCTCAATTTTGAGCTTCATGGAAAAGGCTGTGAATACTTATGTACATCTGATTTCATAGTTTTGTATTTTAATAAATTAGCAAAAATCTCAAAAACACTTTTTTCACGTTGTCATTTTGGGGTATTGTGTGTAGAATTTTGAGGAAAGAAAGGAATTTATTCCAGTTTGGAATAAGGCTGTAACATAATAAAATGTGGAAAAAGTGAAGCACTTTGAATACTTTCCGGATGCACTGTAAGTGCACTGGGCCAATGGCACATATGGATATTGGAGGTCATTCCGACCCATTCGCACGCTGCTGTTTGTCGCAGTGGTGCGAACGGGTCGGTTCTGCGCCTGCACAGCAGCCGCAATACGCACGCGCTTTGCCAGGCAACAACCAGAAGAACGAGGAAAGTGATCGCTGGCACGATTGAAGAAGATTGACAGCAGGAAGGCGTTCCGGGATGGCAATTTACCGTTTTCTGGGAGTGGTGAGTCCAACGCAGGCGTGTCCAGGTGTTTGGAGGGCAGATGTCTGACATCAATTCCGGGGCCTGCCTCGCTGGATTGATCGCACAGGGTAAGTAACTGTTGCCCTGGTCTAGTTCCACACAAAGCTTTTTTTTGCATAGCAGGGCTGCACAAGTGTTCGCAGCCTTGCTATGCAAAAAAGCCCTCCCCCATAGGTGGCATTGAGTTGATTGCACGAGCAGCAAAAAGTTGACCGTGCGATCCCTATTGTAGGAGAATAGTATATAGGGGCACTGGTAGGGGACAATGTTAACTTTGGGCACTGTATGGGCAATGGCATCTTGGCCATACTTATCTACTCTTCTAGAAGTTGCGGGAGTTTCACGATTTTTCATGTAGTTTCCCGCACCACCGCAAGAGTTAGCTGGATCTACTGCATCCCGCTCACTTCAAAGTGAAGTGGGAAGGATGTGGAGATAAAGCGGGGAATTGCCGGTCCGAGTGGAGGGGCTCAAATGAAGCAAATTGTGTCATTTTAGTTCCGCCTACTCCACACCGACCTGCAATTGTGGAATTTGGTTGAGATGGGAGTAAGACCCCCTGAATGGGCTTCTGCCGGAGAGGAGAATTAAAAAGTAGGCAAATATAATCTTGGGGCACTATGGGATCAATGGCAACTTTTGTAACCCTGGGGCGCATTGGCATATAGGGACACTACTGACTGTGGGGAAAATGGCATATTAGGCACTACAGTGTGAGGGAGAGTATATTGGGGCATACGAGTGGGAGCATATGGTATGTGGTATTTCCTTGTAGACATACAGGGCATTTCTGTGTGGGTAATATATCTATGTCTCAACAGAGTATGCTGGCATATGGGGCACTACTTACAGAGCATATCTAATATGTGGCACTACAGTGTTAGCTCTAAATGTAATTATTTTAAAAAGAGGGTGAGGGTGCTCCAAAATGTTTTGCACAGGATGATAGTACACCTGGGGCCAGCATGGTCTGTTATTCTATTATCAGTAACACTTTATTTTAACCTGTTACCAAAGTTAGCAAATATTATATGCATTCAGTAAGCCTAATTGAATGGTGGGTATGATCTAAAAACGCTGCTGTTTGTGCAGTATAACTATATAAATGATCAGAGCAAAATTGTACATAGTATAATGCTGTACTCAGAAAAAAAAAAGCTGTTAGCTTGAGGCTTGTGCTAATGTACAGACAGTTATGCAGACAACTGAGCCATCAGATTCCTTCGGCTGCTTCCTGAGCCGGATTTGATCCAGAGGGTTTCCTACTAAATGCACACGAGGTAACCTGAGAATACCTCAGCACTATTTATGTGCTATCTTTATATCTTCCAAACAGGAACTTGTATGGTGCATGACTCACTGGAAGGGCTCTTGTATTACTACTTTAGTGGCACAGACCATAAAAGTGACATAGAACAACAGACAACAGAAACTAATCCCTCATAAATGGGCTCCCGCTTTCCAGCAGTGCACATTGGGTGCAATTCTGCTCCGGTCGCAGTAATGGACTGCGCATGTGACGGACTTGTACTGCACTGCACATGTGCAGTACAGGTCCTGCGTTTTCGCACATAGTAAGGCTGCAGACATCAGATAATTGATAGTCTGCAGCTGTTTTAGGGCAGGGAGGTGGCGGCGATGGCCTCCATTTCCCAAAAGGAGGCGTGCTGTCTCCGTTCTGTGGGAGTGCCGAGGCCAGGCTCTCTGTCTTATAACAGAGATTTCCTGGTCTTAGTGACAGAGCTGTGGCGGCCAGTCTGCATAACCTCATGGGTTACTCAGCCGGCCAATGGTGTCACAGGTAATCTGATGCTGCATCCTCAGAGTCAGCAGAGGATCACACATTCATGCAGGAGGCATCTACTTATACCAGATGCCTCCTGCTGTATTACCATATGTTAGGATCGCTGCTGCTTCCAAGAAAGCAATGCTCTTTCCAGTCATAGAATTTGACATAGAAACATAGAATTTGACGGCAGATAAGAAACACTTGGCCCATCTAGTCTGCCCCTTTTTTTTTTTTTTACCATTTTTTTTAATCTCAAACCTTATTTGTCCTTATTTCTTTGTAAGGCTATCCTTATGTCTATCCCATGCATGTTCAAATTGCTCTACTGTCTTAGCTTCTACCACCTCTGATGGGAGGCTATTCCACTTGTCCACTACCCTTTCTGTGAAGTAATTTTTCCTCAAATTTCCCCTGAACCTCCCCCCCTCCAACCTCAGTGCATGTCCTCGTGTCCTATTGCTTCTCTTCATTTGGAGAATGTTTCCCTCCTGGACTTTATTAAAACCCGTGATATATTTGAAAGTTTCTATCATGTCTCCCCTTTCCCTTCTCTGCTCCAAACTATACATATTGAGATTTCTTAGTCTTTCTGGGTATGTTTTGTGATGTAGGCCATGCACCATTTTAGTTGCCCTTTTTTGTACAGTCTCTAATGTATTAATATCCTTTTGAAGAACCACCCCCATTGATAGTGTAACAGTCATATCAGACTCATGAGTTTTCTCAGCTAATGAAATTAGGGGTTTAGAACCACCTTTACCAAAACATAATATTTAAAATGTTCCCTATCACACAAGAAATTTCATGAGTAGACACATGTGAAGTCACAGTAAATATGTGTGCACAGCAGGGTGTCATCATACTTGCCTACTCCCCAGAAATTGCAGGAGACTCATGATTTTTCAGGTAGTCCCATGCACTCCCATTTGAGTAGGCAGATGTCCCGCATCCTGCCCGCTTCCAAATAAAGTGGGAAGAAGAGGGAGATAATAAGGGGAATTTTAGGTGGGACTAAAATAACACAAATTGCATCATTTTAACCCTGCCCTCAACCCACGGACCCGAGAATTGTGTAATTTTGCCATGACAGGGGCAGAACCAAATGATGTGGAAAGCCAGCCCTACCTCCAAAGCTGATAGTAGCCCGGAAAGGATTTAAATAAAGTTGGCTACTACTGTATGAGTGTCAACAGTTTACCAGCTGGTGAGTGTATTTAGGTACCAGGTAGCGGTGCGTGATGCTTTAACAGCATCTACTGTAAATTAGCAGGTAATTGACGGTCTCACTGGAGCTAAGTGGAAAACTACTGTCTCCCACTGTGGCACTCTCACATAGTCCCAATATGCCACTGCACCCATCTTAGAACAGGGAATGAAGCTTCCCTGGAGGAATAGCAACCTGTAGTCTGCGCAGTAGTGCACTCCACATTCAACACAAAAGTATTACAATTGTAATTCTATTTTCTTAACAAAATGGTGTAATTTTTTACTTTTTTGTAATAGAGAGACATTGGGGCTGACAGTGAAGGAGTTCTACACGCCCACATGGCATTAGCCACACCCACACAGCACTGGTTTAGCTCGTTTTCTTCCCACAACCGTCATAATTTTAATCTTCAGGTCTATGTGGCCCTTATTATGGACCAGTGAAGCCAACTCAAATATCTAAAATATCTACTCTCAGCATTCGTTATCAGAAAGTGTGTACTAGTTTTACACTTAGATTGGAGTGTAGTACCCCAAAAAGTGGTGTGCAGGCCCCTTTAAGACCTGACCCACAGGTCCACAGCAGCACTAGGGGAGATCATGGCACATCAGGAGTTAAAGTTGGGACCCTGGTGCGATCACATCAAGCTGGTCGAGATGCAGAACACTGACTGGACAGGGGCAGCCTAGGAGAAGAGAGCTTTGTGGGAAGAAGGAGGTGGAGCAGTGCAGAGTGTGAGAGGTGGTGTGGGACCGTTTGCCGCACACGGAGTTGAGTAGGAGCTAAAAGGCCAAGTGACAGCCATGGGACAATGGGCGATGAGAGCAGCGCTGCAGAGTGCAAGCAGCAGGGTGCTGCCAGAGAGACAAGTGCTGGGTGAGTGGGTGTTGAGATCGCGCAGCCGGAGACCGGACACTGCCAGGCCTGAGGAGAGGTGCAGACACCGCTATCACCTTGGGACTGAAAGGAACCATTGAGGCCTGGCTAAGCAAGTGAACACCTCCACTTAAGAGTATCTGAGTATACAAACGTATAAAAGTATAAAGTATACAAACAACAAGAGCCCCGGCAAGTTTGATAGCAAAGTTAAGGGACCCCTATCTATATCTGTAAAAGTAAAGGACACGGACAGCATAACGCCACAATGCTTAAGTTAAACATTGTAACACCACATTATGCCAGCTAAGCACTGAAAGGAGTTTATTGAGGTAACCCTATCCTCTACCACATTGAGACTATGAGATTCAGTGAAACTGAGTTGTAGTACCAGCGCAAATACAGACATTTATTTTAAAATACTGAGTTTGTGACAAGTTTGTATACAGCCCTGAAAACAGGAAAGAGACAGAGTTTGCTGCATTGGAAAGACCCTCATTACTAAGTGAATTATTGAATGTGTTGAGAGACATTACCATCCCTTCACTAGTTACATCCTTTTTGCACAGAACTGTGAATAATTGACTCTGCTATCATCCAAGATTTCTCCTTTCATTGTGTGCCAATCCCCCATTGATATACTGTGGCACAGCAGACTTCTACCTGAGCTCCAACGTTAAATGCCTGTGAAAATTGAAATACCTTGACTAGGGAAAGCTGGAAAGTTAGTGTTGATAATTGCTTATTGTACCTTTCATCACTCTCCTCATCAATACATAATGCTATTCCAATTATTTCATGTCAGTATTTGTATTAACGAGTTTGTCTGTGTTTCTAATTATATTCTGCCATTTGTTTGTGATTCCAGTTGTCTTTTGCATATTGCATGATGCTTTGTGTTGTGAACTGTAGCCAATTGTATTTTCTTTGTTCATCTTTTACACCCAAATCCTTCTCTTTTGTAATTATCCAAATTCATTGCTAATTAATCTTCAATCCAGAATTCATTGCAGCTCAATAAAACATCCTGTTGGAATAGCTGACTCACTCCTGTTTCATATCAATCTATCCTACCTCTCTGAACACGGTACTGTAGGACAAGGTTCGGGGAGAAACATTTCAAGTTAAAGGTCCATCACATAGCTACCCAACACCTGTGATACCTATCTCAACCACTTAGACATACCTGCTAACCCAGGGGTGTAACAGGAGGCTCCAGTAGTAGTAAGTAGGCTACCCATTCCTCACAGCATATGCAAAACAGCAGCTACAAGAAAATAGAAATTCCTTAGCTAGTGCCAAGGCAGCATGGGTGCGATATACCTAAGAGTGTCACAATGTAAACAATACGAATGAGTAGGCCTTTTGCAAAAATAGAATTGCTCTAAGTGTCTGCATGCTTTGTATTTCTGAACATCTTTTTGATAGCAAAATCAATTATATGATAATTCTAATTATTTGCTGATAGTGATTGTTTGTTCTTGTAAAAATGTGGCAGTATTCTTTCTGGCCAGTGAGTTAGGATCTGGGATGTATTTGGATGTAAATTAATAGAAAGGTATTGCAAAACATTTTACAGTTTTGTACAATATATTAAATTGTTTTTTTTTCTAAAAGTTATTTACACTATGGCGATTGGTAACCATATATTCAATATGAGCTCACTACTTACAACACAACAGGAGCAAAAAAATGTACATGTAAATAAAGCAGTAATTGAATAAAGCAACACTAGTCTTCCCAGCCCTGCCGAATTTCTGGAAGACATATCGCAGACATAGGATTCATAATTACTAATTTAGATAATGTTCATCATTAGGCTCCAAGTGAAAAACAATTTCTACATTCAGCCTTATGTCAGTCCAAGACTGAACAGAAATACACTGGGCTTGAGTAGCTTCATTTTTATTTCACAGCATGAAATAGTTGCCACTTTGCAAAGTATTCTAGTATTTTTTTATGTTATATCCAATATGTTTATATAAAAACTCATTCAATACCAGATGAGTCTATACCCCTTAGACCAAACCCATTACTGTCCTTTTCATATTAAAATAGATAGCCTTTCATGTTATGTTTATTAGCTATGGAAGAACACATTAATCACAAAAAATAAATTTGTACATGCAATCTCAGGAAAGTGTCCTATAGGTACTTCCTAGGATGTTATCGTTGCAAAATATAATATATATATATTTTTTACTTTTACACTATTATTAAGACAATCATGGAAGAGCTCTTGCAGTAGCATAACTCCCAGAAGCAATGAAAGCATACGCCATGTGCAGGTGAACACCAGAAAGGGTGCCAAGAGGATGGGAGGGAAGGTACTCAGAGGTGTGAAGTAGTTATCTTCTGCCATAGAGGCATTTGAACAAGATTGTCCAATCTGCATGAAAGAAGCAACACTTGCATGGTCTCCACTCCTGTTCTGGCTCATTGGCGGTTTCTACACAACACTTGCATGGTCTCCACTCCTGTTCTGGCTCATTGGCGATTTCTACACAACACTTGCATGGTCTCCACTCCTGTTCTGGCTCATTGGCGATTTCTACAATAAAAAGGAAACTGCAGGTGCACACTCTAAGCACTAAGAATACTGATAATCAAAACCAGTGGCATCACTTCAGTGGGTGTCACCCAGTGCGCCATACTTACCCCCACCTGCCTTAAGGTGATTTTAATTAGTATAGGTCTTTGCATTTGCTGTCTGCTTATTAAAATAGGCACCATTATAGTTAAGTACTGGATTAATTTATAGAATGTGTTAGTATAAGAAATGTTAGGGACCCACCTGATGAGGTTCACCTTTAGATGGTAGGTGGGCAAGCACTTTTGGCCAGACATGTGCTAATAACCTTATATTGTATTGTCTACAACCGCCTCACTGTCTTTATTTCTTCCCACTCACTGCTTGACCCTTTCCAGTCTGGTTTCCATGCTCAGCACTCCACTAAAACTGCCCTCACGAAAGTCTGCAATGACCTCCTTGCTGCTAAATCCAGGGGCCACTACTCTCTGCTTATTCTCCTTGATCCCTCTGCTGCTTTTGACACTGTAAACCACCCTCTCATCCTGCAAGTCCTTTACTCACTTGGTTTGCGTGATACTGCTCTCTCCTGGCTGTCCTCCTACCTTTCTGACTGTTCCTTCTCTGTCTCCTCTCAGGACTCCACCCCCCCCCCACTTTCTCTACTAGTAGGTGTCCCCCAATGTTCTGTTCTTGGGCCTCTCCTTTTTTCTCTCTACACATCCTCATTAGGTAAGCTCATTAGCTCCTTTGACTTAAAATATCATCTCTACGCTGACGATACTCAAATCTACCTTTACTCTCCTGACTTCTCCCCTGCACTCCTCACTTGTATCTCCAACTGTCTCTGTGCTATCTCCTCCTGGATGTCCCAGCGCTTTCTTAAACTTAATATGTCTAAGACTGAGCTAATCATCTTCCCTCCCTACTGCATAACCTCAACTCCCACAATTTCATTATCCATTGATGGCACAACTATCTCCTCTAGCCCCCAAGTGCGATGTCTTGGAGTAATCCTTGACTCTTCCCTCTCCTTCAAACCACACATTTAGTACCTCTCACAAACCTGCTGTTTCCATCTCAAAAACATCTCTAGGATCAGACCCTTTCTTATCCAGGACGCTACTAAGACCCTCATCCACTCACTGGTCATCTCCAGATTGGAGTACTGCAATATCCTCCTATCTGGCCTCCCTCAAAAATGCCTCTCTCCACTCCAATCTATCCTCAATGCTGCTGCCCGTCTCATCTTCTTCACCAAACGTACTACATCCACATCGCCTCTCTTGCAGGACCTTCACTGGCTACCCTTCCAATTCAGAATCCAATTCAAGCTTCTCACACTCACCTACAAAACCCTCACCCACTCTTCTCCCTCTTACTTCTCTGAACTTATCTCTCTTTACATTCCTACCCATCATCTTCGCTCTGCTAATGCACGCCATCTCTCCTGCCAACTGATTACCTCCTCCCACTTCTACCTACAAGATTTTGCATGTGCTGCTCCCTATCTCTGGAATGCTCTACCTCTCCCCATCCGACTCTCCACCTCTCTACAAAACTTCAAACGGGCTCTCAAGACCCACTTCTTCACCAAACCCAGCCAACTCTCCTCCTAACCCTCTTGTCTATGCTGTCTACCCCTTCTGTGTCACCCCGGTCTTTTAGCACCTCACCTTTTAGATTGTAAGCTCACAAGAGCAGGGACTTCTTTCCTCATGTGCCTTTTTTTCTTACTTACACAATCTTATACTCCTTACTCCCCTTGATGGCACCTAACCCCGGGTTTTCTATACCTGTCCTATATTGTCTTGAACTGTAAGTGCTGTTTTCTTGTTTGCTCATTTGATTATGTACTGTGTAATGGGCGCTGCAGATCTTTTATGGCACCATATAAATAAAGGATAATAATAATAATAATAATAATAATATATATTCTCTGTGTTAAATTGTAGAGCTTATAATACTTGTGTTGATTATATCAGTATTTATATTTCTTAGAGTATGTACCTGCATGTCACCTTTTTCTATGCATGGCTTAGCATAGTAGCACCTCTTATTATGTTTAAATTTAGTGTGCGCTGTCCCCCCCCCCCCCCCCCCCCCTTTTCATTGGCATTTTCTGATATGTTTTTGGAGCTGCCAACTTGGAAGGGTTTATTTTTGGCTAATCAATTAGTTCAGTTTGGGAAACCAATCTAGACTTGTCCCATCATTGCCCCATCCCATGGTAACAGTTTATATTAGCTGTGCAGAACAGAGGGCATTTCATTAGTTATGTTGACAAAGGGTGGGATGTACTATGCATCGCATCCGTGATATGATACATCCTGCAACTTCTCGGGTACATACCGGTGTTAATAACGCTAATAAGTACCTAGAAATGCGATTAAAATGGCAGAGAACAGCTCTCCCAATAAGAGCTGTCCTTTGCGATTGAAGGACTTCCAGGTTTAGGACCCGGTAGCCTTTATGCGTATGCACACAGTTACATGCGCTGCCGATGGGAAGTTTTGGGAGGGATCCGATTGAATCCCTCTCAGAGACAATGTGATAGGAAGCCAATAGTCTTATATTGGTCCAAGCTCCTGAATGTATCGCATTCCGGAGCTTGGTACATACAGAAAGATGGCCAAAATGCAGAAAATGGGATTTTCAGATTTTTATCCGAATTTTGGCTTTAGTACATCCTGCCCATAGTGAGGAGTTCCTGGAGAACACAGATAAAGACGACACAGAAGGAAGAAGAGGTGAAATGTTTAAGATGGAAGATGCTGGAAACCAAGAAATAAGTTGATGAGAGGTAACAGAGGACCTGACATTGGTCATGTTGTGGAATCGTCATAGACTCCATTCGGAAAGGGTTTTTCATGAAGAGCATAAGTAAATGAGGTCAGTACAGCTGAGCAATTAGGACCCTTTGTTGTCTTTTTTGTTCACTAGACCACGAGTGTGGCTTCCTTGCTAAATCCCACTAGACCACCAGAGTTGTAGTACCCAGTAGATACTTTCCTCAGAAGCCAGTTAACCTCCTAGGTGACTACAAAGCCAGCACAGGTCAGGTTAAAACCGAAGCCTCTTTTCCCGAATGCTGGCCTTCATATGACTTCTGTCACTAAGAGAGCAACCAGCTAATCAGGTAGTGCCACATAGCGCCGCTCTGCTGATTTACTATGTGCTCCTGCACTGTCAATCACAGCTTTCCTCATATGCATCTATGGTAAGAAAGGTACCATAGAAGTGTATGGTGGAAACTGCAGAATTATGTGGTTAACTACAAGCTTAATTGAGGTGAACTACAAGTTTGACCTGTATTAACCTCAATAAGCTTGCGGATAACCACATAGAGTGGTGGTTCCCACCAAATACTTCTATGGAACCTTTTTCATCATAGAAGTTTATGGGGAAAGCCGTGATTGACAGCACAGGAGCACATAGCCAGTAGATGGAATGGCACTATGTGGCACTCCCTGAGTGGCTGGCGGCTCTCCTAGTGACAGAAGTGACATGGAGGCCAGCATTCGGGAAAGGGGATCTACTGTATGTGTACACATAGATATCCTACATCCATGGGGTGTGGGTAGATCAGGGTTTTTTTTAACCACTGGATGCCTACTTTGGAACGAAGTGGACCAATTAACACTGGAATAGGTGAGCATTTTATTCTTTTTTTTTTTTTTAGAGGTTAGGCTGGATTCCACTGGACAAGAGGGTTGACTGGCTACAGGGGATGTAGGTAAGTATGTGTAGACGTGAGTATGCAAGAAACTTTTACTTTCTACAGTGTGTGTATGTCCTGTCTTCTTATTAAACATTTTCTTTTACAGAAGGACTACAGGTACCAGTGGGCCCTTTAATGTCCCACATGCTGGCACCTGTGGTTCTCCAAGTACCAGCATGTGGGGGAACCTTACTGGGACCTTTAGTCTTACTGTAAAATAAGAATTTACTTACCGATAATTCTATTTCTCGGAGTCCGTAGTGGATGCTGGGGTTCCTGAAAGGACCATGGGGAATAGCGGCTCCGCAGGAGACAGGGCACAAAAGTAAAGCTTTCCGATCAGGTGGTGTGCACTGGCTCCTCCCCCTATGACCCTCCTCCAAGCCAGTTAGGTACTGTGCCCGGACGAGCGTACACAATAAGGGAGGAATTTTGAATCCCGGGTAAGACTCATACCAGCCACACCAATCACACCGTACAACTTGTGATCTAAACCCAGTTAACAGTATGATAACAGCGGAGCCTCTGAAAAGATGGCTCACAACAATAATAACCCGATTTTTGTAACTATGTACAAGTATTGCAGATAATCCGCACTTGGGATGGGCGCCCAGCATCCACTACGGACTCCGAGAAATAGAATTATCGGTAAGTAAATTCTTATTTTCTCTATCGTCCTAGTGGATGCTGGGGTTCCTGAAAGGACCATGGGGATTATACCAAAGCTCCCAAACGGGCGGGAGAGTGCGGATGACTCTGCAGCACCGAATGAGAGAACTCCAGGTCCTCCTTAGCCAGGGTATCAAATTTGTAGAATTTAGCAAACGTGTTTGCCCCTGACCAAGTAGCTGCTCGGCAAGGTTGTAAAGCCGAGACCCCTCGGGCAGCCGCCCAAGATGAGCCCACCTTCCTTGTGGAATGGGCATTTACATATTTTGGCTGTGGCAGGCCTGCCACAGAATGTGCAAGCTGAATTGTATTACACATCCAACTAGCAATAGTCTGCTTAGAAGCAAGAGCACCCAGTTTGTTGGGTGCATACAGGATAACAGCAAGTCAGTTTTCCTGACTCCAGCCGTCCTGGAACATATTTTCAGGGCCCTGACAACATCTAGCAACTTGGAGTCCTCCAAGTCCCTAGTAGGTGCAAGGCACCACAATAAGCTGGTTCAGGTGAAACACTGACACCACCTTAGGGAGAGAACTGGGGACGAGTCCGCAGCTCTGCCCTGTCCGAATGGACAAACAGATATGGGCTTTTTTGAGAAAAAACCACCAATTTGACACTCGCCTGGTCCAGGCCAGGGCCAAGAGCATGGTCACTTTTCATGTGAGATGCTTCAAATCCACAGATTTGACTGGTTTTAAACCAATGTGATTTGAGGAATCCCAGAACTACGTTGAGATCCCACAGTGCCACTGGAGGCACAAAAGGGGGTTGTATATGCAATACTCCCTTGACAAACTTCTGGACTTCAGGAACTGAAGCCAATTCTTTCTGGAAGAAAATCGACAGGGCCGAAATTTGAACCTTAATGGACCCCAATTTGAGGCCCATAGACACTCCTGTTTGCAGGAAATGCAGGAAACGACCGAGTTGAAATTTCTTTGTGGGGCCTTCCTGGCCTCACACCACGCAACATATTTTCGCCACATGTGGTGATAATGTTGTGCGGTCACCTCCTTTCTGGCTTTGACCAGGGTAGGAATGACCTCTTCCGGAATGCCTTTTTCCCTTAGGATCCGGCTTTCCACCGCCATGCCGACAAACGCAGCTGCGGTAAGTCTTGGAACAGACATGGTACTTGCTGAAGCAAGTCCCTTCTTAGCGGCAGAGGCCATAAGACCTCTGTAAGCATCTCTTGAAGTTCCGGGTACCAAGTCCTTCTTGGCCAATCCGGAGCCATGAGTATAGTTCTTACTCCTCTACGTCTTATAATTCTCAGCACCTTAGGTATGAGAAGCAGAGGAGGGAACACATACACCGACTGGTACACCCACGGTGTTACCAGAACGTCCACAGCTATTGCCTGAGGGTCTCTTGACCTGGCGCAATACCTGTCCCGTTTTTTGTTCAGACAGGACGCCATCATGTCCACCTTTGGTATTTCCCAACGGTTTACAATCATGTGGAAAAAACTTCCCGATGAAGTTTCCACTCTCCCGGGTGGAGGTCGTGCCTGCTGAGGAAGTCTGCTTCCCAGTTTCCATTCCCGGGATGAAACACTGCTGACAGTGCTATCACATGATTTTCCGCCCAGCGAAAAGTCCTTGCAGTTTTTGCCATTGCCCTCCTGCTTCTTGTGTCGCCCTGTCTGTTTACGTGGGCGACTGCCGTGATGTTTTTCCCACTGGATCAATACCGGCTGACCTTGAAGCAGAGGTCTTGCTAAGCTTAGAGCATTATAAATTTACCCTTAGCTCCAGTATATTTATGTGGAGAAAAGTCTCCAGACTTGATCACACTCCCTGGAAATTTTTTCCTTGTGTGACTGCTCCCCAGCCTCTCGGGCTGGGCTCCGTGGTCACCAGCATCCAATCCTGAATGCCGAATCTGCGGCCCTCTAGAAGATGAGCACTCTATAACCACCACAGGAGAGACACCCTTGTCCTTGGATATAGGGTTATCCGCTGATGCATCTGAAGATGCGATCCGGACCATTTGTCCAGCAGATCCCACTGAAAAGTTCTTGCGTGAAATCTGCCGAATGGAATTGCTTCGTAGGAAGCCACCATTTTTACCAGGACCCTTGTGCAATGATGCACTGTTTTTAGGAGGTTCCTGACTAGCTCGGATAACTCCCTGGCTTTCTCTTCCGGGAGAAACACCTTTTTCTGGACTGTGTCCAGAATCATCCCTAGGCACAGCAGACGTGTCGTCGGGATCAGCTGCGATTTTGGAATATTTAGAATCCACCCGTGCTGTTGTAGCAGTATCCGAGATAGTGCTACTCCGACCTCCAACTGTTCCCTGGACTATGCCCTTATCAGGAGATCGTCCAAGTAAGGGATAATTAAGACGCCTTTTCTTCGAAGAAGAATCATCATTTCGGCCATTACCTTGGTAAAGACCCGGGGTGCCGTGGACAATCCAAACGGCAGCGTCTGAAACTGATAGTGACAGTTCTGCACCACGAACCTGAGGTACCCTTAGTGAGAAGGGCAAATTTGGGACATAGAGGTAAGCATCCCTGATGTCCCAGGACACTATATAGTCCCCTTCTTCCTGGTTCGTTATCACTGCTCTGAGTGACTCCATCTTGATTTGAACCTTTGTAAGTGTTCAAAAATTTTTTTTAGAATAAGTCTCACCTAGCCTTCTGGCTTCAGTACCACAATATAGTGTGGAATAATACCCCTTTTCTTGTAGTAGGAGGGGTAATTTAATTATCACCTGCTGGGAATACAGCTTGTGAATTTTTTCCCATACTGCCTCCTTGTCGGAGGGAGACCTTGGTAAAACAGACTTCAGGAGCCTGCGAAGGGGAAACGTCTCGACATTCCAATCTGTACCCCTGGGATACTACTTGTAGGATCCAGGGGTCCTGTACGGTCTCAGCGCCATGCTGAGAACTTGTCAGAAGCGGTGGAACGCTTCTGTTCCGGGGAATGGGCTGCCTGCTGCAGTCTTCTTCCCTTTCCTCTATCCCTGGGCAGATATGATCTTATAGGGACGAAAGGACTGAGGCTGAAAAGACGGTGTCTTTTTCTGCAGAGATGTGACTTAGGGTAAAAACGGCGGATTTTCCAGCAGTTGCCGTGGCCACCAGGTCCGATGGACCGACCCCAAATAACTCCTCTTCCTTTATACGGCAATACACCTTTGTGCCGTTTGGAATCTGCATCACCTGACCACTGTCGTGTCCATAACATCTTCTGGCAGATATGGACATCGCATTTACTCTTGATGCCAGAGTGCAAATATCCCTCTGTGCATCTCGCATATATAGAAATGCATCCTTTAAATGCTCTATAGTCAATAAAATACTGTCCCTGTCAAGGGTATCAATATTTTTAGTCAGGGAATCCGACCAAGCCACCCCAGCTCTGCACATCCAGGCTGAGGCGATCGCTGGTCGCAGTATAACACCAGTATGTGTGTATATACTTTTTATGATATTTTCCAGCCTCCTGTCAGCTGGTCCTTGAGGACGGCCCTATCTATAGACGGTACCGCCACTTGTTTTGATAAGCGTGTGAGCGCCTTATCCACCCTAAGGGGTGTTTCCCAACGCGCCCTAACTTCTGGCGGGAAAGGGTATACCGCCCATAATTTTCTATCGGGGGGAACCCACGCATCATCACACACTTTATTTAATTTATCTGATTCAGGAAAAACTACGGTAGTTTTTTCACATCCCACATAATACCCTCTTTTGTGGTACTTGTAGTATCAGAAATATGTAACACCTCCTTCATTGCCTTTAACGTGTGGCCCTAATAAGGAATACGTTTGTTTATTCACCGTCGACACTGGATTCAGTGTCCCTGTCTGTGTCTGTGTCGACCGACTAAAGTAAACGGGCGTTTTAAAACCCCTGACGGTGTTTTTGAGACGTCTGGACCGGTACTAATTGTTTGTCGGCCGTCTCATGTCGTCAACCGACCTTGCAGCGTGTTGACATTATCACGTAATTCCCTAAATAAGCCATCCATTCCGGTGTCGACTCCCTAGAGAGTGACATCACCATTACAGGCAATTGCTCCGCCTCCTCACCAACATCGTCCTCATACATGTCGACACACACGTACCGACACACAGCACACACACAGGGAATGCTCTGATAGAGGACAGGACCCACTAGCCCTTTGGAGAGACAGAGGGAGAGTTTACCAGCACACACCAAAAACGCTATAATTATATAGGGACAACCTTATATAAGTGTTTTCCCTTATAGCATCTTTTTTATATATTTCTAACGCCAAATTAGTGCCCCCCCTCTCTGTTTTAACCCTGTTTCTGTAGTGCAGTGCAGGGGAGAGCCTGGGAGCCTTCCCTCCAGCCTTTCTGTGAGGGAAAATGGTGCTGTGTGCTGAGGAGATAGGCCCCGCCCCTTTTTCGGCGGCCTCGTCTCCCGCTCTTAACGGATTCTGGCAGGGGTTAAATATCTCCATATAGCCTCCGGAGGCTATATGTGAGGTATTTTTAGCCAAAATAGGTATTCATTTGCCTCCCAGGGCGCCCCCCTCCCAGCGCCCTGCACCCTCAGTGACTGCCGTGTGAAGTGTGCTGAGAGGAAAATGGCGCACAGCTGCAGTGCTGTGCGCTACCTTTAGAAGACTGAGGAGTCTTCTGCCGCCGATTCTGGACCTCTTCTTACTTCAGCATCTGCAAGGGGGCCGGCGGCAAGGCTCCGGTGACCATCCAGGCTGTACCTGTGATCGTCCCTCTGGAGCTGATGTCCAGTAGCCAAGAAGCCAATCCATCCTGCACGCAGGTGAGTTCACTTCTTCTCCCCTAAGTCCCTCGTTGCAGTGATCCTGTTGCCAGCAGGACTCACTGTAAAATAAAAAACCTAAGCTAAACTTTTCTAAGCAGCTCTTTAGGAGAGCCACCTAGATTGCACCCTTCTCGGCCGGGCACAAAAATCTAACTGGCTTGGAGGAGGGTCATAGGGGGAGGAGCCAGTGCACACCACCTGATCGGAAAGCTTTACTTTTGTGCCCTGTCTCCTGCGGAGCCGCTATTCCCCATGGTCCTTTCAGGAACCCCAGCATCCACTAGGACGATAGAGAAAAGTCAATATTCATTCTAACTTTTACACTTATAAGCTATCAACTCTGCACCCACCACCCAGCGGTGCCGAGGATAACCCCTGGCCTTGGATGCGCTGGACTTCCCTCTTAATGTATGATTGCCATCACCTGTGGTGAAACACCTTTCTTATCCATTAACCTGTTCAAAACAGGTGCCTGCAATCATAAATTAAGAGAAAAGTCCAGGAGCAGAGCATTGTGTCCCTCCTGGAGAGAGTCATGTTGGGAGGTATGCAAATGAACAAAACTAATGACAGTATCTATCATTACAACCATATCAGCATAGACCTAATGCCTTGCAGACCAAGGGGTAAATGTAATAGCCTACGAACTGCAGGCATCAGCAATTTCCATGCGAGTGTTTCCGATGTTTTAAAGTAGCAATCATTAAAAGACAAAACCTACATCAGACAGACTGGCATGGAACCTGCTGATACCTGTTGTTCATAGGCTATTATCTTTACCCCCCTAGCTAATTTAGTTGTCACATGCAAGATATCAGGTCTGTAGAGCACAAGGAAATGCTAGTGATATCAAATGGTGACATCACCAGTATTTTCTGTGACCATGCACAAGCACACTGGTGCTTTTGTAATGTATGAATAGAACTTAGCTTTGGCCTTTTTAGTTGTGAACTTGTGTGCACATTAAATACAAATATTGTAATTTATAAACATTATCAGATTTATGGACAGGTGGAATGTAAAATATAAAATAATTTCCTTCACTTTGATGTCCCAATAAAAGATGCACAAATCTACACACCTTTTCCATACAACTCTTCCCATCTGTATAACAGAATAGTTGTGAGGTACAGCAACATTATGTATTTGTTGTTGTTCTTCTTTCAACGGTGATTTACTAAAGTTTATTTTTATTTCCTATTACAGTTACCTGTATTGAATTGTTTCATTGAACTTCATTTAAAAAAAAATACATTTCCATTTATTAATGAATTGATTCAGATTACTTCTATGGGAAAACAAGGTAGGGTGGTAGGAAATTGGGTAACAATTTTGAAGAATTTTGTTCTTGATGAAAATAATTCTGTTGATGCTTCTGCAGTTTTAATATTTCTCCAAATTGTATTGTCCATTCCTATATTTTTATGGGATGGTATCGGGAACTTGGTGCTTGTGACGCCGGCAGTCAGAAGAACGACAGCAGCATCCCGATGCGCAGAACCCTGACACCTGTTAGGTATGTTTTCTAACTCTCCCCTTCTAATTTTCTAACCCTAACCCTCCCTATCCACAGCCTAACCCTTTCCCTCTGCAGCCTATCCCTAACCCTTCCCGCTTAGTGCCTAACCCTCCCTCCCCGCAGCCTAACCCTTCCCCCTTAGTGCCTAACCCTAACCCTACCTTTTTAGTGCCTATCCCTAACTCACCCTCCCCGCAGCCTAACTGTATTGCCCCCCCCCCCCTCCCCCGGCAGCCTAATCCTACTCGTCCTTCTAGTTCCTAAACCTAACCTCCCCCCGTAGCCTAGCTCTAACCCTCCACCGCATACTTATCATCGAGATGCCGGCAGTCAGGATTCTGGCGCCAGAATGTCGGGATCCCAGCATCGGTATTCCGACTGCCGGCATCCCGAACGCTGGGATGCTAACCAGATCCCATTATTGATAATTGAATGCCATATTTAAAGGGGGAAACTATTAGTTGTGTTGCTGCACCTCTGCCGAGGTCACACAGTACTGAGAGAATCTGACTTTGTTTGATCATCTTATGTGCTCTCACTAAGGGGTCTATTCATGAATCAGTGAAAAGTGTGGAGAAGTGAGCATCTGGAGAAGTTGCACATGGCAACCAATCAGCTGCTCCGTACAATTGTATAGTATGGAAATTATAAATGTTACTTCAATGCTGATTGTTTGCCATGGGCAACTTCCCCACTAGCTCACTTCTCCACACTTTTCACTGCTTCATGAATAGACCCCTAAGTGCATAAAAATAAAGCCACAAACTAACATATCACTGTCTGCACAGGTGGATAGTCATATACGATCTTGTCTATACTATTAATCATTCTCTACACTTATCATAGTAATTCATTGATCAATCGCATTAAGTCCCAGTTTATTTCCATGTGCTGTTCAAGGCAAAATCAGTTTTTCACTGCAGAGTGCTGACCCCTAGTGACTTTCTATAGAACTGCTGACTGCAGAAAGTATATTGTACTATGATGACCCAGGGAATTTGTTAATGTAGCAGTTACAGTATGGGCAATTCAACAACTTTTCAGCAGGAAATATTATTTGCGCAAAGTAAGCAAACACTGGTTTCATACAGACATGGAAAATGTCCTGACACACAATAAAGGCGAATAAATACAATACAGCAAAATCATTCTGTCACTTAAAATGCTAAAATCAAATGTGTCCAAACAGCACTTATATTACTGCACTTCGTGTACATAAAGTGTAAGCAGAACTACGCAGATGGGAACTGAATGCCATTGCTGTACATATTTTGGAAGAGTTATTATATTTTTAATGTGATCACTGAGATGACATCAGCACACAATATTGGTTGCTATAGGTTTGAAAAACTGACAGAAGGACTCATTTACTAATTTTGTATTTAGGTATAAAATTTGTACTGAATGTGCAAATCTCGCTCTAGTGCAAGATAGATTCTAGATTTAAACTAAGAAACACTGACTGGGGACCTCATCATTGTTCATTTCACCTGCATGTCTTTTTCCAGTCATACTGTATGTCAGATGTGCAACTTTTGTATAAGAGTAGGGGCTGGAATAATTGTGAAGACACAGGCAGTGGGTATTCAGACGTGACTAAAGTACACAAGGGTGTGGTGTGTAGGGTATCCGGTTGATAGATAGACAGTGTCTAGTTAGACAGTCAATAGATAGACACCATGGGGTCGATTCTATTCGGCAACTAATGAATAGCGCCGGGAATTAGCTCCCGACGCTATTCAATTCAGCAACTAGTTACGTCGGCGATGGCCCGTTCTCGCCGACAAAACAGGTTGAATTGTCGGGAGAACGGGCATTCTCCGACTTAACTCCCCGGCGCGAGGCTGATTCCCGACAGAATCAGCCTCGCGCCGGCCGCGAGGCAGCACTTTTGTCGGGTTTCTCTTCTCATCCCCCGGGGATGAGAGAAGAATTCCCGACAATTGCAGGTAATTAGTTGCTGAATTGAATAGCGTCGGGAGCTAATTCCCGACGCTATTCATTAGTTGCCGAATAGAATCGACCCCCATATGTTAGACAGACATAGGTCGACAGGGTCAAAAGGTCGACAGGATCAAAAGGTCGACATGAAAAAGGTAGACAGTATAAAAGGTCGACAGGGTCAAAAGGTCGACATGAAAATGGTCGACATAAAAAGATAGACAATTTTTTTTTTACATTTAACATGCTTTTGGACTATTTCATACCTTCTCTATCCATGTCGGCATAGAGTTGGTTATAAACCTTGTGGCGAGCGCAGCGAGACACCGAGCCCGAAGCGCGGCGAGTGAAGCGAGCCCCGCAAGGGTATGCCTTTTTACAATTGGGATCAGAGATGAGAAAACTATCCACACAAACCACAAAAATGCAAAAACATGGTGTCTACTTTTTCATGTTGACCATTTGACCATGTCGACCTTTTGACCCTGACGACCTTTTGTACTGTCTACCTTTTTCATGTCGACCTTTTGACCTTGTCGACCTAATGTCTGTCTAACATATGGTGTCTATCTATTGACTGTCTAACTAGACACTATCTATCTTTTATACCACACCCGGTGTGTAGGCATGTATTCAATAAGCTAATTGCAACTAACATGGTGCAGCATAGAGTTGCAAAGGTAGCGGGCTGGAGGAGTCTGATTGGCGGGTGCTATAACCCTGGTTGCACACTGATGATAATAATTACTGTCTGACTGTTGACTCTCCTGGAATGGCCAGGAGGATCCTGAAACTCAGGTGGACTTTACTGCCGCCCGGAAGAGTGAGCAAGTCTCCTGTATATGGCTGCCAACCAGCTGCCCACTTGCCAAGTTAAGCGACAGTACCCTGCGGGCAATGGTACAATGTGCACTGAATTGTGTCATTGTAGCCATGCCCCTACTTTACAATGCCAGCAATATCAGCATTGTATAGTGTGGCCAATATGATGTGATCGCACAGCCACGCCCCCATATAGCCTCCTTAGCTGCGTCACGCCACAACAACATCGCTTATGTAAAATCACGCCCCCTGCACCGCCATCCTCTGAGACGATCTGGAGGGGCAGCCATAAAGTTTGCAGCAATGCTGTACACTACAGCGCACACTCTCCTGAGTGTGAGGTCTGCACATATGTTTTAAAGTGTAATAATAAAAAATAAAATTTTGGATTTGTTTGCTTCACATTTCAGCTGCTCCAAGCCACTAGTGTGCTTATAATCTGCACAGTTCAGAGCTGCGCCAAACATTGGGATGCACGTGAACAAAGCGCACTTGAATAAAGCGCACCAACCAACCAGTACAAAAACAATAGATATATATTTTTTATGTTTCTATTTTTAAACTTGCAGCTCAGTTCGAACTGTGCAGATCACATAGCTTATAGATGCATGTGAACAAAGTCCACTTGAGTAAATCACAGCCAATACAGCAGAGAATAGCGCAATACACAGTAGTGTACAGCATGCCCCTGTATGCACAGTCACTATACTGCACAGCCAAAATTAGTCTGGAATCTCTGGATGGACACAGCAAAGCCTAAACAGCGGAGTACAGGGCAGTGTGCCCCTCTATACAGACACTATTCAGCACAGCCACAATTAGTCTGGAATCTCTGGATGGACACAGCACAGCCTAAACAGCGGAGTACAGGGCAGTGTGCCCCTCTATACAGAGTTACAGACACTATTCAGCACAGCCACAATTAGTCTGGAATCTCTGGATGGACACAGCACAGCCTAAACAGCAGTGTGCAGCACAGTGTGCCACTCTATACCAGGCATTCACAATCACGGTCCTCAAGGCACACTAACAGTGCAGGTTTTAGTGATATCCAGGCTTCAGCACAGGTGACTTAATTAGTAGCTCGGTTATTTTGATTTAACCATCTGTGCTGCAGCCTGGATATCACTAAAACCTGCACTGTTGGTGTGCCTTGAGGACCGTGGTTGGAAATGCCTGCTCTATACAGTCACTATACTGCACAGCCACAATTAGTCTGGAGTTATTGGATGGACACAGCACAGTCTAAACAGCAGAGTACAGGGCATACTTGCCTACCTGACCCTCTCCATGAGGGAGAAAATGCTCTGTTCCTGGACTTTCCTGGTAATGTATGATTGCCATCACCTGTGGTGAGCTAGTTAATTGATAAGAAAGGTGTTTCACCACAGGTGATGGCAATCATACATTACCAGGAAAGTCCAGGAACAGAGCATTTTCTCCCTCATGGAGAGGGTCAGGTAGGCAAGTATGGTACAGGGGAGTGTGCCCCTCTATACAGTCACTATACTGCACAGCCACAATTAGTCTGGAGTCTCTGGATGAACATAGGACAGCCTAAACAGCGGAATACAGTGCAGCGTGCCCCTATATACAGTCACTATACTGCATGCACAGTGCACAGCCACAGTTAGCCTGGAGTCTCTGGATGGACACAGCACAGCCTAAACAGCAGAGTACAGTGCAGCGTGCCCCTATATATAGTCACTATTTACTGGCTGCAAAGCCACAATTAGGAAACTCTAGATGGACACAGCACAGCTTAAATAGCAGAGTATTACACAGCATTCGATAGTGTACATTGAGTGAAATGGGGCAGAGTCTCGGCCGTGGTGCCTTATCCAAGTCCAATGAGAATCTGACGCTGGGAAGATGATGTGGAATCCGACTGTGGCAGGAACACCCGAGCTGCGGCTTGGGTGCGCTCGAATCCCAATGTTAGGAGCAGATCGGATTATGTGGAATCCGAATTGCTCATCTTTAGTAGCATGAATGGTCCTCAAGTAACAAACGGTGGGCTTATCATGTGTATTTTGAGTGGTCCAAAATAAGGACAGTCTTCACAAGTAGAGTTTGTGTATAGATAGAGGTTTCTTCATCACTCTTGACGTGGATATAGGATACAGGTCTCTATAGGATTCAGGTCTCTATAGCTTGAAGATAGATATAGTATACAGGTCTCTATAGCTTGAAGTGGATATAGGATACAGGTCTCTAAATGGCATGCAATCTAGAGAGCTTTATCTTATATCCTCTTCAAGCAGTTAAGATAGAAAGAAACCTTTATGTGAACGTATCTCACTTATGTTAAGTGAGTGTCAAGAGGAATTTTGCGGATATCATTCAAACACCAGTTTATGCAATCTCATCTACTGTTCTTTCTTATTCCCGAGAGGATCTAATACTAGGATGGAGGCAATATCTTAAGATGGGATGTAGTTATGTGGCCGGTGGTCAGGAGACCGCCGGTCACAATACCGCCCCGTACAACCCACTCACTCGGCCAACAAGAATCCTTAATTTTTAATCTATCTAACAGATCCTTCTCTGAAGTGGAACTGAGGGTACTGGAGAAGGGCCTTTCTTTCGTGCTCACCAACCCGTTTAACAACTTCCAGTGGCAAATTGACTTACACCGCTTCTCCCGCAAATTGAGGTTGCAGGAGTATTTTCAAAACTCCAGTACACAAGAGAATGTGAGTACGTCTGCACACGATACATTTTATTACACCCGTCACAAATCTATGTTTAACCCCCCCGTCAACCAATCCCTCCATCGAATCGTTCACAAGACTTTTGAACGACTCGGTCATAAAATATACGGCAGCCTCACCGACGCTACATCAGAACCTTACTCGGGCTGAACGGACAGCTTTAAAACAGCTGGGAGCCCACCGAGATGTCATTTTCCGCCCAGCGGATAAGGGGGGAGGTTTAGTTATCCTCAACCTCTCCGACTACATCAAAGAAATTGAGGGTCAATTGGCAGAGACTGACACATACGAGGAATTGGCACACGACCCATCCGTTGAATACCAACAGGAACTGGCACACCTCCTGGAACAGGCCAAAGCAAGCGGTCAAATATCCAGCAAACTATGTGATGCACTCAAACAGGAACATCCACTAGTGCCGATCTTCTTTGTGGTACCCAAGATCCACAAGAGTGCTACAGCACCTCCGGGTAGGCCGATAATAGCAGCTAGAGACTCCATCTTCCAGCCCATCTCGATGTTCCTTGATGGGATACTGCAACCTCTGATCTTGAAACATCATAATTTCATTAAAGATACCACCAGCTTTTTGGAGCGGATTAACAGCATCGGACAGGTCCCCCCTGGGACATTAATTTGTGTTATTGATGTAAAAAGCCTGTACACAAGCATCCCGCACGAAGCAGGTTTGCACGCCATGAAAAAGTTTCTAATTGAAGAGAAGATGGAAGCCCTTGACATAGGCCTCTTTATGCAGCTGCTAGCGATGACCTTGGAAAGAAATTACTTCATGTTTAACGGCAAATTCTTTCGCCAGAAGACCGGGTGTGCGATGGGGAGCAATGTCTCCCCATCGTTCGCTAATGTCTTTATGTTCCAGGAGGAGCAGGCAGTTTTCTTTGACGATAGGGCCATAGCCCAACATATACTGATGTTTACCAGGTACATAGACGATTTGTTCTTACTATGGACCGGTGAAGCTGGGATGTTTGAGCAGTTGATGGTGGATGTCAATAACAGGCCTTCCACGATTAAGTACACTTATGCAATAAGTGGGGAGTCTCTCAACTACCTGGACGTAAGAGTGACCATCAAGGGTGGCAAATTGATTACAAGTCTATATTCCAAGCCATCGGACAAGAACGTCCTACTGAGAGCCAATAGCCACCATCCGGGACCACTTAAAGATGGGCTCCCAAGGTCACAAATGATAAGAGCCTCTAGGATCATCAGCGACCGGTCCAGTCTGGATCAAGAACTAGAGCTTATGGTTACAAAATTTGTCCAGAGGGGATACGATTATCATAAATTACAACAGCAGAAAGCAGAAGTCATGTCGATACCAAGGGAAACCCTACTTAAACCGGCCGTGCGGAGTGCTAAGGCGGTGATTACATTTGTTAATACCTTCAATACAGCTAGCCCGGTAATCCAGAGAGCAACAAGGGCCTTATGGCCAATTGTAGCTTCGGGTAAAAAGCTTCCAACATTTAAGGACAGACGCCCCATGCTATGTTACTCAAGGGGTAAAAGTATAAAGGATATCATTGTACACTCTGATATCACAGGATTTCAAAACGAGGTTGAAAGGCCCACCTCGTTCCTAACCAAACCCCCTGGGTGTTACAGGTTCCTTAAATGCACAACGTGCAGCAGTATGATAGTAGGGTCCTCATTTAAGCATCCCCACAAGGAGAGGACATTCCAGATCAGACACGTGGTGACATGCACGACAACTCACATTGTATACCTGTTGTCATGCCCATGTCATTTAGTCTATGTGGGAAAATCCATCAGGACCTTCAGAGAGAGGATGGCCCTGCACAGGTCTGCGATCAAACAGGCATTGGCCGGTAAACCTTCTGAACAACCCATAGCACGCCATTTTGCACTGATGGGACACTCGCTTAACGACATAAAACATCAAATTATAGACCATGTTCCTCGAAGCATCCGAGGAGGGGATCGGGATCGCAAGCTTCTACATATTGAATCCAAGTGGATCCATGAACTTGGCACAATAAGTCCAGGTGGACTGAATGAGAAATTCTCGTGGAATATCTTTATATAAAAGTGGTCATGGACTGTACCGATGCCCCTTGCCCACCCTCTCCTTTCCCTTCCCCCTTTTTTCCTCCTTCCCTCCCCGCCCTCTCTTACGTTGGCTACCTGTATGCTTTGATTACACTTTTTCATGCATTTAAATCCTCGAGTGCCGCTGTCTTCTTTTGGAATCTGCAAGTTTGTCTCAGAAGGCACCGGGGTAAAAGAGCAAGCCAGGAGAGTGCCGGTCCATTCTACAATATATATATATATATATATATATATATATATGTATAATCAAAAAAGAAAGGACAAGCGCCTGATGGTGCAGTAACTTCTCACTTCTTTCAGTGACTGATTGCAGGGGTGTATCTTCCTGTTGGCAAGGATGGCACTTGCCAGGGGCGCCGGCCAAGAGGGGGGCGCTGCCCGGCAGTGCCACCCGCACCAGGGGCTAGAATGACATAGTAGTTCTCACTGAGGGGGTAATTCTGAGTTGATCGCAGCAGGAAATTTTTTAGTTGTTGGGGAAAACCATGTGCACTGCAGGGGAGGCAGATATAACATGTGCAGAGAGAGATAGATTTGGGTGTGGTGAGTTAAATCTGCAATCTGAATTGCAGTGTAAAAATAAAGCAGCCAGTATTTACCCTGCACAGAAACAAAATAGCCCACCCAAATCTAACTCCCTCTGCAAATGTTATATCTGCCCCCCCCCCCCCTGCAGTGCACATGGTTTTGCCCAACTGCTAAAAAATTTCCTGCTGCGATCAACTTGGAATTACCCCCTGAGTACATCCCTTAGCAGTGCTCATCCACTGTCGGACTCTCAGAAGCGTATTTCACTCTGACACTCTCTGTGACTACAGTCACAATGATGGTGAATATAGCCGGGGAGTGGGGCACTTCCAGGTACGGGGAGGGGCGAGGCACCTCCTCTTCCTTATCTGCTCCCCTTCTCATTGGTCCCACTTGGTCTGTCACCAAACAGCAGCCACTACAACCAGCACCAGTCAGCAGTGAGCATGAGCATACCTGTACATTTTGGGGGTAATTCCAAGTTGATCGCAGCAGGATTTTTTTTAGCAGTTGGGCAAAACCATGTGCACTGCAGGGAAGGCAGATATAACATGTGCAGATAGAGTTAGATTTGGGTGGGTTATTTTGTTTCTGTGCAGGGTAAATACTGGCTGCTTTATTTTTATACTGCAATTTAGATTGCAGATTGAACTCACCACACCCAAATCTCTCTCTCTCTGCACATGTTATATCTGCCCCCCCTGCAGTGCACATGGTTTTGCCCAACTGCTAAAAAAAATCCTGCTGCGATCAACTTGGAATTACCCCCTTTGTGCGGTACCGTAGCTGCACTGCATGGTCTATCCTGGCAGTCTGGATCACAGCTTACAAAGAGCTCTGTATGGAGAGGTATCTAGACCAGTGACTGCCTGTCCAGCTGTGTTGAGACTACAAGTCCCAGCACACCTTGTCAGCTGGATTTACTGGGACATGTAGTGCCATCACACCTAGAGAGGGGTTTTTAACTCTATGCATGTGTGCATATATCCCCTCGGTGTCCCTGTCCTCACCCTCCTTGTAATTCCCCCATAGTGTCACTGCCCGCACCATCCCTGTAACTGCCCCCTCAGTGACCCTGCCCATACATTCATGTAATTCCCTCTCAGTGTCCCTGCCCACACCCTTCCCATAATTCCCCCTCAGTATCCCTGCCCACATCCTCCCTGTAATTCCCTCTCAGTGTCCCTACCCGCAACCTAACCGTAATTCCCCCTCAGTATCCCTGCCCGCACCCTCCCCGTAGTTCCCTCTCAGTGTTCCTACCCACACCATAACCGTAATTCCCTCTCAGTGTCCCTACCCGCACCCTCCTCGTAATTCCCTCTCAGTATCCCTGCTTGCACCCTCCTCGTAATTCCCTCTGTGTCCCTGCCTGCACCCTATCCGTAATTCCTCCTCAGTGTCCCTACCAGAACCCTAACCATAATTCCCCCTCAGTCTCCCTGCCTGCACACTCCTCATAATTCCCCCTCAGTGTCCCTACCAGCATCCTCCCCTTAATTCCCCCTCAGTCTCCCTGCCTGCACACTCCTCGTAATTCCCCCTCAGTCTCCCTGCCTGCACACTCCTCGTAATTCGCCCTCAGTGTCCCTGCCTGCACACTCCTGTAATTCCCCCTCAGTCTCCCTGCCTGCACACTCCTCGTAATTCCCCCTCAGTCTCCCTGCCTGCACACTCCTCGTAATTCCCCCTCAGTGTCCCTGCCTGCACACTCCTGTAATTCCCCCTCAGTGTCCCTGCCTGCACACTCCTGTAATTGCCCCTCAGTGTCCCTGCCTGCATCCTCCTCATAATTCGCCCTCAGTCTCCCTGCCTGCACACTCCTCGTAATTCCCCCTCAGTCTCCCTGCCTGCACACTCCTCGTAATTCCCCCTCAGTGTCCCTGCCTGCACACTCCTGTAATTCCCCCTCAGTGTCCCTGCCCGCACACTCCTGTAATTGCCCCTCAGTGTCCCTGCCTACACTCTCCCTGTAATTGCCCTTCAGTGTCCCTGACCTCAGGCTCCCTGTAAGCCCTCCACCTCATTGTCCTTACCCGCACCCTCCCTGTAATTCTCTCTCAATGTCCCTGACCTCAGCCTATCTGTGACTCCCCCCTCTGTGTCCCTGGGTGGGGGGTGCCAATTCCTTACTTTGCCAGGGGCGCTCAGACACCTAGATACACCCCTGATCTCAGATCTCGCTTTTTTTCTTTGTAACCTGCTCCCTCCTCTGCATCCTCTTGATTTTCTTCCCTTGTTCTCTTTGGGGTGTCTACTCTGAGGACTTCGTATCATGTATATTTATTTTTATTTTATTTTCTTATTATTTTTTTACGAATCAGGTCTGCTGTGTTTAAATATATTATCTATGCCATACACTGTTATATATTTATAAGAGAGCCAACGTTGTTATAAATGTTCTATTCTATTATGTAATTTGATACTGATTTTAGACAGCTGCTCACTTTGAGCTTGACAGAGTTTAAAAACCGGACATTCTGGAGGCAGGAATTCACCTTTGAAAAAGTCACGTTCGGACCCGCCTTCTCCACACACCTTGCTCAGGTGTCTCACGCTGGTGCTACTCCATCACACCCAGACGGGTACATCTTGGACTGCTATCCCGCCTACAACGGCGGTCACCATTTATGCCGCTTCAGCCAGTCCTCTAATACACGGCGATACATCATCTCTCTGCTGCATAGCTTTTGTGGGCAACGCAGGACATCCGACCGGGGACGCCCGGTACGCTGACCAGGCCACCTGAGAGTACTTACAACTGAACGGTAATTGGTGATACACAGTCATTCTACCTGGGAGTTCACACATTGCACCCATTGTTCTTTCTTGTGCACAATCAGCAATATATATTGGCAGCTGTGGAACATGGACTCTAGCTTTATATTATAGCTACAGTCTAGTAGAATTCTTCCATCTGTCAGACATCCTGATACAAGCTTTGTGGGTTATTTTAAATTCTTATTGTTCTGAACTGGTATTATTATAAATTTATACTAATTTCTCATTATGTAATACATTTTTAAATGATAAACGCTGGCTCTCTCTAATCATTATTTCTGACATTCAGCACAGCCGTTTTTTCTTGTTATCTCTCCCATTACATCACGACACATAGTTGTTAGGCAAGCACAGTCTCTCAGAAATTTGCTTTTATTACACACGTATACTGTATGTTATATTTCCTATGTTGAGGCGCTTTTTCAGCAGTCAGTTTATTCACATATGCTACAGTACTATTGTCTCCTGGTGTAAAGCAGGCACATATGCTCTCCTTGCTGAGTTGGACAAATCTTACAAACACATCTAGGTCTGCAAGCTAAGCATGTATGGGGCGCATTTACTTTTACAATTTACCAAATTTACCAATTTTTTGCAAATTCCATCAAGCTCAGCATTAGCTCTATAGTTAGTAAAGTAGTGATGGGTATCTTTATCAATATGACCCTTTGCCCCATTCTAGAATTTCTTACCTGACTCCACTAGCCACTATGTGGTTTTGGGCAAGACACTACGCAGCCACCAACCTTTTACATTGGATCATGGCACGATAGATTACCATGTATCCTTGCATGCTATAACCTGATTATTCGCATCTAGCTTAGCGATCACCAGGGGTAAAAGTGTGTGTGTGTGTGGGGGGGGGGGGGGGGGGGTGTGAGGTGGAACTGAGTTCCACCACCTATAATGGTAGGAGGAACTAGTTCCACCACCTCCATTTTCCTGCACAGTAATTCCAACAGAAAAACCTGACCCATCACCTACATCAATAGATGTTACAGGCTGCGCTAGTGTTCCTGATGAGCTGGAGCCACCTCCTTCTTACTCAGATCCTGGTGGCTCCATGGTCCTCCTCCATTTACAGCCCACCCCTCCTGGTTCTCACATACGCTGTGTCTATTGGACAGCATTCATCCCCTCCTCAGGTCCAAGTGGCTTCATGTTCTAGTACGGCATATGTTATGTCATGTTGTCACCGCTGCTGAAGTAAAGAGAGCAGGCTCTGTGCATCTTGAAGACAAGATGAGGGGACTGAAGGGACAAGAGAGTGGGGAAGCTGTTTATAAGGGGCACTACTGTGGGCAATATGTATATAAGCACCACTACTGTGGTCATTATGTGTAAGGGGCTTTACTATTGTGGGAATTGTGTATAAGTGGCACTACTGTGGGCATTGTATATAAGGAGCACTACTGTGTGGCATAACATGTATAGAGGGTACCATGGTGTAGTGCAATGTGAATAAAGGGCACTACTAAGTGACATAACCTGAATAAGGGGCATTACTATGTGGTGTAATGTGAATAAGATTGTGCCCCTGTGTCAACAGAAAATAAAAATTAGCTCCCAATCTGTCTCCTTTAATCCCTTTATTCCATAATCCGGATTTCCCTCCAGGCTTGAATCGATCAGCTTTTCCGCGCTGGAAGAAGGGTAATATTCTATATCTAAATGATTACTAAATATACTGGCTTCCCACAATTTTCCCAAATTCCCAAATTCAGGAACAGACTGAGTTTCCCTCTGTAAATTTTTACCAATATTTACAAATAAGACATTTCCACTCTAAGTTGGGAGATCTTCTTATTCAAAGGCCACTTACAGACTTTGAGACACTTTGTTGGAGGCGCTCCTCAACCAAAGGCTTAATATCCACTCTGTTGGTTGGGGAGACATCTACCACAGGGGACTGTCACAAAATTGCCTGGGGGAAGGATTTGGGCTCTGACCTGACTCTTGAAGAGTGGTCAGAAATTTGGGACAATGCTGCCTCTAGCTCAATATGTGTCAAAATTAAAGAAAACGTATACAAATTGGTCTATAAGTGGTATTATGTACCCTCCCAGCTGCAAGCTAGGTCTCCAGGTGTTCTGAAGAGGGTACATTTATGCATATCTGGTGGCAATGCCCTAAGATCACTAAACTCTGGAAATAAATTGTATTCCTCATTTCCACAGTTCTTGAGGTCCCCGTTTCCCTATGACTCTAAATATTTCCTTCTCCCACTGGGGTTTGTTGATCTGACTAGATATCAAAACAAGAAAAAAGAAGAAAAGTGACTGATTGCGCTATTTCTCCAGGTGCGTATATGAATAAAAAACACGTGTTTTTCACTTCTCTGGTGTTTATTTTAGTACAAACGTTATATCTCATACAACAATATAATAAAAAAAAAAAAATTATTAAAAAAAAAAAATTAAGTATGCATACTCATTAGGGGCACATTCTAAAAAATTATATTATAATAATAAAAATGATGATATTTCTCTGTTTTAGACATCCAGTGCTCAAATCTATCAGAGACAATTAATAGTTACACTCCTGGATTAAAATGCAACATGATTTATGTATCCACAACGTTTAAACGGTGATTTTCCAAGGTGAAAACTCAGTTCTCTGTTTAAAGACACAGTTTCCACAACATTGAATATTGCTTATCTTCGTTGTATTAGAACTCAGTCTTTAGCATAGGACCACAGTTCTCATTCATATAATTGCAAAGTCCATGGACTGACAGTTTCTAAATTGAGCCGCTTACCACCGTGTCCGTGGATGCAGACGTGATGGGGAGATCCTCGCCGTGCACAGCGATGCTGGTTTGCTTTCCTTCTCCCCGTCCGTCCTCCGTGGTGGTAGCGGTGCTGGATGGTTTCTAACCCTCAACGTGAGTGGGGCCGCTTGTATGTGGACAATTTTCAGAATAGACTCTCCACAAACAATGTCGCTGATCACTTGGCAGGGTGAAAGGCAATTCTCTAACGCGTTTCGCACACAGGTGCTTCCTCAAAGAGTAATGTACTTTCAAATTCCAAGGCTTTATATACCTGACCACCCTGATTGATGTTCCTCCCATTGGTCCAGATTGAATCACAGGTGCATTCTATTTCTAATTTTCTGCTATGTGCACTTTGCTCTAATTGCTACAACTGGAGCACTGATCGTTATTATCAATTCTATTAAAAAATGCATACGTTTGATATAGAGAATATATATATGTGTCCATCAAGGAGAAATATTCTTAGTTACTCATATACCACATTCCGAATTGACAGATAAATTAAACAAATGGATAAATAAATAAATAAAACAAAATTATAATTAAACATCCACCGCTTTAGAGAATTGCCTTTCACCCTGCCAAGTGATCAGCGACATTGTTTGGGATCAACCCTGCCGGATTGGGAGCTAAGGACAACCAACGAGACCTCCTACACACCTGCCGCTCCAGCTGAACTGCAATCAAAGGAGACGCGGCTAGCAAGGTGGAGAGTCTATTCTGAAAATTGTCCACATACAAGCGGCCCCACTCACGTTGAGGGTTAGAAACCATCCAGCACCGCTACCACCACGGAGGACGGACGGGGAGAAGGAAAGCAAACCAGCATCGCTGTGCACGGCGAGGATCTCCCCATCACGTCTGCATCCACGGACACGGTGGTAAGCGGCTCAATTTAGAAACTGTCAGTCCATGGACTTTGCAATTATATGAATGAGAACTGTGGTCCTATGTTAAAGACTGAGTTCTAATACAACGAAGATAAGCAATATTCAATGTTGTGGAAACTGTGTCTTTAAACAGAGAACTGAGTTTTCACCTTGGAAAATCACCGTTTAAACGTTGTGGATACATAAATTATGTTGCATTTTAATCCAGGAGTGTAACTATTAATTGTCTCTGATAGATTTGAGCACTGGATGTCTAAAACAGAGAAATATCATCATTTTTATTATTATAAAATAATTTTTTAGAATGTGCCCCTAATGAGTATGCATACTTAATTTTTTTTTTAATAATTTTTTTTTTTATTATATTGTTGTATGAGATATAACGTTTGTACTAAAATAAACACCAGAGAAGTGAAAAACACGTGTTTTTATTCATATACGCATGTGGAGAAATAGCGCAATCAGTCACTTTTCTTCTTTTTTCTTGTGTAGCTTCTTGATCAGTGTTTTGATCAAGTTTTAGCTGTACGTACACAGGTACAGCTGGACAAAGATTGCAGCTCTAAATTTATAAATCTCAAATTAAGAGTAAATAATACAATTAACAAATTAGCGCCTGGATCAGGGTTGTTTTTTCTGGTTTTAGATATCAAAACAAACTGGCACGACATATTATAAATGCTACAACATGTCAAATAGCAGCTGATTGGAAGAAGACCTCTTCTCCATCCTTAAACTCTGTTATGTCCTGTATTTGGTTTAATTATAGGATGGAATATATGATGAGCATAATTAGAAACTCTGCCAAATCTTTTGATCAAGTTTGGAGCCCTTGGTTGTCCGGGTAAATGAGTTCCACCACCTCTCCAGGACCACTTTTAGCCCTGACAGTCCCATACATATAAAATACGGGAAAACTGTTTTTACATCAGGACTGGTTTGAAAATCTAGGGTCAGCTGAAAAGTTTAGGAGCCAGATAGTAGTGAAACTTCTGAGTTGTGAGCCCAGGTGCAAAAACTTTAATTCGAGCTCACCTCTTCCCAGAGGCGTAACTAGGGTTTTTGGAGCCCAGGGCAAAATGAAGAGTGCCCCCCCCCCCCCCCCCAAAAAAAAAAAAAAAGAACCCCCCCCCTGTAAAATCACCTAGGAAAAATGGGCGTGACCATGCACCAGAAGGGTCGTGGACAAATACCAGAAGGGGCATGGCCACTGAAAATGGGGCCTGCCAACATGACTATCACCTACCCCAGGGGTGGGCAATTATTTCAGCTGAGGGGCCACTTGACATTTCCTGTCAGTATCCGAGGGCCACATACAAAATAGCAGCTCGCCCCACTTATAGGGACGTGGCTTCATGTGGAAGGGGTGTGGGCAAAAAATAATACAGATTCATATTAGGCTGCACAATAGTCTCCATTATTCAAATTGCGCCATCCAGTGCCACTTACACACATTACACCAGGTAGAGCCCCTTTTAGACACATTACGGCAGGTAGAGAGCCTTTTTACACATTAACATTTTATTTAGGATAATTATTGTGCAGCAAGCAAATTATCCAGTGTCTTATGGCCCCTGGGGAAAGGTGTGACACGGTGACAGAACACGGTGGGGGTGACACGGTGACAGAACACGGTGGGGGTGACGCGGTGACAGAACACGGTGGGGGTGACACGGTGACAGAACACGGTGGGGATGACAGAACACGGGGGGTGTGACACAGTGACAGAACACGGTGGGGGTGACACGGTGACAGAACATGGGGGGGTGACACGGTGACAGAACACGGGGAGGGGGGGTGACAGTGACAGAACACGGGTGTGTGACACGGTGACAGAACACGGTGGGGGTGACACGGTGACAGAACACGGGGAGAGGGGGTGACAGTGACAGAACACGGGTGTGTGACACAGTGACAGAAAACGGTGGGGGTGACACAGTGACAGAACACGGGGAGGGGGGGTGACAGTGACAGAACACGTATGTGTGACACGGTGACAGAACACGGGGGGTGTGACACAGTGAAAGAACACGGGGAGGGGGGGTGACAGTGACAGAACATGGTGGGGGTGACACGGTGACAGAACACGGGGAGGGGGGTGACAGTGACAGAACACGGGGGGTGTGACACAGTGACAGAACACGGTGGGGGTGACAGTGACAGAACACGGATGTGTGACACGGTGACAGAACACGGGGGGTGTGACACAGTGAAAGAACACGGGGAGGGGGGGTGACAGAACACGGTGGGGGTGACAGTGACAGAACACGGGGGGGTGACATGGTGACAGAACATGGTGGGGTTGACAGCGACAGAACACGGGAGGTGACACAGTGACAGAACACGGGGGGTGTGACATAGTGACAGAACACGGAGGGTGTGACATAGTGACAGAACACGGGGGGGTGACAGTGACAGAACACGGGGGGGTGACACAGTGACAGAACACGGGGGGGTGACACAGTGACAGAACACGGGGGGGGGTGACATAGTGACAGAACATGGGGGTGACATGGTGACAGAACACGGGAGGGGTTGGTACAGCGAGAGCTAAAGATCTCTCCCTTAAACCTAAAAACAGTCTGACGCCACTGCCCGCTCACTATCACACACACACACACACACACACACACACACACACACACACACACACACACACACACACACACACACACACACACACACACACACACACACACTTTCTTTCACTTTTCCCATTAACTTACTGATCTGGCTGGCAGTGGCAGGAAGGATGTATCTGTAGCAGTCTGGCTCTTGTCCCGTGTAGCTCCGCCCCCTGAGGTCCCGTGTAGCCCCGCCCCCTCATTGGCATGTAGCCCCGCCCCCATCTCGGCTGAACACAGCCGTTGTCACTGGGGACTCTGGAGGAGGCTGCTACAACGCAGCAGCAGGAGCAGCAGGGGAGAGAGGCGCCACTGGCAGCTTGGAGGTACTGCAGTGCAGAGCAATGACAAGCAGCTCAGCCGGTCGGGCCGCTTATCATTGCCCGCTGGTGGGAGGCAGTGAGCCGGGCAGGATCGGTTTGTGGGCCACATCCGGCCCGTGGGCCGTATTTTGCCCACCCCTAACCTACCCCCTGTGTCGCCTCTCAGCACACTATCACCTCCCCCCTGCATTGTCTCTCAGCACACTATTACCTACCCCTTGTGTCGTCTCTCAGCACACTTTTACCTACCCCTTGTGTCGTCTCTCAGCACACCTTCATTAAATTTTTGCACATTACGGCAGTAGAGATCCCTATTTACACAGTACACAGGTAGAGTCCCCTTTTTACACAGTACACAGGCAGAGTCCCCTTTTTACACAGTACGCAGGCAGAGTCCCCTTTCTACAAAGTACACACAGTGCCCCACAGTGCCATTGTCCCACAGTGCTAAATACACATTGCCCCACAGTGCCATATACACAAATGCCCCACAGTGCCAGATACACAAATGCCCCACAGTGCCAGATACATATTACCCCACAGTGCCATATACATATTACCCCACAGTGCCAGATATACATTGCCCCACAGTGCCAGATACATATTACCCCACAGTGCCCATAGGCGTGCGCAGAACATTTTATTAGGGGGAGCACCGTCGCAGGGATGTGTTTAGCACCACCTACTGGGCGTGTCTAGCACCACCTATTGGGCATGTCTAGCACCACCTACTGGCACTCAAAGCAATATAAATCACATACCACAAGGGGCGTGACCACTGCAAATGTGAGCGTGTCAACATGACACACCACCTGTTTCTCGTCACTCTGGGAGCATTCCTTTCCATTTCATATGCACCTTACTTACAGTATATGGTGGTTTCTCACAACGGGGAACCTCTGAAGAAATGTCCTCCCTGGGCAGATGGCATCTTCTATCATTAATCACTATTCATGTAGGAAATTACATGGTCCAAAAGATGTAGAAGAAGATGAAGATCATCATAATGTCACAGAGGTTCAACCAGACTCATGTCACCTCCTAGCCCCTGCGTCTCTCAGCTACACCATCATCTCCTCCCTGTGTCTCTCAGCCACACCATCATCTCCTCCCTGTGTCTCTCAGCCACACCATCATCTCCTCCCTGTGTCTCTCAGCCATACCCTCATCTACTCCGTGTCTCTCAGGCACACCCTCACCTCCCCTCCCTGCGTTGTCTTTCACCCCAACCATCATCCCCTCCCAGCGTTAGCTGTGCAATTAGGAACTATCAGCCACCACCGATAATACCGGTTGACCCAGCCTATGCAGGATATATGCGTCTGTAGTCGCAGAGGTGCCATGTTTTCAATTGCAGCAGTCGAAGCTGACCTCAGATGCACCCCCTGAAATCGGTCATGACACACCTGCATTTTCCCAACCACTCATCACAAACGCCATGTTGCCTCCCACCAATGGTCACATCTTGGCAATCACTATGTGATCGCACTGTGCTGGACCTGCAATCACAGTGCAAAAGCCTTTGTGACTGCACAAATGTGGTTACAGTGCATGTGCAATAATAGCCCAATTTTTGATTTAGCAATTTTCTCTTACATCCTAGTGGATACTTGGGTCTTGTACTTTAGTACCATGGGGTATAGATCGGGTCCACTGGAGCCTGGCACTTTGAAACTTTTAGTGTGTGTATGTGTGTGCTGGCTCCTCCCCTATATGCCCCTCCTACCAGACTCAGTTTAGAAAAAAGTGCCCAAGGAGCCGGGTGCACTTCTCTGGAGCTCCAGAGATTTTTTTCTTTAAATTTAAATTCATTTTTATTTTCAGGTAGCTCTGCTTGCAAGACAGACTACCTGCTTCGTGGGACTTAGAGGGGGGACCGAACCAACTTCCTGAGGGTTAATGGATCGTACTCCCAGCTGACAGGACACTGAGCTCCTGAGGTGCTAATCACTCATTGTCAGTATGTGTGCCCACGCCAGCAGCTAGCCGCCACCCTCTAACAGATGCCGAAGACCAGGTGTGGTGAGTGTTACACAGGGGCCCCGGTTAGCGGGTCTCCGGTGCAGTTTGGTGGCATGTCACGTGGCGGCGACGGGCTCGGAGCTGCAGTGCCCGCCGTGGATGAAACTGGCTAAGGGCTATTAGCCCCGCCGTGCTCACTGTCATAGGTGTGCGCAGGGGGGGGGCGCACAGGCACCCCCTAATGTCTGGCACCCTGATCTCAAATGCTTGATGCAGCGATAGCCGAGCAGGTTGATTACTGTCCCCTCTGCGCCGCATCCTGTCAGGACTGCATTACTGACCGGACACCTGGGTTAATCAAGGGTGCCACTGCCACCGGCTTTCAAATTCCCGGCTCCACCTCAATGTATAAAAACAGCGTGATGTGACGTGATGACGTCATGCTGCTCACACGCCCACCCGTCACACGCCTACATCTCTCCTTCTATGCTATGCCAACGCCAGCCACTGATGAGGATCAGCATGCAGCCAGCGTTCCTCTTAGGAAGACAAATTCAATACTGGCAGACGGCCGGCAGCAGCATTGACACGTCACTTGTTTTTCCAGCAGCAGCAGTAACTAGTCTGTGACTGTCAGTGTCAGTGAGTGACTGACTTGTAAGTAAGCTGCTGCAGCTTGCAGGGGAAAGAGAGGGGCAGCCAGACCAGGCTGAGGAGGAGCAGTGTAATTGCAGTGAGTGCCATCAGGGGTGTCTGTATGATGCACACCACAACATCTGACAATGTATCTGCATTATTAGAATTGGTACAAAGGTGGATATTTTATATGCGTTGACCATCAATAGATGGTGCTAGACACGCCCAAAAGGCGGTGCTAGACACACCCCTCCGACGGTGCACCCCCTAATAAAATGTGCTGCGCATGCCAGTGCTCACTGTCATCTAAGGCTTTGTGTGGACTGTTGAAGACATTTCTGGTGTGTTTTACACTTGTGGCCAGTATAATCTTGTGAGGGACAGCGTGCCATTGCAAGGGGTGGGGCTTCCCGGAGCGGGACCTGCGGTGGGAAGGCGCCATTTCCTGCTGCTGCGGATCATCAAAGCAGCATGCATGCTGCTCCTCCAGGACCCACGCTGTTACAGACAGTTTAAACTGATACCGGGGGGGGGGGGGGGGGGGTCGTAGTCAGGGGGGAGCACGTCAGCGGTAGCGCAGCTGCACTAATATTACATACACTTATTTTCAGACATTGTGCTGCTGTGTTCTGTGTGCTGGGTCTGCTCCTCAGTGTCACTCCAGAGGCTCTCTAGGGTCTGTGTGGGGTGTTGGACATGGGGGTTGCGCTGTGGTTTTCCTGCATTATGTCTGTGGACATGGTTATGTGTGCAGCTTCTAATTCTTCCCCATCTTCAGCGGGGTTATTCATGTGTGAGCAGTGGGGGTCATTCCGAGTTAATCGCTAGCTGCATTCGTTCGCTGTGCAGCGATTTGGCAAAAAAAGGCACTTCTGCATATGCGGCACAATACGCACGCGCGTCGTACTATTGCAACGAACAATGGCCCTCATTCCGAGTTGTTCGCTCGCAAGGCGATTTTAGCAGAGTTACACACGCTAAGCCGCCGCCTACTGGGAGTGAATCTTAGCTTCTTAAAATTGCGAACGATGTATTCGCAATATTGCGATTACAAACTACTTAGCAGTTTCTGAGTAGCTTCAACCTTACTCGGCATCTGCGATCAGTTCAGTGCTTGTCGTTCCTGGTTTGACGTCACAAACACACCCAGCGTTCGGCCAGACACTCCTCCGTTTCTCCAGCCACTCCCGCGTTTTTTCCAGAAACGGTAGTGTTTTTATCCACACGCCCATAAAACGCCGCGTTTCCGCCCAGTAACACCCATTTCCTGTCAATCACACTACGATCGCCGGAGCGAAGAAAAAGCCGTGAGTAAAAATACTATCTTCATAGCAAAATTACTTGGCGCAGTCGCAGTGCGAACATTGCGCATGCGTACTAAGCAGAAAAACGCTGCGATGCGAAGAAAAATACAGAGCGAACGACTCGGAATGAGGGCCAATGTCGTTTCACACAAGGTCTAGCAAAGCATTTCAGTCGCACTGCTGACCGCAGAGTGATTGACAGGAAAAGGGCGTTTCTGAGTGTCAACTGACCGTTTTCAGGGAGTATTCGGAAAAACGCAGCCATGCCAGGAAAAACGCAGGCATGGCTGACCGAACGCAGGGCGTGCTCGTGACGTCAAAACAGAAACTGATTAGTCTGAAGTGATCGCAAGCGCTGAGTAGGTATTGAGCTACTCTAAAACTGCACAAAAAAGTTTGCTGCCGCTCTGCGATCCTTTCGTTCGTACTTCTGCTAAGCTAAAATACACTCCCAGTGGGAGGCGGCATAGCGTTTGCACGGCTGCTAAAAACTGCTAGTGAGCGAACAACTCGGAATATCCACCAGTGTTCCTTATATCCTCAAGGGTCCAGCTCACAGGCACCTGACTGTTTAGATAGCTTTAAGAGCATGATTCAAAATGTAAATTCTGAACTAGCTGCAGCTAAAAGAGAGAGACAGGTGTTGAAACACTCCATTGATTGTGTGATTAAGGCAGCAGATTCCAGGAAGGCTTCTCATCCCCCTCTAGTGGCTTCCCATAAACCAGGCATGTCCAAACTGCGTCCCTCCAGCTGTTGTAAAACTACACATCCCACCATGCCCTGACACAGCTTTAGCATTCTCTGACAGCAAAACTGTGTCAGGGCATGCTGGGATATATAGTTTTACAACAGCTGGAGGGCCGCAGTTTGGACATGCCTGCCATAAACACTCACTGCCACAGGTTTTTCAGTCTGATTCTGACTCTGATCAGCCAGATGTGGATGATGATAATATGGACGAGGACAGCTCTCTGTCCCCTGGGGTGGAGGCTCTAATTTTTGCTGTAAGAGAGGTCCTCCACATACCGGGTCAATGTTAGACCCAGGAGTTCAGCTACCTTTCTGGTGTCTATAGAGTTAAACTCCCTGGCCAGGGAGGCCTGGTTAAACCATGATAAAAAATGTAAGATTCCTCAGAGGTTTTTATCTACCTTTTCCCTTCCAACTGAGGATAGGAAGGTCTGGGAAAAAACTCCGGCGTTCGATACATCTGTATCCAGACTGTCTAAGAAATTTATACAGCAGTAGGCGAAGCACAGCACCCCACAATAGTTTGTGGGTGGATCTGAAGGGGGGGTGTAGTATGTTACTTCGGCGGTCCGGCTCCCAGCGGCCAGCATACAGGTGCCGGAATCCCGACTGCCGGCATACCGATAGCTGGGTGAGCGCAAATAAGCCCCTTGCGGACTCGCTGCACTCGCCACGCTATCTATTCTCCCTCCAGGGGGGTCGTGGACCCCCAAGAGAGAGAAAAGCTGTCGGTATGCTGGCGGTTGGGATTCTGGCACCGGTATGCTGGTCGTCGGGAGCCCGGCCGCCGGAAAACTGAAGACCACCCCTCCAGGGCTGTGGTAAAGTGGTCTGATAATGCTATTGATGGTTTAGACTCTCTACCCCGGCATGAGGTCGTAACTCTGTTGCAACATATACAGGATGCTGCAAATTTTATGAGCAAGGCTATTAGGAAGTTGTGTAAGATAAATGGCCGCATTACTGCTATGGCTGTCTCAGCACGCAGAGCTCTGTGGTTACGTCAATGGGCGGTGGACGCTGATTCCAAAAAGGGTGTAGATAATCTTCCATTTACAGGTGATGCCTTGTTTGGAGATTAATTAAATAAGTGGATCTCCCAAGCAACGGCGGGTAAGTCTATCTATCTGCCGCCGGCTGCGCCACCTGCTAGACGTTCTTACACCAGACCCTCCAAGCAGTCCTTTCATGTGGCAAGGTTCAGAGGCAGGGGCCGAGGGGCCTCCAGCACTTCCAGAGGAGCTTGTAGTAAGTCCTGTAAACCTGCATCTGCCATCTCCCTGGAACAGACCAGCGGATCCCCTGCCACCAAGCCTTCCGCGTGACGGTTGGCCCCAGCAGCAAGGGGACATTCAGGTAGGTGCTCACCTTCAACACTTCGCCCACGTGTGGGCAGAGTCCTTCCGGGATCCTTGGGTTAGGGACCTCGTTTCCCACGGATACCGGCTGGAATTTCAAACACTCCGCCCTCTCAGGTTTTTCATGTCGGGCTTACCAGCTTTACCCGCAGCAAAAGTGACCTTACAAGGGGCTATTCAAAAATGTTTGTAGACAGGGGTGGTAGTTCCTGTATCTACTCCGTTACGCAACAGGGGTTTTTACTCCAATCTTTTTGTCATCCCCAAGCCAGATGGTTCGGTGCGCCCATTTTGAATCTGAAGTCTCTCAACCCGTATCTGCGGGTGTTCAAATTCAAGATGGAGTCTCTGAGGGCGGAGTTATCTGCTCTGGAGGAGGGAGAGTTCCTGGTGTCTCTGGATGTCAAGGATGCTTATCTACACATTCCCATGTGGCCCCCTCATCAGGCTTACCTCAGGTTCGCCATCTTGGGTGACCATTTACAGTTTCAGGCCTTACCCTTTGGATTATCCACTGCTCCGAGGGTCTTCACCAAGGTCATGGCGGAGATGATGCTGCAGCTGCGCATGATGGGTGTGAACATAGTCCCCTATTTGGATGATCTCCTAATACAGGCTGTGCCCAGGGAGCATCTACTGCACAGCATCACTCTGACTACTCGCCTACTCGCCTACTCATGGATCATGGGTGGATCCTAAATTTTCAGAAATCTCACCTGGAACTGACCCAATGTCTTCAGTTCCTGGGAATGAAACTGGATATGGTATCACAAAAGGTGTTTCTCCCGATGGATAAGGCCTTGACTATCCAGGCTATGATCTGCTCGGTACTCAGTCCTTGCAGGGTGTCTATACATCTTTGCATCAAATTACTGGGCAAGATGATGGCTGCTTACGAGGCAATCCAATACGGCAGGTTTCATGCCCAACTGTTTCAGCTGGATCAATAGTTGATTCACCGGTGGGGCTGTTCGCAGATCTGATGGCTTCTCGTCTCAACAAGAAGCTATGCCGTTACTGTTCCAGAATGAGGGATCCGCAGGCTGTAGCAGTGGACGCGCTGACGACACCATGGACGTACCAGTTTGTGTACCTGTTCCCTCCTCTACCGCTGATTCCAAGGGTGCTAAAAAGGCTAAAAAGGGAAAGCGTTCTGGCAATTCTAATTGCCCCGGATTGGCCCCAATGGGCGTGGTAGTCGGATCTCCTGGCCATGGCTCTGGAGTATCCCTTGCCTCTGCCACTCCAAAACGATCTTCTTCAGCAAGGTCCGTTCATCTATCTAGACTTACAGCAGCTACGTTTGACGGCTTGGAAGTTGAGAGTGAGATTCTAGCGAGAAAGGGTCTTCCCTCCCGGGTTATTTCCTCCATGGTCCAGGCCAGGAAGATGGTTACGTCAAAACATTATCATCGTATCTGGAAAAAGTATGTTTCCTGGTGTGAACGTAGGAAGGTTTCTCCCATGGAATTTAGAATTGGTCGTTTTCTACTTTTTCCTGCAAGTGGGAGTGGATATGGGCCTACGTGTAGGCTCCATCAAAGTCCAGAACGGCGCTCTCTATTTTCTTCCAGAAACAACTTGCCATGTTGCCTGAAGTACAGACTTTCCTGCATATGAAACCGACCTTTGTACCTCCCACGGCTCCGTGGGACCTCAATGTGGTTTTGTCCTTTCTCCAATTGGATTGGTTTGAACCCTTACATAGGGTGGAGTTAAAATTTCTCACCTGGAAGACAGTGATGTTATTGGCTTTGGTGTCTGCCACATGTGTCTCTGAATTAGGGGCCATATCCTGTAAGAGGAACTTAGGACCCATCCTTAGTTTTTGCCGAAAGTGGTGTCAGCTTTTCATGTGAATCAACCTATTGTGGTTCCAGTGTTGTCTGACGCTTCCGTTGGTACCTGAGTCCTTGGACGTGGTCAGGGTTCTGAAGATTTATGTCAAAAGGACGGCCTGTCATCGGAAATCTGACTCGCTGTTTATCCTGTATGATGCCTCCAAGATTGCTTAGAAGCTGGCCGACCAATCTATTGCTCATTGGCTCCAGTTGACCATCAACAGGCCTATGTTTTGGTGGCTCTGCCTTTGCTGACGTCTATTCAGGCCCACTCGACGAGGTCGGTGGGCTCTTCCTGGGGGGCTGCCCAGGGTGTATCAGCCATACAGTTGTACTGAGTTGCGACTTGGTCTGGTTCGAACACGTTTGTTAAATTCTATCGGTTCTATATCTTGGCCAAGGATGACCTTCAGTTTGGTCAGGCGGTTTTACAGGGGTCTCAGCATTCTCCCACCCATTTGGGAGCTTTGGGACTTCCCCATGGTAGTAAAGTACAAGACCAGTATCCACTAGGACGTTTGAGAAAATAGGAATTTGATACCTACCGGTAATTCCTTTTCTCCTAGTCCGTAGTGGATACTGGGCGCCCGCCTCAGTGCTTCGTTCCTGCTTACCTGTGTAAGTATTTGGTTGGACTGGCGTTGTGGTCCCGTTCTGTTGTTGGGATAGCTGTGTTATCTGGGTTAGGTTGGTGTTGCTACCCTCTGTTCTGGTTAGCGCCCTCCTTACATTCATGGTTGTGTGTTGGCTTGTTGCCTCACCGCTGTTATATTGTTCTTCTCTCATATTATGTCCGTCTCCTCGGGCACAGTTTTCCAAGACTGAGTCTGGTAGGAGGGGCATAGAGGGGAGGAGCCAGCACACACATACACACACTAAAAGTTTTAAAGTGCCAGGCTCCAGTGGACCCGATCTATACCACATGGTACAAGACCTCAGTATCCACTGCGGACTAGGAGAAAAGGAATTACCAGTAGGTATCAAATTCCTATTTTTTCAACTGAAGCTGAATAATGCTCAATGTCCTGTATGGTGTGGGGAACAGGGGGCATGTACCTTGCTGAGGGCAGGAGCACAGCGGCCTCATTAACAGGGGTCCCCACCCTTTGTGCTTTCTTCAGTTTGGCACTCGCTCAGGCAGACTGACAGTGCCAGTTACACCGGTTGTGAGCTGCCTTTAATTTACAGACAACAGTGAATCAGAAAAAAATTACAGCTCTCTGTTAATTAGAGGCAGTAAGTGGCTGTGATCATCAGTGCTGATAGGTGGCAGGACTCCTCTATCAGTCTGACACACACAAGATCAGCCCTGCCCTCCTAAGATAAGGGGTAGGTCACTCAGACAGTGGGGCTCACCCTGTTCTCTGCACTGGGCCATTTATCTGACATACAATGGGATGCGGGGGGAGAGGGCATAACTCATTGCTGGTCTGGGTAGCAGTGCGCCCCTAAAGGGCCCCGGTGCAATACATCTGCTGCACCAATGGTTAGTTCCGCCTCTGAAGCCAGACCATAATCCACAATCAAAATATATAAAAACTTCTATAGAACACCACTCATGCCCCTTCAATGCTTCTCAGGCTTCCCCACATGCCATCAGAAGGGCCATCTTTATGCAAGGGCACACAGGGCAGGTGCCCAGGGCCCTACAAACCTAGGGGCCTTCGATCAGGGGCGGATGGTAGTCACATAATCAGAGCAGTGAGGCAACATTCACTGCCTGCCTCCCAGCCTACAGCCTGACAGTGAATGGCAATCAGCATGCTGGTTGGTGGGTAGCGGAAGCTAGTGTGCTGATAGCCATTCACTCTATGGAAGCTTGTAGAGAGATGGCGCAGGGCCGCACGAGGGGCATGTTATGATTTTATTTTAATTGGTTCCTGTGAATGGGTGGTTAGGAGCTCATTGCTGTGCCCAGGGCCTACAATACTGTCAAAATGACAGACACCAATACTACCTGTCCAATTCCCTATTCACAGCATGACACCTATTCATAGTATGCCACACCAGAGTGCCCCAATACATAGTATGCCATAGCAGAGTGCCCCCAATACATAGTATGCAAAACCACAGGGGATGCTATTAAAATGCCGCCAGGCGGGAGGTCGATGGACACAATACCAACAACAGAATCCCACCCGGCGGCCATAATAATGCAGATAGAGGTGGGATTCCCGACGTCAAAATACCTACGCCTAGAATCCCGATCTTCTCAGCAGGATGCTGAGGCTGGTGTCCTGCCACGCGCCCGAAAGAGAAAGGGGGTTAGGGTGCAGGGCCAGAAAGGTTATGGTTAGGTACCGGGTGGGGGGGGGGGGGGGTGTTTCGGGTAAGGGTCAGGCACCAAGCTGGGAGGGTTAGGGTTAGGCAGCGGCGAAGGAAGGGTTAGTGTTAGGTACCTCTGGGGAGGGTTAGGTTAGGCATCCCCGAAGAGTGTTAGGGTTAGACACACACAAGGGAGGGTTAGGTTTACAGTAGGGCACAGGGGAAATTTAGGGTGTTCACTGCGGGGCTGTCAGGATTTCACTGGACCGATGTCGATATTCAGACTATCAGTATCCTGCCCATTGGGAATACATACTGAACCCCACCACAATGTCTCCAATCAGTGCTGTGTGCAAGGAGTGCAGCTGCTATGGAGCCCGGGCAGTTTCCAGGGCCTGCAGCTCCCCCTGCACCAAGTCACGGGCTGCCTCGGAGGCTCAATACTCCCACTTTGCACCCGACCACTGAACAGACTGGCTGTCACCGACAGCATGCCCCTGCCCCCATGGCTGCAGGATGTAGTGCCCCCTGGTATACTGGTACAGCCTGGCCTGGCCCACTCTGCCCCTAACTAGCTAACTCCGTGCAGAAGAGCAGGGCGGTTCCGTGATTTGTGGGTATTTAGGTAGGTGTGGGGCCTAACACCATGAAGTGCCCGTCACCATCAGAGACCTATGCTTACTGCTGTACTGGTGTCTCTCCTGATCGCTCCCCTCCCTCCCTCTTTCTCACCCCCTCTCTCTTTCTCTTTCCACCTGACACTGTCTCTATCTCCCTCACTCTCTTGCTGATACTGTCTCTCTCTCTCCCCTGACACTATCTCTCTCTCCCTGATACTGTCTCTCTCCCACTCTCTCTCCCTGACACTGTCTCTCTTTTCCACTCTCTCTCCCTGACACTCTCTGACACTGACTCACTCTCTCTCCCCAACATTCTTTGTCCCTCACTCACTCTCTTCCTGACACTCTCTCTCTCTCCCTATCTATCTTTGACACTGTCACTCTCTGTTTCCACTGATACTATCTCCCTCTCTCACACTCTCTAACACTGTCTCTCACCCTATCTCCTTGACACTGTCTCTCTCTCTCTCTCTCTCTCTCTCCCTAACACCCACTACCTGATGCTGTCTCCCTCTCCCTGATACTCTCTCCATGACTCTCTTACTGACACTATCTCTTTCCCTGACAATGTCTCTTTCTCTCTCCCTCTATCATTGACACTGCCTCTCTCTGCCTCCCTCTATCTTTTTCCCTGACACGGTCTCTCTCTTCCTCTCTCTCACCCTGACATTTTCTCTCTCTCACCATAAGACTGTCTCTCTCTTACCCCCTGACACTGTCTCTTTCACTGACACTGTCTCTCTCGCCCTTTCTCCTTGACACTGTCTCTCTCCCTCTTTTGCTCTCTCTCTCTCTCCCTGACACACTCTGTCTTCTTGACACTGTCTCTTCCTCTCTCCCCCAACACTGTCTCTTCCTGATGATGTCTCTCTCTCTCTCTAACACACTCTCTCTCTCTCTCCCTGGCACTGTCTCTCTCTCTCCCTGATACTGTCTATCCCCCTCTCTCCTTGACACTCTCTCTCTCTCTCTCTGTTGCTGTCTCTCTCCCCCAACACTGTCTCTCTCTGACTCTGTCTCTCCCTGACACACTCTCATTCCCTCTTCCTGACACCCTCTCTCCCTCTCTCTCTTTCTCTCCCTGACACTCTCACTCTCTCTTTCTCCCCTCTCTTTCTCATGCCCTCCCTCCCTGATACACTCTTCTCTCACTCCCATTTGCTCCCCTCCCTCTCTCTCTTTCTCCTCCCCCTCTCTGTCTCTCTGACACCCACTCTCAATCTTTCCCTGACACCCTCTCTCTCTCGTTCCTCTCTTTCTCTCATTCCATATTTTTCCATGAAACCTTCTCTCTCTCTCCTTGACCCCTTTTCCCTCTCCTTCTTGCTCATCTATCTATCTATCTATCTATCTATCTATCTATCTATCTATCTATCTATCTATCTCCTAGATGCCCTCTTTGTCTCTCTCTCACTCCCCTCATTATCAATGGTGGGGAAAGGCGGGCCAATTCAAGATTTTGCTATGGGGCCCACAAAAGTTCTAGTTACTCCCCTGCCTCCAATACATTGTATGCCACACCAGTGTCTCCAATACATAGTATGCCACACTGGAGTGCCACAAATACATAGTATGCCACACCACAGTGCCTTCAGTACATAGTATGCCACACCCACAGTGCCTCCAGTATATAGTATGCCACACCAAAGTGCCTCCAATACATCGTTTGCCACACCAGAGTTTCTCAAATACATAGTTTACCACACCACAGTGCCTCCAATACATAGTATGCCATACCACAATGCCTCCAATACATAGTATGCCACACTGTAGTTTCCCCAATACATAGTTTGCCACACTGTAGTTTCCCCAATACATTGTTTGCCACACAGTAGTGCCCCCAATGCATAGTATGCCATATTACACTGCATCCAAAATGTGTCAATGTGCATAGTTTAAATTAATGTGTTCAGGGAGGCAAGGCTGCTGATCCCGCATCCCCTGTCTTGGCTGGGAGCTGAGACCCCAGGCGAATGACCTGGCTTGGTCTCATTGACTCTTCATAGGTGGCAAAAGGAAATTTGCATCAATATTAGTGGATTTCTTCACAATTCTGGCATATTAGGAGGTTTGTGTGTATATGTGTATGTGGGGGAGGGGGATCACAGTGCTCACCCTGCAGAGTGGATCCAGAAGTGGGCAGAGGTGGGGGTTATAGCATACCTCCCAACATTGTGTCAGCTAAATTTGGAAGTCCTGCACGAAGAAGGGATGCAAGACCGAAAAGAGGGTTTCCGGGTGCAACTGGGGATTTCCAGATGCTCGGAAACCCTCCTCCTCTTGGCCAGCATCTCAAATTCTGACCACAATAGCAACAGTATATAATATGATATACAGTTTAAGGGACAGAGCGGAGCTGCTGCAGTTGCTCAGTTGTAGCAGCTTCTTCTACTTTTGTTGTATGTGTGGATCTAAATCCTCAATCACTGCACTGGACCAGTGAATAGCTGCCAGGAAGAAGAGACAGGATCCTTACTAAGAAGTGAAAGAATGTGTGCTTAAAATATACAGTTATGTTTCCTACAAGTTCTATTGGGATCTGTAGGATTTACCAATGATCGGTATGCTGGCCGTCAGTATACAGACAACGGCATCCCGATCGTCAGTATGCCGGCATCGGGGCGAGCGACAAGGAGTACCCTTGCGAACTAGCTGCACTTGCCACAGGTTCGATCCCCACTGTATGGGTGTCGTGGACACCCGCGAGTGGAAATAGCCCCTGTTAGCCAGGATTCCGGCAACTCAACTGCATACCATTCTATTATGTATGTGTATTTATATATTATGGTATGTTTAACTTTCCCTGACCACTTATGTTATTTATATTAAATATGTTTAGTACAGCCTATACAATAGACCATGGGTCTTCAACCTGTGGCCCTCCAGCTGCTGCGGAACTACACATCCCACCATGCCCTGCCACAGTTTTGCTATTAAGGCATGGTAAAACTGAGGCAGGGCATGCTGGGATGTGTAGTTCCGCAGCAGCTGGAGGGCCACAGGTTGAAGACCCATGCAATAGACCATCTATATATTCAGTGTATAAGAAGACCAATGTGTACATATATGTCCAGGGTCAGTACTGGGTGTCAACCACTTCCCCAGACTCCCGCACTTGCTCCAATGTTCCGCATAGTGGGATATTGTGGTATGCTTTTGAACCCATCCTCTCAAGAAATCCTGCATTTGCCCCTGGATGTGACCTCTGCAAAAGGGGGCATGGCTTCACAAGAATGCCGTGGCCACGAGCCACACCTCCAGTTTTCCATCACAGTGGGGACATGCCCATCACTCTGAGAGCTGCTGGAATGCTTCCTGTCTCTCTGTCCCATGGATAAATGCTATGCGCGCACCACATCTATTCATCACTGCTCTGAGTACATATTTGGTGGTGTTGGTGGTGGGTGTCCAGTAGCGCACGCAGAGCTGGTTTCTAAGGGGGACATGTACTAAGCAGTGATAAAAGTGGAGAAGTGAGCCAGTGGAGAAGTTGTCCATGGCAACCAATCAGCATTGACGTAACATTTATAATTTGCATACTATAAAAGTATACAGAGTAGCTGATTGGTTGCCTTGGGCAACTTCTCCACTGGCTCACTTCTCCACTTTTATCCCTGCTTAGTACATGTTCCCCTAAGTACCAAGAAAACCCCCTGATGGACCAATTTGGGGGGGGGGGGGGGGGATTATCGGCGACTGCGATTACAGCTCCGCCTACTTGCTGTATTAGGCTCCGCCCCTTCATGCGGTACTATGCCAGCGATTTGCATGTGGGGAGGGGAGTCATGCCAGCAAGATCCCCACGTATATATATATATATATATATATATATATATATATATATATATATATATACAAGAATAGCCGGCACTCTCTCCTATGTGTACAATAATGCCTTGGTGCCTCCCAAGCTGGTTTAGCAACCGAATACGGAGTGGGAAATGGTGACACTCACAGGACTTGTTCCAATAATAAATGACACAGCGGTCAAGAATCAAGAGTCAACGTTTCGTTAATTTAGTAACGTCATCAGGATGATCCCCACGTATATATATATATATATATATATGTATTTCTCTTAGGTCCTAGAGGATGCTGGGGACTCCAAAAGGACCATGGGGTATAGACGGGATCCACAGGAGACATGAGCACACTATAAGACTTTGAATGGGTGTGAACTGGCTCCTCCCTCTATGCCCCTCCTCCAGACCTCAGTTAGATTCTGTGCCAAGAGAGACTGGACACACACTAGGGGAGCTCTCCTGAGTTTCTCTGAAAAGACTTTGTTAGGTTTTTTATTTTCAGGGAGACCTGCTGGCTACAGGCTCCCTGCTTCGTGGGACTGAGGGGAGAGAAGTCAGACCTACTTCTTCTGAGTTCAAAGGCTCTGCTTCTTAGGCTACTGGACACCATTAGCTCCAGAGGGTTCGATCACTTGGTGCGCCTAGCTGCTTGTTCCCGGAGCCGCGCCGTCAACCCCCTCACAGAAGCCAGAAGAAAGAAGCCGGGTGAGTATAAAGAAGTACAGAAGACTTCAGTGATGGCAGAAGACTTCAGTAACGAGGTACCGCGCCATGCTCCCACACACAGACGGCACTTGCAGGGTGCAGGGCGCAGGGGGGGCGCCCTGGGCAGCATGTTACTGGAGGATAAAACTGGCACAAGTATATATGTTATAAGTGCCTAGGCACTAAATTATAGCCCCTGCCAGTATAAATATTGAAATTTTGAGCGGGACTACAGCACGCCGGTGAGGGGGCGTGGCTTAGCCCTCACAGCTTACCAGCGCCATTTTCTCTTCAAAGGCTGCAGAGAACGCTGGCCCAGACCGCCACTCTCCTGAACAAGTAACAGGGTGCAAAACGGGGGGTGGGGGGCACAGTAATTTGGTGCTATTAACCCTTTTATGAACAGCGCAGACATCAGATATTTGATTTCAGTACTGAAATAGGCGCTGGGGTGTGAGCTGGTAAACTCCCTCTGTGTTTCTCTAACAGGCTTCCCTGTGGGTCTGTCCCCTATAGCCAGTGTGTTTGTGCGTGTCGTTACGTGTGTGTCGACATGTCTGAGGCTGAGTGCTCCTCCCTGGAGGAAGTTGCTGGGGGCGCAGAAAAGGAGTTGGGAGTGACTCTGTCGGCACCGCCGACTGCTGATTGGGTGAATGTGTTGAGTACATTGAATGCAAATGTGTCGTTGTTGACTAAAAGACTGGATAAATCCGATTCTCAGACACAAACGTGGAGAAAATCCATGGCGGACGCCTTGTCTCAGGTACAGGCCCCCTCAGGGTCACAAAAGCGTTCATTTACCCAGATGGCAGATACGGATACCGGCACGGACTCTGATTCCAGTGTCGACCCAGATGGCGGATACGGATACCGGCACGGACTCTGATTCCAGTGTGACTATAGTGAGGCCAGTTTACATCCAAAATTGGTTGAGTATTCAGTACATGATTGTGGCAATTAAAGATGTTTTACATATTTCTGAAGTGCCTGCTGTTCCAGATACAAGGGTTTGTTTGTATAAGGGAAAGAAGCCTGAAAGAACCTCCTCTCATGAACTAAACGCTCTTTGTAAAAAAGCTTGGGAATCTCCTGATAAAAGGTGGCAGATTCCCAAGAGAATTCTAATGGCTTATCCTTTCCCCTCTGACGATAGGGAAAAATGGGAGTCATCTACCAATGTGGACAAGGCTCTATCACGGCTGTCCAAGAAGGTGGCGCTTCCGTCTCCCGACACTGATGCCCTTAAGGACCCTGTGGATCGTAAGCAGGAAACGACCTTAAAGTCCATTTATGTCACTATGGGTGCTCTGCTCAGACCTGCCGTGGCGTCGGTCTGGGTGAGTAGTGCTATTGGTAAGTGGGCTGATAATTTGGCATCTGACATGGATACCCTGGATAGGGATAACATTCTTTTGACTCTCGGTTATATCAGGGACGCTGCAGCTTACCTAAAGGATGCGGTGAGGGATATTGGCCTCTTGGGATCAAGGGCCAATGCCATGGCAGTCTCGGCCAGGAGAGCCCTGTGGATTCATCAATGGAATGCTGATGCCGACTCTAAGAAAGCTATGGAAGCTCTCCCATATAAAGGTAGTGTCTTGTTTGGTGATGGCCTCGCTGACCTGATGTCTATGGCTACAGCGGGTAAGTCATCCTTTCTTCCATATGTTCCTGCACAACAGAAAAAGGCACCCCATTATCAGATGCAGTCCTTTCGGCCTAATAAATACAAAAAAGAAAGAGGGTCGTCCAACTCTTCAGTCAGGTCTGGTTTCACTCGGGCCTGGATCCTTGGGTGTTAGACATAGTGTCCCAAGGGTACAAACTGGAGTTTCAGGAGGTGCCCCCCGACCGATTTTTCAAATCAGCCTTGCCACTTTCTATCCCAGAAAGGGAAGTAGTGAGTGCTGTGATACAAAAGCTGTGTCAACAGCGTGTCATTGTCATGGTACCCCCGTCTCAATGGGGAGAAGGGTTTTATTCGAGTCTTTTTGTCATACCAAAGCCGGACGGCTCAGTCAGACCGATCCTGAACCTAAAATCCCTCAATCTGTATTTGAAAACTTTCAAGTTCAAGATGGAATCTCTACGAGCAGTGATCTCCAGTCTGGAAGGGGGGGGGGAATTTTATGGCGTCAGTCGACATAAAAGATGCCTACTTGCATGTCCCAATATATCCTCCACATCAGGCTTTCCTGAGGTTTGCAGTGCAGGATTGTCATTATCAATTTCAGACGTTGCCGTTTGGTCTTTCCACGGCCCCGAGGGTCTTCACCAAAGTAATGGCGGAAATTATGGTACTCCTACGCAAGCAGGGTGTCACAATTATCCCATACTTGGACAATCTCCTGATAAAAGCGAGATCAAAGGAGCAGTTGCTAAGAAACGTGGCACTCAGTCACCCTGACGATTCTGAAACAACATGGATTGATTCTAAATTTGCCAAAATCACAGTTGATTCCGACAACTCGACTGTCTTTCCTGGGCATGATTCTGGACACAGAACTGCAGAAAGTATTTCTCCCAGCGGAAAAAGCTCTGGAAATCCAGACCATGGTCAAGGAGATTCTGAAACCGGCAAGGGTATCGATTCATCAATGCACTCGGGTGCTGAGCAAGATGGTGGCAGCTTACGAAGCCATTCAGTTTGGCAGGTTTCATGCCCGGGTATTTCAGTGGGACCTGTTGGACAAGTGGTCCGGGTCTCACCTGCACATGCACCGGAAAATAAGTCTATCTTCCAGGACCAGAATATCTCTCCTGTGGTGGCTTCAAAGTTCTCACCTCCTAGAGGGACGCAGGTTCGGGATCCAGGATTGGGTCCTGCTGACCACGGAATCAAGTCTCCGAATCTGAGGAGCAGTCACACAAGGAAGAAATTTCCAGGGAAAATGGTCAAGCCAGGAAGCTTGTCTGCACATAAACGTTCTGGAATTGACAGCCATTTACAATGGCCTTCTGCAAGCGGAACACTTTCTTCGAGGTCTACCTGTCCTGATTCAGTTGGACAACGTAACAGCGGTGGCGTACATAAACCGCCAGGGCGGAACAAAGAGCAGAGCGGCGATGGCGGAGGCCACAAAAGTTCTCCGCTGGGTGGAAAAGCACGTGAACGCTCTGTCGGCGGTCTTCCTTCCGGGCGTGGACAACTGGGAAGCAGACTTCCTCAGCAGACACGATCTCCATCCAGGAGAGTGGGGTCTTCATCAAGAGGTTTTTGCAGAAGTGACAAGTCGTTGGGGAATTCCTCAAATAGACATGATGGCGTCTCGCCTCAACAAGAAGCTTCCGAGATATTGTTCCAGGTCAAGGGACCCTCAAGCCAGTGCAGTGGACGCCCTGGTAACTCCGTCGGTGTTTCAGTCGGTGTATGTGTTCCCTCCACTTCCACTCATTCCAAAAGTGTTGAGGATCATAAGAAGAACAAGGGTTCAGGCGGTACTCATCGTTCCAGATTGACCACGGAGGGCCGGGTATCTGGATCTTCAGGAATTGCTCATAGAAGATCCCTGGCCTCTTCCTCTCAGAGAGGATCTGTTACTGCAGGGGCCATGCGTCTTCCAGGACTTACCGCGGCTGCGTTTGACGGCGTGGAGGTTGAACGCCAAATTCTAGCTCGAAAGGGTATTCCCGGAGAAGTCATCCTCACACTCCTTAAGGCTAGAAAGGAGGTCACGGCGAAGCATTATCACCGTATTTGGAGAAAATATGTGGCTTGGTGTGAAGCCAAGAAAGCTCCTACGGAGGAGTTTCAGTTGGGTCGTTTCCTCCATTTTTTGCAGGCAGGCGTGGATGCAGGCCTGAAATTAGGTTCCATTAAAGTGCAGATTTCGGCTTTATCTATTTTCTTTCAAAAAGAATTGGCCGCCCTTCCAGAGGTTCAGACTTTCGTGAAGGGAGTGTTGCACATCCATCCTCCGTTTGTGCCACCCGTGGCTCCGTGGGATCTTGACGTGGTGTTACAATTTCTTATGTCTCACTGGTTTGAACCTTTGCGAAAGGTTGAGTTGAAATTTCTCACTTGGAAAGTGGTCATGCTTTTGGCCTTGGCGTCCGCAAGGCGGGTGTCAGAATTAGCGGCTTTGTCTCACAAGAGCCCCTATTTGATTTTCCATGTGGATAGAGCGGAATTGAGGACTCGTCAACAATTTCTGCCGAAGGTGGTTTCTTCGTTTCACATAAATCAACCCATCGTGGTGCCTGTGGCTACGAATGCCATGGCGGTGCCAAAATCTCTCGATGTCGTAAGAGCTTTGAAAATTTATGTCGCCAGAACAGCTCAAATTAGGAAATCAGAGGCTCTGTTTGTCCTCTATGCTCCCAACAAAATTTGGGGCTCCTGCTTCCAAGCAGACTATTGCACGCTGGATCTGTAATACGGTTCAGCATGCTCATTCTACAGCTGGATTGCCGTTGCCGAAGTCGGTGAAGGCCCATTCTACCAGGAAGGTGGGCTCATCTTGGGCGGCTGCCCGAGGAGTCTCGGCGCTTCAACTTTGCCGAGCAGCTATGTGGTCGGGTTCAAACACTTTTGCTAAGTTCTACAAGTTTGATACCCTGGCTGATAAGGACCTCATGTTTGCTCAATCGGTGCTGCAGAGTCGTCCGCACTCTCCCGCCCGGTCTGGAGCTTTGGTATAGACCCCATGGTCCTTTTGGAGTCCCCAGCATCCTCTAGGACGTAAGAGAAAATAGGATTTTAATACCTACCGGTAAATCCTTTTCTCCTAGTCCGTAGAGGATGCTGGGCGCCCGTCCCAGTGCGGACTGTTACTTGCAGTTGTATTGCTGGTTATTGTTTTCTGTTACACGAAGGTTGTGTATCGGTTATACTCAGCTTGTTGCTGTTTTTAGTTCATACTGTTAACTGGTATTGCTTGTAAACCATGGGGGTAATTCTGAGTTGATCGCAGCAGGAACTTTGTTAGCAGTTGGGCAAAACCATGTGCACTGCAGGGGAGGCAGATATAACATGTGCAGAGAGAGTTAGATTTGGGTGGGGTGTGTTCAATCTGCGATCTAAATTGCAGTGTAAAAATAAAGCAGCCAGTACTTACCTGCACAGAAACAATATAACCCACCCAAATCTAACTCTCTCTGCACATGTTATATCTGCCTCCCCTGCAGTGCACATGGTTTTGCCCAACTGCTAATGTTCTACGGTGTGTTGTGGTGTGAGCTGGTGTGTTTCTCACCCTTGGTTAACAAAAATCCTTTTCCTCGAAATGTCCGTCTCCCTGGGCACAGTTCCTATAACTGAGGTCTGGAGGAGGGGCATAGAGGGAGGAGCCAGTTCACACCCATTCAAAGTCTTATAGTGTGCCCATGTCTCCTGCGGATCCCGTCTATACTCCATGGTCCTTTTGGAGTCCCCAGCATCCTCTACGGACTAGGAGAAAAGGATTTACCGGTAGGTATTAAAATCCTAATATATATATATATATATACGGAAACCTCCCCTTACAAATACTGCATTTGCCCTTGGTGTCAGTTCTCACCCTGCAGAGAATGTGTGGGAATGTGGGGACTGGGTGACCCAGCACATATTTGGAGGAGGAGGTTTGCATGGGGTGTGTGTGTGTCAGAGTACTTATTGGGGAGAAGAGGTGGTCACAGAAGTCACCCTGCACAGTGGTCCTGGGGGCGGGGGTGGCCTTCAGCAGATGAGGAGAGGGCAGGGCAGTAGGCAGGGGCCCCAGTTTTTGATGATCAGACGGCACACTCCGCACGTCTCCAGTTGAGGAGAGAAGAAGGGCAGTGAGGGAGGGAGGCTGCAGGTAGCAGGTAGGTAAAAAGATCTTCACAGCTCATCCTGCCGGATCCACTCATTTTCAAATCTAGCTATAGTGCATAAAGGACGGGGGTCAGTCCTCATTTGTATAACTACAGCTGGATGCAACAGTCATGCAGTATGGGGTGGGCCAAGCAGAGTTTGGAGGGATACTTATCAAAGCTTGGTGAGAGATAAAATGGAGGGAGATAAAGTAATAACCAATCAGCTCCTAAATGACATTTTACAGGCTGTGTTTGAAAAATAACAGGAGCTGATTGGTTGTTACTTTATCTCTCTGCCACTTTATCTCTCTCCAAGCTTTGATAAATCTGGCCCTTAGTGTAGTACAAATCCGGTCGCCAGTTGTAAAATCTATGTTGCCATGGCGACCTAGTGCCATGGATTTGTCTAGCACTGTTTTACATGAAATAATTTGCCACATGCACTGTGATAATAGTTTCTCTTTGGGAGAAAGCAAGTAGCGAACAGCAGGGGAGTAAAAGTGTCAGGAGTTAATAGAAAAGACAGATAATTTGCACTGTGACGCACACAGCATCGGAGTCATAGGACATGTGGCATATGAAAAATTAGCAATTGTCTTTTGTGGTTACACACGGACATATTAGGACTCACAGTTATTATTATTGAATGTGTGTGTACTGTACATGGATTCACTAGCATCAGGTTCCGGCTACTGTGAAGAAGTAGCTACTGGTTGTCCTGGCTATTATTTACCAAAGCCAACCCTGCAGCTATGAACACTTCCGGGTGTCTGCAGTTGCAAACAAGGCCGTCAGCTATCAGGGGCATTGGAAAGCTGCATCCGATGACTGACAACCATTGAATACCCTCAATTTGATGGGAAAAGTATTTCTATTGGATCGTGAACATCAATGGTTGTTAACCATCAACTACTGTATCTCTGACTATACAGCACCCATTCATCATTCAGAGCAGAAGTGTACGGACATACTGTAATTCTCTGGACAAAGCACTCAGATAGGGACTGTCCCGCTGAAATCAGGATGGTTGGGAAGTATGCCTTATTAATATACTATCAAACTTTGCTCACACCTTTTTGATTGAAAGCGCATTTTTCGTATGGTATTTGAGTAATTTGGGGGTCATTCCGAGTTGTTCGCTCGTTATTTTTTTGTCGCAACGGAGCGAATAGTCGCTAATGCGCATGCGCAATGTCCGCAGTGCGACTGCGCCAAGTAAATTTGCTATGCAGTTAGGAATTTTACTCACGGCATTACGAGGTTTTTTCTTCGTTCTGGTGATCGTAATGTGATTGACAGGAAGTGGGTGTTTCTGGGCGGAAACTGGCCGTTTTATGGGAGTGTGTGAAAAAACGCTACCGTTTCTGGGAAAAACGCGGGAGTGGCTGGAAAAACGGAGGAGTGTCTGGGCGAACGCTGGGTGTGTTTGTGACGTCAAACCAGGAACGACAAGCACTGAACTGATCGCAGATGCCGAGTAAGTCTGAAGCTACTCAGAAACTGCTAAGAAGTGTCTTCGCAATTCTGCTAATCTTTCGTTCGCAATTTTAATATGCTAAGATTCACTCCCAGTAGGCGGCGGCTTAGCGTGTGCAAAGCTGCTAAAAGCAGCTTGCGAGCGAACAACTCGGAATGACCCCCTTTGTTTGTATCATTAGCCCCTCCCAAGGATAATAATATTATTGAAGTTGTATATATCAATAAGAATGTCGGAGCTTTTTAATTGACTTTCAATAGCTGTTAACTTACTTTACCGTGAGACTGTACATGAATTATGCATTAAGGCAAGCTACACTGCACACTCCTTCCAGTACAATACGCCATGTCCTCACAGTATTGATTGCAGCTACCAGCAATTCAAAAAATCCAATACTGTCCTGACTCCTGGCAACTTTCAATACTGTGTTTTTAAAATGTGAAACAATCCTAATAGATCAACATACATATACACATATACCTTTCCACAACTATAGTTGTCCTAATAGAGTTTATGAAAAAGAACACAGACAGGAAAAAAATGAATATTTTGTTGTTCTGTGTCTATTCTTATGGCCCCCATACATCACAGATGTATTGGGGCAATGTTCTGATCCCCCGTCGACCGGGTCGGGTAATCGGGTATATTAAATGTGTTTAAAAATCCTGATTCCCCAATTCCAAGCAAAAATGGTTGGGATCTGCAAAGGGATACGGTCGTTAGGTCGACTCAGCTTAGGTCGACAGTCATTAGGTCGACCACTGAAGGTTGACATGCATTAGGTCGACATGGTCAGTAGGTCAACGTGGTCATTAGGTTGACATGTACTAGGTCGACAGGTCAAAAAGTCGACATGAGTTTTTCATTTTTGGATTTTTTCATACTTAATGATCCACGTGGACTATGATTGGAACGGTAACCTGTGCCGAGCGAAGCGAGGCAACCTTTCCCGAAGCTCGCTCACCATGCGAGGGGACACGGTGCACTACTTGGGGTTCCCCGTCACTTTACGAAGAAAATTATGCCAAAAAAAGTTTAAAAAATCATGTTGACCTTTTGACCTGTCAACCTAGTACACGTCGCCCTAACGACCATGTCGACCTAATGCCTGTCGACCTTCCATGGGCGACCTAATGACTGTCGACCTAAGTTGTGTCTACCCAACGACCCATACCCTCTGCAAATTGGGCATTTTTAACATATTTAATTTCCCCCGATTCATTGACGAATCGCTACTCATCCGGTCGACGGGGCTACTCATCCGGGATTCAGGGGCCCGTGTGCACCGCACGCACTGCACCCATTATAGAAACGCCAATGTACTGTGAAAAAACACTGTGTGGTGTAGGTAGCATTTGATTGGATGACTGTTGCATATGACCATGCATTGCTGGCTATAAGGTCTATGGGCCTATTTCTGAGTTGATCGCAGCAGCAAATTTGTTAGCAGTTGGGCAAAACCAGGGAGGTCATTCCGAGTTGTTCGCTCGCAAGCGGATTTTAGCAGATTTGCTCATGCTAAGCCGCCGCCTACTGGGAGTGAATCTTAGCATCTTAAAATTGCGAACGAAGTAATCGCAATATTGCGATTACACACCTCGTAGCAGTTTCTGAGTAACTTCAACCTTACTCGGCATCTGCGATCATTTCAGTGCTTGTCGTTCCTGGTTTGACGTCACAAACACACCCAGCGTTCGCCCAGACACTCCTCCGTTTCTCCGGCCACCAGTAACACCCATTTCCTGTCAATCACATTACGATCGCCAGAACGATGAAAAAGCCGTGAGTAAAAATCCTAACTGCATAGCAAATTTACTTGGCGCAGTCGCAGTGCGGACATTGCGCATGCGCATTAAGCGGAAAATCGCTGCGATGCGAAGATTTTTACAGAGCTAACAGCTCGGAATGACCTTCCATGTTCACTGCAGGGGGGGCAGATATAACATGTGCAGAGAGAGTTAGATTTGGGTGGGGTGAGTTCAAACTGAAATCTAATTTGCAGTGTAAAAATAAAGCAGCCATTATTTACCCTGCACAGAAACAAAATAACCCACCCAAATCTATTTCTCTCCGCACATGTTATATCTGCCTCCCCCCTGCAGTGCACATGGTTTTGCCCAACTGCTAACAAATTTGCTGCTGCGATCAACTCTGAATTACCCCCTATTTACTAAGCCTTGGAGTCAGAGAAAGTGGAGTGAGAGAAAGTATCAGCCAATCAGCTCCTAACTGCAATGTCACAGGCTGTGTTTGAAAAATGACAGGAGCTGGTTGGTTGGTACTTTATCCACTTTCTCTCCATGACTTAGTAAATAGACCCCTCTAAAACAAGCAATTTGAAATTTCCACTTATGAAGGTGTCAAACCTCTAGTCCACCACCATTCTGTAGGCACTTAATCCTGGGGGTATTTTTTTTATTATTCTGGTTATTAAAGGTTTATAACATTACAAAGTATTGGATGTATTATTACAATATCAATAAATAAAAGTAACAGTGGTATTATTGTTTTTTTTTTTTTAAGGTGAAACATTGCAAATTATCTGGTTAACATTGATCAAAGAGATTCTAAGCGATTCATAAGGACAAGGTTCATCAACCAGCATGCAGGGTCGTATATTAATATGAAAGAAAAAAACTGTAGTAATGAATCCAATTAACAATGAAAGAAGAAAAGAAGAGGGGGAAGGATGGAACATGAAGGTGGTGGAGTGGGGGGACGACGACAAATATGAATGATCACACATTTTCTCTTAACAACATACCTCAAGTAAACTTAAACTAGCAAAGAGAATCCATCCTTCTGTCTCACAACAAGGATAACCCAGCATAGAGCATGTGGTCTGCAGCATCTCAAAGTTACTGTACTAACTAAAAACCAACTGGTTGTTTAAATAATGTAGAATGCAAGTTTTACTTTGTGGCTCGAGATTATCAGTATATGCCCCCATTTTATACACCTGTGTGCGTTGCATGCCTATCAAATTACAATAAAAGTCTAACTGCAGAAAGTGGAGGTAATTTAGACTTGATCGGAGATGTTATAAATTTAGCACATCTACGATCACTTTCACAGACATGCGGGGGGACTCCCAGCACAGGGCTACTCCACCCCGCATGTCTGGTTTTGACCCCCCCCCCCACCCGCACAGGCACAAAAGCATTGCACGGTGTACCTGAAGAGTAGCTCCCTACCAGTGCAGCTCCTGCGCGCTGGCAGGGAGCTATCCATCGTTCTCTGGGTCGCAGTGGCTGCATGTGACATCACGCAGCAGCCGCGGCCCGCCCCCCGCATGGTCTGGGCACATCTGCGTTGCCTGGACCGCGCCCCCAAAATGGTGGGCCAATGCCCGCGCCCCCAAAGCGGCGGCCCGACGCCGCCGGCCTGCCCCCTACCGCCCAGCGAATGCCTCTGCCTGTCAATCAGGCAGAGGCAATCGATGGGCTGAGATACCGATCTCATCTCTGGCATGCACCATCGCACTACGGTACCTGCGCAGTTCAGACCTGATCGTCTGCTGTGCGAAAACGCACAGCAGCGAACAGGTCTGAATTAGCCCCAGTAACGGAGCAGGATCTGTTAGTCCAATGCAATGAGACGGCTTTCTGGGCTGCTATTATTATAAATGTATTAAGAGGGATTGAAGATTTCTTGTTTGGGCCTAGATACCAGCCAGAGAAATGAATAAACAATAAAGCTATTGGAGGTAGTTTAATGGTAACCATGGGATACCAAAGGAGAAACTGACGCTTAATTATTGCACAGTGGAAGAGGGAATTACCTAGGAATAAAGGATATTCAAACATTGACAGCTCTTTCAATGGAAATCATTTAAGACAAACCTTATGTACCTTTTAAATTAAAATAAATACATACTCCTTGGTTGAGATGGTTCAGTCATATATGTGGAATCACAAATGCTCCTTGTGTATTTAAGTTCCTTTTTATTCTGCTTTCTTGTTTCCGTGCATGGAGCGTTTTTTGTGACTTTTTTGCACTGTACACAGGGCCATAGGGAGGGGTGAGTGAGTGGTGTTGTCACCCAGGGCGCAGGGCCCTGGGTCGGCACAGTCGCTACCCCACATTCCCTGCATCTGGCTAGTAGTGAATCAGGGGCTGGCTGGCAGCTTTCAGCCCGGGGGGCAGACTCAAGCAAGTGGCTGGCTGGCAGCTTTCGGCCCGGGGTGCAGATGGCACCCTGCCCCCCTGCCCAGCCAGCCCCTGGTAGTAATGCTGCAGTAGGTACACTCAGCTGGAGCATCCGGACAGCACTCTACTTACTCCTGCAGCAGACCCCACCTCCACGTGTCACAACATGCTTGGGGGCGGAGCTAGCACATGGAGTCAGCAGCACTGCATCGGCGCTGACTGTACATGCTCCAGAATCAAGTATTTCCAACCCATAGAGGCGTATATGAGCTGTAAGAGCACATTCTCACATAGGTAAAGTTCATTCTGCGCAACTGTGGGCTATGCAGAGTTTGACAGAGGCATAACAATACCTGTTTTACAATGTATCTTTTGTACCTAGTACGAGGCTCCCGAAAATAGGGTGACCCTCCCGGCCCCCCAGAAGAGCAGGCAAGTCTCCCGATTTGAGGTGTCCCCACTGCCCGTCCGCCCACTTTGTGTGCAAAGTGGGCGGTCCGGGCAGTCAATGACGCGATTCTTGCTGAACCGCGTCATCATAGCCACGCCCCCTGCAGGGCAATGCTGGTGATCACGGCATTACAGAGCGGGGGCGTGGCTTAAAGGAGGTGTCACCGTAACCCCTCCCCCGTCCTGCCCTTGCTCCGCCCCCGTCCCGCCTCCGGCCTACCCCCTTCTTACGTCACAGCGCTCCCCAGCCCGCCTGTTGAGCTGACCTGGCTGCTCTCTCCCGCAGAGAGCAGCCAGAATGTCGGTAAGTATGAGTATAGGGCTGGTGCAAGTCTGCACTGATGATGCAAATTGGGTACAGTCATGCATGCGTGCGAATATACACACTATTTTTTCTGTGTACGCTATGCAGAGTTGCATTAATCTCTCCATCAGGTCATCTATGTTATAAAAAGGGGTAGATGTATTAAGCCTGGAGAAGTGATAAAGCAGTGATAAGTGCAAAGTGATAACGCACCAGGCAATCAGCTCCTAACTGTCAATTTACATATTGGAGCTGATTGGCTGGTGCGTTATCACCTTGCACTTATCACTGCTTTATCACTTGTCCAGGCTAAATACATCTGCCCCAAATTGACTTCATACAAGTGCTGTAGGTGCACATTGCAAAATGCTTCTCTTGAATAAATTGGTTAGTGAAGTAGTTTATAGCACCATTTATTTCAGCTGAAGTTTTGAGGAAGCTTATGGTGTCTCCAAACAGTTCTACACAGCACAGGGCCTCATTGGAAATGGAGAAGGTCCCTCCCAGACAATGCACTGGATATTCTGTAGACACTGCTGATTCATTTGGGCTGTAATCTTACAGAGCAATACCAGGAAGACCTATTTCCCCTGGAGGCATAGCTGTTAAGAATTTTTTGCTGGCTTAAATGAGCATCTGCATATATGTACATCTTGTCAGCACGTCCCCTCAGGCTTGTAGTGTGACTGTAGGGTTGCACTAGGTTACTGTACTGAGCTCCTCGGCGGGGGTTCTGTGTCTACCACGCAGTGCTGCGTCATGCATTTCTCAGCTCACACACATCATTGTGGACCTATCTGCTCTGCTATTAGCTGACTATGAGTGATGGCATGGTTAAACCCAGAGCAGAAGAAGAGGGACATTGGGACATTAACTGTTTCTTTACAGGTTGAGTACTGATAGATGCACACTCTTGATCATGTAATAGGCCTTTGTAGAACTCGCAAAGGTAGATAGATAGATAGATAGATAGATAGATAGATAGATAGATAGATAGATAGATAGATAGATAAAGAGACAGACAGACTGACAATTTTCTGAGGTACACAGCATATAATACTGGCAGAGTGCCATGCAAATCTCAGATGTCTTTTCACCTACAAAGAAAATGCACACACAAGATGAAGGGAAAAGCACTACTTACAAGTGCAGGGAAATGGAGATCAGAAGATCCTGACTGAGCCTGCCATGGCAGCAAAGATAGATGTGGAAGAGATGGACACAGAAAGCATGCTCTCCCCACACAGATCCCATCATTAGGAAAAAAGCTGCAATATGAAGTCCTTACCGTGCTGCAGCTGTCTACTAATCCGTGTAATGAAGACTGGTATCCCGATAAGGAGGCTCCACAGGCTGGATGTGAAAGGGAGAGACGGTGCGTGGAGTGATCAGAGGAGGGGAAAAGGGAATTCAGTAGGAAAGAGAGGATTTCACAGTACATACAGCTGTGGGTTCTTATCATGCTCCCTGCGTTTCCCTGAGCTGCATCTGCACTACAGAGGGAGAGAGAGGGAGAGAGAAAAATGTCCCAAAAATAGCACTGGCTGCCAATGACTTGCTGAAACCTGAGA